>NC_080782.1:93807882-94499132 GCF_028018385.1 Neofelis nebulosa | reverse complement strand
ATCTTTTACATCTTTGGTTAGATTTATTCCTAGGTATTTTATGCTTCTTGGTGCAATTGTGAATGGGATCAGTTTCTTTATTTGTCTTTCTGTTGCTTCATTGTTAGTGTATAAGAATGCAACTGATTTCTGTACATTGATTTTGTATCCTGCAACTTTGCTGAATTCATGTATCAGTTCTAGCAGACTTTTGGTGGATTCTATCGGATTTTCCATGTATAATATCATGTCATCTGCAAAAAGCGAAAGCTTGACTTCATCTTTGCCAATTTGGATGCCTTTGATTTCCTTTTGTTGTCTGATTGCTGATGCTAGAACTTCCAGCACTATATTAAACAACAGCGGTGAGAGTGGGCATCCCTGTCGTGTTCGTGATCTCAGGGAAAAAGCTCTCAGTTTTTCCCCGTTGAGGATGATGTTAGCTGTGGGCTATTCATAAATGGCTTTTATGATCTTTAAGTATGTTCCTTCTATCCCGACTTTCTCCAGGGTTTTTATTAAGAAAGGGTGCTGGATTTTGTCAAAGGCCTTTTCTGCATCGATTGACAGGATCATATGGTTCTTCTCTTTTTTTTTGTTAACGTGATGTATCACGTTGATCGATTTGCGAATGTTGAACCAGCCCTGCATCCCAGGAATGAATCCCACTTGATCATGGTGAATAATTCTTTTTATATGCCGTTGAATTCGATTTGCTAGTATCTTATTGAGAATTTTTGCATCCATATTCATCAGAGATATTGGCCTGTAGTTCTCTTTTTTTACTGGGTCTCTGTCTGGTTTAGGAATCAAAGTAATACTGGCTTCATAGAATGAGTCTGGAAGTTTTCCTTGCCTTTCTATTTCTTGGAATAGCTTGAGAAGGATAGGTATTATCTCTGCTTTAAACGTCTGGTAGAACTCCCCTGGGAAGCCATCTGGTCCTGGACTCTTATTTGTTGGGAGATTTTTGATAACCGATTCAATTTCTTCGCTGGTTATGGGTCTGTTCAAGCTTTCTATTTCCTCCTGATTGAGTTTTGGAAGAGTGTGGGTCTTTAGGAATTTGTCCATTTCCTCCAGGTTGTCCAATTTGTTGGCATATAATTTTTCATAGTATTCCCTGATAATTGTTTGTATCTCTGAGGGATTGGTTGTAATCATTCCATTTTCATTCATGATTTTATCCATTTGGGTCATCTCCCTTTTCTTTTTGAGAAGCCTGGCTAGAGGTTTGTCAATTTTGTTTATTTTTTCAAAAAACCAACTCTTGGTTTCGTTGATCTGCTCTACAGTTTTTTTAGATTCTATATTGTTTATTTCTGCTCTGATCTTTATGATTTCTCTTCTTCTGCTGGGTTTAGGCTGCCTTTGCTGTTCTGCTTCTATTTCCTTTAGGTGTGCTGTTAGATTTTGTATTTGGGATTTTTCTTGTTTCTTGAGATAGGCCTGGATTGCGATGTATTTTCCTCTCAGGACTGCCTTCGCTGCGTCCCAAAGCGTTTGGATTGTTGTATTTTCATTTTCGTTTGTTTCCATGTATTTTTTAATTTCTTCTCTAATTGCCTGGTTGACCCACTCATTCGTTAGTAGGGTGTTCTTTAACCTCCATGCTTTTGGAGGTTTTCCAGACTTTTTCCTGTGGTTGATTTCAAGCTTCATAGCATTGTGGTCTGAAAGTATGCATGGTATAATTTCAATTCTTGTAAACTTATGAAGGGCTGTTTTGTGACCCAGTATATGATCTATCTTGGAGAATGTTCCATGTGCACTCGAGAAGAAAGTATATTCTGTTGCTTTGGGATGCAGAGTTCTAAATATATCTGTCAAGTCCATCTGATCCAATGTATCATTCAGGGCCCTTGTTTCTTTATTGACTGTGTGTCTAGATGATCTATCCATTTCTGTAAGTGGGGTGTTAAAGTCCCCTGCAATGACCACATTCTTATCAATAAGGTTGCTTATGTTTATGAGTAACTGTTTTATATATCTGGGGGCTCCGGTATTTGGCGCATAGACATTTATAATTGTTAGCTCTTCCTGATGGATAGACCCTGTAATTATTATATAATGCCCTTCTGCATCTCTTGTTACAGCCTTTAATTTAAAGTCTAGTTTGTCTGATATAAGTATGGCTACTCCAGCTTTCTTTTGGCTTCCAGTAGCATGATAAATAGTTCTCCATCCCCTCACTCTCAATCTAAAGGTGTCCTCAGATCTAAAATGAGTCTCTTGTAGACAGCAAATAGATGGGTCTTGTTTTTTTATCCATTCTGATACCCTATGTCTTTTGGTTGGCGCATTTAATCCATTTACATTCAGTGTTATTATAGAAAGATACGGGTTTAGAGTCATTGTGATGTCTGTATGTTTTATGCTTGTAGTGATGTCTCTGGTACTTTGTCTCACAGGATCCCCCTTAGGATCTCTTGTAGGGCTGGTTTCGTGGTGACAAATTCCTTCAGTTTTTGTTTGTTTGGGAAGACCTTTATCTCTCCTTCTATTCTAAATGACAGACTTGCTGGATAAAGGATTCTCGGCTGCATATTTTTTCTGTTTAGGACACTGAAGCTATCGTGCCAAGCCTTTCTGGCCTGCCAAGTTTCAAAGGAGAGATCAGTCACGAGTCTTATAGGTCTCCCTTTATATGTGAGGGCATGTTTATCCCTTGCTGCTTTCAGAATTTTCTCTTTATCCTTGTATTTTGCCAGTTTCACTATGATATGTCGTGCAGAAGACCGATTCAAGTTACGTCTGAAGGGAGTTCTCTGTGCCTCTTGGATTTCAATGCCTTTTTCCTTCCCCAGTTCAGGGAAGTTCTCAGCTATTATTTCTTCAAGTACACCTTCAGCACCTTTCCCTCTCTCTTCCTCCTCTGGGATACCAATTATGCGTATATTATTTCTTTTTAGTGTATCACTTAGTTCTCTAATTTTCCCCTCATACTCCTGGATTTTTTTATCTCTCTTTCTTAGCTTCCTCTTTCTCCATAACTTTATCTTCTAGTTCACCTATTCTCTCCTCTGCCTCTTCAATCCGAGCCGTCGTGGTTTCCATTTTGTTTTGCATTTCGTTTAAAGCGTTTTTCAGCTCCTCGTGACTGTTCCTTAGTCCCTTGATCTCTGTGGCAAGAGATTCTCTGCTGTCCTGTATACTGTTTTCAAGCCCAGCGATTAATTTTATGACTATTATTCTAAATTCACTTTCTGTTATATTATTTAAATCCTTTTTGATCAGTTCATTAGCTGTTGTTATTTCCTGGAGATTCTTCTGAGGGGAATTCTTCCGTTTGGTCATTTTGGATAGTCCCTGGAGTGGTGAGGACCCGCAGGGCACTTCCCCCGTGCTGTGGTGTATAACTGGAGTTGGTGGGCGGGGCCGCAGTCCGACCTGATGTCTGCCCCCAGCCCACTGCTGGGGCCACAGTCAGACTGGTGTGTGCCTTCTCTTCCCCTCTCCTAGGGGCGGGATTCACTGTGGGGTGGCGTGGCCGGTCTGGGCTACTTGCACACTGCCAGGCTTGTGGTGCTGGGGATCTGGCATATTAGCTGGGGTGGGTAGGCAAGGTGCACGGGGGCAGGAGGGGCAGGCTTGGCTCGCTTCTCCTTAGGTGATCCACTTCAGGAGGGGCCCTGTGGCAGCGGGAGGGAGTCAGATCCGCTGCCGGAGGTTTGGCTCCACAGAAGCACAGAGTTGGGTGTTTGAGCGGAGCGAGCAAGTTCCCTGGCAGGAACTGGTTCTCTTTGGGATTTTGGCTGGGGGATGGGCGGGGGAGATGGCGCTGGCGAGCGCCTTTGTTCCCCGCCAAGCTGAGCTCTGCCGTCCGGGGGCTCAGCAGCTCTCCCTCCCTTTGTCCTCCAGCCTTCCCGCTTTCTGAGCAGAGCTGTTAACTTATGACCTCCCAGACGCTAAGTCGTGCTTGCTGTCGGAACACAGTCCGTCTGGCCCCTCAGCTTTTGCCAGCCCGACTCTGGGGCTCTGCTTGGCCGGCGAGCCGCCCCTCCGCCCCGGCTCCCTCCCGCCAGTCCGTGGAGCGCGCACCGCCTGGCCGCCCTTCCTATCCTCTTCCGTGGGCCTCTCGTCTGCGCTTGGCTCAGGAGACTCCGTTCTGCTAATCCTCTGGCGGTTTTCTGGGTTCTTTAGGCAGGTGTAGGTGGAATCTAAGTGATCAGCAGGATGCGCGGTGAGCCCAGCGTCCTCCTACGCCGCCATCTTCCGGAACCTCAGAATTTACTTTCTTAACAACTTTCTTGTATATCATATAGCAGTGTTAGTTCTGGTAAGCATGTTGTACATTACACCCACAGTACGTATTTACCTTATAACTAGAGTTTTACCTCTTGGCCACCTTCCTCTAATTCCTCCTTCTCCCACCCTCCACCTCTGGTAATCACAAGTCTGATCTTTTTCTATGAGTTTTAAAAAATGACACATTTAAGTGAGATCATATAGTATTTGTCTTGGGCTTATTTCACTTAACATAATGCCATCAAAGTCTGTTTGTGTTGTTGCAAGTGGTAGGATTTCCTCATTTTGTTTTAACATTTATTTATTTATTTATTTTATTTTTTTTTTTATTTATTTTTTTTTATTTATTTTTTAATATATGAAATTTACTGTCAAATTGGTTTCCATACAACACCCAGTGCTCATCCCAAAAGGTGCCCTCCTCAATACCCATCGGCACATCCCCAAAGGCAAGGGAATTAAAAGCAAAAGTGAATTACTGGGACCTTATGAAGATAAAAAGCTTCTGCACAGCAAAGGAAACAACCAACAAAACTAAAAGGCAACCAACATTTATTTATTTTTAAGAGAGAGAGACAGAGTGTGAGCAGGTCAGGGGCAGAGAAAGAGGGAGACACAGAATCCGAAGCAGGCTCCAGGCTCTGAGTTGTCAGCACAGAGCCCGACGCAGGGCTCAAACCCATACTTTGTGAGATCATAAGCTGAGCCGAAATCGGACGTTTAACTGACTGAGCCACCCAGGCACCCCAGGATTTAATTTTTAATGGCTAAATAATATTCCATTATATATACTACAACTTTTATTCATTGATCCACTGATGGACACTTAAGTTGTTTCCATGTCTTGGCTATTGTAAATAATGCTGCTGTGAACATGCGGGTGCAGAAAGTTTTTGTTTCAATGTTTTTGTTTCCTGTAGACATATTCCCAGAATTGGAATTGCTGGGTCATATGATAGTTATATTTTTAATTTTTTGAGTATCCTCTATGTTTTTTTCCACAGTACCAATTTACAGTTCCACCAACAGTGCACAAGAGTTCTCTTTCCTTACATCAATACCAGCATTTGTTATCATTTGTATTTTTGATGATGGCTATTCTAACAGGTGTGAGGTGATATGTCATTATGGTTTTAATTTGCATTGCCCTAATGAATATATTCTGAGCATCTTTTCTTGTATCATCTCATGTTTTGTGTATATTCTTTGGAAAAATGTCTCTTTAGGTTTTTGCCGATTTTTAAATTGGGTTGTTATTATTATTGATATTTTGCTGTTGAATTGTATCACTTCTTTATATATTTTGGATATTAACCCCTTACTGGATATATGGTTTGCAAATACTGTTTTCCTATTCTGTAGGTTGTCTTAACACTTTGTTGTTGGTTTCTTGTGTTGTGCAGAAGCTTTTTAGTTTGATGGAGTCCTATCTGTTGTTTCTTTTTTTTTTTTTTTTTTAATTTTGTTGCCTGTGCTTAGATGTCATATCCAAAAAATAATTACCAAAACCCATGTCAAGGAGCTTTATTCCTATGCTTTCTTCTATGAGTTTCATGTTCCAAAGGTCTTTTTTTGAAAATCTACTAAACATGTTTAATGTTTCCTCTGGTTTAGGGGATGACAATTGATATCCATACACTAAATCTGGCCCACAAGATTTGTTTTGTAAATAAAGTTTTATTGAAGCACAGCCATGTCCATTCATTAACATATTGTTTGTGGCTGCTTTTTGCATTACAGTGGCTGAGTTGAGTAGTTGTTACAGAGACTGTATGGCCTGCAAAACCTAAATTATGTACTATCCTGCCCTTTACAAAGAAAAAAAAAATCTGACCCCTGGGCTTCTTGAACATAATGGTGGAATACATATAATAACTGTTTTGCTATGTTTACTAATTCTATCAGTGATATCATTTCTGGGTTACTTTCAATTGATTTTTTTTTTTTTTTTTTTTGCTTCATTTGACTTGTAGTTTTCTGCTTTTTTACATGCTTTTTTTTTTTTTTAATTAGATGGCAGACTTGGTGGATTTTACTTAGTATGTGCTGGGTATTTTTGTTTTCTTTCTTTTTTTTTACATTTATTTATTTGATAGAGACAGAGACAACACAAGCTGAGAAGGGGCAGAGAGAGAGGGTGAGAGAATCCCAAACAGGCTCTGCACTGCCAGCACAGAGCCTGACATGGGGCTCGAACTCACAAAACTGTGAGATTATGACTTGAACCGAAACCAAGAGTTGGAAACTTAACTGACTGAGCCACCCAGGCACCCCTATTTTTGTTTTATTCTAAATATTTTTTAACCTTGTTCTGGGATACAGTTAGGTTATCTGGAAACAGTTTGATCCTTTTCAAATCTGAAAGTTAAGCTTTGTTAGATGGGACCAGAGCAGCCTTTTGTGTGGGGTTGATTTTGCTCATTAATGAGATAAATCTCTTCAGAGGACTTTATCCAGTGCCCTATGAATGATGGCTAGGAGGACCCCAAATTACTCTCAGCCCTATGCAGGTATCAGTTTTCTCTAATTCTTTTGGATGGCTCTTTTCTTGACCTGAGTTTTTTCCTCAAACATATGAGCTAATCCATACTCAGCTGAAGATGTGAGGGATTCCTCTCTGATTGTTTGCCCTGAAAGCTCTTACCAGTCATGGCCTCCCTGGCTTCTCAGTTCCATCTCCTACAGTCAGGAAGCCTGGTTGGCTCGGCCTGAGTTATGCCTCCCTGCACTGTGGCCTGAAAACTCTCTCTAGGCAATAAGCTGGAACAATCTTAGGACTTACTTTCTTGTTTTCCCACATCTCATGGATCCCATGTCTTTGCTGCCTGATGTCCAATGTCTTGAAAAATCATTCTTTCATATATTTTGTTAAGTGTTTTAGTTGTTTCAGGTGGCAAGATAAATCTCTTCTCTGTTACTTCCTCTTGCCTAGTGATATTTGTGTTTCACTACATTAAAAGTAAATAACAATGCTATAGAACATGCTGTAAACAAAGTTGAAAGACAAATGACAAACTGGGAAAAGCATTTGCAATTATCATACCCTGCTAAGGATTAATAGCTCTAATATATAAGCAGGCCTTGTCAATCAATAAGAAAAAGATGAACAATCCCAATAGAAAAATGAAAAAGATATTTTTATTTGTTTATTTGCTTTTATTAGTGAGCAGTTGGCAAAAGAACAAATTAAAATGAGCAGTAAATATGTGAAAAGATTTTCTGTTCTAATAATATCAAAGAGATACTAACAGAAATGACACAGAAATGCCACTTTCATCTATCATATTGCCAAGGAAGAAAACAAATGGTGATACGCATTGGTGACAAAACAGGTACAGCCTTTCTGGAATGCAATCTGGTAATATGTATGAAAATTAAAATAGTTACTTTTCTTAGCAATTCTAATTCTCGAAATTTGTCCTAATGAATAATCCCATAAATTTATAAGCAAAAAATTTTATTGTAGAATTACTGATAAAAACTGGAAATAACTTGAGTATTAGTTATTAGTCAAGTGATTAATCTTTATATATGCAATTATTTATTTTAAATCCTACAGTAATTATTTTTATAATTTTTTACAGTTATTTTCCTCAGTTGTTAAATATAGGTATGTATATACATTCAGATTATGACTAGTCTATTGAAAACAATGAGGTAGATAGATATTTATTAACACAAAAAAATGTCTTCAACATATTAAGTGAGGAAGACAAGTTATAAACTATTATGTATAGATGATACCATGGGAAATATACATACATACAAATACACACATATACATACACATACAGTAGTTCTCTGGAAGATAGAATTACAGGTGATTTTTCTTTTTAAAACATTTTTTTAATGTTTATTCATTTTTGAGAGACAGAGAGAGACAGAGTGTGACTGGGGGAGGAGCAGAGAGCAAGGGGGTCAGAAATTGAAGTAGGCTGCAGGCTTCAGACTTTAAGCTGTCAGCACAGAGTCCTATGCGGGTCTTGAACCCACAAACTGTGAGGTCATGACCTGTGCCAAAGTCAGATGTGAATGAGCCACCCAGGTGCCCCTGATTTTTATTTTCTAGTTTCTCTTCTCATATTTAAAAAATTTTAAAAATAATGAGCATGTATAACTTCTACAGTCAGAGACAGACAAATAAACCAGAAAGGAAACCCTCACAGAGAAGCCTTATAAAGTTCTGAGACACTAGGTTTTATAAAATGAAAATGAGGGCTCCTGAGAGGCTCAGTTGGTTAAGCATCCAACTCTTGATTTCAGCTCAGGTCATGATCTCATGGTTTATGAAATCAAGCTCTGCATCAGGCTCCATGATGACAGTGTAGAGCTTGCTTGGGATTCTTTCTCTCCCTCTCTCTGTCTTTGCCCCTTCCTTGATTGTGTGCTCTCTCTCTGTCTCTCTCTCTCTCTCTCAAAATAAATAAGTGAACTTAAAAAAAATAATAAAATGTTTATTTATTTATTTTGAGAGGTGGAGAGGAGCAGAGAGAGGGAGAGAGAATCTCAAGCAGGCTTCAGGCTGTCACTGCAGAGCTTGATGTTGTTGGTGGACTGGCAGGGTGGGGATGGGGGGCTTAATCTCACAGATGGTGAGATCATGACCTGCGCTGGAATCCAGAATTGTCTCCTTAACTGACTGAGCCACCCAGGTGCCCAAACATCTTTGACTTTAATAATTTTTAAAGTCATTATTTTTAACATATCACCTAACAATATTTATGTCACAGGTAATAAACATCAACAAAGAGTAGTTTGATTTTTAAAATTATTTTTTAAAAGTAAAATAAGAGACTAAGAATAGTTTTTACCAGACATCAAATTTACTTGGACAATGGGATGAGTTTATTATTATTATTATGATAAAATTAGGAGATACTAATTATCTCTGTATGAGAGCCGTCTTTGATTTCATTTTAACTCCATTTTTGTCTATAATGTGATCTTTGATTAAAAGAATTGCAGGGGTGCCTGGGTTGGCTCAGTTGGTTGAGCGTCCAACTTCAGCTCAGGTGATGATCTTGCGGTTCGTGAGTTTGAGCCCCGCATCAGGCTGTGTGCTGACAGCTCAGAGCCTGGAGCCTGTTTCAGATTCTGTGTCTCCCTCTCTCTCTGACCTTCCCCCGTTCATGCTCTGTCTCTCTCTGTCTCAAAAATAAATAAAAACGTTAAGAAAAAAGAAAAAAGAAAAAATAAAGAATTGCAGATTATTTTGTTTTATTTTAACCAGGAGTGGTATATATACTTGCAGCCAGTATTTTCTTTTTCCCCCAGCACGTCACAGCCCACTGTGGCTCCCGCTTGGCTCCTCTTGGCTGGGGAGGGATGGCATTAGACAGGAAGTGCCAAGGTTTATATCACTGCTGAAGAAGTTGGGCCAGTGTTTTGGTGCCTTTCCCCATAAGAGTCTCTCAGCTTTCTCTCAGTTTCTAAACCACTTCTTTACTCCTAGATATAACCTGTCTTCTAAAGAAAAAATCTTGTGTTTCTTACAATAAGGTGTATTACTTTAGCGGGAAAATTAACAGACATTAATGAACTTGAACTCTTACATTTCTTTATCTCTGTGCACCCTTATGACAGACCAACTCTTGAAACTTTGCAGAGACAAGCATTCTGTCAGCTTCTTTCCTTTGCCTTACATGTAGTTGGCTTGCCACTAATATTGTACAATAGGAACCGGGGTTTATTATCAAAGATATTACTGACCTTTCAAATGAAAACACTGGCACATTAGCGTTCACATGGATATCATTTCTATAGTCCAATAAAGACTCCTAAAGCTTCACTTCTACAGTCTGTCTGGGTTTGGAATATTTTTATGCTCTGCTGTGAGAAAAGCAGGTGCACTTGCACATTTATTTCTAAGATTTGTCTATTTTGTCATATGATTTGGGTTTAAATTTCTGCAGATGTCAATCTCAGCCATTTTTGCTATTAGTAGAGGAGCTTAAAAGGTAGCTCTTATAAGTCTAACTTCATATTTATTTTAGAACAGCTTAAACCTTGTAGCCTATTTTCTCTCTGGTATGTTTTTTGTGGAATAACTTAAATCCAAAATTAGCTCAAAATGGAACCCTTCCCCTGTTGGAATATTGCTGTTTTAATACCTCACAGTCTTTTCCAGTTCGTGGTATCGACACTGCTTTGCAATTTGTTTTGCTGCCCTCTAGCCCTTTGGCTCTCCTTTCCATTATTGTATTTCCTTGGTGGGTGCCTGTGCCAGGTTCTGAGGCATCGAAGGGAGGGGTCTATAGGTTGTGGGCTCACTAGGCCAACTTTATTACTGAAGTCTTGAGAGCTCATAATGAGACTCATCTATCTAAAATATGACAAAGTTTGTTAGCTGATGTTAGCATCCTAGTGAGAATTGTGAGCTGGCCTGGTAATTTAGCATTTCATTCTAAAGTGAAGGTTTCTATGAACACATTACATAGACTAATGGACTTCCTTAGCAAAAGAAATAACCAATTAGTAATTCCATATCCTTTTATAACTGTGCTCTGCCACACCCCACTGCCCCAATTTTTGGTGTAAAATAATCAGATCAAATAATATCTTCTGTCTTCTAACTACTGTCTTTAATATTCATACTATTTTATTTATATATATATATATATATATATATATATATATATATATATATGCCTTCAACTATACTTAGAAAATACATACAAAGAGACCTATGAATTACATACAAAGAAATCTTATGCATTACCTCAAGATTAAGGTAAATTCTCTCCATTTGCTTGGTAGTTGTGTACAGTTTTTGAAGCAATAATATATTTTATTTTTGCATATAGCAAAATTAGATCCCCTGCAAAATTACAGCCAGTTATATTTAAAATATCTTAAAGTTGTTATAAATTTGTAAAACAGAATTTCCAGTCAACATTGGTGGTTTTTTTTTTTTTAATTTTTTTTTCAACGTTTTTTATTTATTTTTGGGACAGAGAGAGACAGAACATGAACGGGGGAGGGGCAGAGAGAGAGGGAGACACAGAATCGGAAACAGGCTCTAGGCTCTGAGCCATCAGCCCAGAGCCTGACGCGGGGCTCGAATTCACGGACCGCGAGATCGTGATCTGGCTGAAGTCGGACGCTTAACCGACTGCGCCACCCAGGCGCCCCAACATTGTTTTTTTTTTGAAGAAGGAATTTTCTTTTCTTTCTTGAGGAAAAAATATCATGTAAATAGAAAACATTTTTATTGTTGTTATGGGTGCTAATGACCTTTATCCCTCCAAATATTAGTATTAAAATTTAAAAACACCTTTTGCCAAACCCATACATTCCTCAAAAAAGATCAAAGGTCACAGAGCTGTGATGATTCAGTAGTAAAATATCAAAGTATTTAGAAAGTCTTTTTTACAGTTGCTTAAATTAGGTGAAAAGATTTATCGAAAGATCTAGGACCATCTCCAATTACAACAAAATATTTGCCCAAAGAAGTCTCAAGAGAACTTACAACAGATTCATTCTGCAAGAATTTTAACCTCAGCAACAAGGTAGCCATCTTTAAAACCTAAACCCAAACTAGAAACTTGAATCATTTTCTTCATTTAATTTAAAAATACATTTCAAATAATTTCCCATGATAGTGGCTCTATTTTAATAGTTGAAGATGCCAGACTTATATGGTGTAAAATAATAGGCATATTTCTACTCTAGTAGATTTATTTTTCCTTAACTATCATTCATGTTGCTCACAAAACCAAACAAACCAATCTTGTAAAATTGGGATGGTGTTTATTATACCCTGTTCACAGTAGTGTGGGCCTAGGAGAAAATTGGTGTATGGATCTGGAGAACTAGAAGGAAGAGAATTGACATTTTAACACTGGTTTAAAAAAACAAAACAAAAACCCATAAGGTTACCATATGGAAATGAATCAATTGTTCCTCTAAAGAAATCTTGTTTCCCACTGTGACATTCAGTGTAGATTCTGCAGTAGTTTTATTGTCTCATTCAAGATGTTCAGGAAAGTTGTCTTTCAGCCCAGGCTCTCAGAAGCTAAGTCCAGGTATGATGAAGGAGCGTGAGGCAGGCTGAGGGGCAAAATACAGGCTGGCACAGCCACTGCCACCAGCACCCCCTCAGGTGGAATATGTGTGATATTCCTCAAACACTCCTGGCTACCCAAGAATAAAGGAAAGGGGTTTAAGTGCTTGCCATGGTAATGTAGAAACAAAGACAAATGAAAAATTAAATTCCCTTACTGCCTACAGCCCACTGATAAGTCCTTGAAACCCAGCAGAGTGACCTCCCTCTAGGAGATCAGCTGCCTCAATGATGACAGTTTGCTAGGGGCAAAAGAGAACCTTAGCTTAACATTATCCCAACCTTGAGGATCCTGTAAGTCTACTTCCTTTATCTCAGCTGCCCCAGGATATATGCTAGCAATCATACTCTAAGCTTATGCCCCCCCCCCCCCATATACATCTAAAGGGTTTCACGACTGAGGTTTTATCAAATGGTAAAAAATGGTGTTTCCCTAGCAACAGTTAGCCCCTCAAGGTCCTGGAAACCTTGCTTCCAAAATTCCTTAGAGACTTAACTCTATCCCTGACCCCCTCCCAACCTGAGGTTTGTAATGAGTTACCCATCATGACCCCACTGCAGCTCTTCCTGCCCACAGGTCCTATCCCCCTGCTTTAATAAAATCACTTTTTTGCACCAAAGACATCTTCAAGAATTCTTTCTTGGCCATCAGCTCTTTACCCCATGAACCCCATCACTCCAGAACTTCATCAGGTAAAGGCATTAAATACTTTTAGTTTAGGTTAATTAATTAGTTTTGAGACAGAAGAATGAAACATTTAGTCTCTCCTTAGGTTTAGTATTTTAATATCTAATAGATATTAAATAGAATAGAATTTATTCTATTTATTTAATTTATTTAATATCTATTTAATAGATATTAAATAGAATATATGGTAATAGTGAACTTAATTTATTTTTATTGAGCTCAGCCTTTTCTTTTTAATTATTTGTTAATGTTAGTTTTAACATTGTGCAGATCAAGAGATCATTGTTTCTAGACTTCCATACTTGATTACCTAAAGACAAAGCTGTTAGCTAATGGGATCAATGAAAAGTTTTCAGGTCCTTTAAGAATTGAATAAGATTTATTGAAACAGTCCTAGTCAGCTGCAAGAACAATATGAGTTAACAAGAACTGAATAGATAGTTCTCTTTTAAATGGTCCCCAATAAGCCACCCTGACCAAATTGCATGGAACTTTGCTCAGCCTACCCATAACACATAGACTTGTTGACAGCATTGAAATAAAACAGAAAAATGAATCTATAAGAGCAATAAAGCAGCATTACATTTTGAATTTAATTTAATTTAGATTTAAGTAGGGACTTAAAACTGACCTGAACCATGACCAAAAACTAGACAAAACAATACTAATTTGTAGATCTTCTTTCCCTCACCAAAAGGAAAATAAAAAGCTATCTGAGTAGTGGTTCAAACTGCAACCTACCTAGATTTATATTTTCTTAGATTACTCATTGGAAAAACACCATAAAAACAAGAAAAATCGAAATGATTTATCAGCCAACCTCAATATGTTATTTAATTGGAAAAAAAAGTATAACTTCCCAGAGAAAAGAGTGGATGCAGTTTGTCCTCTATTTCATGGTAGTGTTATAAATTTAAAAAGTATTTTAATTGCTACCAATATTTAATAATTACTTTAAAAACAGTAAGTGCTTACATATATTGAGTAATTTCAGTTAAGATGAAATGTATTTAAGGGATAGTGGTGTAATTATTAATTGATAAAGTATTATAATTCACTATGTATGTTTCTCTTTTAATCAGAAATAATAAGTGTATATTTAAATATCATTTATGTATATTCTTTTTCTATAAGTGGAATGACATTTATAGATATAGGAACCTTTAATTTACAATGACTGAGACTACATCAAATTAATGATTAGTGACAGTAGAGTAAATATGTAATGTTTTACATTGTGTGTGTTGGACTATACCTCTTATTCAGAAAATAGTGGTGTATCTCTTTTAAAGTCAATAACGGTAATCATAAACAAGATAATTCCATCAGCACAAGTCAGTCTTACTCTGCATATATTAATTTAGCACAGTATTGCACTTAATAAATTATCATTAATCATAAATACTTTTTCACATGTGCATATTTAAGTTTTTTAATGTTTGCTTCTTGGTTTTTCTGTAGGGCTAAGGTATAAGACACTCATTTCAAATCTAAGAAGCCGCATAATCAGTCTTTTGAAGCCCACTGCAATCAATATCTATGCAAATGGGGTAGTTATGGAATTTACACTGCTTTGTCAATCAATCACTAGTCAAGTCCCCCCCTACACTCAATATACTCATAGATTTTTTTCTTTTTTAAGGAGAAAACTTTTTTTCTTTTTAAAGAAAGAGACTTCCTTTTATTTGTTATATAAACAAGTGCTACAGCTTTTCCTGCCTCTACCTCTTCATACTTACCTGCCAGCACAGTGAGTCAGCCCATGCTGCCAGTCTCTTTCTATGTGGTGGTGGTCAGGCTCCAGGCTTCCTGAGCGCCACCTGTGGCCTCCTATGGCCCTGTCTTTGAGTCTGAGTTCTTGAAAGAAGGAATGGACCTTTGGGACTCAGCTGGTTGGACCAGCCTCCCTAGAGTATTGATCATTTGCTGCTTGTCCACTGGCAGAGAAGTCTTCAGTGGATCACTGCAGGGCTCTTTCTTTCACCTTGATTATGTCAAGTTCTTGCCAAGGACTTGGTGGGGACATAGAAACCTTGCTAACTAAATAAGCAGAAGATGGAAACTGAGAAGGATAGTTAATTGGGTGGAATTTCAAAATTGGGGTTCAAGGTTTATTTGCATTGCATGGAGTAATGGACTGTAAGAAGAAATGTAATAAGGAGAAATCTGAAGTTTTACACTTAGATTAAAGAGAAAAAACAAATTACTAAACATATACAAAGTAGGGAAAGTCTGGTTAATAGTACTTGCAGTGAAAAACAAAACAAAGTAAGGGTGCCTGGGTGGCTCAGTCGGTTAAGCGGCCGACTTCGGCTCAGGTCATGATCTCACGGTCTGTGAGTTCGAGCCCCGCGTCAGGCTCTGTGCTGACAGCTCAGAGCCTGGAGCCTGTTTCAGATTCTGTGTCTCCCTCTCTCTGACCCTCCCCTGTTCATGCTCTGTCTCTCCCTCTCTCAAAAATAAATAAAACGTTAAAAAAAAAAAAAAAAAAGAAAAACAAAACAAAGTAAAAACTAGATCTTTTTTTGACTACCTATAACCACGGTATGAATCTTTAGTCTTGAGGACTGCTGAAGAAGCTAATGCATCTTATGTCTTATAAAGACAACAAAGGAAGTTAATAATCCATCTGTTTTCTGTTGGTCAGCTCACATCTGGTGGATGCATTGAGTTCTGTTCTGAAACTTTTAAGAATAAGTCTGAAAAACTTGAACCTTTATAGAAGAGGGTAACTTAGATGATGAGGAAGCTGAAAGTGTTAAAAGTTTAAAGTAGGGAGAATGTAGGTAGAATGTGATGTTGCTCTTCAAATACTGAAAACATATCTGCAGACTCAGTATGTGAGTAGGAATTAAGTTCCTAACTAAGTTCTGGGTTATGAGTATACACACACAGGGTTATTCCCTTGTGTAAGTGAAGTCTGGGGATGGATAGTCCAGGGCTAGAGCAACCCTTCCACAAAGTCATTGAGGACTATGACTCTGATATCTTCACTGAATGATTATTTCCATCTTCAGGATCACCTTATGGTAAATCACGGGAACTCCTGCAGTCACATCCCTATTCCAGACAGCAAGAAGATGATGAGTATGGTGTGGGGGAAAGCCACACCTTCTTTCTTTTAAGAAACCCTCTCAGAATTTGCACTGACATTTTTTTGGCAACTTAGTCTTATGGCCACACCTGGCTGCCATGGAGGCAGAATAAAAGCAGTAGGTAGCAGTAGGAGGCTTAAAAAGGACAAATTTTACTAAATATAGAGAAGAATTTCCTAATAGTTTTGTGTGCCCCAAATTGAATGGGCTTTTTTAGAGATACCAATGTAACTGTTGTTGAACATTCAAAAACAAACTAGAAAATTGCCTATCAGGGATGTTTTAGGGAGACACATGATAGGTACAGTTCCTTCTGATACGATGTGCCAGGATTATTTCAATATATGTGTGCACAGGCCATACTGACTTTTAGTTTAACTTTTCTTATGAGAGATTTTGATAAAATTAGATTTTTACTTACTACATCTCAATAATGACAAATATTCCTTAAAGTAAATACTACACAAGTCTTGTTTTCATGTTTTTCAGAAGCCAGCATTTTCTTTTAATGGAAAGCACTAGTGAAATAGTATTCTGTGGACACATAATGACCCCACACACTTAGCAATCTTTCTGATGCTTGAAGTTTTATGCCTTATGAATTTTCTTACTGATTTGTTTGCTATAGGAAGTATTGATCAATTGATTAAAGCAGACTTCATTCAATATAGCTATAGGACAGATACATTTGTATCACAAGATACAAGATATAAGATTTGTAACACATGAAATGTATAGTATCTTTCATTTTGTGGTGGATTTTTATTTTCCTTTGGTATTTGAATTTCTTTAGAAAATATTAAGATATTAATGTGGTAGGTGTTTTGGATTTGTATTCACAATTGTATAATTAAGAGATCTAACATATTAAAGTTATGAGTTTTGTAATTTTAAACAATACTACCCTGTCTGCACCATAAGTCTGTGGGAGGTAGACTGAAAACACTCTACTAGTATGTCTAGGCCCATGCTCATTCTCGCTGACACAGATAATATTGAGAAGTTAGACACAATAGTTATTGGATGCCTACTCCATTAGAAACAGAAGGAGAAAATCTATTGCTTGCCAGATTAGAAAAATGTCATATAAAAAAGAAACTCTGGCTCTAGTATCCTCTTTTGTCCCCATATGTGTGTATCTAATCTCAGCTGGTCCACCTGAGAATCCCCCCTGCACCCCGAGTGCAAACATCCCCTGCACGCGGTCCCATTTCTGTTCCAACAAGGTGAAAGAAGCTGTCATGAAGTAGAAGAAACTCACTGAACTGCAAGCACAAGTGCGCATTGGTGGGAAGGGAACTGCTCACGCAAAGAAGAAGGTGGCTCCTAGAACAGCTACAGCAGATGATAAAAAAAAAAAAAAATTCAGTTCTCCTTAAAGAAGTTGGGGGTAAACAATATCTCTGGTATTGAAGAAGTGAATCTGTTCACAAACCAAGGAACAGGGGTCCGCTTTAAAAACCCTAAAGTTCAGGCATCCCTGGCAGCGAAAACTTTCACCATTACAGGTCACGCTGAGACAAAGCAGCTGACAGAAATGCTACCCAGTTTCTTGAACCAACTTGGTGCAGACGGTCTGACTAGTTTAAGACTGGCTGAAGCTCTGCCCACACAGTGTGTGGATGGAAAGGTACCGCTTGCTACCGGAGAGGAGGGTGATGATGATGTTCCAGATCTTGTGGAAAACTTGGATGAAGCTTCCAAGAATGAAGCAAATGAATAGAGGCACCTTCTGAAGAAGATAAAACTTGAAGGAGTTACTGGGAGCTATTTTATATTTTGACTGCTTTTTAAAACTATTGTTCATGGATCTGATAAAATCTAGATCTCTAATATTTTTAAGCCCAAGTCTCTTGGACACTGCAGCTCTTTTCAGTTTTTGCTTATACACAAATCATTCTTTGCAGTAAACTGAAGAAGCCTGAGAATAAAGTTTGAAACAAGGTTAGTAAAGTTCTCTGCCTAGCAAAAAAAAGAAAGAAAGAAAAGAAAAGAAAAGAAAAGAAAAGAAAAGAAAAGAAAAGAAAAGAAAAAAAGAAAGAAACTTTGTTTCCAAGATTCCAAACAGGTTAATCAAATGTTATTAACAGTACTCTGGTAGACATTGTTAGATTGTGGTCTTTTAGAGACTTAAATGGATTTTCCGGAATATAAACACACTGCCCACACTTGGCCTATCTACACATATTTTCAAGGCATAGTTTTGATTATTTATATCTGTGTCTGTATCTGTACCTATTCATTTTAGTTATAGTGAATAATTTTGGAAAGCATTTTGCTTCAACCTAGAGTTCATATGGTTCAAGGCATAGGACAGGGTTGCGGGGAGCTCTTAGGGAGACGGTCCTCCACAGTGCCTAACTGATGCCCTTTCATGATATGTGTTAGATGGTGTACAGCTCAGCTCTGCTTCAGGAAAGCAACTATTGGATCCCAGCTGTTTGGTCCTCCTATTTCTTGGCTTCTAGGCCTTATCTCACGCTCAATTTGAAAACTTTTCATTTGAGGGATCCTAATTTGATCCTTAGATGAAATCCTTAACTCATATGATAGGCACTGTGTTGAACTGACTTGCGCCATGCCTTCTAAAGATCATGACTTGTGTTGCAGGGAGAAAGATTAAATTAAAATGGAGGGATTGATTACTTTTGCCACTTTCCTTGTTTCTTCCCAACTCCTCCCAAAGAAAAAAGGATGGAGCTTTTCCACCACTTGTTTTTTCTAAAAGCTTGCACAAATAACTAACTCATCAGTCCTCAAGTCCTTTATCTGCAGACAAGGATAATAATATCTGTTATGTAAGGATTATGGCAATTAAATTTAGTAAACATCTTCTGAGCTCTTTCTGTATCCTTGGTCTAGTAAATGTTAACATAATTTCTTTGTAAACCTTTTACACAGTATCTGGTACATGGAGATCAACAAGTATGATTCCCTTTGCATTCTAAAATGAGGTCCTAATATAACAGGGACCCCATTGAGTCCATAGTCCCAGCCCTTATCCCATGAACCTCTCAGTTTATCTATCGCATGCTGTGTTTAGGGGATTGGGATTGAGTCTTACATAAATGTGCCTGCCCCTTTCTTTTTCTTTTTCTACCACATATCTGTGGCTTGTTAATAGGTCCATTCCTCAGCTTGTCTCTCTTGTCCTGCTTCCTCCTAAAAGATTCATCTTTCTTTTAGAAATCCATACTAAACTACAGTGCATGTATGTATGCCTGGGTGGGCTTCAATGACTCCCCAGTTGCTTCTGCCTACAGGTTTTGGTTTGTTTTGTTTAAAGCTCAATGAGTGTTCATCACAAAGTGATCATACCTATGTATCCAATACCCAGATAAAGAAACAGAACACAGGACCCCCCCTCTTGACACTTTCATTCACTACTTGCTGTCTAATCGTTACACTAATCTGACTTCTACACTAGACTCATTTTGCCTCTTTGTTTGTTTGTTCTTCTAAGGATTTTATTTTTACATAGTCTCTACACCCAACATGGGACCTAAACTTACAACTCTGAGGTCATGAGTCTCATGCTCCACTGACTGAGACAGCCAGGTGCCCTTGTCTCTTTTTTCTTACCATTATATAAATATATCACATAGTGCATATTGTATCTGTCTTATTTTGTTCAACAACATGTTTTTAGATAATACTAAAATATTTTCTATTGGTTTTGGATCTAACTTTGTACATTTACAAAATATCAATATAAAAAATTAAATAAAAGTAACCTGTTTTGCTGTATAATATTCAGGAAACTGATTTAACATTTGATTTTGCAGCCAAACTAAATAGTGATGTAAATTGACCAGTTACTATACTAGTTTTGGCTGCCATATTGAGATTAGCTAAAGGCAATAGAATAGAGTTACAATTTAAAACTAATAGTTTTTGGGATGCCTGGGTGGCTCAGCTGGTAGAGCATCCAACTCTTTGATCCCAGGGTTGTGAGTTCAAGCCCCACATTGGGCTTGGAGCCTACTTAAAAAAAAAAACTGATGTTTTTTTCTTAAACACCATTATTTTCTTAAATTCACTTTTAAGCAAGAGTCTAAGGAAGTATACTTTTAGAGGCCTGCTGGTCTTAAACGGGAGATAGAACTTAAGTTTTATCACTGAAGTTCTATGTGAAATTATAGTGAATCATCATTAATAAAATCTTTTGTTATTATTTTCCATAGGAAAAACATTTAGGATATAAAGTTATATTTGTTTATGTGTATTTTTATTTCAAAATATGTAGTATTTATTGATGTAGGTGTTATGAAATAAATGTGACATAACATGAGTTGATTGTTAACAGTTTATACTGCGTCCATGGAGTCTAGAAGGGACTGAATTATTATGATGAACACCTTATAATATCAGTGTTTGATGTCACACACTTGCACATAATGACATCAACACAGCTGGAGCCTGATAAATGGCCTTCCTTGACATTTTCTCTGCAGAAAATGTCAGTAATTTCATTCAGGAATGAAATTTTCTCTACAGAAATGTTCACAAGTTGTTCAGTAGTTTACTGCACTGCTATTGACTAATAGGGTAAATGGATTACCATAAGGAATGAAAGAAGCGTAATGTTTATTGGATATTACTGTTTCCAGTTTACAACAAACCACATCATGTTTCCTCTGTTCATTCAACATTGAATATATATTATGTTAAATGAAAATGAATCACATATTCTGAATATTTTTCTTCTACACTTCAGAATGCTTTTTTAGATATTGTCTAACTGCCAGCTAATTTACAGCTCTGAAACCTTGTTGTATCATTTCTGAATAGAGCATTCAATAATTTAAAGTGAAATAAATCACCGTATGATGAATTGCTGATAAATCTTTTGGGTTGTAAGGGTTTCTTTGCTATAGCCTTATATGTAATTGTACATTTTAGCAGGGATGCCCTCTGAACATTAGAGGACATATTCATGAGCTGAATTTCCAAAAACAAATCTAATGATTTGACAGCCCTGCTCAAAAGACAGCAGCTCAGCATTTTAGAACTTGCCATGCATTGGATGACAGAGTCACAGTGAGCCTGGGAATATCCTCTGTGCTCTGACCTTCTGCTTCTTCCTCTAGGCCTGGCTGCTGTTGTCCTGAGGCACTAACAGGATGGTACCCACTCACCAACCAGTCTCTTATCTCTGCAATCCCAGTGAGGGTGGGGGTAAATGTTGTGTATCCCAGTACAAGAATGCTGTCAGTAGTACACTGTCATGGCCAAAACCCTTGTTCTTGTTCACATGGAGATTTCTTAAGGAAAAATAATTTCCAAGCTCTGTAAAATAGCTTAAAAATACTATTTTGACATTCTCATAGCTGATTTCAACAAAATTCTTACTGCCTAAATGTTATGAATGGAATAAATATTTTCATAAATTCATTGAAAGTAAGTATAAGCAGATCGAAATATATTGACTATTTTTTTCTATTGGGCTTCTTCTGACTAGACTTTTAATATTGCTGCTTTTAATATTAACTTCATTTCACTTTTATGGATAATCAAGAATGTGCATGAAACCTTAATTTCCAACACAGAAGGATAATTGCTCAGTGATCATTTACTTTCTTTAAAACATAACTGAATATAAACTAGGATACAAACTAAGAAAAAGAGCTATTTTTAAACATGGATGGCATTGAAATGGTGTGTGAGATCAAATGGCATATGAAAAATGCACTCACCTTTTTTTTTTTTTTTTTTTTTTCTGCCTTATACCTGTAACTTAAAGCGGACCTAGGATCTAGTTCATTTGTTTAGTCACAGAATCACCAGTAGTATCTTTCTGGTCACTAGTAGTCTAACCCTTACTTGAAAGGTTGGGAAGTGGAGCCTACCATGTTAAGTGGCTTGCTTTGTAACAGAGGTAGCTCCAGCATTGATGCGACTCAATTACATAAATCCACTGCTGTGTCCCTCACCTATGGTTTACTATTATCCTTTGTTCAACAACAAGGATGAGGTCTCATTTAACATGTTTTAGATTAAAGAGATTTTATAGTAACCTGAAGCACAGGAAACACGAATTTATTAGAAAAGACACTAGCCTTTAGCAGAGATGTCTCTGCTAGTTTCAGGTTAATCTTTCTGGGACACCAGTTCTAAATCATTTTTTAAAACGGTTGACCGCCATAAGCCGTATCACAGCTCTTATGCCACGTGTATGCCAAAACAACTGAACTGTGATATGTGAATAAACATGCCTTGACCCCAACCTGATTTTCTTACCACTCTTTCTATGAGCAAGCAGAAGACCATTTAAAGTAAGAAAAGTGGAGGAAAATAGAGAAGTAACAAAGGGCAATTTGAGCAGTATGTGCACTACAGTATCCGTGGGACCCTTCTCCAACTTCATGTGATAGCGTGCAGTATAGAAAAGGTTCTTTCAGCAAGTGTTTAGAAAAGTATGTTCCAAAAGATCTGCATAACATTAGTGTAACCAAGTGTTCCTCTATGTGGCTTCCTGTTTTGGAATTAAATGCCTTCAGGGTACTCAGAATAACTCTGTTTAGAAACACAGGGAGAATTTAACCTTTTATGCTCCTCATCGGTTCTTAAAAACTATATATTAATTACTTTGTTTCTCAGTAGTTTCAGCTAAATTTGGAAATTGTTTATACATAAAGTAGGTTGTTTAGTTAAAAAACAAAGGTATGAACAGGAATTCTGGCAGTAATTATTACCACTCAAATCGTAAAATCGGTTTGGTCTCTTTTTAAACAATTTTCTTAGACCAACTTTTTGGCAGATAGGGTTATTTCCAAATGAACTCAATTAAAAATTTCAACTGTGGTTATTTGTAGGAGGTATATACTGGGAGCAGATGAGCTGAATCTGTGTTTACTTCTTTGTAGTGTTATTGTTCAACATTCTTAGCTTGCTGCAAAGCCAGCAGAGGGAGCACCAAACAATCTTTTTGTTTAGCTTGAAGGTTTAATGATGTATTTTTAAATTTTTTTCGCCATTTTCATTAAAAAAGATATGTACACCTAATCATTTACTGATTACACATTTTCACTATATAATATAGTTTTAACTTTCTCCATGCTTCTAATTCTTTGAATTTAAAAGACTTAAAGGAGCCTTATTTGTGCATTTCCATTCTACACACGTTCATTAAATGCATAATAAACTGTATTAGACTCGACAAGCAACGGAGTCAAAGGCGAATATGCCATAGTCTCGGTCCTTCAGGAATTTATAACCTAGTTGAAGACAGAATTATAAAGATCTTTCTATATTTACAAGGTTAAAAATATGGGCCACTTATCTTGATGAAGATCAGTGGAGATATTATTGAGAAGGTGATATCTGAATTGGACCTTGAAGGAGAGGTTTCCTAAAATGGAAATTCTAGACTGGAGGGAACAGTATAAACGCAGGGTGTATTTGGGGAAAGGAAGTTATAGTGTTGTGTCTTGATAGAACATGGGTGAAGAGGGGGTGTACTGGGAGATAAGGTCAGAAAGCTAAGGTGGGATCAGATAAAGGAGCACTATGAAATCTATATAGAGTTTTGGGTTTATTCTTTTGGCATAGGAGAACAAATTGCAGACCATTAAAAGGAAGCAAATGATGTTTTAATAAAATAATCCTTCATTCAGGGTAAAAGGTTGCCTGGAGAACTGAGAGATTAAAATTTAACATTTTTGTGCAAGATCAGATGAGATATTATACCAGCTTAGATAATAATAATGCTTTTCATGTGTTTGTATAGATATCATACATGTTTGTGTGTGTGCACATGTGTTTCTATAGCCATCTATGTATATATGTGTGTGTGTATTCACACACATATAGTATATACAATAGTACTGTTCCTAAGGTTGGAGATAACTTGATATTTCAGAGTTATCCTGTGATTTAAAGATTTGTACTAAAAATATGTTAGTCAGTGTATGCAAGGTCTCAAAGCAAATTCAGGGCAAAGCTTGTACTCAAACGCTTTGTCTTTTGAGTCCAGACCTGGTAGTGTTTTCATCATAGGGTGCTGCTTTTGTTAGATGATGTCAGTGTGGGCAGGAAGGATGGAATGTGTGTGAGAGACATTATGGAGGTATAAAAGGAGTGGACACAGGACAAGGATGGGTTGAAGACAGCCACCAGGTTCTCATTCTCTGTGACCAGGAAGCTGAATGTGTTGCCACTGCCCCCATTTGAGACTTAAGGGGAGACGCTGGTTGGCAATGGGATGAGAGATAGACAGGGGGAGGGGCGGGTAGGTGAAAGGTAATTCAACCTCAGCGTGTCAAATTCAGGATGCTGGACAGCATCTTTGTCGAGATGTCTAGCACAAACTTCCCATTTTAGTTTTGGAGCTCAGAAGAGGAGCCAGACCTAGAGTTTGAGAGTGGATGCGATAATTCAGGGAAACTAGACTGAGAAGAGGAGTGAAGTGAGAGCCACCCTTGGGGGACGCCTCTGTGTAGGCGGGCAAGGAGAGAAAGAAGTGTGGGCAGAAGCCTGCAGAGACACTGACAGAGATCAGAGCAGTCAGGAGAATGCCCCATTCGTCACTTAACAATGTTTGTGTGGCTGCTGTGTGCAAGGCACTGTCCAGAATGTAAAGGAGGGTGTCTTTGCAGAGTCCACTGTTGCAGAGGATGGTTGAAGATGGGACTGAGCAGAGGTCACTGGGTTTGTTTACTCAGGCGATCAAACTTCCTAAATATGCACAGAGCTTTAGCAGTGTCCTAAAATACAAAGGATTAAAAAAACTTTTTTTTTTTTTTTTAATTTGAGGCTAGGGAGGGGCCTAGAGAGAGAGAGAGAGAGAGAGAGGGAGAGAAAATCCCAAGCAGGCTCCATGTTCAGTGCTGAGCCCCAGGCAGGGCTTGATCCCATGACCCTGGGATCATGACCTGAGCCCAAATCAAGAGTCCGAGGCTTAACTGACTGAGCCACCTAGGCACCCCATAAAGTGGACTTCTACCTCACAACTCTGTATATAAGAAGTTAAAAAATCTGAGAGGTTCTTGGCTCAAATGTATGAACTATAATCTTGATATCCAGGTTTGTTGTTTGTGTATCAAACACAATTTTGTAGCTTCCAGAAGATTGTAATACCCTTGTAACCTTGATTATTTATCTTTATTTTATGTCTACTTTTAATTTGATTTTTTATAACAGAGAAAAAAATCACTGTTATCCTTGTATAATGATGTAAGTTCATTATAAAAAATTAAAATACAAAGAAGAAATTCAAAAATCACTCCTCAGATACCCACCATAATACATTAGATAGCGAGAAATACAGTTTCCTCCCTCTCTGCTTCCTCGTCCTTCCCTCTTTCTTTCCTTTCCGTTGATCTGTTGAATTCAAGTTTCATGTTGGGTATAGGCATTAT
Organism: Neofelis nebulosa; assembly: GCF_028018385.1. Taxonomy (NCBI): domain Eukaryota; kingdom Metazoa; phylum Chordata; class Mammalia; order Carnivora; family Felidae; genus Neofelis; species Neofelis nebulosa. The sequence continues at coordinate 94,473,701 of NC_080782.1, read as the reverse complement.
TTAAAACTAAAATCTTAAAAAAAAAAGGGTAACCCATTGATCTGTTGATCATACTATGTCTGTTACTGTAAATAAAAAGGATTAAATGTATTTTCACTTTAATTTATAAAAACGAAAGGATACTAAAAGTACTTAAACAATTGTTGAACTTCCAAATATGTACTTCACTGTAAGAGGTAGTATATATTTTGGAATATCTGTAAAGAGATTATGGATACATGAGGTTAGAGCCATGATTTTAAGATGCAAATTTCTGTTTAGACTTTATATGTGATCTGTTTTGAAAGATGTGCATATATATTCTACCTTCCTGTCTTCTCCCTATTTTTGGTTGTTATACATTATTTTTACTTATTTGAGCTTTACAACATTTACATTCTGTTTTGTAATTAAGGTTTATAGTTGTTTAATTCTAGTTCTGTATTTAACTGGAATATAATTAACTAGAATTCAGTACTCACTATGATTTTTTTTCCTTGACGTTTTAACCCTTGAATTTTACATTTGATTTATATTTTAGTTTCTGTTAATAGAATTATTAAAAAAATTTTTAATAAAAAACATTTTTTAGTCCAGACTTTAGCCTCTACTACCAAGCTGTAATCATCAAGACAGTATGGTATTGGCATAAAACCAGACACATAGACCAATGGAATAGAATAGAGAACCCAGAATCAGACCCACAAATGTATGATCTACTAATCTTTGAGAAAGCAGGAAAGAGTATCCAATGGAATAAAGACAGTCTCTAGCAAATGATGCTGGGAGAACTGGACAGCAACATGCAGAAGAATGAAACTAGACCACTTTCTTACACCATACACAAAACTAAACTCAAAATGGATGAAAGACCTAAATGTGAGACAGGAAACCATTAAAACCCTAGAGGAGAAAACAGGCCACAACCTCTTTAACCTTAGCCACAGCAACTTCTTACTTGACACGTCTCTGAAGGCAAGGGAAATAAAAGCAAAAAATGAACTTTTGGGACCTCATCAAGATAAAAAGCTTCTGCACTGCAAAGGAAACAATCAACAAAACTAAAAGGCAACTGATGGAATGGGAGAAGATATTTGCAAATGACATATCAGATAAAGGGTTAGTATCCAAAATCTATAAAGAATTTACCAAACTCAACACCCAAAAAGAAAATAATCTAGTGAAGAAATGGGCAGAAGACATGAATCGACACTTTTCCAAAGAAGACATCCAGGTGGCCAACAGATACATGAAAAGATACTCATGACTCATCATCAGGGGAATATAAATCAAAACTACAGTGAGATACCACACCACACAGGTCAGAATGGCTAAAATTTACAACTCAGGCAACAACAGATGTGGTAAGGATGTGGAGAAATGGACACCCACTTGCACTGTTGGTGGGAATGCAAACTGGTGCAGCCACTCTGGAAAACAGTGTGGAGGTTCCTCAGAAAATTAAAAATAAAAGTACCCTATGAACCAGCAATAGCATTACTAGAAATTTACCCAAGGTTATATAGGAGTGAGTGCTGATTCATAGGAACACATGTACCGTGATGTTTATAGCAGTGCTATGAACAATAGGCAAATTATGGAAAGAGCCCAAATGTCCACCAACTCATGAATGGATAAAGAGGATGTGGTTTATATATACAATGGAATACTACTTGGCAATGAGAAAGAATAAAATCTTGCCATTTGCAACAACTTGGATGGAAATGGAGGGTATTATGCTAAGAGAAATAAGTCAGAGAAAGATATCATGTTTTCACTCATATGTGGAAGTTGAGAAACTTAACAGAAGACGATGTGGGAAGGGAAGGGGGAAAAGTAGTTTCAAACAGAGAGGGAGGCAAACCATTTAGAGACTCTTAAATACAGAGAACAAACTGAGTGTTGATGGGGAGGCTGGGAGAGGGGAAAATGGGTGATAGGTATTGAGGAGGGCACTTTTTGGGATGAGCACTGGGTGTTGTATGTAAGTGAGGAATCATGGGAATCTACTCCTGAAGCCAAGAGCACACTGTATACATTGTATGTTAGCTAACTTGACAATAAATTATATTAAAATTGTTTAAATATTTTATTTATTTTTGAAAGAGAGAGAGTGGGGCAGGGGCAGAGAGAGAGGGAGACAGAGAATCTCAAGCAGGCTCCATGCTGTCAGGGCATATCCTGACATGGGGCTCAAACCCATGAACTGTGAGATCATGACCTGAGCCAAAATCAAGACTTGGACGTTCAACCAACTGAGCCACCCCTTTAAGCAGAATTCTTTATGAAGGTCTCAGTGGTGGCTGTTTCATGTTGAGAATGTCTTTTGTTGTATTTATCCTGTGTAGTCATCTTGGTTAGGCAGACTGCTCTTGGGACATAATTTCTTTTCTTCAGAACTCTGCGAACACTGGTCACTTGTCCTCTGTTGTTGAAAGTTGCTGTGGAGAAATCTGATGCTAGCTTAATTGTTCTTGTTTTTTGGACATGATTCTCATTGTTTCTTTTCTTCTCTTTTCTCTTTCCCTTAAAAAACATTTTTGTTATCTTCTATTCAGTGTTAATGTTATAAGCATGTGGAAAATAATTAAATTGAACCCTTTATATCACAGTATGCCTGAGAATAAAGCCCCAGATGGACTGAATAGTTACACAGTTTTTAAATGAACCCATATAACTAGTAGATGAAAACACTGGTGACACTGTAATTTTTCTAAGAATGGCCTCAAGATAGAAACCATGAAGAAATGATCTGTAGATTTTCCTGCATCAAAAAGAGAAAACAAAACAAAACAAAAAACAATAGCAAAATATGGATAATGTTAAAGGAAAAATTGTAGCAGGTAAAATATTCACAACAAGTAATGGATGATAAATATTTGCCGTATGTGTATGTGTGTTTTGTTCAAGATAAAATCAACATAATAAAAGGTAAGCATGTAAAGGGTATGTAGAATATTTTATAAGTGGAATAATTGATTCAAGAGAAGAGAAGGCTTCTGATTATTTTACGTAGGCATAAAGTGAACTTTTAACAAATCAGAAAGAAATTTTCCTGTTTGGAACACAAGATTTTTCATGAGTAGTTACATATATTGGGTTAAATAAACTTGAACATCTCTCTTAAGCTGTGAATTCCATGGGTCTAGGATATTTATGTCGTATCCTTACTGTTAGATTGTTTTCTCCTTGGCAAGTCTCAGAAAGATGTCTTACACATCTCTCTGCTCTTCATGGTCCATAGCTCAGAACTTTGCATGTATAGGTCCTGAAGTGAATATTTACTGAATGATAATTGTAATGAGTTTTCTAAAATTGATGATAACCATTATTTTATGAAATATATTTGAGAGGTTTTAGAATCTTTTGTATAGACACTTTAATGATCATAGATTATTATATATATTTTTAAAGTAATTTTTGATAGTCTTATTTGCAGAATTTTGATTAATGCATTTTATTACTTTAATTGAAAGATTCATTCTTTTGCAGTATAAGTATATACCTAAGTCTCATTTTGCAAAATTCAGTCTTTGTTCATTTTACCAGATGATCATTTACAGAATTGTATTTTTAGACCCTGCCTGATTCCTTATGAATTGCAAAGAATTTTGTTTACCATGTACATGGTTTATTGGACACTAATGCTTTAATTATTGAAAAACCTTTAAAATGATTTTCATGTGAAATGAAACTGGCATGACAAAACTGGCATGAAAATGCACATTTGCATATATGGCTAAAGGTTAGTGATGTTCATTTTTGTTATGTTCTTTTATTGATGTAAATTGGGAAACTGAAGGTTTTCTTAAATGAAAGGGCATATTCACAGTGATAGAATGATTTTATAGACTATTTAACAGCAAACTTTCTTTGGAGAACCATATGTATAAGTGGTTAGTGATATTAAAATTGGTACCAGCATTGGGATATCAAATGTATTTATTTTTAACTTTTATGCAGATCTAGTTATTGAAATGTACATTTCAAGTACATTTCAAGTGTCTTCCAAAGTAATTTTGAATGATTTCCATTTGAGAAGTAAGGAGTTAGGTTTGTTAATTATTAACCCAAATATAGTAATATAGTTTATTTTATCGATCTATGATTTTTAAAATTAGGAGTGAGAAAAGTCACAGACGGGGTTTGTTGACATATTGCAATCCATATGTGTGCTTTTCTGATAAGGAAGGTATAGCATATACCATCCCTCCAGAACATTTAGCACCAGATTTATGATTTTTCTAATTTGGTTTGTAGCTTGCCAAAGAGCATGTGAGTGCATATTTGATCAGAAGCATATTTTGCCTTGAACCAGATGAAGAATACTTAATGAGTCAGTGCCAAGAAGCATTGCAGAGAAGATGCCGACTAGCAGACTAAAAGGGCTTTCAAGTGCCTTAATGTGAAATATAATAGAGATAAAGTAATATTACATAAAAAGTAAAGTTTTTAAGTTTTTCATTCCCCTTCCCTTAATAAAATTCTCCACCATAACTATTGAGAATGATGCTTACATTTATGTGATGGATTTTGCATTTTTACTGGGGTGAAGACTTACTTCCAAGTGTATTATACTCTCTTAGGGGCTGAGAAAGACACTAGTTGTACCTTAGAGGTGCCAGTAGTTCTGCTGTCTCTAGCAGCTCTCTCTCTTCTAGTGAGTGCTAGAGATTACCAACTAAAATCAAGTTTTTCTTTTTGTGTGTTCAATAAGAAAAAGAAGTATCTCTTTGTTTTTCATTGTATTTCTTGGTTTATCAGTGAAGTTAGACAATTTTTCTGTTTTTTTAGCCATTTGTATTTTTTGCTTTATAAATTGCTTATTCTTGTTCTTCATCCATTTTGCTATGAAGGTACTCACTTGTGGCTGGTTTGAGATTCTTTATTTGCTAAGGATGTTAGTTAGCACTTTGTTGTGTACGTTACAAATATTTTGCCTGGGTTTTGTATTTTAACTTGGTTTGCAATGTTTTTTTGGCATAGATAATTTAAAATTTATTTTGATGTTTACTTTATTTTTGAGAGAGGCAGAGAGACAGAGTGTGAGTGGGGAGGGGCAGAGAAAGAGAGGAAGACACAGAATCCGAAGCAGGCTCCAGGCTCTGAGCTGTCAGCACAGAGCCCGACATGGGGCTCGAACTCATGAACCATGAGATCTTGACCTGGGCTGAAGTCAGACGCTTAACGGACTCAGCCATCCAGGCACCCCTGGCATAGATAATTGAAAAAGTATAGTCAAATCTAGTAATCTTTTTAGTCTAAGATTTCTATCTTTTTTAAGATTTGAAAGACCTATACTAACCCTACATAATAAGAAATTTTCTTTTGAGACCGTGATGTAGGAGGGAATAATCAGGCAAAGCTTTTATATTCCTTAGTTTAAATAAATTATAAGGGATTACCTTTGTTAGAAATTGTGATTTTTATTTATAATGCCTAATTTACATATACCCCATGTATATGACAAGCCATTTTACCTCAGCCTGGGGAGGGCTTTTCCCAAATAAAACGTCTTCCAACATTCTGCTTTCCTTGTTTCTACTTTTTCACTGTGGAAGAAGGGGAAAAAGGAGAGGGATACATGTTTCCAATGACACTGTCTTTTCTCCCCCTTGCAGGGCACTTTTACAAACTGAAATTACATTATACACAATTATTAGGTTTCCAGGCTAGTCCACAATAGCAATCAATAGTAGTTTTTTTCCTCCTGTTCATTGTATAAAATTTAAGCCATTAAAAATAAAAATTTAACATTAATTTTTGAGAGACAGAGAGTGACAGAGCATGAGTGGGGGAAGGACAGAGAGAGAGAGAGGGACACACAGAATCCGAAGCAGGCTCCAGGCTCTGAGCTATCAGCACAGAGCCTGACGTGAGGCTTGAACCCACGGACTGTGAGATCATGACCTCAGCTGAAGGTGGATGCCCAACCCACTGAGCCACCTAGGTGCCCCTCAACCATTTTTTAAAGTTAATTTTTTTTATTTTGAGACAGAGTGCAGAAGCAAGCAGGGGAGGAGGAGGAGGAGGAGGAGGAGGAGGAGGAGGAGGAGAGAGAGAGAGAGAGAGAGAGAGAGAGAGAGAGAGAGAGAGAGAATTCCAAGCAGGCTTTGTGCTGTCAGTGCATAGCCCCACATGGGGCTCAATCCCACGAACTGCAACATCACGACCTGACTAGTAATCAAGAATCAGACACTTAACTGACTGCACCACCCAGGTGTCCCAACCATGTTTTGAGTTAATTGAGATTTTAACAGTAGCTTGGAACCTGAACAAAATAATTTAAAGTTCAAAAGAAGTTACAAGTAAACTTTGGAGGCATAGCCCAATTGTAGGTTATTTTGTGGTGGTCAGTCTTTTTGAGAAGTCACATCTAAGGACCCTGGACCAGAAATGGTCTAGTTGGTCTTAAATGACTCTAATGAGCCCTCAATAATTCTGCACATTAGGTTTATATTGAGACTTGTTTTCTAAGTTCTGTGAAGTGAAAGTATGATTGGTGCATAGGTATGTCTTCTCTTTAGATACTAGTGCAGCATAACCCAATCGAATTTCCTGCAGTGATGTAAAATGGATATCATATGACTATTCACTTACTAATGGGGGAAATATTCTGTAGCTTGGTCATTCAGTATGGTAGCTACTAGCTACATGTGGCTATTGAGCATTTGAAATGTGGCTAGTATGACTGAGAAACTGAATTTTTAATATTACATGATTTTAGTTGATTTAAGTAACCACGGGTAGTTAGTGCTATTATTTTGAACAGCATAGATCTAGAGATTTTTGATGAGTGAAGTCCTCAATTTCATGACAAATCACAGATTTAACAAGTCAAGTTAATGCCTATTAGAGGCTTTCTCCCTTACTGTCTAATAGAAAATGTTATAGAATGTGTAGCTCTTAGTTGGATCCTATTTAGGAAAAACAAACTATAAAAAATTTAAAAGAAAAGTTTCAGACAATCCATGATTTCATTTTTAAATTGACTATGGTTGATACACAATATTGCATTAGTTTTAGGTGTACAACATAGCAATTTGACAAGTTCATACATTGTGCTGTGCCTGCCTCAGTAGTAGCTACCATCTATCACCATATAAGCCTATTACAGTGTCATTGATGTATACCCTATGCTGTACCTTTTATTCCTGTTACTTATTCATTTGGAAAGTGGAAATCTGTATCTCCATCTCCCCTGCATCCATTTTGCCCACTAACCCCCTCCTCTCTGGTAACCATCAATCTAATTCTGCTTTTTGTTTGTTTGTTCATTTGTTTTATTAGATTCCACATATGGATGAAATTATACAGTATTTGTCTTCTTCAGGCTGACTTATTTCACTTAGCATAATACCCTTTAGGTTCTTCCTTGTTATTGTACCTAGCACGATCTCATCCTTTTGTATGGCTGTCTAATATGCCAGTGTGTGTGTGTGTGTGTGTGTGTGTGTGTGTGTGTGTGCGCGCGTGCACATGCGTGCACGCACGTGTGCCTAACATCTTTCTTATCCATTTGTCTATTGATGGACACTTGGGTTATTTCCTTGTCTTGGCTATCATAAATAATGCTGCAATAAACATGGGAGTGCATTTATCTTTTCAAATGTGTGTTTTCATTTTTGGGGGGATAAATACCCAGCAGTGTAATTATTATATCATGTGGTATTTCTATTTTTTAATTTTTTGAGGAACCTCCATACTATTTTCACAGAGGCAGTACCAGTTTACATTCCCACCAATAGTGTACAAGGGCTCCTTTTTCTCCACATCTCACCAACACTTGTTATTTCTTGTCTTTTTTGTTTTAGCCATTCTGACAGGTGTAAAGTGGTATCTCATTGTGGTTTTGATTTGCATTTCCCTGATGATTAATGATGTTGAATACCTTTTCATGTGTCTGTTGGCCATCTTTGGAAAAATGTCTGTTCAGGCCCTCTGACCATTTTTTAATTGAATTGTTTGAATTTTTGGTGTTCAATCTAGGAATTTTTTTAAAAATTTTTATTTAAGTTCTAGTTAGTTAACAAACAGTGCAATATTGGTTTCAGGAGTAGAATTCAGTGATTCATCACTTACAAACAAGACCCATTGCTCATCATAACAAGTGCTTTCCTAATACCCATCACTTATCTAGCCCATCCCCTACCCGCCTCCTTCCATCAATGCTGTTTGTCTTCTGTCTTTAAGAGTCTCTAGGGATTCCTGGGTGGCTCAGTTGGTTTGGCGTCCGACTTTGGCTCAGGTCATGATCTCATGGCTCATGGGTTCGAGCCCTGCGTCAGGCTCTGTGCTGACAGTTCAAGCCTGAAGTCTGCTCCGGATTCTGTCTCCATTTCTCTCTGCCCCTCCCACGTTTGTGCTTTGTGTCTCTCTGTCTCTCTGTCTGTCTCTCTCTCTCTCTCTCTCTCCCAAAAATAAATAAACATTAAAAAATATTTAAAAAGTCTCTTATGGTTTGTTTCCCTCTCTCTTTTTTTCTTCCCCCCTCCCAAATGTTTATCTGTTTTGTTTCCTAAATTCTACATATTAGTGAAATCATATGGTATTTATCTTTCTCTGACTGACTTATTTCACTTAGCATAACACACTCTAGCTCCATCCACATCATTGCAATGGCAAGATTTCATTCTTTTGGATCGCTGAGTAATACTCCATTATATATATATAACACATCTTCTTTATTCATTTATCAGTCAGTGGACACTTCGGCTCTTTCCATAGTTTGGCTATTGTTGATAATGCTGCTATAAACATTGGGGTGCATGTATCCCTTTGAATGTATATTTTTTATCCTTTGGGTAAATACCGAGTAGTGCAATTGCTGGGTTGTAGGGTAGTTCTATTTTTAGTTTCTTGAGGAAGCTCCACACTGTTTTCCAGAGTGGCTGCACCAGTTTGCATTCTCACCAACAGTACAAGGGGATTCCCCTTTCTCCACATCCTTGCCAACACCTCTTTGTTCTTGTGTTGTTAATTTTTAGCCATTCTGACAGGTGTGAGCTGGTATCTCATCCTAGTTTTGATTTGCATTTCTCTGATGATAAGTGATGTTGAACATCTTTTCATGTGTCTATTAGCCATCTGAATGTCTTCTTTGCAAAAATGTCTATTCATGTCTTCTGCTTATTACTTCACTAGATTATTTGTTTTTTGGAGGCTGTTGAGTTTGGTAAGTTCTTTATAGATTTTGGATACTAACCCTTTATCCGATATGTCATTTACAAATATCTTCTCCCATTCCATAGGCTGCCTTTTAGTTTTGTTGTCAATTTAGGAAATTTAAACGTAGCTTGGCATTAGGTGATTTTATGGAATTAGTGTTAACTTTGTTAGATGTGATAATAACAATTGATTTGTGTTATTAATATACAAAAATGAAATTTTCAGATAAACAATGAGACGTAGAGTTTGCTTTAGGGGAAAAAAGTATTGTTGGGGGAGTAGATGAGACAAGATTGGCCAGTGTTCATAGTTCTACAGATGGCTCAAGGACATTTTGCTGGTTTTATACTTTTGTATCTGATAAAAAGTTTTCATAGTAAGTTGTATTGAATAGGGAGAACTCTTTGTATGTCATATAGTTCAACATTTTGTCCAGGTTCATGTCCTCAGCCATTAAAGGCAGAGTAAGGATTCAAATCTGTCCTTCAGCTCTGAGTTCTATTGATTTTTCTATTACATCACACTGCATCATATTTTAGATACATGGTTCTCCATCCCACCTACTCTGTGACCCTTGACAAGTTATATTGCACATTTCCCTCTTGGGTAGGTAAGGCCAAATTTAGTCATAGAGCTGGTCACATAGATCAGGAGAGGGTAGAGTCTTTCATGGCAAATTGGATCAGGTTGGGATGTTACTGGATCCAGATCTGAAGGCCAAGTATAGACACTAGTTTGGGAGGGAAATCAGAGGAGCAGTAGCAGTTGCAGATCCAGGAGAGGAATAAGCAAGGTCAGACTCCCTAAGAGACTTGGAATGGGTACAAGATGGGACCAGGCAAAAGACTGAGAGCATAACATGTACAAAAAGTAAGGGTGCTGACTGATAATTCTTGCTGGTACACGGCTGTGTAGTTTAAAGGCAGGTTTGCTAACTTGGCATACAGCCAGATTGATCTTCTGCATTGTAAAATGCCTGTTCCACTCTACCTGATAGTCTCTATTTATTTAATATAAAATAATTGTACTAGTATGGAATCCATCAGCGGTGCCTGGGTGGCTCAGTCTGTTAAGTGTCCGACTTTGGCTCAGGTCATGATCTCACGGTTTGTGGTTTTGAGCCCCACGTCGGGCTCTGTGCTGACAGCTCAGAGCCTGCAGCCTGCTTCAGATTCTGTCTCTGGCTCTCTCTTCCCTCCCCGGCTTGTGCTCTCTCTGTCTCTAAAATAAATAAACATTAAAAAAATTAAAAAAAAAATAATATGGAATCTATCTAGAAGGTACTGTTGAGGTCATCTAATCCAACCCATTTATTTCAAATTCATATTGCATTTCTAAAGGGTAGTTGGCATTGAATTATGTGCCATAAGGATTATAAAATTTCAGTTGTGTATGTTTGCAAGAAGATTTTGAGATAAGTAAATAGTAGTTATGATTATTCAAGTGATGCGGATATTTGGTTAAAATTGGTTATTGGTTAAAGTAGAGAAGAATAATTTTATTCATTTATAAAATAAAATTTGTTTTATGAAATATAATTTATGAATTGTATTTACACTTATGCTTCTAGTCTCAGGGCTAATGGTAAGCAAGGATTTCTCTTATCAGTAAATGAATAGCCACATAGTATAAATTTTATATGTATATTGCAAGTGTTTGTGTTTTATATTTCATGCCAGGAATGTTCAGGGGGAGGGTGGCTTCAGCAACTAAGCCATTAATGCTTAGGAATAAACCAGTGAGTGGAATGTGTGTTATATCATTGCCTCACTAGGATATAACTATTTAAAAGCAAAGCAAAACAAGGCATTATTGAACGGCAGCGTATTGACATTGTGATAATTTTCTAACTGTATTTACTTGCACCTTTCTTGCGCTTCATATTGACATTGTGATAATTTTCTAACTGTATTTACTTGCACCTTTCTTGAGTTATGTGAACATTTCTTTTTGAGTCTCACTTCTGAATTCTTTAGTTAAAGCCAAGAGAAAGTATTTTTTCTCTCCTCTATCCACACTATTCTATAATCAAGAGCAACAAACTTCTAAAGTCAATTTCTAAGTTTAATAGATATTTGTACTTATTAGGTACCATTAAATTAGGACTACTGTACTCATTTATTTGTTTACTAATAACTTCATTATATATATTCATTAATTTAACAAACTTACTGTGTCTTCCCATTGAGGATGAAAGGATGAATAAGACATAGCCCCTTCCCTCATGTTGCTAATATTTTACCTGAGTTAACAGACCTGTAAGCAAGTAATTGTGATCGAGTGTGCTGATTGTCATAATGGCAGCAAATACAAAGGAATCTGGGAACCTTGTGGAGAAAAGGATTAGCTAGGGAACAGAATGTGGTTGGGTGGCAGATGGTTTTCATGGAGAGGAATCTTGAAGAACAAATTGCCAATAGTGTGGTGCCTGGGGGGTCCAGTCGGTTAAGTGTCCCACTCTTGATTTCGGCTCAGGTCATGATCTTTTGTTTGGTGAGGTCGAGCCTCACAGTCTCGCAGTTGGTGACTGCAGAGCCTATTCTCTCTGTCCCTGTCTCTCTGCCTACCCCCACCGCCCGCCCTGCTCACGTGTGTGTGTGCTCTCTTCTCAAAATAAATAAACATTAAAAAAATAAATTGCCAATACTAATATTGGCAACTGTGTGAATCACATTTTACAAAATCCATTGATTAATCTACCTTTGGCTTTGAACTTACTACTTTTGGTTTCATTTTCCCATTGTCTGCCTTAGATACTTTTTCTTCTACAATGTTTGATGTCTGTCCAGTCTGGTTTTATTGTTCATATCCTGGTTGACATAATATTCATTTTAGATAACTGACCTGACTTTGAGCTTTGAGTCTTTTTTTTAAGGCTATTTATTTATTTATTTTGAGACAGACTGAGTCAGCATGAGTGGGAGAGGGGTAAAGAGTAAGGGAGATAGAGAATCCCAAGCAGGCTCCACCCTGTCAGCGCAGAGCCCGGTGCAGGGCTCAAAATCATGAAACCATGAGATCATGACCTGAGCTGATGTCAAGAGTCAGGTGCTCAACTGACTGAGCCACCCAGGTGCCCCATTGAGCTGTCTACTCTTAATCTGGCCTGGTACTCTCAAAGTACATGACTTTTGGTAACTATCTCCCTCCTTGGCCTCTTGCATCAAGAAAAGGGAATTTTACTCACATGATTTTGCCAGGATTCTAAAGGCAGGAATCCAGTGTCTTCCAGCCGATTTCATTTTTCAAAGATCGAGTATTTGAAAAAGAAGTTCTGAGAGAATGCAGGTGCGATATGGCTAGAGACCAGGGTATGAGGGATTGAGAAAGATGTAATAAGTTTGGAAAGGCAGGTGAAGGCTGGACATTGAGAATCACGAAAACCACGGATCTGGGGCTTTAATCTTCATGCTAAATAGGACCCATAAATGGTTTTCAGGAGGATTGTGACACCATCATAGTTATAATGTGTAAAGATAACAGTGTCATTACTAGAACAGAAAGGGGAGAGGTTGCAGGCAGGAAGACCAGTTAAAGGAAAGAGATGATGAAGCCTTGAATTGAGCAAGATAGTAATGATGGAGAGGAAGGCATAAATCAGATGGATTTCAGGGAGGGAACTAATAAGATCTGGGTGCTAATTAGAAATTGAGTTTGAAGGAAAGAAAACTATTGAAGAAATTTTTGAGTTTTCTGCTTTGGGTGATTGGGCAGGTTATTTTTTTCCTTGTAATTACAAGTATAATTAATGGAAAAAAATAATTATACTTGTAATTATTTAATGGCTGTTTTCTCCATTAGACTAATCTCCATGAGGGCAGGGACTTTGTCTTTCATGCTTATATCTATATTCCCCAGCACCTGGCATAGTGTCTGGTTATAGTAATAGACTCAATTAATAGTTGTTGACCAGCTGACCAGTTTCATGAATTCAGTAAATTTTTATTTTCAAATTTAAATTCTTCTGAATGCCAGACATGCTTGTAGATGAATTTTAACACCTTTAACTAAGACATGAAAGATATGAGGATGAGCAGTTTCAGTGAAAAGATAATGGGTTATATTTTGGACACACTGAAATGAGATGCCATGGGACATCCAGTTGGAGATGCGCATTTATCTAAACTTCAAAAGAGTGATCTTGGTAGGAGATTCATATCTGGATATAAAAAAAACCTGAAGTCATGGAATGTTTGAGATTAATAGAAAGAGTAAGTAAAGTGAAGCATACTAATGTCTGGAGACAGAAATCTGGGGGAAAGAAATATTTAAAATATAAGTAGAGAAAAAAAGAGTTAACTAAAGCAAGTGAGAAGGATGTCCATAGTTTTAGGAGAAAAGCCAGGGGGTAGGGTTGTCATTAAAGGGAAGAGAGGGGAGGGGCGCCTGGGTGGCTCAGTCGGTTAAGCGTCCGACTTCAGCTCAGGTCACGATCTCGCGGTCCGCGAGTTCGGGCCCCGCGTCAGGCTCTGGGCTGATGGCTCAGAGCCTGGAGCCTGCTTCCGATTCTGTGTCTCCCTCTCTCTCTGCCCCTCCCCCGTTCATGCTGTGTCTCTCTCTGTCTCAAAAATAAATAAACGTTAAAAAAAAAAATTAAAAAAAAAGGGAAGAGAGGGGAGAGTTTCAAGGAGGCATATGTCTTGGGATGCAGTATTAGTGAAATTTGAATCCCTGGAAGAGTTCTAGGAAGGCCATGGATTCCTAAAGTATTCTATCTTTTGTTTCGCCTTAGAATTCAGGTCTGAACTCTTTAATTGATAATCATATTACTGACTCTAAACTGTGGAGACTTTGAGCTACCTTATGCATATGAAATTCAAATAAAATTCCTTCAATACTGGTATTGTTCAGTTAATAAAGCCTTAAGATTGTCACCTGACTATAAACTGCAAGAAGAGAAGACCAAAATTTGGAAGGAGCTTTCTATTTTAGATGAAATATATGTCCTAAACTAATTTTCTCTTCAGATTTTCATGGACCAGTGCTCCTTTCACTTGAATAAATTTTACTTTTCAATTATGATAATACTTTTAAAACAATTAAAAGAAAAATGAATTTTTAGCCATTATAAATTATTGTTAATGCATAAGAATATTATTATAATGTTTGTGCATATACTACGGTGTGTGGTAGAATGGGGTTGCTGTGATTCTTTGATTTGTAAGGCTTTCCGAGTTACTGTGACTTTTTTAAACAATAAAGATCACTATTTTATTCCCATGATTTTCTTTGGAAAAACAATTATTTTACAATAGAATAGTTCCTTAACATTCAAGTAGTCAGAGAGAACTAACAGACCAAAAAAGAAAAAGAAAAAAAAATTCCTTGGAAACAGAAACACTTGAATTATTTGGCTTCAGGAATTTACTGCTTATTATGTGTGTGTGTGTGTGTGTGTGTGTGTGTGTGTGTGTGTCCTCATGAAGAGCTGTTTGATAGCTCTGAATTCATAGATTGGAGGGGCTGCTACTCCTGTAGTATGACAGATTTCCTTGTAAATAGACTCCACCAGGATTGTACTGTGCACCCACTAGATGATCAGTAAGTTTAGGTGGAAAGATTGATTGTTGACAAGACTTAGAAATTACCTAATGTTTCAGAAATGTTTGACTCATTGCAATTTACACAAAATCTAGAGCCTAGTGATTCTCCATTCGTTGTTTTATATAGTAGAAGCTAACCTGGATAATTGGTAGTCAGGTTGGATCCACTGATGTTTTTTGGCCAGGTTGTGGGAATGTGTTCAATGCCGCAGTCTTCCCAGGGAGCATTAGCCCAGCAGGAACTTTTGGAGCCTGTGGAAAAAGCTGAGGCATGAGGAAAAAGTCACAAAATAGTCACAAAATCACTAAATACATATCTAGGACTTAGGTTTGGGAAAAGTGTAGAAAGAGTATTTGTGTTTTCAATTTAGGCAAATCTTGAATATGATGGAAATGACTCAATTAAGGGGAATTCATCTAATCACCTTTACCAGGGTCTCTTGATGGAGGTTGATTTTGGTGGTGGATAAAAGAGATGAAAGGGACTCTTTGCTTTCACGTTTTCTCTTTGTTTTGTTTTTATTAGTCCCACCTCTTTCTTCTAACAAATTTCACTCTTTGTTGATAGTATACTCTTTTCTAGGCAACATTTTTATCTCCCAAGGCTGAACAGAAAACTAAGTACTTGGCTGAGAGAAATGACTGAAACTCAGTCAAGATTTAGGACAAGAGTCAGTAAGATTGTGTGGAGGTCAAGTGGCCTGAACCAGGCTTGAGAGTGTAAGTGTTATCTGCCCATTTAGGTTTAAAAGGTTACGATATTTCTGGTAGGAAGATCCATATTTATTACCCTGAATTTGTTTGAAAATCTTATGAACTATGCTCACAAGTCTTCAAAATATTTGTTAAATGAGTGAAATGATAAAATTGCATTCAGCAAAATAGAGTTCAATAACCCTAATGTGGACCTAAGAGTAAGGGTTATACCTTTTCCTGAGGACTTTTCCTGAAGAGGTCATGCCCCCAGTTCTTTAATAGATAATTCTTCAGCTTGGTAAAAGGAATTGTAACTTGGCAGGGGAGAGATCTTGGAAATTCCTAACGTGGTTGTAGATTACTTCAGTACTGTGTTCCTGCCAACAGGAGCCACTGAGAGAGTGACATAGAACACAAATGCCCTCTTCACACATTTTCTAATTTGTCTGCACACAGTTAAACCTGAAGCATAGAGTGGGCCTTTTGCAAAGCTGTGAATTACACCAAGTTTCCTTTGGATATCTTTGCTTGATTTATGGAGACTGCTTTTTATACTTAGGAGTTGGAGGTGGAGCTTGTAGAACCTAATCCAACCCAAATCACTTGTTAAAATGAAAGGAAATGGTTGGGTTAAAAATAAACTATCTAATTCTTGTTTTATTCCCTTTATACCCATGGATGCTTTTTAGTATATCCAGCAGATAAATTTTTTGGCATGTTTGTAGAAAGTATTATCAATAAGAATGCTACTATTTGAATTTTGGGATTTATTTTGGTGAGAACAAAAGTTGAAGCCATCTAATGAGGATTGAAATTAGAGTAGGGTATAGGAATTAATAACCTGTAATTAAAATTTTTTTGTTATTGAAGCCTATTATGCTGTACAGTGTTTCTTGAACTGATACACTTGATTTCAGCACAATCATTACTAATTAAGCTAATTAAGAAAATTGCTTTTGAGGGTTCAACTTTGATGTGTCCTTTACATAAAATATATGTGGACTGTGCAGAAAATGGTTCTTTCTTAATGCCCTCTTTTAATCTCAGTCATAATTCTAGTTTGTAAGGGGGCATAAAAATGAAGAAGTAATGCTAAATTTTCATTTAAAAGTATTAGTCACAATATACGCAGAAAAATATTGAACAGATGAGAAAAAAAAAAGCTAAAATGGGCAAAATGCCCAGAGATTCCAGCAAATGTAGCTTACTTGAGGCTAAAGAAAAAAAAAAAAAAAGGAGAATAATAATGACTATATAAAATTTGTGCCTAAGAGTCAGGAATTTCCTTCCTTATCTCAGGCTAGTCTCTTCTCTCTTAAGGATCATTCTCATATATATTTTTATAATCCAAAATTCTTATTATGGGGTAATTACACAGTCAATATACATATTTAAGAAAATATAAAGAGTTCTTTTGTGAGATTTTATTTTATTTTTAATTTTTTTAACATTTATTTATTATTGAGGGACAGAGAGACAGAGTGTGAGCAGGGGAGGGGCAGAGAGAGGAGACACAGAATCCGAAGCAGGCTCCAGGCTCCAAGCTGTCAGCACAGAGCCTGAGGCGGGGCTCAAACTCACAAACCGCGAGATCATGACCTGATCTGAAGTCAGATGCTTAACCGACTGACCCACCCAGGCACCTCTCCTTTGTGAGATTTTAAATGATGGCCAGTTTGTATAAAGATGTAGAGCTCTTTAGATAAAGTATTATTTTTTAAGTGAACTTTGGTAACAGCTCTTTCATGGATATTATCCATTTTATCTGATTATAAAATTTTTGATATATAGTTGTTCATAACATTTTCTTATTATCCTTTTAATGTCTTTAGGATCTTTAATGATAACTGCTTTTTAATTTGTGGTTTCGATTGTTTTTATTGTGTTTCTCTGGATCAGTCTCTCTAGAAGTATATCAATTTTATCAGTCTTTTCAAAGAATTAATTTTTGGCTTATTTTTTCTCCGGTTTTTCTGTTTGCTATTTTGCTGATTTTGCTCAGATCTTTGTTATTTCCTTCCTTTTATTTGCTTGGGATTTACTTTGCTCTTCTAAATGTTGAAACTTAGGTCACTGATTTTAGACCTTTCTTCTTTTTTAAGCTACAAAAGCTTCGGTTTTTCCTCTAAGCACTGATTTAGCTGCATTCCACAGATATTATTTTGTCGTATTTTTATCTTTAAGTATGAAATATTTTATAATAACCTTTCTGATGTTTTAATTTGACCCATGGATTATTTAGAAATGTGTTGTTTAATTTGAAAATATTTGGGGTTTTCCTAAATCTCTCATCTCAGTGATTTCTAATTTAATCTCATTGTGGTCAGAGTTACTCTATGATTTCAGTCCTTTTAGATTTATTGAGATTTCTTCCATGGCCAAGCATATGGCCTATTATGGTTAATGTACTGTGTGTACTTAAAAATAATTGATGTTTTGCTCTTATGGGGGTATATTATTCTATAAATGTAAGTTAAATAAACTTTTATATCTTGACTAAATTTTTGTTTAGTTTTTCTATCAGTTGCTGAGAAAGAAGAGCTAAGGTTTCTAACTATGATTGTTTCTCTATTTCTCCTTTTAATCCTGTCAAAGGATTGTTATTAGGTACATATACATTTATGACTGATGTCTGTCTGAAAAATAGATTCATCAATATAAAGTATCCCTCTTTGTCATCAGTGATACTCTTTAACTTAGCGTATCTTTTATCTGAATTAATATATGTACTATGTATCTACAGCAGACTTCATGTTTATTGTTCATATGATCTTTTTCAACCTACTTAGTTTTCTCTTGTTGGCAAAAGCTACCTTTTTTTAAAAAATCCATTCAGATAATCGCTGCTTTTAAATTGAAGTGTTTAGTGCATTAATATTTAACATGATAATATGATTGATTAAATCTAACTTTTTTCTGTTACCCCCTCCTTTTTTGTTGTCGTTGTTGATCATCTGTTTCTTCTTCCTTGCCTTCTTTTAGATGAATGTTTAGAATCCCATTTTATCTATTGACTTTTTTGATATCTCTTTGCATTATTTTATGAAAGATTATGTTACAGTATACATCCTTAACTTTTTGCAAACTATTTAAAGTTAATGTTATACCACTTCACATAAAATGTAGAAACTTTGCGGATATAGACATCTATTTACCACATCCCTCACCAACTTTTTATTTTTATTTTTATTTAATTTATTTTTTAATTTACATCCAAGTTAGTTAGCATATAGTACAACAATGATTTCAGGAGTAGATTCCTTAATGCCCCTTACCCATTTAGCCCATCCCCCCTTCTACAACCCCTCCAGTAACCCTCTGTTCTCCATATTTAAGTCTCTTATGTTTTTGTTCCCCTACCTGTTTTTATTTTATTTTTGCTTCCCTTCCCTTATGCTCCTCTGTTTTGTCTCTTAAAGTCCTCATATGAGTGAAGTCATATGATATTTGTCTTTGTCTGATTGACTAGTTTCGCTTAGCATAATACCCTCTAGTTCTATACACATAGTTGCAAATGGCAAGAATTCATTTTTTTTTTTTTTTTTGATTGCCGGTATTACCCCATTGTATATATATACCACATCTTCTTTATCCATTCATCTGTCAGTGGACATTTGGACGTTTCCATAGTTTGGCTATTGCTGATGGTGTTGCTATAAACATTGGGGTGCATGTGCCCCTTTGAAACAGCATACCTGTATCCCTTGGATAAATACCTAGTACTGCAATTGCTGGGTTGTAGGGGAGTTCTATTTTTAATTTTTTGAAGAACCTCCATACTGTTTGCAGAGTGGCTGCACCAGTTTGCATTCCCACCAATAGTGCAAAAGAGATCCTCTTTCTCTGCATCCTTGCCAACATCTGTTGTTGCCTGAGTTGTTAATGTTCTGATGGGCGTGAGGTGGTATCTCATTGTGGTTTTGATTTGTATTTCCCTGATGATGAGTGATGTTGAGCATATTTTCATGTGTCGGTTGGCCATCTGGATGTCTTCTTTGGAGAAGTGTCTATTTATGTCTTTTGCCCATTTCTTCAGTGGATTATTTGTTTTTTGGGTGTTGAGTTTGATAAGTTCTTTATAGATTTTGGATACTAACCCTTTATCTGATATGTCATTTGCAAATATCTTCTCCCATTCCCTCAGTTGCCTTTTAGTTTTGCTGATTATTTCCGTTGCTGTGCAGAAGCTTTTTATTTTGATGAGGTCCCAGTAGTTCATGTTTGCTTTTGTTTCCCTTGCCTTCAGAGATGTGTTGAATAAGAAGTTGCTGTGACCAAGGTCAAAGAGGTTTTTGTCTGCTTTCTCCTCAAGGATTTTGATGACTTCCTACCTTACATTTAGATCTTTCATCCATTTTGAGTTTCTTTTTGTGTATGGTGTAAGAAAGAGGTCCAGGTTCATTTTTTCTGCATGTCGCTGTCCAGTTTTCCCAGCACCACTTGCTGAAGTGACTGTCTTTATTCCGCTGGATATTCTTTCCTGCTTTGTCAAAGATCAGTTGGCCATACATTTGTGGGTCCATTTCTGGGTTCTCTATTCTGTTCCATTGAGCCAAGTGTCTGTTCTTGTGCCAGTACCATATTATCTTGATGATTACCGCTTTGTAATACAGCTTGAAGTCTGGGATTGTGATGCCTCCTGCTTTGGTTTTCTTTTTCAGGATTGCTTTGGCTATTCGGGGTCTTTTCTGGTTCCATACAAATTTTAGGATTGTGTGTTCTAGCTCTGTGAAGATTGCTGGTGCTATTTTGGTAGGTATTGCATTGAATATGTAGATTGCTTTGGGTAGTATTGACATTTCAACACTATTTGTTCTTCCCATCCAGGAGCATGGAATATTTTTTCCATTTTTTTGTGTCTTCTTCAATTTCATTCATAAGCTTTCTGTAGTTTTCAGTGTATAGATTTTTCACCTCTTTGGTTAGATTCATTCCTAGGTATTTTATGGTTTTTGGTGCAATTGTCAATGGGATTGATTCCTTGACTTCTCTTTCTGTTGCTTCATTGTTGGTATATAGGAATGCAACCGATTTCTGTGCGTTGATTTTATATTCTGCCACTTTGCTAAATACAGGGATCAGTTCTTGCTGGGTTTTTTTGGTGGAATCTTTTGGGTTTTCCATATAGAGTATCATGTCATCTGTGAAGAGTGAAAGTTTGACTTCTTCCTGGACGATTTGGTTGCCTTTTATTTCTGTGTGTTGTCTGATTGCTGAGGCTAAGACTTCCAATACTATGTTGAATACTAGTGGCAAGAGTGGACATCCCTGTCTTGTTCCTGACCTTAGGGGGAAAGCTCCCAGTTTTTCCTCATTGAGGATGATATCAGCATTGGGTCTTTCCTATATGGCTTTTATGATCTTGAGGTATGATCCTTCTATCCCTACTTTCTTAAGGGTTTTTATCAAGAAAGGATGCTGTATTTTGTCAAATACTTTCTCTACATCTATTGAGAGGATCATGTGGTTCTTGTCCTTTCTTTTATTGATGTGATGAATCACATTGATTGTTTTGTGGATATTGAACTAGCCCTACATCCCAGGTATAAATCCCACTTGGTCGTGGTGAATAATTTTTTTTAACGTATTGTTGGATCCAGTTGGCTAATATCTTGTTGAGGATTTTTGTGTCCATGTTCATCAGGGAAATTGGTCTATGGTTCTCCTTTTTAGTGGGGTCTCTGTCTGCTTTTGTAATCAAAGTAATGCTGGCTTCATAGAAAGAGTTTGGAATTTTTCCTTCCATTTCAATTTTTTGGAACAGCTTCAAGAGAATAGGTGTTAACTCTTCCTTAAATGTTTGGTAGACTTCCCCTGGAAAGCCATCTGGCCCTGGTCTCTTGTTTTTTGGGAGATTTTTGATTACTAATTCGATTTCCTTACTGGTTATGGGTCTGTTCAAATTTTCTATTTCTTCCTGTTTCAGTTTTGGTAGTATATATGTTTCTAGGAAATTGTCCATTTCTTCCAGATTGCCCATTTTATTGGCATATAATTGCTCATAATATTCTCTTATTATTGTTTTTATTTCTGCTGTGTTGGTTATGATCGCTCCTCTTTCATTCCTGATTTTATTTATTTGGTTCCTTTCCCTTTTCTTTTTGATCAAACTGGCTAGTAGTTTATCAATTTTCTTAATTCTTTCAAAGAACCAGCTTCTGGTTTCATTGATCTGTTCTACTCTTTTTTTGGTTTTGATAGCATTGATTTCTGCTCTAATCTTCATTATTTCCTGTCTTCTGCTGGTTTTTGGTTTTATTTGCTGTTCTTTTTCCAGCTCTTTAAGGTGTAAGGTTAGGTTATGTATCTGAGATCTTTCTTCCTTCTTTAGGAAGGCCTGGATTGCTATATACTTCCCTCTTAGGACCGCCTTTGCTGCATCCCAGAGGTTTGGGGCTGTGGTGTTATCATTTTCATTGGCTTCCATGAACTTTTTAATTTCCTCTTTAACTTCTTGGTTAGCCCATTCATTCTCTAGTAGGATGTTCTTTAGTCTCCAAGTATTTGTTATCTTTGCAAATTTTTTCTTGTGGTTGATTTTGAGTTTCATAGTGTTGTGGTCTGAAAATATGCACAGTATGATCTCGATCTTTTTGTACTTGTTGAGAGCTGGTTTGTGCCCTAGTTTGTGATCTATTCTGGAGAACGTTCCATGTGTACTAGAGAAGAATATATATTCCACTGCTCTGGGATGAAATGTTTTGAATATATCTGTTAAGTCCATCTGGTCCAGTGTGTCATTCGAAGACATTGTTTCCTTGTTGATTTTCCGTTTGGATGATGTGTCCACTGTTGTAAGTGGGATGTGGAAGTCCCTTACTATTATGGTATTTTATCAATGAGTTTCTTTATGATTGTGATTTATTGATTTATATATTTGTGTGCTGTCACATTTGGAGCATAAATGTTTACAATTGTCAGGTCTTCTTGGTGGATAGACCCCTGAATTATGATCTAATGTTCTTCTTCATCTCTTGTTACAGTCTTTATTTTGAAGTCTAGATTATCTGACATAATTATGGCTACTCGGGCCTTTTTTTGTCGCCCATTAGCTTGGTTTTCCATCCCCTTTCTTTTTTTCTTTTTCTTTTTTTCCTTTCTTTTCTTTCTTTTTTTCCACCCTTCTTTCAATCTGAAGGTGTCTTTAGGTCTAGTTGGTCTCTTGTAAACAGCATATAGATGGATCTTATTTTCTTATCCATTCTGTTACCCTATGTCTTTTGATTGCAGCATTTAGTCCATGGACATTTACAGTGACTACTGAAAGATATGAGTTTATTGCCATTATGTTTCTTGGGGAGTTGGAGTTTCTGGTCCTTTCTAGTTTTTGTTGCTTTTGGTCTTTTTTTTTTTTTTTTTTTTTTTGCCTTTTCTCCCCTCAGAGAGTCCCTCTTAGAATTTCTTGAGGGCTGGTTTAGTGGTCACAAACTTCTTTCCTTTTTTATGTCTGGGAAACTTTATTCTTCCTTTCAATTTTGAATGACAGCCTTTCTGGATAAAGAATTCTTGGTTGCATATGTTTCTGATTTAGCACATTGACTATATCCTGCCACTCCTTCCTGGCCTGCCAAGTTTCTGTGGATAGGTCTGCTGCAAACCTGATCTGTCTTCCCTTGTAGGATAAGGACTGTTTTTCCCTTGTTGCTTTCATGATTCTTTCCTTGCCTGAGTATTTTGTGAATTTGACTATGGTATGCCTTGTTGATGGTTGGGTTTTGTGGAATCTTATGGGAGTCCTCTGTGCTTCCTGGATTTTGATGTCTGTGTCTTTCTCCAGGTTAGGAAAGTTTTCCTCTATGATTTGCTCACATAACCCTTCTACCTCCTTTTCTCTCTCTTCATCTTCTGGGACGCCTGTGATTCTGATGTTGTTCCTTTTTAATGAGTCACTGATTTCTCTAATCCTTAAATCGTGCTTTTTTGCCTTAGTCTCCCTCTTTTTTTCTGCCTTGTTATTCTCCATAAGTTTGTCATCTATATTGCTGATTCGCTGCTCTGCCTCATACATCCTTGCCATCGTGGCATCTATTTGAGATTGCAGCTCAGCTATAGCATTTTTTATTTCATCCTGACTAGCTTTTACTTCTTTTATCTCTGCAGAGAGGGATTCTAATCTATTTTCGATCCCAGCTAGTATTCTTATTATCGTGATTCTAAATTCTGATTCAGACATCTTGCTTGTATCTGTGTTGAATAAGCCCCTGGCTGTCATTTCTTCCTGCTCTTTCCTGTGGGGTGAATTGCTTCGTTTCATCATTGTGAAAGAAGAAAAGGAATTAGGGTAAAAAAATTAAAATTAAAAAATTAAAAACAATGCACACACACAGAAATAAAATAAATGATGCTAGATCCTAGGTGTGTTTTGGTCTGGTTATTGAAAGGAGTTTGACAGATTATAGAAAAAAAGGGGCGGGGGGAAGAAAAACAAGAAAAAAAGGAAAATGTTTGAAAATTTGAGAAAATGAATACAATGAAATAGAATAAAATGAAATGATGGAAGTAAAATAGAATTTGAAAATTTTACCAAAAAATAAATATATAATAGAAAAAAATAAAAATATTTTTAATAAAAACTGAAAATGAAAATGTTTTCTCTTTCTGTATTGAAGAAAAAGAAAAGAAACAAAAAAGATTAAAAAAAAAGAAAATTGAATAGATGGACCTGTGAACAGACTGGAATACAATTGAAATTACATCATTTTCCCCTAGAAGTGATACTATGAAGCACTTTATAGTCCGCACACTAGGCAGTCGGAAAGATTTGTGGTGTTCCTGAAGAATGAGGTTGGCCCAGTTGGGTGGGGCTTAGTGTAACGGCTCTGTTCTCCACTAGATGGTGCTGCCTTGCTTACTGGGGTGGATTGTTGTGGCACTTGTAGGTGTGTATGCATATGCGCAGGAGGAGTATAAATGGAGTCTCCCATCTACCCATTCTCTAGTATAAGAACTGTGCTCTCTCCAACCAGCAATTGCACACCCATTCTTTGTCTGTGCTTTCTGTCCACTCCCTGCTTTTACAGTGTCTGTGACCAAGCCATCATGTTGCCAGGTGGCACCTCCCTCCTGAGTTTTATCTCAGATGCGGCTGTGTTTCCAGACCCCTCACTTCTGAGGTACTTCGGCTTTGACCTGCTTAGATCCTCTGGGGTAGGGTCTCACTGAGCAAAGCCTGGGTGACAAGTGCACCCAACAACGTTCATGGGACTGTGCTGCTGCCAATGCCCAGAGACTGTGTCTGGTGCCAGCCCACCCCAGAAAAAGTTCACACGATCCTGTAGCAGCAGCATTTCATGGATTATGGAAAATCACAACACACATCTGGCACCAGGCTTTACCCTTAACTTCCTTGTTCCAGCACCAGTGAATGTGGTTATTCTCTGGTGTCTGATGGGACCAGGTGGCCGCACAGCCTCTACCAAATGTCCTTCCAGCAGTGGAACTGTTTCCTCCCGTGGGGCCTGAGGACCTCTTGGTCCGCTCCTGGGGATTTGTCCTTCCCACCTTAGCATCTCCGGGTACTGAGGTGCAGAACTTCAGGCTCTGCGCTCCCCCTATTTATAGAGTCTTAGTGGGAAACCCTCTCCTCTCTCCTTTACTCCTTTTTAGTTCAGTCTCTGCAGCTGTTTCCACTTTCCACTTTCTCTCCACCTGCTTTTGGGGGGGGGGTGCTTTTCCCATAGTCCCCCCCCGTCTCTGTCCTCTATCTGTAAGCAAAAACAGCTCTCTGCCCTACTTGGCTTCTCTCTCCTCCATTTCACCTTTCTGTTCCTCATACCTGCTGAGCTCTGTGGTTCAGGTTGTGCAGATTGTTGTGTTAATCCTTAAATCAGTTTTCTAGGTGTGCAGGATGGTTTAATGTTGATTTGGCTGTATTTCACGAATGTGAGATGCAAAAAAAACTTCCATGCTGTTCCACCATCTTGGCTGCTCCCTCTCACCAATGTTTATTTTATGGTTGTCATATATATTATATCTACTTTATAAACCTCACGTGACACTGTTATAGTTTTTGCTTTAAACTGTCACATGTATTATTATTTTTTTTAAAGATTTTTTTAAAAGTAATCTCCACCTAATGTGGTGAGCTCATAACCTCGAGATCAAGAGTTGCAGGTTCCACCAACTGAGCCTGCTAGGCACTCCAATATGTGTATTATTTTAAAATTTAAGATAAAATTACAGTGTTTAATATGTACCCAAATATTTACCTTTTCCAGTGCTTTCAATCATTCCTCAAAATCTGAATTTCCCTATGGTATCATTTCTCTTCATCTTGAAGAACTTCTTTGTCATTTCTGTAGTGTGGTTCTGGTGATAATAAATTGCCTTAGTGTTTCTTTATCAGAAAATATCTTTATTTCATCCATATTCTTGAAGGGTATTTTCACCAGACTAGGTTTCTTTAAAAATATTGTCTTATTGCCTTTTGGCTTACATTGTTTCTGATGAGAAATATGTAGTATTGTATTGTCATCATGATTTCACTGTATGTAACGTGTTGTTTTTCTTTAGCTCCTTTTAATATTTTCTCTTTATTTTTGATTTTCATCAGTTTAGTTATAATGTGCCTATGTGTGTGGGTTTATTTGCATGTGTTAGATTGTGGTTTTCTAAACTTGAGTCAGTAAGTTTATTTCTCTCACCAAATTTGAGACATTTTCTGCCACTATTTCTTTATATATTATTTTTCTTCTCCATTCTCTCTCTCAACTGACTTCTGGTACTCTTCCAAAGAGTGTTGATGTTTTCCTTTCATCATTTAGTTAACTTGGTCAGATCTGAAATGCCAACTGTCATGTGTGTAGTGGGCAGTGGCTTATATCTCAGTTCAGTTCTTTAAGTTTTAACTGTAAGCTGCTTTCAGTCTGTTTCACACATGCCTGATTCTGGAGTCAGCCAGAGACTTAACCTAAGTTTAAACATAGAATTTGGGGTTTCTCCTTCTCTAGCTCCCTTTTTTCTGGGGCATCTCTTTATTCTCTACCAGCAGTGGATCTCTTCAGTCAGAAAGGTGGCAGAACTTTAGCTAACTGCCCTCCTTCATCTCTTCTGCCACCACCACTGCCAATGAAGTTGCCTCCAGGAAAAACACTGCAAAAACCAAGTTGCTTGCTCCAGATATTGACTCCTGTCCGAAATCTACTTTTGTTAACTCTCCAGAGTCTCCTATAGGTTTTTCCACCTAGAATGTATGCATGTTATTTGTAGGATGATCACTCTGTTAGGCACTTACTCCTTACTTATTGCTGAGGCATCTTCTGGTTCTGTCACTAAGTTTTCAGCTCTCTTAGCATCCTAACTTTCTTCTTCTCCAATGACTTATTCCATTTAGCCTACAGATAAGCCTAGATAAGCATATATATTTTTTAAAGCTCTTACTTTGACATTGATATCCCCTCAAGCTACCTATATGTTATCTTTCTATTTTTTATGTATTTTCTTATAAGGGTTATGTATTATCAATACTTATAGTTCCTCATCACAGGTTCGTGCCATTCTTTCCAGTTTTGCATTTTTTCCCAGTATGTTTTTGAAATTACTCTCTTAAAAGACTGCGGTGACAACTGTAACATCAGTTCAAATTGCCTATTCAGACTATCCTTTATTTTTCTGCAACATCCAAGATTATTGGCCATGATCTGCTGGAAGCTTTTCCTTCTATAATCTCCATGTAATTTTTATCTTTTTCTTTTTTGTAAAGTTATTCGCATTGCTAGCTTCCCTGCTCTTCCTCTTTCTGACAGATGGCATTCCTCAAGATCTTTCCTTGGCCTTATTTTTTTTTTGTTGTTGTTGTTTTCATTAGAAATTTCATCTACTACAATTGTTCCAGCTATTGTTTTTACACTGATGACTCAAATTCAAAATATAACCAAGCTTTAAATTGTATACATAGGCAGAATTCTAGTTCTACCTCTTAATAATTGATCATATTATATAGCTAAGATTTTTAAATTGGATTTGTTAATTTGGATAAAATAAAAATGCCTTATTTCATAATGTTGCTTAGCACATTGGCATGCATATAGTATACATATAACTATACACATAACTATGCTTATAGTATGCATATAGTATGCATATAACATATACATATAATGTAGTTAATGATCAAATAGTGATAACTATTATGAAAGCCATTTCTGCAGTCCCCATCTCTCTTTCGACTTTTGCCTACAAACTCAGTGGCCCATAGGACCTAGATATGTTAAATAGGCATTTCCAAAATAGTATTTTCTGCTAATGTCTCTTTTACTGTTAATGACACCATCATCTTCCCAGTTATCCGGGCTCAAAACCTTGGTATTAAATGAATGGGCTTGTTTTGTGCCCTTTACATTCAACTGTAATTTGCTTACACAAATAAATACTACTCTCTTGGAACATCTTTCTCATTTGTTCTCTCTTTCCCAATATGGTTCCCAACTATTTTTTTTAAATTTTAATTTATTTTTGAGAGAGAGAACACATGCAAGAGGGGGATGGACAGAGAGAGAGAGGAGGACAGAGGATCTGAAGAGGCTCTGTGCTGACAGTAGAGAGCCCCATGCGGGGCTTGAACTTACGAATTGTGAGATCATGACCTGAGCTGAAGTTGGACACTTAATGGACTCAGCCATCTAGGTGCCCCCACCAACTTTTTTTTTTAAGTTTCATATGACCTCTATTGAAGATCATTCTATTTGAATAGAATTTGAATAGAATTTAAATTTAGTTCTAACATATCTTACCATGTTTTCTCTAAGTTTCTATCCATGTTTTAGTTCATTTCCAGATTATTCTTTTTAAAGCCAAGCTTCATATTACTGCACCACCCAACTAATAATGATAACAATAATCTAACATTATTTTCTTACTTGCTAAGGAATGTCCTAAATGTTTTACATGGAGTTTTTCATTTAGATCACCTTTTTAAAAATACTGAGATCTTTATTGATATTCATATTTTGAAATCTTTACCTTTGTGTTGGGTTTTTATTTTCCTGGGATAGGTTTTGAAGGTGTAAAGCTTTAATATTTGAAATGAGAAGTTTAAGACTATTCAACACAGTGGACCGTGGTAAAGAGAAAGTTACAAGAATCCTGCTGAATAAAAATACTCATATAGCTGAAAAGCTTTGCTAGGAACCATAACTGCCATTCCATAAGTCCAGGTCACAGAGACTTGCACATACAAATATAATAATTGCAAAATTTCACTGTTAAGGAGATTTTGTCAGCGTTAGACTGATAGAGTTAATCAATGCAGATGTTCTAGGACAGAGGAACTTTAAGACAAAATTTCATAAGGAGGAAGCTTGTGTTCTCATGGTGAAGGGAGACCATTCTTGCAGACCTGGGTTAGGCAAAGTTTCAGCTGATGAATGCAGTGGTGGTTATGGAACAGAGAGTTGAGTTATTTCTACTGGATGTGAGGGTTGTGATTTTCTTTTGAATATTGATAGCTGTCTATAATCAAATTCCTCCCTCAAGCAGTTCTTCTGTATTTCATCCATGTATATATTCTCTGTTGTCTATTTCTCCTTTATCTTTTTATATCACAGTTTTGGAGACTATATTTTGGCAATAACATAAGTGGAGAATAACAGCATGAAACTTGCTTGTGTTGTTGTTATGTTCAGTCTTAGTATAGCTCTCACTTTTTATTGCTGCCTTTAGCTTTTTATCATAGTATGCTTCTCTATTTCTTTTCCTCTATCCTCCTTCCTCTTCCTATGCTTTTCCCCTTCATTTCCTTTTCTCTTTTTTTTTTATTTTTCAGATTTCTTTTTTTAAAGTTTACTTATTTATTTTGAGAGAGACAGAGGTAGCATGAGTTGGGGAGGGGTGGAGAGGGAGAAAGAGAGGATCCTAAGAAGGCTCCATGCTATCACCGCAGAGTCTGACGTGGAGCTCGAACTTAATGAAACTGCGAGATCACGACCCAAGCTGAAACCAAGAGTTGGACGCTCAACCATCTGAGCCACCCAGGTGCCCCTGTTTTTCAGATTTCTTAATGTGGTAATTGACTAGGAATTTATTCAATGACTTTTAAGGAGGTCAACATGCTTCTGTCTGTACTGTTTTGTTAATCTTCTAGACAAATCTAACAGTAAGGTGGAAGGCAACCAAAAAGCTATATTCCCACAATCCTTGAGCTCCAAAGTGTTTTGGAATTCAGATTTTGGGAATTTTAGAAAAGTAATATAATTTGATAAAAGTAAGTTCTGTATTATGTTACATTCCCATTGGTGTCTGAGCAGCACACCATGTGCAGTGGTATTAGTATTCCTTTAGTGAAACAATATTCATACAAAGTGCAATGAATAAACAATATAAGAATATCACTCAGGTAAGAATTTGCCACCGAATGAGTTTGGGTGCCAAATTTATGAAAAAAATGTATTTTAAAATCTTTTGGAACTTTTTCAATTTCAGAATTGTGGATAAGAGATTGGGCACTTGTTGTTGGGCTTTTGCCCAGATCTACAGTGGTGGCCACCAGCCCTGTCCATATCCCCATGCCACTTACTGTTGCTGTGTGCTCACTGTCTAATTGAATGCACCTGTAACTCTGCCTGAGGGCATTCTGTGGCAGCAGGAGCATGTTCGGCTCCAATGTGAGGTAGCCCTGCATCTCCAGCAGTTAGCACCCTAAAGCAGTCCTCAATCAGTAACAGGTAGGCATTGGTGAATACACGTCCCAACTTCTGAAACCTCTTAGGTGGGACAAGTGTGCAGTGTGTTCCATACAGCCCCCCAGATGTTTCCATTTCGAATGAGCCCCAGTGCCCACATTTGTATTGCTTTCTTTCCCATCCTGCCTCATTTCCTTACTCCCTTACTGGTGCTCCTCAAATCATTCATCAAATAGATTACTTGCACTCAAATTTTCCTCTCAAGGTCTACTCTGGGAATAATCCACTCTAAGACATGGACTCCAAATAGAGCCTGGAGCTTGGATTGAAGAAGAATATTCTTACAGACTTTGATGTAGTTGTTAACCACTGTTTCTCATGTTTTTAAATTTCATAACTTAGAGGATCTTATCGGAGTAAGAGGAACAGGTTACCAATTTATAACTGCCATGGCTGAAGTTTATACACAGCCCTGGCCTTCCTGATACTGTAGTTTTCTGCTTCTACAGGCCATGCTGTGAGCCAACAGCCAGTTTGAAAGTTTTGGCTAAGATTAAAAAATTAGCTCATAATGATTTTAAGTGTTGCATATTCTTCTGGCTTGAAGAAACATATTCTCCTGACTTGAAGACATTTAAAACACAAAGAAGTTGATACCCAGTGGCTAATTATCTGGCTGATCCCCAGGGAGGTCGTAGGGTGATTTGGTCTAGAGAAGCCTTTCTTATAACCTCAGATTTCATCACGTTGGGTATCAGGCCGAGTCTGACCATTCGTTATTTATTGTTGTAAATGATTTTGTGTTCACTTTCTTGCAAGTGAATTGCTTGAGTAAAAAGTTGAGGTTCTTGACACAACTTTAAATCCATTTTTTTTTAAAAAAGTGAAATGCATTTATAGAGGAACCAAAATCATTAATTACGTTGTAGCTCCTTATCTTTTTTATGATACACGTATTGCTGTGAGTAGAGTGCTCTAAAACATCTGCTCAATAGTCCGTTATAGCCGCACAAGAATGCTTTTACATGAATGCAGTAAAGTAGCAGATGCTTTTTAACGACAACTTCCCAATTCATTTAGGAAACAAGTCAGTTCTGGATTTGGTTTTTCTTCCAAGTGTGGCAACTGTGCAGGCAAATGATTCCAAAGAGGTTAGAATTGACAAATCAAGTCACCCTGTATAATTTTTTAGGGTTCTGCAAGTTAGTCTGAAAGCCTTATCGAATAGCACTTTAATAAAATTAGCATTTTTCTTACTATGCAAATAATGCTTTACCATTGTAAGTAACCAGGAAAATACATTAATTCAGTATTACCAGCTTAAGCTTCTTTTATTTTCTTCTTTGGAAACTTCTGTTGAATGTTGATTTATTATTACCATTGCAAATGGAAAAAGTGGTTGAATGCCCAGGCTTGATAACAGGGAGAAATGGGGATACAGCAATTAGAAGTCAAATGTATATAGTTCCTTCCCAGAGCAGTTTCTGTTGCCTGAGAGACAGATCACTCACTAGTGATGCCCACATGCCCCTTTGCATGGTCCTTGGCAGGGCTGGTGTTCTCAGTCAGTAGGCAGTCATTCACAGGCTGTGTTCTGAAAGGTGCCAGGGAAGCCATCATTGCCCCCCACCCCGTGTCATGTTCTCTGTTACCGAAACTGCATGGTGAATGGTGATTCATTAAGATTCCCCTGTTGAGGGAAACTTTTCTTCAAAGGCAAAGCCTCTTGGTTGGATTAACAAGTCTTGCTTGAAACATTTACTGGTAAATTTAGTAGATTCTTTTGCTCTGAAGATCCAATCAGAAGGGCTGAATTTGGGAGCTTTGTGCTGAAAGAGGAAAACAAAGCCATGAAAAACTAGATGTAGAGGATGCCAAGGATAAAATTTGTCTTCTTTATATTTTCTTTAACTTTGGGTTAGGTCACCAGCATAGAGTTTTTTAAGTGGAGGCATGCACCCCAGAGAGTGTGCAAAAACAGTTCATTGAGATGTAGGAAATAACGTTTGAACTGCTATTTATATTTACTTTTACTTACTTATTTTTTAAATGAAGCTTTATAATACTTGAGCATGGCCTCATGCTGAGTCTTCATACAATTTATGTGTCAGAAGACTCGATATTGTATGTTTCTCAAGACACTAAAAGGCATAGTGGGAGCCAGACGATAGGAAAGAGCTGATAGTGGTTGCCTTCACTCCTTCAGGTGTCTGTTATACATTTCAGTTTTCTGTGCCCTGGATTTACCAGGATGATGCTGTCCAGTTTCAGTTAACACATCTCCTACTTGTTAGACTAGGGGCTCTACAGATTCCTGCAAAGAAACTGTAATGAACAAACAAACAAACATACAAAAAAAACCCCGGCAGTATGTAAAAAAATATATGATCAGATCTTATATCAGATCCAAATTAGCTGTCCAAATTTGAAATTAAGATTACTTGAGATAGGGTTTATATTTACTGTTGTTAAAGATGACCCTCGGGGCGCCTGGGTGGCGCAGTCGGTTAAGCGTCCGACTTCAGCCAGGTCACGATCTCGCGGTCCGTGAGTTCGAGCCCCGCGTCAGGCTCTGGGCTGATGGCTCGGAGCCTGGAGCCTGTTTCCGATTCTGTGTCTCCCTCTCTCTCTGCCCCTCCCCCGTTCATGCTCTGTCTCTCTCTGTCCCAAAAATAAATAAAAAACATTAAAAAAAAAAAAAAAAAAAAAAAAGATGACCCTCAACCCATCTGTATGCTGTGCTTGCCAATAGTATGAAGCTATTTGTGTTGATTAGCAACTCACGGAAAAACATCTACAACATGAAGACAAACCTTTTAAAGCTAGAGGAGATTGAAATGTCAGTGTCATGGATGAAGTACATCCAGTCATTAAGGATAAGCTGCACTTATCTGGTGTTTGCTTTGTCTGGTTTCCTTCAACCACAGTCCAGAAGCAGATGATCCTCTTGACAGATCCTCAGAAGGTCAATAGTAGCCTAATGTTATGTCACAGTTCCTATGTCATTCACCTCGCTTCATCTCCTGTCATCACAAGAAGGGTGATAACAGTACAACATGATGTTTTAAGAGAGAGAGACCACATTAACATAACTTTTATTACAGTAGACTGTTATAATTATTCTACTTATTATTAGTTATTATTGTTAATCTCTGTGCCTAATTTATAAAACAGACTTTACCATAGTTATGTATTTATAGGAGAAAACTCTGTAGTATGCATATGGTTTAAGTACTATCTAGGTTTCAGGCATCCACTGGGGGTCTTGGAACATATCCCCTGTGGATGAGGGGGGCCTACTGAACTTCTTACACATGGATTTGTACATCTTCCTCAGCTATTGCAGTTATTAAAATCACCTATCAAAAAAAAATGGAAAAAGAACTGAAGCCAGAACTTTAGAATGCCATATCACAATTAAGATTTAAAACAAAACAAAATAAAACAACTGCAACAAATTCAATCAAATTGGTTTTATCAAAATATTACTGGCAAAAAAGGTGTTTGCACCATTAATAAATAAAATAACTATATTTTTCTAGAACATTTTATTTATTGTATTGATTATACTTTTGGAACCCAGGGCTCTTTGTTTATGTGCAGACTAGAATGGGATTCTTTATGAAGAGAAAGGTCCTTCAGAGTCAGTTTTGAGTTGAGGCAGTGCCCCCAGTGCTGGAGAGAGAGGCAGGACTGCTGGGCAGGTGAGATCTGGCCATTTGGTGTCCAGCTGTCTGATTGTCCAGGACTGTCAAGATTGGTTCCTGGCTTTTTGACAGCACTGGTTCTGGAGCTGGCAGCCCAATGAAAGGCAAGGAACAGTGTGCTCATTTGCCTGCTGTTTATGTGTGTGACCATTATGAGGTGCTAACTTTTGCAACTGGTACCTTAAAATCAACATTTCTGCAATTTCATTCAGCCGCAGCCACTGGCCCAGAAAGCTGAGTGCCAAATGGTCAAGCAGTCCAAAGAGGAGGTGAGACCAGGGTGCCAGTGAAAGTTCTCTGATGCTCAGAGTGAAGCACAGAGTGGGAAGGCTGCTTTTGCCAGTGCCCAGATCACCCCCTAAGTAAAATAATTATTAGAAAAATAGTTCTCCTTCATATTTGTCTTCTGAGGTTTTCAATTTTAACGTGTTTTATAATACATGTAATATATTATACAGAAACAAATGTTCATAATTGATCACAAGGTAAATATGCACATCTTAAAGATGAGTGCTTACATTTTTTGAGTGCTGGAGTCACATTCAAAAAAAGTGTAGACCCCTCTGATTTATACGATGGAAATGACAACAGAACATTTTTACTCATTTCATTCATTTGTTTCACTTAACAGATATTTATTGGAAGTCTCTTATTTGCCAGGTGTTGTTCAGGATGCCTGGGATACCTGAGTGAACAAGATAGGCATAAGCCCTGCCTTCAATGAAGCACTCACATTCCAAAGGATGTGTGCGTGCCATGGCAGGAGAAACCTTTCCCTGACCCTAGACCAGATAAGGCCCCAAGATGGTTTCTTACATTCTTACAATATTTGCAAGACTTTAATGAAATAATTATAATTCCTGTAGTTATAAACTCTTTTGAGAGCAAAGACCTTGTCTGTTTTGTTCACCAACATCTTTCCAGTGGCAGCACCATGCCTAACACATAGTAGTTGCTTAGTAATCACTAGTGAGTGAATGTGTATGTGCTCTGTTCGCACACATTGTGCACGTGTGCACATATATGTGAGTATATGTAAAGCTGAGAAAAAAAATGTGCAGGACATTGTCAAAACTATTGCTGAGGGCAGGAGGAAGTGCAGAATGAAGTGTGAAAGGAGATTTTTTTTTTTTTTTTTGAGAAAGAGAGCATTTGTGTGTATGTGAGCAGGGCAGAGATAGAGGGGGAGAGAGAGAATCCCAAGCAGGCTCCACATTATCAGTGCAGAGCCTGATTCGGGGCTCAATCCCATGACCCTGAGTACATGACCTGTGTCCACATCAAGAGCTGGATGCTCAACCGACTGAGCAAAGGAGATTTTTTAGTGGGCTCCAAGAAGAATTTGTCAGGAAGAAGATTGGATGGTTAGAGGTGACACATTCTAGGTGATAAGGCAATCTGGTGAATGTGGGGACAAAAATCTACTCTCTAGGGGTGCCTGGATGGCTCAGTCAGTTGAGCATCCAACTTTGGCTCAGGTCACGATCTCGCAGTTTGTGGGTTTGAGCCCCACATCGGGCTGTGCTAATAGCTCAGAGCCTGGAGCCTGCTTCAGATTCTGTGTCTCTATCTCTCTCTCTATCCCTCCCCTGATCTCACTCTGTCTCTCTCTCAAAGATAAATAATAAACATTTAAAAAAGGTTAAAAAATCTATCTAGGTGGATGGTATGGTCATTGAACTAAAAGTAAACCTTGGGAAATAGTGATTAGGAATTTTAAAAAGTCTGTGCTACATAAATTGGTTTATACTTTAAAGAGCTGAAACAAAAAAAGGTTAAAATCTTACACACTGAATTTATAGATGTGGTAAAATTATATGCACTCTGGGGACTATGAGCATTTTCTCTAGTAGTATTTATTATGACGATAATTTTATTATTATTTGTGTGACTGTTTAACATGTTTCTTCCCTTTAGGGCACAGTATCTGTTGTTCTTCTCTCTCTTCCTGGATCCTAGGACAGTATGGGAACAAGGGTTGGCAAACTATGGCCTGCTGCCTATTTTTGTACAGCTCACAAGCTAAGATTGGTTTCTACATTTTTATATGGTTGAAAAAGAAAAAAGAATAGTGTTTCATGACACATTAAAATTATATGAAATTTAAATTTTAGTGGCCATAAATAACGTTTTATTGGAACAAAGCCACGCTTAATTTACATATTGTCTAGGCTGCTTTCATGCTACAATGCGAAATTGAGTGATTTTGACAGAGACATGTGGCGCACGAAGCTTAAAATATTTACCAACTGGCCCTTTAAGAAAATATTTCCTGACTTTTGATCTAGAACACAGAAGATACTCTCTAACATTTGGTGATGAATGAATGAATAAGTTAATCCCTACACCTACTATGTGTCAGATTTTTACATTCTGTCTTGTTTAATGTACTTCAAACAAGGGACAAGTGGGAGGAAAGTGCCTTCATTTATCAAGTAAGGAACCTGGGGCTCAGAGGGATTAAGGGACCTGTCTATCCTTTGAGTGGCAGGGCCAGGAGCTGAATCCAGATCTAATTTTAAATTCCGTACCCTTTTCCACATTTGACTATACTATGTTTCCATAATATCTGGTGTTTTTATCTTTGATTTTGAATGTATTCTTACACCCCAGTAGAAAGATGAGAACTTTCATTGTGCCCTCATTGCTACTGAAATAATATTATTTACAAGGGACCCCACGACTTGTCCTGGCACAATCACAGGACTTGGCACATGGTGCAGATACCTGTAGAACTTTTTAAGGATTGTCCTGGTTAAACAAAAACAAAAACAAAAACAAAAAATAACAAGCAAACAAATAGAGCCGTATTCACATCCACATAACCCAGACACGGTCTTGAAGAAGTGGAATGAGCTGTTGGCTTACTAGGAGGTCCTGCAGACTAGATCTTTGCTTGTTCCTACATGTGCTGTTGCTTGTGCACATGGTGAGAGAGCCTGCACAGCCCTCTGAAATTACTACAATGCTTGCCTTTGGGACTCTTTATCAAGACCTTATCATTTTCACCCTTTGGCAGTGAAATTTACCCATTTCTGGATTTGAGTATAGAAGTTCATTCTTATGCTGAAGGAATTTGCAGTTTATTCATCAAGACATTTAAAAATCTCACTTCTTTAAATTAGAGTAGTGCTATCTCTGCTTTAGAAAATGGCCTCAGCCAAACTTCAGCCTATTGGATTCAATTATCATCATTCTTTTAAGGCTCAGAATTTATCCCCACAGGACATCTAATGTAACATCCTAAGATAGGAAAAGAAGGTAGAAAAGGGGGGAGGAAGTTCACCAAATGGAGATATACCTCCTTTAATAAGGTTCTGCTTACTACTTATAAAAGTATAATAAAATGAAGTTAAAGAAGGCCTTAAGATGGGACTCATAGGGGTAGGCAAACTAAGGTCTATGGGCCATACCTTGTTTTTGTAAATAAAGTTTTCACTGCAGTCCTTTTGTTTACATGCTGCTTTTACGCTACAATGGCAGAGACCTATGGCCCACAAAACCTAAAATATTTGCTCTGTGACTCTTTAAGAAAGCTTTTGCAGACCTCTGGAATCAGGGATATAAAAAAAAAGGAAAAGAACTAGGATTGTTTAATATGGGAAAGAGAATTCTGAAGACAATACATTGGTTCATAATTTTGAGAGTATATTATATAAAAGATGATTCTTATTTCTTAATTCTCTGCAAGGGTAAATCTAGTTGAAACTGATTTACCCTGTAGCACAGGGAAGAATTTTCTGACTCTGGATTTAAAACATAGAGTGGCTTTTAAGGCACATCTTACACATTGGTGGTTACATGCATGGTGCAAAACTTACTTCCTTTTGGCACCCCAAATTCCACTAGTA
Source organism: Neofelis nebulosa (assembly GCF_028018385.1). Classification (NCBI taxonomy): domain Eukaryota; kingdom Metazoa; phylum Chordata; class Mammalia; order Carnivora; family Felidae; genus Neofelis; species Neofelis nebulosa. The sequence continues at coordinate 94,436,139 of NC_080782.1, read as the reverse complement.
AAGATTCCTTGTGATTAAGGCTATCAGCCACAGATCTGCAACTGAATGTAATAATTAATAAAGGAGTACCATACTAAGCCATTAATGGCCATTGATATTTTTAGCAAGAATTAATTCAAAGAAAAAGGAAAAACTGAAGGATTTTTTTTTGGATAGGAGGAGATAAAGGAAAAGGCCAGAGACTCTGTACCTTGAGTGGGGGTGATGAACTGATGTCTTAGTTTAACAGAGGTGCATAGGATCCCACTGAAAGGAGACCAATGAGCTAGTGATATTCCCTAAGACATAGATGAGCAGCCAGTGAAGCCAAGCTGGTTTATTGCAGTTTTGAGTCTTGGTGATTGGGCTTTCTTGGCACTGTAATCCCATAGACTCTAAAAGTAAAGAATCCCAAAGTAGGCACTTCATGTATATGTGAGGCAACCACTGGGGTGGTTTGCTGACCACTTGCTTTAGCATCACCTGGAATGTTGTAAACAAGGTAGATTATTAAGTACCATCCCAGAAGTGCTGAGTTCAAAGGCACAGTGTGGGGATGGCTCCTGAGAACACAAATGTTTAATAACATTCCCTACGCCCCAGATCTGATGGTCCTTGAAGAGTGAAGCAGAAAAACTGATGCTGGTCATGTTTATTTACTTTTGAGAGAGAGAAAAAGAGAGAGAGAACGGGCGAGGGACAGAGAGAAAGGGAGACACAGAATCCGAAGCAGGCTCCAGGCTCTGAGTGGTCAGCACAGAGACCGATGCAGGGCTCCAACTCAAAAACCGTGAGATACGACCTGAGCTGAAGTCGGACGCTTAACCAACTGTCTGAGCCACCCAGGTGCCTCTTATGCTGGTCTTTCTTATGTAACATGCAAAGGGGAAACTCTGAACATGTTAGACTGATCCAAAGCTTAGAATACTGGTGAAAGTCTTTCCCTTTCTCCGTTTAGTCATGATTGCCATTAGGGATTTCTGATTTTAAAATCCCTTATCCTGCTAACTCTTCTTGCTTGTAGCTGCTCAGCAATCCTAAAACGTAGATGAGGAGAACCATCCTTTTCTTTAAAGAAGTCCTTGTAAGCCCTTCTGATTTTTTTTCTTCAGAAAACAATGTTATTTATATATTGTTCTGATGTAAGGGCTAATTGTCATTGGCATATGATAGGTGCTATTAAACATTATTACTCTTCCCTCCCCCTAGGGGAGCTCTGTTCTCTGGCATGGAGTCTAAGAGACAGCCTTGAACTCATCCGATTTGCTAGCTGTCCAGCTTCAGGCTCAAGCTGCCTTGCTATCTCCTGCACAGTCCTAAAGGAAATAGGGCCTAAGAAGCACTATGGAGACAACTGTAAGCATGCAGAAAGCTGCCAGATGTGCTTTGGTGGGTTTCTGGGTCCCCTCCCTCCTGCCTTGCCCTTTAGCTTGCCAGGCTGCAGAGGAGGATTTCATCCCACACAGGAGACAGATTCTTTATCTCAGTAGGAACCCACATTGGCCATGCTGATGCTAATTCTCTCCCCTATGTGGAAGCTGGAAGAGCAAAGAGTCATGTATTTTTTTTTCATTTAAAAAAAAATCAGGAGTAGCAGTGATAATATACCTAGAAACAAGGGGAGCATCACTGAGATGCTATTCTTGGGATCATCTTGGTGACCACCCTTTGTTGTTCACCCTGGGTACTGTAAGATAGATGTCTGCCTTGTGTTTAACCCTCTCTTGCACACCACTTAACTACATTTACAATTGTTGAAAAAATGCCATCACTTGGAAGGGTTGTTGTGAGTCACTCAAAAGCCACAGAGATCATGAAAAAAGTCATTCTAGGAGTGAAGATAGTGAAAAGATCACCCCAATCTAAAGTGAAACGGAAAAAAGGCCTGCTTTTACTTAGAGTTCCACCTAGATTATTTTTATAATTCACTTTAAATGTTTTAATAGTTGAAATTCTTTCTTTTTTAAGGAATTGACTTTTCAGTGGTTTGTTAAAAAGCTTTCATTAGCTTTTATCACTTCTGATGACATTAAAAGCTGTTGGCTCAAGAAAATCAAATGAGGGGTGCCTGGGTTGTTCAGTCAGTTATGAGTCTGACTATTGATTTTGGCTCAGGTCATGATCTTGTGGTTGTGAGATGGAGCCCTGCCTCACGGCTCCATGTGGAACCTGCTTAAGATGCTCTCTCTCCCTCTCCCTCTGCCCCTCTCCCCTGCTAGCTTGCATGTGTGCTTTCTCCGAAAGGAAGGAAGGTAGGAAGGAAGGAAGGAAGGAAGGAAGGAAGGAAGGAAGGAAGGAAGGAAAGAAGGAGGGAGGGAGGGAGGGAAGGAGGGAAGGAAGGAAGAAGGAAGGAAACTAAATGAAGTTTGTTACATAGCCATTGTAGATGGCTTATGTGTCCACTGATGGATACAGCTACAGACTGCCTCTGAACCAGCACTGCCCCCTTGTCACTCTTTGGCTTCTTGGCTATGATTCTGGCTTGTTAATGTTAGGTTTGAATAAAAAACTTGACTGGTAGAAGATAAACAAATAGACTCTCTTTTCCTCAAGGGGACATTATGAATAAAGCTCGTTACTTAGGTTTGCTCAGTAATAGTAATAGATATTTTTAGTGATAGAAGAAAGTTTTTCTTCCTTCAATTACTTTTTCCTGTAGGCTAAATAGAGATATGGATCTCATTTCTTAAGCCCAACACACTATTTGGGTTTGCTTTCAATAAAATATCTATGAAGTGTCTTCACCATGATCCCTCTTTAATGGGATTTAGTTGTAAAGCTTAATTCATATCAGATTTTCTAAATGAGAGATCACTGTAAACTTACTGTTAATTGAATTCAGTAAAATCAAGGTTTCTATAATTAACGTGAACCACTTAATCTTTTTGCTCCTTGAATGAATGTAATTTTCTAAACACAGGTATCTTCTAATATAATGACATAGCAACATTTTGAAGAAAATAAAAGTGCATGTGACTTCTTTTTCTAGTAACTCTTAAATCAAATTAAATATACCCAAATCGGGGCGCCTGGGTGGCTCAGTCGGTTGGGCGTCCGACTTCAGCTCAGGTCACGATCTCACGGTCTGGTCCGTGGGTTCGAGCCTCGCGTCGGGCTCTGGGCTGATGGCTCAGAGCCTGGAGCCTGCTTCCGATTCTGTGTCTCCCTCTCTCTCTGCCCCTCCCCCGTTCATGCTCTGTCTTTGTCTCAAAAATAAATAAACGTTAAAAAATTAAAAAAAAATAAAAAATAAATATACCCAAATCCCTTTTTAAAAACATAATAAAAGAAAATAATAAAATTTTAACAAATTTACTCAAATGTTAATATTATTCTGATGTTCCCCAGAACATCAGTCCAATTTAAGTATGCTAATAGTTAAGAAATGGCGTACTACAGTACAAAGAGCAGTGGTTTCAGTGTTTCCACATAGGTTATAACTAACTGTGCCTCTAACTGGGGGTGACATTGGGTAAACTACCAACCTTTCTGGGATTTGTTGTTTCCATCTGCAAGAAGAGTGTTAGGCTATATGAAATGATTCTTGTTTCTTTCACTGTTAGAGTTCTGTGATTCATTATATTGCGACATGGTATCAAAAACCTTTGTTATTTTGTTTTTTATTTTGGAGAATTTAAAATATTAACAAAAGTAGACAGAATGATATACTAATAAATACCAATGAACTCAATAAGCAACCTCAGTGGTTACCACCTTATGGCCAGTGATACCCTTTTCATACCTTTGTCCACTGACCCCTTTCCTGTGTTATTGTAAAGCAAATCCCAGACATTAGCCTGTTTTTATTAACCTGATCCCTCTGCCATCTGTACTGTTAGCACCTGAGGTCTTAGAAATTTGGGGTTATTTTTAGCAAGACTCAAATTGCCTCACTATCTTTTCATTTCTTAATAGAAACATTTTAGTTAATTATAGATACACATGCAGAAATAATCAGAATGATCCCGTGTACATTATACCCACTTTCCTGTGGGTAATCTTGTGATATCTTGTGAATCTATTATATAATATCTCAACCAGGATATTGGCATTGATACAATCCATTAATCTTATTTGAAATTCCCAGTTTTACTTGTTTTTTTGTGTTTGTGTGTGTATATTTTTGGTCCTATACATTTATCATATGTAGGTTCATGTATCCACTACCAGAGTCAAGAACGCTTCCATCACCATAAGGATTCCTCATGTTGCCCTTTTGTAACAATAGCTCACCTCCCTCCGCCCACCCCCCAACACTAATCTGTTCTCTGTTCATTTCTAAAATTTTACCATTTCAAAAATGTTCTATAAATGGAACTAAATAGTCTGTAACCTTTCTGGATTGGCTTTATCACTTGCATGATTCCAGGGAGAGTCACCCAGGTAGTTGTGTGTATCAATAGTTTGCTCTTTTGAAAAAGTAACCACCAATACCACAGAAATACAAACAATTGTAAAAGAATATTATGAAAAATTTTATGCCAACAAATTGGACAGCCTAGAAGAAATAGATAAATTCTAAGAAACATATAGCCTACCAAAGCAGAAGCAGGAAGAAATAGAAAATTTGAACAGACCAATTACCAGCAATGAAATTGAGTCAATAATCAAAAAACTCCCAACAAACAAAAGTCCAGAGCCAGATGGCTTCACAAGTGAATCCTACCAAACATTTAAAGAAGATTTAATACCTATTATTCCAAACTGTTATAAAAAACAGAAGAGGAATTTTATGAGGCCAGCATTACCTTGATACCAAAGTTGGATAAAGACACCACAAAAAAAAAAAAAAAAAAAGAACTACAGGCCAATATCTCTGATGAACACAGATGGAAAAATCCTCAACAAAATACTAACAAAGCAGATCCAACAGTATATAGAAAAATCATTCACCATGATCAAGTGGGTGGGATTTATCCCCAGGATGCAAGAATGGTTCAGTATTTGCACATCAATCAACATGATACATCACATCAATAAGAGAAAGGATATGGGGCGCCTGGGTGGCTCAGTCGGTTGGGCGTCCGACTTTGGCTCAGGTCACGATCTCACGGTCCGTGAGTTCGAGCCCCGTGTCGGGCTCTGGGCTGATGGCTCAGAGCCTGGAGCCTGCTTCCGATTCTGTGTCTCCCTCTCTCTCTGCCCCTTCCCCGTTCATGCTCTGTCTCTCTCTGTCTCAAAAATAAATAAAAAAACGTTAAAAAAAATTTAAAAAAAATAAGAGAAAGGATAAAAACTATATGATTATTTCAATAGATGCAGAAAAAGCACTTGACAAAGTACAACATCCATTCGTGATAGAAACCCTTAAGAAAATACGTCTAGAGGGAACATACCTCAATATAATAAAGGCCTTATATGGAAAACCCATAGCTAACATCATGCTCAGTGGGGAACACCTGAGATCTTTTCCCCTAAGGTCAGGAACAAGGCAAGGATGTCTACTCTCTCCACTTTTATTCAACATAGTATTGGAAATATTAGCCACAGCAATTACATAACAAAGAGAAATAAAAGGGATCCAAATTGGTAAGGAAGAAGTAAAACTTTCACTATTTCTATACGATGTGATATATATGTAGAAAACCCTAAAGATTCCACCAAAAAACTATTAGAACTGATAAATGAATTCAATAAAGTCATAGGATATTAGATCAATGTACAGAAATCTGTTGCATTTCTATACATTAATAGCAAAGTTGAAGAAAGAAATTAAGAAAATGATTCCATTTACAAATGCACCAAAAATAAAGTTTCTAGGAATAAATTTTACCAAAAAGGTGAAAGACCTGTACTCTGAAAATTATAAAACATTGTTGAAAGAAATTGAAGAGGACACAAAGAAATGGAAAAACATTCCAGCTCATGGGTTGGAAGAGTAAATATTGTTAAAATGTTTGCAGTACCCATTGTGTACTACACACACATTGCATCTTCCTTTATCCATTCATCAGTCAATGGACACTTGGTCTGCTTCCATAATTTGACTATTGTAAATAAGGCTGCTATAAGCATCCGGGTGCATGGATCCCTTTGAATTCGTGTTTTTGTATTCTTTGGGTAAATACCCAGTAATGTGATTACTGGCTTGTAGGGTAGTTCTATTTTTAACTATTTGAGGAACCTCCATACTGTTTTCCAGAATGGCTACACCAGTCTGCATTCCCACCAATAGTACAAGAGGATGCTACTTTCTCCACCTCCTCCCTAAACCTGCTGTTTCTTGTGTTGTTGATTTTAGCCATTCTGACAAGTATGAGGTGATATCTCATTGTAATTTTGATTTGTGTTTCCATGACGGTGAGTAATGTTGAGCATCTTTTCATGTGTCTGCCATCTGTATGTCTTCTTTGAAAAAAACATCTACTCATGTCTTTTGCCCATTTATTAATTAGATTGTTTTTGGGTGTTGAATTTTATAAGTATTTTATGTATTTTGGATACTAACCCTTTACGAGATACAACATTTGCAAATATCTTCTCCCATTCAGTAGGTTGCCTTTTGGTTTTGCTGATTGTTTCCATCACTTTGCAGAAGCTTTTTATTTTGATGCAGGTCCATTAGTTTATTTTTACTTTTGTTACCCTTACCTCAGGAGACATACCTAGAAAGAAGTTGCTATGGCTGATGTCAAAAAGGTTACTACCTCTATTTTCTTCTAGGATTTTTATGGTTTCATGTCTCACATTTAGGTCTTTAATCCATTTTGAGTTTATTTTTGTGTGTGATGTCAGAAAGTGGTCCAATTTCATTATTTTGCATGTGACTGTCCTCGTTTCCCAGCACCATTTGTTGAAGAGACTGTCTTTTTTTCATTAGATATTATTTCTTGCTTTGTTGAAGATTAACTGGTCATGTAGTTGTGTATTCATTTCTGGGTTTTTGTTCTATTGATCTGTGTTACTATTTTTGTCTGGTGCCATACTGTTTTGAACCTACAGCTTTGTAATATAACTTGAAGTCCAGAATTGTGATGCCTCCATCTTTACTTTTCTTTTTCAATGTTGCCTTGGCTTTCTGGGATCTTTTGTAATAGCATAAAATTTTTAGGATTGTTTGTTCTAGCTCTGTGAAGAATGCTGTTGGTAGTTTGATAGGGATTGCATAAGAATGAAATCTTGCCATTTGTACCAACATGGATAGAGCTAGAGAGTTCTATGCTAAGTGAAATAAGGCTGTTTGAGAAAGACAAATACCATATGGTTTCATTCATATATGGAATTTAAGAAACAAAACAAATGAGCAAAGTGGGGGGAAAAAAAGAGAAAGAGAGGCAAACCAAGAAATAGACTTTTAACTGTAGAGAACAAACTGATGGTTACCAGGAGGGAGGTAGGGGAAATAGGTGATGGGATTAAAGAATACACTTATTATGTAGAGCAGTGAGTAATGTATAGAATTGTTGAATCACTATTTTGTACACACGAAACTGATATAATACTGTATGTTAACTATACTGGAATTAAAATTTAAAAACTTAAAAAAAGTGAAAGCAAAAACAAAATAGTTTGCTCTTTTAATTGCTGAGTAGTGTGATGTATCACAGTTTGTTTAACCATCACCTATTGAAAGACCTTTGAAATATTTCAATTTTTGGGCGGTTGTGAGTAAAACTGCTATGAACATTCGTGTACAGGTTTTTTATTGCTCTGAGATAAATGCTCATGAGTACATTGGTGGGTCGTATGGTAGTTATATGTTTAGTTTTATAAGAAATTGCCATATGATTTTATGCTCTAAGCAGCAGTGTATGAAAGATCTAGTTTCTCTGCATCTCCACCATCATTAGACGGTATCACTATTTGTTATTTTAGGCATTCTGATAGATACACAGTGATATCTCATTGTAGTTTTAATTTGCATTTCCCTGATGGCTAATGATGTTAAACATCTTTATTTGCCATTTGTTTATTATTTTTTTGGTGATCTTTTGCATTTTTACTCCTCCATTTACTTCTTTTCAGACTTTGTTGTGGGGATAGTGTTGCTGGTGAATTATCTACGAAGTGTGTTGTAGAATACTTAGATGGGAAGAAACAGATCTGCTACTGAATTAGAAAGTACTGTTTACTGTGGTTCTCAACTCAGTGTTAGAGTCTCTGGGAATACAAAGATGAATAAGGCAAGAACCATAGTCTACAACCATTTGGTACTTTTGGAAGGGAAAGCAGAAAAGATGTAGAAGTCTGAGATTTCCACATTGCATGACACTTGCATGGGCGTCATAACAGTGACTGTGAACGATGTAAGGATCCTAGCAGACACAGGTCAAGGATTGAAATTCATTTAATATGAGTTAAGGACGCAAAAATGTCTTTGCCCATAGCTAGCTGCCCAGAGCAGCTAGAGCAGCACTGGGAGACATAGCAGCACTCCCAATGAGGAGAGTGCTCAAGCTTTCAATCCCCACAGAGGTATCCTGCTGATGAGAATAGTGGTTACAGTGAGAATTCTCATGGCTCTTCAGAAAGTGTGTTCTGTCCCCTCTCTCTTATTCCTTGGGTCTCCTAACTGTTCCAGAGAAACTGGATTTATTTATTTATTTTATTTTTTTTTTTTTTATTTTTTAATATATGAAATTTACTGTCAAATTGGTTTCCATACAACACCCAGTGCTCATCCCAAAAGGTGCCCTCCTCAATACCCATCACCCACCCTCCCCTCCCTCCCACCCCCCATCAACCCTCAGTTTGTTCTCAGTTTTTAACAGTCTCTTATGCTTTGGCTCTCTCCCACTCTAACCTCTTTTTTTTTTTTTCCTTCCCCTCCCCCATGGGTTTCTGTTACGTTTCTCAGGATCCACATAAGAGTGAAACCATATGGTATCTGTCTTTCTCTGTATGGCTTATTTCACTTAGCATCACACTCTCCAGTTCCATCCACGTTGCTACAAAAGGCCATATTTCATTCTTTCTCATTGCCACGTAGTATTCCATTGTGTATATAAACCACAATTTCTTTATCCATTCATCAGTTGATGGACATTTAGGCTCTTTCCATATTTTGACTATTGTTGAGAGTGCTGCTATAAACATTGGGGTACAAGTGCCCCTATGCATCAGTACTCCTGTATCCCTTGGATAAATTCCTAGCAGTGCTATTGCTGGGTCATAGGGTAGGTCTATTTTTAATTTTCTAAGGAACCTCCACACTGCTTTCCAGAGTGGCTGCACCAATTTGCATTCCCACCAACAGTGCAAGAGGGTTCCTGTTAGAGAAACTGGATTTATGCCCAATTGATTACTACTGGCATGTATCTGGCATCAGCCCCAGCACATACCTGAGTGTTGAATTTGAATTTAGGTGAAGGAAACTTCTTTCTAGGAATTTCATCCTCCCTAGCAGGACTGAGTCTCAGACAGTCTGTATCTGAAGTTTTATGTAGAAATTAGTAACCCAATTCAGTATTTGTTTAAGAATTGGACAATGATGGTCTAAGATGAGAAATAGTTCAATACAGAAGAATAGGGAATAAACACACACACACACACACACACACACACACACACACACACTTTAATTTATAGTAAAGGTAGCATTAAAAAACAATGGGGGAAAGAATGCACTATTAGAAATCATCTGGAAAAAATCCTTACCTCACACCATACACGAAAATACAATTCAGATGGATTAATGATCTAAATGAAATTTAAAAACATGTATTTGTATGCAGAATAAAATTTAACATTTTTATAATTTTTGGGAGTGAGGTGGGGGTGAAGTAGGAGGCCTTTCTTTTTTAATTGTCAAGTTAGTTAACAGTGTAGCCTTGGTTTTAGGAGTAGAACCCAGTGATTCATCTCTTACATATGATACCCAGTGCTCATCCTAAAGAGTGCCCTCCTTAATGCCCATCACCTGTTTAACCCACCTTCCTCCCCACCCTTATCAACCCTCAATTTGTTCTCTGTATTTAAGAGGCTCTTATGGTTTGCCTAAGTAGGAGGCCTTTTAATGAAGACAGATAACTCAGAAGCTGCAAAGAGAAAATGTACAGATCCTACTACATAAAAGTAAAAAAAAAAAAAAATCTTCAGGATAAAATATATAAGAAACAAGGTTAAAAAGAAAGCTGAATGAAAATGTTACATGTACATATTTATATACGTACATATACATATCACACGTATCCTTGCACACCTTTGTTTTTTCTATGATGCAGAGAGATCTATCTATATCCAGTAATGTTATTTCTAATATACAAAGAGTATATATAATTTTATAAGACAGATGCAAACCAGATATTAGAAAAATAGGCAAAAGGATAAGAGCAGGGCAATCAAAGAAGAATGCAAATTGCCAATAACCATATGAATAGATGTTCACTTTCACTAGTAATCAAGAAACTAGAATTTACAACCAAAAAATGATGTTTAAAAATTCATCAGGGGCCCCTGGGTGGCTAAGTCAGTGGAGTGTCTGACTCTTGATTTCGGCTCAGGTCATGATCTCATGGTTTGTGAGATCGAGCCCCACGTCAGGCTCTGCACTGGGTGTGGAGAGCCTGCTTAAGATTCTCTCTGCTTGCTTTCACACGTTCTCTCTCTCTCACAAAATAAAAAAAAATAAAAATTCATTATTTTTATTAAAATAATGAAAAAAAATTAAAATAATGAAAAAATAAAAAAAAATTCATTAATTTTGCACATAGGCAAAATTAATAACAAATAATGTTCAAGTACTTATGGGATATGGAAAAGACATTCTCCTACATTCTTGTTGGGAATATAAATTGATACAGCCTTTTTTTCTGGGGCTAGATTGGCAGTATGTATTGAAACTTAAAATGCACATACCCTTTCTTAAAATAATGCCCCCTTTTGGAATCTGTACCACAGAAAAAAGAGGTATAAAAGGATATATGTGCTAAGATATGTATTGAATTATTAGTTGTAGTAGCAGAAAATTATAATCAGCCTAAAATATCTAGCAATATGGACATACTAAAATGACTGAACAAACTATGGCACAGTCATGTATTGGAATACAGTGAAGCCATCAAAAGAAAGAGCAAAATCTATAGTACTGACATGGCAGACATGCTAGGATGCCCATGATTTAATCAACGAATATGTGTATGTGTTGTGATTAAATCAGGGGTGGGTGAGTGGGTGTATGTGTGTGAATGTGTTTGTAGGCGAAAAAATTCTAAAAGTATACACTAATCTGTTAAAAATTATTACATACCTGGGGTATAGAAGTGCTAGGGTGACGGAGATTTCCCCTTTTTTTTTTTTTATGTACTTGTGCAGTGTTTGCAATTATTTTTTTTGTCACAAAGACATGATGCTTTATAATGTTAAAAAAGAAAAGAAATTATAAATAAATGCTAACCAACCTAATCTTTGACCAAAAAGAAAGAATTTGGTTTGAAGAACTGCTTTAAAAGGAGGTACAGGTAACATTGCCTAATGACAGTTCAAATAAACAAACAGAAAAACCTCTTTCTTGCTACTGGATTAACTCTCTGTATCTGGAATATATATTTCAGTGATTTGTCTCTGGTTATTTAATTCATTGTGTTTAATTGATAGTGTTTACTGGAGTATAGTGAAAACTATTTTGTACGTATCTTAGGTTGTGATTTATCCAGTGTAATATCTCCCCCAATGCATTGACTGTGAGTGGGGAATTAGTAAAGCAGATACGGATCTGGAGAGCAGTCTGTGGCTTTACTTATCTCCACAGGAAACCTTATTTCTTATTGATAAAGTTTGAAATCTTTCCTGTAACTCTTTCCAATTGTTCATTGTTGTTACTGTTTTAATGAGAGGTAGAAATGAGCCAAACCAACCTGCTTCTTTCCTTTTACTAATTTAATTTGAAAGGAAATTCTTCAGTCCAAATAAATAAGTGAGTGTGGATGGAACCAGATTCTGACTCAACATGTCCAATTAATTGCTTCCAAACATTAAGATAAATTCCTCAGAAACACTCACAAATAATAAAAAATCCACCAGTAAGGAATGATTAGTGAGAAGTGAGCTGGCTAGAGCCATCTATGCTTATAAAAACTGTATTTAAGTTGACATTAATATTTGCCATCTATTCTGTTATAAATATCAAGATTTGTTGTAGAAATATACCACCGATAGCACAATAATAAAGAAAACAGACTCATCTCAGGTTTTGAAATGTACCTAACAAACTCAACCTCTTGCAAAATAACTTTCTTATTCAAAATGGAACTGGGAATTGTTCAGCACACAATGAATCATTTTTTGGCAAGTACAATAGAATCTTTAGGGACATTTCACAGCCTCTTGTTCAATTGTTAGGATGTTTTTAGCTTTCACAGGTAGGGAAGAAGGTAGCTTGTATAGCCATCATCTTGTTGCTAAAATTGTACAGTAAAGATTTTTCAGAGTTGCTGTTGCAATAGATCTTTTTGCCTTTTTTCCCCCCTTCCTGTTTCTTTACCCAGAGGTGCTTTGTCTCTCAAAAACAATCTGGAATTACTTAATGCTAATGTTTTCTGGTTTTACTATTTACCCACGACTCAAATGTTAAACATTAATGTTGGAAACTCCCTTTTCCTTACCTCATAGTCCTATATTTGTTTAACTGTTATTTTGCCAGAAGAAAACCTCCTCTTTTCCCTTTCTATGTCAATGTACTTTTTTTTTCTTTAAATGACAAACACATTTTGTTTCTCTCTCTCTCTCTCTCTCTCTTTTTTTCAGGAGGCTTTAGAACTACCCCTGGATGATTCTGAAGTGACTGAGACCACAACGGGAAGCCAAGTGATTAAATATGAATATCATGTTTTATACTCCTGTAGCTACCAAGTGCCTGTGCTTTACTTTAGGGCAAGCTTTTTAGGTAAGACCATGTCGGAAGCTAAATGTAAATTCATAACATTTACATGTAAGGCAGAAAGCAGATTTAGAAAATTATTCCTGAGAGGAAAAAAAAATAGAGTTAAAAATAAGAAAGTGTGGGTGAGGTAAGGTTTTACCAGTAAATTTTCTCATGCTTTAGAAGGAGTATCAAGACTTCAGAGTGAATGATATCATCCCAGCCTTAAGTCTGATCTTCAGATTCTTGGCCTCTTGCCCAACGTTGACTAAGCCCCCCTGGCCCTTTTTCTTTTCTTTAAACAAGTAGGAACAACTTAAAGCTACAATGTTTATATACTTCTAACTTTACAGTAAAAATTTCTTTCAATGTAAGCGATTCCATTAACTCAAAAGCCCCCACGCCTCCTTTCCCAATTGCTAATAATTATTTCAGGAACTGTTTATCAGTTAGTTCAAGCTATGTTTAAAAATAGCACTAACATTTCCTTCGACCATCTATACATCTCCAGTGCCTAAGCTTTCTGAGATGCTGTTACTCAACTTGTTCTCCTTGCCAAAGAAGGTGAAACACCCTGTCTCCTCTGAGGACTTGGCTAATAAAGCTTATTTAATCAGCAGCCACATGAAGTCCTCACCCCATAGTGCCATGAGGACTCCCCCCTTCTTGTCTTCTGCCTAAACCGGATCTGCATTGCAAGGCTCTGCCTCCCCAGCCTACCCTTTCCCCTATTTCTCCTTTTCTATATGGCCTATCTGCAGCATTTTGCATTTTGAACAGCCTTCTAACTTTTTCTGGATAGCTAAGACATCTGAATTTAGCCAGTGATATTTTATTTTTAATTAAAAAGTAGCTTAAGCTGCTTTGAATGTGTATTTGGTAGATTTAATCACTTGCTGCCTTATATTGTTTAATGGTCTCTAATTTTGCAGTGTTGGCGGTTTAACAAGCACTTAGGATTTAAAACACAAGAACAAATTCTCATAGACTCCCTGGTGAGAAGATTTTAATCTGAGGTGCACTTCCTAAGAAGTGACAATTTGGGGTAAATTTTCAACATGGGACATGGGGAATTGAGGACACTGATAGTTACTAATTTGTGAACTCTTGCTGCAGGTTTATCCATATGATTATTAAAGGCCTTGAAAACACCCACTTTATTATGTTGTAATTCTATTTGGTTTGGAGTCCAAACATTAAAGTAGGGTTCTTGCCAGTGAACTCTGTTATACTAAAAAGTAGAAGGGGATACATTTATTTACCACGGGGGAGGGAAATATTTTTCTTGTTTTTGGTTTGCAGTGTGTCTACCCAGTACCTTTCTAGATTCAAAGACATATCAAGGCTGCAGGTAGAGGAAATAGGACACCACTTCTTCAATACTGTACTTTCATATAATTAGTATTCACCATAAGCAGTTAATCACCAGAGAAGAGCTCCCAGAGACAAAACAAGTTGTTTAGCTTGTCAGCATTAGGGAATCGGAGGTGTTGAAACATGACTGCTTCTAGCTGGAAGTGGGTCTTGCCGAGGCCGGTGGATGAGCTCATATGTGCACTTTGCTCTTATGTGCCAACAGCTCCCCTTACAGTACAGCACAGTAATTGTTCCTGCAAGTCCGATTATATTTTAATGAAATTTGTGTACTTCCCAAGATCTTTTCTTTATGATGGTTTGCTTTTTCTTCAAAAACAAACAAACAGACAAACAAAAACCCCACTAACTCTCTTGGATCCTACCTATCTACTTTTAAGACACCCTTTATTTATGCTTAATGAAAGAAAGCCAAAACAAGTCATCTGTTTTATACAGCAGGATTCCTTGTTCCTTCCTCCCCATTCTGTGTTGTGTGGAATGAGCCCTAGGAATTTTTAAATTCCAGAATTTATTTAGTGTTTATTCAGGTACATTAAAGTATCAAATTTAATTTTTCAAAGCATACTGGATTTTTTCCTGTAGAGAAACATGAAAAATGGTTCTTTCCTTTATCATATTCTAGGAATTTCTTTTCTCTTTTCTGCTAACGTAACCTAATGGACATTCTAAAAATGTTGCGCCCTTTATTCTAGAGTCATAATTTTTCATGTATTCCCTTTATTCCATTCCCATTTCCTGTTATATCTGATTACTCTGGCCCTCCATCTGTTTGTTAAACAAATGTCTGTTAGTGTGGTGAATGGATTCCTAACGTATTCCTCATATTCCAGGTCCAGATTTTTCTTTGTCTCATTCTGAGAGAGTTCCGACCTAGAAAGAGGATGATTATAAAATTTCTTGCTCAGGGGTCTTTTTGTTGCTTCAGAAATAGTTCACTTAGCCTTGTTTTTCACAGATATTTAGAATTTCTTTTCCATTTGATTGTTAGTAAGAATTGGTTTCTCTGCTCTGATCTGAATTTTCTTCTGATATTTCTTTTTGTTTTTTGTTTTGTTTTGTTTTGTTTTTTAGGTAAAGCAGTTTGTAGTAATGGTTCCCATTTAAATTGATAGGACCTTTTCTTTTATGGTTTAGATTCCAGAAGAAATATTTATTGTGTTTCTTGAAATGCAGACACATTGAATTGTGAATGGGAATACTTCTTATTCCTCTGTACTGGCCAATGACCACCATGCCAACAATTGCCTAGGACTCAGCTAACATGGCACTTGCTCTTGTCACTTATTGTCATATCATTTCACATCATATCATATATAGTATCACAGGTTTCACTGTAACAGAACTATTTATTTGCTTGTCCCCTATAAAATAATAAGTTAGAAGGTGGAGCTGTAAGGTAAAAAGAGGGAGGAAGGAAATTGATAGTGAGTATCTACAACCTACAAAGTGATAAGCTTTATTCATAGCAGTGTGGTGTGTGTGCGTGTGTGTGTATGCATGTGTGTAATACATATATGACATTTGTTATTTCTCTTACTCATTTTGATACCCACAGTATCAACTGTGATACAGTATCAGTAAGTATTATTGAATGAACCAATGATGAAGAATTTCTAACCATTTCTGCATACAACCCAAAGATGGAAACCTTGTGATGGGGTCTTATTTGAACTGCTCTGGAGGGTTATAAGGAAGAGAGTGATGCTGTTGTCTCCAGGAACTTCAGGACCCAAAGCAACTACGTATCGTTACTCTTTAGTCTGATGCTTCTCAGAGACTGCATGAGTGGTTGACTAAGGAAAAAAGAGTCCTGAGAACTCAAGGGGTGGGCATCCAAACTCGCTGGGCAGCTGCCCTGCTTCTTTAAACACATATTTTTTATTTGCTCCTTGAAGGCAGACAGCCAAATTATGACACATTCTGCTGCTGAGTGAGCACCTCTCATTCCTACTACTTGGGCATTTAGGATCCCAGTTCCCTAGGGGGTAACATGGGTTTAAGAGAAGAACTAAGTCCTTCCCAGTATTCTTCTTTTTCTAACTCCTTTTCCAATTTTAAGTTTGGAGGGGGCAGTGGAACACACTTAATACATTTGTTACCCAGCAGTGGGTGAGAGGTAACTGCCCTTCTGTGTAATAATAATAAATACTCTACATTCAAATAGTGCTTGGCAGTTTATGAAATCCCTTCTTAGAAAAACACTGACATTTTCAAGTGCTCACTAATGGCCCCCCAACCACTATTTTTTTTAATGTTTATTTATTTTTTGAGAGACATAGAGAGACAGAGCACAAGTTGGGGAGGGGCAGAGAGAGAAGGAGACACAGAATCTGAAGCAGGCTCCAGGCTCCAAGCTGTCAGCACAGAGCCCGACGTGGGGCTCAAACTCACAAACCATGAGATCATGACCTGAGCCATGATGTCAGATGCTTAACCGACTGAGCCACCCAGGCGCTCCCCTCCCCCCTCCACCACTATTTTTGAAGCACGTTGTGGTAGAGAAGTATTTGTATCATGCAGAAGGCTTTGTCTATTGCCCATTATTTCAGGACCTTTTTGTGTCCCATTTTTCCTTTTGGAGGGCTTGGTTTTGGTCAAAAGCTTATGGCAAGTGTTAGAAATATAGTGAAAACCTTAGGCATGTACATAATGTCTTAGGGCTTCACCAGAGTCCTAAGTTTACATAGTTTTCCTTTTCATTACAACTAGAGATTTCTATATTTATTTCAGCTTGAATTCTGATTTATTCCTGCTCTGTCTTTCTTCTTTTCCTTTGTTCTCAATCTCTATTGAAAAATAGACCAAGTGGTTCTTCTCATTTTCAAAATATTTAATTCTTTGGCTGACATATGGGTTCTTCTTGGGAACTGTTTTGACATATTTCTTTAATTAGTCAGTAGGGCTGCTTTTGAATAGCGAAGGAAACATTTCTTCCATTCAGCAACTGAATGTCTGTTCTTTCTGGAGATCCATTCTATTATTGGCCCAGGGAGTAAGTGTATAGAATTAAAAATGTAACCCAGATATTTCATGTGGAAGATTTGTCTACTTGTTATACGCCTAAAGGATGCTTATTGAGAAACAGGGAGAAAGGAATAGCCAAAGAATGATTCACTCTCAAAGGCAGTATGAACCAAACCATGATAAAGGCCAGAATAAAGGGAGAATAATGGAAAGTTTGGACTTAGAGCAGTGTGTAAATCATCAAAGAAGAAGAGTAAGAGGCTTGTTCATGGTCTGGAACAAGAAGTCATCTTTGGAATGCATTCCACAGAAGAGAATAGCCTTCTATGCATTCCATAGAAGAGAATAGCAGGAAAACAGAAAGATGGAGTTGGAGGACGTTGGGGAATAAAAGTAAAATATCCACAGCTCCATCCAACAGCTTGGAAGGGAAGGTAACAGGTTGGTTTTTCTGAAGAGGCTGGGAAAAACATTGGAGAAGATGAGGAGGGTGAGTGCCAAGCTATAGAGCTGGAGAGAGGATGGCATATTTGGGGAACAGTGAGAGGCCAGTTTGAAGTACAGGTTTCCTTAGGATGAGCTGTGGAAGAAATGTTTTTAAAGATATGTTGAGGTCAAATTATGACAGAGATAATGAGTTGGAAGGGGTTGCCAGCACAGTGAGAGCTAAGGCAGCTTGTTGAACAGTAAAGAAAAGTTGGATTAGAGAGGTATTTAAAGATAGAGGCAAAAATGATTCTAGTTAATTATTTACAATAAGCAGAAACTAGAAAATGATTTGACAGATAATTTAGAGTCTTATTTGATTGCAGAGAATCTTTAAGGAAGTTCATGTATTTATATAAGTTAGTAAATCTAGCCACAGCCATGATAATGGAATGGAACATGAATTTTGGTAAGTTGAAAAGGGATTCTAGGGAATGAAATGAAATTTAAAGAGCAAACAGTGAAAGTTATTAAGAAATAATGAAAAACTATTTAACTCATACAAAGATATTCAAATTGAAAAATCCAAACAATAGAGGATGTTTAACAAGAATTATTTGTTGAACCATGTAAATGCTTGAAACAATATGGGGAGTTAAGATGCTGGCTTAGGACCTATGATGGGAATAGAATCCCATTGAAAAATCAAGCCCTGGTTTAAGAATGTATTAAAGAAAAAAATGTGAGAGAAATGTGAAACAAAACTACAGGGAGAGCTAATTAGCCAAAAGGTTCATTCTAACTTGTGTTAGTACAAAACACCACATTCGCAAAAAGCAACAGATTTTAAGTGGATCCAGAGATGAAGAAGAAGACATGAAAAGGTAAGTTTATTTTCTTACCTGTGAGACACTATGTTTTAGCTTTCCTAGACAGGTGGATGCTTGTGTTGTGCTCCATAAAGAAGAAACATTTCTTTGCTTACTCTTGGCAAATGGGTCCTATGTGAAACAGCCTTTAAAAACATACATGAGTGCATACTGTATGCACAGCACAAAAACTCATTTGCCTATTTTCTAAATCTGGTGAAAAAATACCACTGTTCAATTTGAAGCTAGGTTATTGCTTTCCTCCTTCTTTAAAGTCATCAAAGCAGAGTTCTTTAAATCCATATATTAGGTGCTATGCTAAGAAGGTGGAGACTGCCTTTTCTGTAGGGAGAGGATCAAGTTAGATGGATACTCAAGGTACTTCTATATGGCATAGTAGGTCCAAGTGCTGGAGGTACCGAGGTTTGAAGAGAGCCAGGAGTCCAAAATGCTGAGTACTGGGATGCTGGACCATGAGGTTGGAATCAAAGCCTCAGAACACTTTGGGTAGAGTGCCTTCTGTTTCAGAACTAGTAGACCTAACCTCGTAGATATTCATCTGGTGATTTGGTCCTTGGAGTGCTGATGAATAGGTAGGTATCAATTCAAAATTGGTATCTTGGGTATGTTGTGGACCCAACGTTGCTTCCCTTGGGACATTTTTTGATTAAGAGATTCCTCAAGAAGGTTTTGTATGTACTTCCACTAGGTAAGTATTTAACTTAATTTAAATGAGAGATTATAGCATCACTTGCATTATTACTAGTTTTTAACACAATATGTGGACTGTTTATGGTGACTCAAAATCAGTACTTTTGGGGGCTTCTGAGTGGCTCAATAGTGTCCTACCTCAGTAAGTGTCCTACTTCAGGTCAGGGCACCATTTAACGGTTAATGAGTTCGAGCCCTGTGTGAAGCTCTGTGCTGACAGCTTAGAGCCTGGTGCCTGTTTCGGATTCTATGTCTCCCTCTCTCTCTCTCTCCCTCTCCCTCTCTCTCTCTGTCTCTCAAAAATAAATAAACATTAGGGGTGCCTCAGTGGCTCCTTTGGTTGAGCATCCAACTTCAGCTCAGGTCATGATCTTGTGGTTCGTGGGTTCGAGCGCCGTGTCAGGCTCTGAGCTGACAGCTCGAAGCCTGGAGCCTGCTTCAGATTCTGTGTCTCCCTCTCTCTCTGCCCCTCCCTTGCTCGCCCTGTGTGTGTGTGTCTCTCTCTCTGTCTCTCAAAAGTAAACATTAAAAAAACTACATAAAAATAAATAAATAAATAAATAAATAAATAAATAAACAAACAAACATTAAAAAAATTACTCCTTTTTGTCCTGTTGGCCATATTTCTCATAAAAATAGATTGCAACATACATACACTTTCTCATGTAATTGAAAGATATCTTATATTTGTTTTCTACTCAAATTACTAGACAAATATATAACATTTAAAAAATTTGCACCGGTAATTTTAAAAATACATAATGATTAAGCAGGTCTTTTAAACCATTTGGGCTATATTTGTTAGGTATACTTGGTTGCAAATAATTGGAGCTGACCACGATAAACAAAAAAGGATTTATTGGAAAGGTAGAACTTAGAGTCATCTGAATGCATTAGAATGACAGGAATGTCTGCCTTCCTTTGGCTTTAGTGGTGAGAAGTGGGGCTCTGCCTTCTACTTATTTTGGAATTTCTCTCCCAAGTTGGAAGTATGTTTGGATACTGAAAAATAAAATATCCACTCTATCTGCATCTACTTAATACTATAGATTTATATAATCATGTTTTTTTAATTTATTTGTTTATTTATTTATTTATTTATTTGAGAGAGAAAGAGAGAGGCACATGGGGGAGGGGCAGAGAGAGAAAGAGAGAATCCCAAACAGGCCCCATACTCAGTGCAGAGCCCCATGCAAGGCTCAATTTCATGACCGTGAGATCATGACCTGAGTGGAAATCATGAGTTGGACGCTGAACTGACTGAGCCGGCCAGGTGCCCCCAAGCATGTTTTTTTTTTAATATAATTGTGATTTTTAATCATGATTGTTCAGTCTTTATTCTTAGTAGTAATTGTGCTAATTGCTATAGAAATAATGTTGAATGTTCATCTATCCAACCATTCAAAAATATTTGTGCACAAGGCATGAAGGTGTCTGTGGAATACAGAGATGAATAAAGGAAATCAGAGATGGATGATGCCCTCAAGGAGCATATGGTCTAGTGAGGGAAACAAGACAGGTCTGAAATTCACTAACAAGGACAATATGTTAATAGCCATAATAGAGGTAAAAGTTGCCACCACGAAGAGTAGATCGGTGGTTGCCGGGGGCTGGGCAGTAGGGGAAATGAGGATATGTTGGCTCAAGGGTACAGATTTTCATTTATAAGATAAGTATTTCTGGGGATCTAATATACAGCATGGTGTCTATCATTAACAATATTTTATTGTACACCTGAAAGTTAACCAAGAGAGTACATTCTAAATGTTCTAACCACACACATACAAATGGTTAACTATGCGAGGTGATGGATGTGATAACTAACCTTTTGTGGTAAACATTTCCTAATATATACATATATTAAGTCATGTTGTATACCTTAAAGTCACACAATTTTATATGTCCATTATACCTCAGTAAAGCTGGGGGAAAACTGCTACCAGGGCTCAGAGAGCAGAGATTATCTTGAGCTGGAGTGATTAAGAGAGATCTTGGCTGGACTTGGGATTTGTCCATGCAGTGATGAGTGAAAGAGCAGGACAGCCTAGTAAGAAACCCAGGAAAGGCAAAATTCTAGATACTCCTAGGTTAGGCAGTGTTAGTGGAGACCACTAGTGACAACTACAACAGCATAACCAACATGTGTGCATTGCTTTATGGTTTGCACAGAGCTCCTGGGTAGCGACAGAGTGTAGTGGTAAAAGTGCAGGGTCTGGAGCCAGAAAGCATTGGTTCTGATTCCTAGCTCTGCTACTAAAAAACTGCAGTTATCTAACTTTTTTTTTTTTCTGTCATCCAAAAAAAATTTTTTTGAGATAATAATAATCATAGTAGTAATACCTACTTCATAGAGTTTTGAGGTTTGTAAGCTGATATATGAAATGGGGCTTGGCATGTAGTACCTTTCAATAACACTAGCTGTGTTGGGGCACCTGGGTGGCTTAGTTGGTTAAGCTTCTGACTCTTGATTTCCGCTCAGGTCATGATCTCGTGGTGGTTAGTGAGATTGAGCCCTGCATTGGGCAATAAATAAATAAATAAATAAATAAATAAATAAATATAAACATTAAAAAAAAATGCTAGGTGTGTTGTGTATCTTGATCCTCACAATAACATTGTAAAATAGGAGCTGGTATTATCCTTGTGCACATTCATAAAAACTGAGTGCTCGGAGGGGTTAAATGATTTATTCAAAGGTACACAGAAAATTATGGGGTTGAGACTCAAACTCTGTAGCTCATTTTTTACTGTATGATGCAGTAACCAAAATTTAGGAAACATGTAGGTTAACTGATGTCGTATGTAAGTAAAGAGAAGTTTCCATAATCTGTATTTTTGGAATATTTTTTCAGATTTCCTGAGATTAGTAAAGACACAAAATGATAGAAATGTACATAGGAATAAATAAAAATTACAGAATTAGGCAGCATAGTTTCTGGTATGAATGTACATGAACAATTAACACTCATTTCATATCACAATATAATTTTCTCACTGAAGCAAAAATGAATTTTCCCCTTTGGTGGAGCATCATCTCTGCCTTACTGTGGAGTATGACATGAATTTTATATCCTTCAAACCTCTCTTGAAGACAGTATATTGAATAATGACAGATTTCATTGTGAATAATACACCCTTTCCTTTTTATTTCTAGTGACCACGTTCAGAACATTATTATTCAACTTACTGTAAATAATGTATACTCTCTGTAATCTTCATTTTAGGAGTTATGAAATTTTAGTGAAACCATGCACAATAGGATAAAGGTGACTTCTGCGTGCTTGTGCTAGAGTTAGGTGGTGCCGATGAAATATCTCATGCTGTTATTTGATTCATGAAAACTAATAGCCCTGAGAAATTTAATTTAGAGAGCCGCACATTTTGAGTAATATATAGATTACTTGACATGTAGGTTATTATTCAATTGAGAGATTTTATATGAAAATTGTTAAATTAAATGCTACTGGCAGTTGCTAAAGATTGTACTTTTTAATTATTCTATTTTTCATCCAATGTCTCTTCTTCTTTTGTCATTGACATTCTAGGTTGCGGACAGAATATTCCTTTAGCTCAGATGTGTATTGTCATTCCAGGAGATAGAGGCACACAGTAGGCACTCTATAAACACTTGTTAAATAAATGACCTTAATTTACCATGCTTACTTTGTAGGTTGCTGCTGAAATTATTCCAGCTTCTACTTCAATTTTTCAAGTATGCAAGGGATTTTACTGAGCTTCTCAGCCTCAGTGTGATTAATGAGATTTCTAAGCATGTTAAAATTGGTGCTATCGAATATCTTAGGTCTAAAACTAGGGAGTTGTTGATTGAGTATGCTTATGTCATATCTGACTGAGGCCAGACAGAAAAAATAGACCCTCTTAGCATGATTTAAAGTTTCTGATTGAAGATACCTTCAACTGAACATGAAGGCACATTATAATGTGTTTCATGAGCTTAACTAAATATTTACTTATGCCCACGATTTTATGTTAAGTTAAAGTTTCAGGTCTTTGGTTTTCTTTTTTTTTTTTTTTTTTTTAATTTTTTTTTTAACGTTTATTTATTTTTGAGACAGAGAGAGACAGAGCATGAACGGGGGAGGGGCAGAGAGAGAGGGAGACACAGAACCGGAAGCAGGCTCTAGGCTCTGAGCCATCAGCCCAGAGCCCGACGCGGGGCTCGAACTCATGGACCACAAGATCATGACCTGAGCTGAAGTCCGACGCTTAACTGACTGAGCCACCCAGGCGCCCCAGGTCTTTGGTTTTCATAAATAGATAGATTCAAAATCACAAAGTCCAGGGGTACCTGGGTGGCTCAGTCATTTGAACGTCCTACCCTTGATTTCAGCTCAGGTCATGATCTCAGGGTCATGGGATCGAGCCCCACGTTGGGCTCTGCACTGAGCATGGAGCTTGCTTGGGATTCTCTCTCTCTCTCTCTCTCTCTCTCTCTCTCTCTCTCTCTCTCTCCCTCCCTCTCCCCAGCTTGTGCATGCTCTGTCTAAAATTAAAAAAAAAAAAATCACAAAGTTCTTTAACTGTAACATTTAAGCTCTACTTCTATGACATGATTTTTGAAATCTATTCGATGATCTCAGTTTAATGGTTTCACTGGAATTTCTGAAGTTTCCATTTGGTTTTGAAATAAGTAGAGTCACAATAATATTTTGAATATATTTTATGATTATGTCAAAAATTTTTGTTTTTGCATAAAAGATCATAAAACTAACTTTTGTATGTCTTTGATCATGAGGGTAAGAGCTGTGACTGGGCACATTGATGATAAAGGGTTAGGGAAAAGAACCCACATCATAATTCATTAAGTTATTATTGTCATATGTGTATGTGGGAGGCAAAGCTATATTTCCCAAATCATCTGCAGTGGAAATGGTCAGCAGAAGCTGGAGAGATTGGCACTCTTGTCAGAGTAGCTAGTATAAGCACTCATTTAAGTATCATTAATCCTTTTTTTTTTTAATATTTATTTATTTTGAGAGAGAGAGAGAGCATGATCAAGGGAGTGGCAGAGAGAGAGGGAGACACAAAATCTGAAGCAGGCTCCAGGCTCTGAGCTGTCAGCACAGAGCCCGACATAGGCCTTGAACTCACGAGCCATGAGATCATGACCTGAGCCAAAGTCCTATGCTCAACCGACTGAGCCACCCAGGCACCCAACCCATGTTTTTTTTGAAGCATATTATTAATATATTTTTTATTTTAGAGAGAGATGGCATGAGTCATGGAGAGAGAGAGGGAGAAAGAGAGAGAGATACACACAGAGAGAATCTCAAGCAGGCTGCATGCTCAGCGTGCAGCCTGACACAGAGCTTGATCCCACAAGCCTCCCACATACACATAAGACAATAATGAGTTAATGAAATATGATGTGGGTTCTTTTCTCTAAGCCTTTACCATGTGCCCAGTCACAGCTCATACCCTCACGATCACGAGCTGAGCTGAAATCAAGAGTCGGATGCTCAAATGACTGAGCCAGCCAGGCGACTTAATACGTGTGTTTTTAAACAGTCTGTAAATGCGTTAGAGAATTTAATCACATCTATTCACTTAAAAAAACACTGTTTTCTTTCTAGCAGGTAGGTAGCACTGTTATAAACATGCATGTAGGACTATCATGCATCCTTTTATGCTTTGAACTTATTATTTTTAACTCTAATTATCTGTTATTCTAAGTTGAGCAGATCATTTTTTTAATTCCTCTGTTGTAATATGTTAGCTTTTTTCCCTGTAAATTTGGTGTTGTCTGAAAATTTATGTCACATACCCTCAATTCTAGCATCAAATCTGATGAAAATATTTTATACCATTTGTTCTGGGTCTTTCCACATTGTTGCTAGCTGCTGATTATTGCATTTTGTATGAATGGTTACAGCAGAATATGTGGGTTTTTGTCAGTGGTAATATCTGAACCACTTACCCCATACTTAGGTTGTTGGGTGGAATATTTTAAGGAGTAAAATTAAAATCATTATTGATATTAAACCCAGCATTCTTCTCTAGGTCTGCAAAGCCTTTCTCTGTCTTAGAGGAAATAAGATTAAGTAGGGTGTCCTTTCATTTATCATTTATTCAGTAAATATTTATAAAGCATTTGCAATGTGTGAGTGATGGGGCTTGGAACTGCACTGTGGGACTGTAGTGGGGAAAGGATAAACATGGTCTCCGCCCTCAGAGGCTGAGGGAACAGCAGGAAGGGCACTGAGACACCCCTCACAGGCCGAGGGAACAGCAGGAAGGGCACTTCCAGCAGGAAGGGCAATTCCACCTCCAGTGCAGTCATGAACTGGCTGCATAATTTTGGCTGATGTATGGTTCCCAAGACCTTGGTTGCCTTATTGATAAATTAAGTAATTATACCAGCTCTAACATTTTATTCTCCTACGACTTGATTTCTTCTAACTTTGACATCTGAAAATTATTTTAAAAGCATGTCTTCTGTTTATAATTTTATTATTTGGTTTACTTTTTAACATTGAAGTACTTAAGATCCTATTCCCCTCTTTGAACATCAGTGCACACACACACACACACACACACACACACACGTGTGCACATACATATTTTGAAGATGTGTAGTGCTTATCTTAAGGGCAAAGTTTGGCCCTGCTCTGTAAATGTGTTCAGAAAACAATATAACACAGATACTGAAGGCAGCTTGTTTTTAACTTGTAGCTAAACATGACATTCAAATGTTAATTGGATGAATAAATCTTGTTCATTTTACAGACATGGAAATGTCAATGGAATAAAACTATTTATCACAAGATAATGGTCTCCTGCCGCCAGATAAATGCCAAGATGAAGATACTTATTGAAAATGTATCAAAATATTCTATTGCTATTTATTGAAAATAAAGGTTGAGGAAAAGTTCAACTTTTCAGGTCAAACATGAGAAATGCCCTGCCTGTGGTATTAATGTATTATATCATCAAACACAATGTGCATGGTGTAGGAACATGAGAAAATTCTAAGAAATAATGGCCCTTAAGTGAATCCCTTAGCTTTGTAGTGTGAAAGTTACCGGAGCCGTTCAGTGGGAGCTAGGAGGAGATACCTACTATGTATTAAGCTCTGACTGTGTGCCTGACCCAGTCCCAGGTGTGTTCACTGATGCACACCTGTTCACGTGAACAGAATTTGAAAAGGATAATTATCCTCATTTACAGGTAAGGTTGAAAGCCAGATAGCTTGCAGTCCATAGAGAGTGCTGAATTCAAACAGCAGAATTCAAACTCAGAATTCAACAGCAGAATTCAAACTCAGCCTGGACTCCCACCAAGTCCAGAGATCTTCTCTTACACTTCGCCATCTCTACTTAAACTCCATAAGTCTGAATGAAATACCTTTTGCTTTTGGGGGTGTGGTTTGAGTAGATTATTTCTCTGAGTTTTATTGTAACCTGATGACCAAATACTTCTTCGGGTCTAATGATTTGACGTACTGATGAGCTTTCTTTAAGTGTTATTTTCCACTTGCCTAAAGAAGGGAGCACACTCATAAGTTCTGAGAACTTGATAGCTCTGAGTGGGACAGTAGCATTAAATTCTAGTAGTAAGACCACCTTCTGCCGGCAGTTTGTGCTTTCAAGGTCTTTAGGTAATTTTCTCTTACTACTTTATTTTGCCAATTTAGACACCTATTTCTCTACTAACCTTATGCCATGGTGGCCTTCATAAAATAAATTATTTGGATTGTTACGAATATAGGTGAATTGTCAAAGCTGTTTAAAGAAAGGAAGAGAGAACTCTTGTTCACTAGACATTGTCTTAATCTCTTCATACTGATTCCTTCTCATGTCCCTCCAGCCTTAACTATTCCTTCTCCACCTGTCACAAACACTGGGTGTTAATGGCTCCCTCCTCTGGACTGTCTGAGAATTGCAGTTTTCATCTTGGCAGTGACCGCTTTCTACCTAGTGTTTCAGTATCAATATACTCTCGATATACTTGTCATAGTTTCACTAGCAAATGGTACGCTTCTTACTGGGAGAAACTGTGTGCTTTCCTTTTCTCTATTCCCCATGGTACTCAGCAGTGTGATTTGAACATTACAGTCAATGATATTGACTGAGTCAATTGACTCATTGACTGAATATTTAGTCAATGAGAGAGTGAATGAAGCATGTGTACGGTCTTTGATTTAAGAACTAGAGGGAATATTAAGATTTCAGAGGTATTTGTAGTGCACCCTTGTGAATATGGAAGTCTGTCTACCTGGTCTTTTTCCTATGCTTGTATCTATTAGTCATCTCTAAAATACATTTGGATTTTATTTATTTTTCAGAATTCCTATAGGCAATGAATGAGCAGATAATTTAACTGCTAGATGCTTACAAAGGAGAGAAGCTTGACTGTTTAAATTTCCCTCAGGAAGAAAATAGTAATTCCTATAGCACTCTTTTGATACATAAGTAATATGTGTACTAGCAAAGATTTTTTTTTAAATATAATATTCTTCTAGTAGTTTTAGGTAGACACCAAGCACCATTGTGTCAAATGGATTACTGACAGTCTTTACCATGCACTTTTGCAGATGGAAGACCTTTAGCTCTGAAGGACATATGGGAAGGAATCCACGAGTGCTATAAGACAAGGCTGCTGCAGGAGCCATGGGACACTATTACCCAACAGGTTAGAGAATATTTTTATTTTATTATATGTCATTCTTTCACTCTGCTCGTATTTTCTTCTCGTATTCTCTCCCCTACTCTTTTTGCCCATTTCATTTCCCTATATCCTTACAAATTTCAGTTCAGAAACAGTTTCCTTTAAAACACCTTCTCAGATCCAGAGTTGGTTTAGCCTTCCTGTTATAAACTCTCAAAGCACCCTGTAATTTTCCGTTATAGTGCTTATCACAACTTTAAATTATATATTTGGATAGTTTTTAAAAAACATATTAACGTCTTTCTTTGTCATTATACCGTGTGCTCCCATGTGGGCAGACCCTGTTTTCTTTCTCTTTATGGTACACCTAGCACTGATACGGTACTTATCATATAGTGAGCGGTCAATAAAAATGTATGAAGGAAATGAGAATAGAAACTAAGTTGGCATATTCACTAAGAAATACATGATTTAGCCTGTGTCATCTACAGTGCTTCAGAGTTTTACTCATAGGTACGTTTGCCAAAAAATTAACTTTTGATTAATAATAGGTTTGCAATAAGTGATCTGAAAAAAATAGAGAAAATGCATCTGCAAAAGTAGATATAAAAAGTAGATTTGTAAAAGTAGAGAAAAATAGATCTGTCAATCATATAAGTCATTATTACTGCCTTGCTAAAATCAGCAGTTAATTATTTTAGAAATTTAAAAATACTCATCACCTTGCAACCAATCATGGTCTCCTTAAAAATAATTTTTACTTATATCAAAAATCTTATTTTTTCCCAGCCTCTGTTAAGCTTAATCAAAGCCTCCTTTAAAAATGACCGTATCAGCCATTAAAATTTTTATGCTCTCTTATGTGTTTGATCATAATAATGACAGTTTACCTCCCAATCAGCATAAGAATCCTTAGTATCTTATAAGTAGTTCTTTGACAGTGACTCCAAAGGACCATTTTGTAGATTTTAATTAGGGACAAAACTAGGTTTAAGTACACAGCCCCTGAAATTAATCCTTTCCTTTCCCTTCCCATCATTGCACTCACACATAGATCTAGTCCTGTGGCCTCACCTGGAACAATTAGTAAGCCCTTGCACCTCAGGTCTGCTCCTTCACTCCCTGCTCATACCATTAGTCACATCCTCCTAACCATGGTGCACTTATCTTGCCTATGTGTAAACCTGCAGTAGCTTCCAAAAGCCTATGCCATGTGGTCTAAACGCCTGACTGGGGCTCTATGGCTGCCATCCCCTGGCTCCAACCTGCCCTTTTGAGCTGATCTTATACTCCTACTCCACTCTATATAGTCTCAGCTCCTTCTGAACAAGGCTTTCCATTTTCCAGAAGCTATTCTGTGCACTTTGTTCTTAGAATTCTTTCCAGACTTAAAGACTTCCCTATTGCCTTTGTTCTATCTTTATATTTCCTTTTTGTTCTCTCATGTTTCTTTCTTGAAACCACTTCAGCTCACAAAAGTGACCCCCTCTGAAATTCCAGCAGTGTAGAGCAGGCATGGGTGGTTGCTATGAAGAAGGATAAAGAGTTATATAAGCAAATCCAATCATAAAGATTTTTGGCAAGAGTGTTTTATTTTATGCAAAGCATTTTATTTATTTACTTAATTTTTTTTTCTTTTACCATTTATTTATTGTTGAGAGATAGAGACAGACAGAGCATGAGCAAGGGAGGGGCAGAGAAAGAGGGGGACACAGAATCCAAAGCAGGCTCCAGGCTCTGAGCTGTCAACACAGAGCCTGATGCCAGGCTCGAACCCACGAACTGTGAGATCATGTCCTGAGCTGAAGTCAGAATGCTTAACCGACTGAACCACCCAGGCGCCCTGATTTTTTTTTATTTTTTAAAGGTTATTTTGAGGGAGAGAGAGTGTGTGGACAAGTGGGGGAGGGGCAGAGAGAGAGAGGGAGAGAGAGAGAGAGAGAGAGAGAGAGAGAGATTGAGAGAGAGAGAGAGAGAGAGAGAGAGAGAGAATCCCCTAAGCAGGCTCCACACTGCCAGCCTGGAGCCAGACATGGGGCTTGATCTCACGAACCATGAGATCATGACCTGAGTCAAAACCAAGAGTCAGACACTTAACTGACTGATCCACAAAATGCCCCTATGCAAAGCGTTTTAGATTAGCCTTTAAGTATTGAGTGCTACGAGTTTCAACTTCCATTGTTCTGCTAGTGACCACAGACTGTCTCCAAATGTATACTGTAGTGTCAGAATCCACAGGACCCAGAAAATGTTTGGTTACAAGAGTCCAGGAAGATGGCAAAAAGTAGAGGCAAAAGATAGATGACAAAGATCCCGAAACACACATGTATTTCACTTTAGTGCCTTTTTTGTCTGTTCCTTTTAATTTCCATTTTGCATTTTGTTCCTGAGCCCAATTCTTATCCTTTTCCTTTTTCTGCCACTAGCAGCCCTGTTATTAATCTCAGTGCAAGACCATAGCACAATTCCTGGTGATCTGTGTCATTTTGGGTTTTAATTCTATGTGTCTCTGTTCTGACTTGTGACCTATGAACAAGACTTTGGACTCAACTGTATTTTCTTAGTTTCCTAATACCATGTTACCAACAGATTTCTTTCTATTGATAGAATCCTAAGTTGCTAAACCAGCCAAATGAACCAATCTGTACATGGATTGTTTTTAAAGAAATTGACTAATATCTTTTCATTTGTGGATACTTAAGTGGCAGATAGACAGCTTAGTAACAGACCATCTTTTTCCTACCTGTCATAGTATAGTAGTAATGATGAAATCACAGTAAGCGCTGATTGTTAGCACCCAAGCGTGGGGCTCACTTAATGGGAGGGATGGTTGGTATCACCAAAGTACGGCACAACTGTAATATTTAGTTGTTCCTTTGGAACTTGTCTTATGGGGATTGATCTGTGGACAGGTATCCCACTTTTGACAACAAACTTTGTTTAAGCTTTAGAATTGCTTGTCACGGTGCATGTCCAGTGTTTAAAGACCTTGCCAGGGAAACTCTGTTGTTGCCTTTGCATTCCTGACATGTGAAACTCATCATGAATATCTCCTTTGGAGGTCTTGACTTTTAATCCTAGATTCGTTAATGAGTTGGTATTTGCATGCTCTTTTTTGCTTGAGATCTTTGAGAGAGTGGGTCTTCATTTTTGTAAAGCCCATCGGGAGAAAAAGTAGGGTGTCCTCAGTGGGGTAATGGGGATGGTGTGATGCAGCACTAGGGGAGAATGAGCTGATAGAATATTGGCGACACTGAACAGTAGATAGCGTTTTGCAGAATTATACTAAAGAGCCATTAGCTTGCAGACTGAACGTGATAATAATATCCTGTCCTCCAGAGTGGCTTAAAGACAAAAGCAGCCCTCACATAATATAAAATGCATTTCACTTCATTTTAAGGCTTGATTGTGCTCATATAGTTTGTTGCTCTTCATCTTTAGTAATCACATTTCTGTTCTCTCAGCATTTGTCTTGATGATAAGGACCTGTTCATGTCAGACATGAATGCTCTCTTTTGACGACAAGCCACTAATGAATCTCATACATTTGATTATGGTGATTACTTACCTGCTTTTGTCCAATATTACGAATTACCTATTATCTCAACCCTGTAGCTTAATAAAGAACTTCTGAAAGTAAGTTAACAGATGCCTAGGTTGGATCTGCCCAAATTGGTACAATGAATGTTACAATAATGATCACTCATAGGTGTGGGCTGTTTTAGGTAAAGAACTCCTGTGATCTTGGTACAGACTAAAAGTCATAATATAAGAAAGTATACTTTCAATTTTACTTGAAGATGTGTGTGTTTATGTATGTGTGTGTGTGTATGTGGTCAGATAAGTAATTGGTTTGTACTATTTTCTTGTTTGTCAACTTTATATTATGGAAAATTATAAACATATATAAAAGTAGAGGTAATAGTATAATACATTTAAAAACTAATGGTCAATCTTATTTATTTTAGTGTCTTACCCAATCTGGAATTTTTTAAAGCAAATCCTAGATATGATATCTCATCCATAAAAATTTAAGTATGTATCTGTAAAATATAAGGGCTTTACACCAGTGTTTATAGAAGCTATATCCATAGTAGCCCAAATGGAAACAACTCTGATGTCCTTCAGAGCATGGAGATTAAACAACGTGGTACATCCTTACTAAGGAATACTACTAGGTAATACAAAGGAACCAACTACTGATATGCTGACCAACCTGGATGAGTGTCCAGAGAATTATTCTGAGTACAAAAAGCCAACCTCAAAAGGTTGCATAGTATATGATTCCATTTAATCTAACATTTTTTAAGTGACAAAATTATAGATTAGAGAATGAATCTGTGGTTGTTGGGTGTTAGAGAAGAAGGTGTTCCTGGGAAAGAAGAGGGTATGGCTATAAAAGGCAACACGAGGGAGCCTTGTATCAATGGAAATGTCCTGTCACTGAGTGCATCAATGTTAGTATCTTGGTTGTGATATTGTACTATAGTTTTGCAAGATGTTACCACTGGGGAACTGGGTGAAGGGTATGAATGATCTTTTTTTTTTTTTTTAATGTTTATTTATTTTTGAGAGAGAGAGGGAGAACAAGTTAGGGAGGTGCAGAGAGAGAGGAAGACAGAATCTGAAGCAGGCTCCAGACTCTGAACTGTCAGTGCAGAGCCCAACGTGGGGCTTGAACCCATGAACTGTGAGATCATGACCTCAGCTGAAGTCAGACACTTAACCAACTGAGCCACCCAGGTGCCCCATGAATGATCTTTTTGTATCATTTCTTATGACTACATGTGATTCTACAGTTATCTCAAAATAAAAAGTTTAAAAAAAGGTAAGAACTCTTAAAAATAATATAACCACATTTCTATTATCACAAATAAATTAATAATTTCTTAATATTAAGTAAGCAATTGATGCTTAAATTTTCATATTTGTTTTTTTATAGTTTCTTTGAATCAGGATTCAAATAAGGCTTATACATTAAAATGGTTAACAACCCTTAAGACTTTCGAAACTAAGATTCTCATTCCCCTCTCTCTCTTTTTTTCCTCACAAATTTTTGTTGGAGAAACAAGGTTTTTGGTCCTATAGTATTTGTAGTCTGTTGTTTTGTTATTGTTTTGTTTTGTTTTGTTTTGTTTTGTTTTGGTTTGGTTTTGTTTCTGATTGTATCTCTGTGATGTTGTTTGGTGTGTTCCTTCCTGTGTTTTCCTTAAACTTGTATTTAGACCTGGCGGCTTGATCAGATTCAGGTTTGTTTTTGGGGGCATGAATACTTAATAGATGATTCTGGATACTTCTATCAAGAGGCACATAATGTTTGGTTATCTTTCTTTTTTGTGTTGTTAGAAGCCATTCATGATTATTGCCTAGATCCATTAACTCATTAGGGGTTGCAAAATAGTGATGTTCTAATTCTATCATCCATTATTTATGAGCTGGACTGCTTTATAACAGCAGTTTCCTTCACCAGCTTAGTTACTTGAGGTATGTTTCATATAGAAAATGCAGGGTAAATGTTCTAGCATTTAAGATAATGAGCTGGTTCTCTAGCATCATAAGGTGACCAAGAAACTTTTCTTATGTATCTTTGTGGACTTGTGGATGTAAATGTTTTATGCATTTTAATTCATTATAGTAATCATCTTTATGGTTGCTTGATTTGCCTCATGTTTGGCCACTGAAAGTCTCTTTAAGTTGGCCCCTGAGTTATTTTGATATAACCCAAGTAGCTTTTTGGTTTGAAAAGTTGTTGCTGGTTGCCCATTCATGTCGTGCAGTTCATGCCCAGACTTACCCCTCCATCTGCAAAGGAGGCTTGCTTTCTTGTAGAGCCTTTATCAAGGTGCTGGAGCCAGACAGGGTGAACACCACTGCTTACTAGCTGTATGAATTTGGGCAAGTTACAGAAACTCTCTGTGTCTTATTTTTCCATTAAAGATAATGACAGCATCTACCAAGAGTTGTTGGGAAGACTAAGAAAGAGGGTTGCATACAAAACTCATCCTGTGCCATATCTCCTTGCACATATTTTCTAACATCTGAACTGTGTACTTTAAGTTTGGAAACCAAAACTTTTGAGGTATTTTGTTTTTTGATCCCACATGTCTGGGGAAGGCTGAGTACAAATAAATGAATGGGATTGGGTAGATAAAGTTGGAAAGAAACTCGTTATGTTTCCTTGTGTGATCCCTTATAAGTATATGAGAACTGGATTAAATATTGGCAGGAAACAGAGTTAAGAGGAACCTGGGCAATGCACATTTTACATATCCCAAATACCATTAATTTCATTTTGAAGACTTCATCGTGTCTAAAACATGCAAAAATATGGTAATTAATTTCAGTGAGTTTTCATCGTATTTCCATGATAATCTCTCAGGGTAAAAAAAAAAAAAAAAAAGAAAACACAACAAAAAACAAAACTCCTTAGACACCTTTTGGTGAAGAGATTGCTTTTGACTCTCGGTGATGCAGGAAGTCACTGGTTAAGGAGTCTTAAATAATGAAGCTTGATGTGTTGCCTCGTGATTTATAATGATGGCTGATAAACTGATGATTTAATTGTGCTTCCTCTAGTAATAATCTTAAGTGCTCAAGTGAAGTTCCAGTGATTGGCTTTCTTCTGAACTCAGTCTCCCTGGAGTCTTTAGGCATCTCTTTTACACAACATCCGATAACTGACTTTTAACTGTTCCTATTTTAAATAATACAAATCAATTAAAACACACAGCTGTTTAACAAAACTTCTCGATGTTGGTACAGGTCTCTGTGGGTATTTCCTGATGGCTCATAATGACATCAATTTAGTGCACCTGGTAGGATCTGTGTGCACTGGAAGTGGCTTAATTCTTAAATGACAAGAAAATTAAGAAGTCTTTTATGGATTGTTGCTGCTGCTTCAAAATCACTGCCAGCACCATTGCAGACTCTTTCATGGTGCAGTTTTATTTAAATGGCACTGCAGACACCATGTGATTGTTTTCTCTGTAATTTGCTGCTAATTTGTTGATTCTGGGTTTTTAGGTATTCATTCTGGACATTCATAAGTAACTTTAGCGGGTAGGTTTTATAGTGCCGTAGTAAATGCATCTAGCTTGCAGACTTTTTGTAGAAACTTTCCAGTGTTTTCACAGTACTCAATGATTCTACCACACTGTACTATCTTACGAGAGTAGAATATGCTTTCATCACTGTATCTCATTTTCTTTGGTATCTTAAGATAATGATGACAGTGCTATTTTTCTCTGTCTCTATTAGTAATTATTTCTAGATTGTCAGTCTGCACATGCATTGTGACTTTTAATATTTATTGAATGCTGATGCTGTACTTCACTTTCCATATTCATTTTTTTAATCAATTCAGAAATATCCATTGTCACTTACACTCCACTGTGCTTTTCTTCTTGTGGGGTAAAAAACACATTTTCATAAGTTTTGCTTGTTCCTTATATTAAGAAGTATATGAAACCTTGTTCTCTTTATCTTTTACTAAATAATTAATTTCTCTCACAATTTTCTTTGATTTTACACCCTGAAATGTTTTTAGAAAGCCTTAACTTTATCCTAGATGCTATTTAGGCACTGGTATAATATTATTTTCTCATCCAACTTTTACTTTTTAAAGTTTTCTGGCCATTAACCACTAATTAAGTGTTCAGAATAGTCTAAGTAGAATTGGGGGAGGTGTGATTTATTATGTAAGACCCTTGTCTTACTAAATTAATTTCTAAGATGTTTTGTTTTATTCCATTTAAATGAGAGTTCACATAAATAAGCAAGGAAAGCTTTTTTTTTTATATAAATAACCAGCTTATATTGGTATATTTGGGTTTTATTTCTTTAAGTTGAAATTTATTTTGCTAGGCAATGAAAACAAGAGACTGGTTAACGTACTTTGTCATATGTATATCTGATTAAGCAGAATATTGCTTGGCTTTTTACCATCACAGTTGCACTTTTGACTCAGCACATGCCTTGACTTTATATAAGACTTTGTTTAAGGAATTTGCCAGCATTTCACTGATCCTTGAAATTTCTCTTTCTAAAAAAGGAGCAGCTCATAAATGTAAAAACAAAATGCCATTTAAAATATTTATAATTAATTTTAATACTAATCTTAGCACATTTCATTTTGATAATTACCATCAATTTTTAATTTTTAATAAACATCTTAGTTCTAAAACTTTATGTTTGAGGAACATTTGTATTCTCATTTCCAGTTTTTGAGAAAGAGGTTAATGGTGGGTAGGCAGGAAGAAGCAGCTAGAGGTAGGTAGAGAAGCCTGGGGGAGCAGAAAGGCAGGCACAAGACCTGGAGGGGGGACGGAAGGTAGACTGTGCAGACACACATATTCACAGGTAGGTTTTGAGTCCCCTGTAAGGGTATAAGCTTCCTAAGAAACATGCTATTTGTTTCATCTTAAAAAAAAATTTTTTTTTTTACATTTATTTATTTTTGAGAGACAGAGCACAAGTGGGGAGGGGCAGAGAGAGGAGACAGAATCCGAAGCAGGCTCCAGGCTCTGAGCTGTCAGCAGAGAGCCCGACGTGAGGCTTGAACTCACAAACCGTTAGATCATGATGAGACGAAGTTGGACACTCAACCAACTGAGCCACTCAGGCGCCCCATGTTTTATCTTATTTTTGACACCATGGTGCCTGCACACACATATTCTACCATGTAATAATTGCACATTTTTTATTCCACTTCCTACCCTTTACAGATTCTTTTTTCACCTGTTGTTTTCCTGATTCTTTTCCATGTGAGCTGTTATATTCTCCATATTTTATTTGCAGTGTATATTTTATAGTTTAAAACTTGGCCAATAAATAGGGATAATACCAAAGTATATAAAGCAGGTGTACAAATCATTACAATTATTATATTGTATGCCAATATTATCTTTTCAGTATATTAACTCATTTCTACTTCCTTCTATCCAATCTGAATTTCAGAAGTATTTCAAGTGGTATATACACATATAGTCTAATATAATAATGCATATACTATAGACATCAAAGCAAGTGAATAAGAACTCACTGATGGAGGGGGAAAGACGCTTGGAACAGAAACATCTAAGCCAAGGGTTATTTCCGAGTTTTCTAGAACAACAAGTAACAAAAAGGAAAGCCAATTAAATCCATTGCTTTTATTCTGTTATGGAAGGATGCAGACAAGTTTATCAGGAGAAACAAAATTCTCTTGTGTTAAATTTTAGTAAGATAATTTTACAAATATGAAAAACTAGTCTCCTTTATAGATACCACATAAACCAACTTCAGGAGATGGGGAGAGAATGAAGTCCAGTTGAGGTATTCTGAGAGTTACAGTAATATATATTGCACATTTGGATATATATGGCAAGGCCCTTATTATTAGCAGCTTACTGTTCAGAGTCAGCCTGCAGATGTTTTTTTGAGTGCTTTGAAATTTCTTTGAATTTGAATGCCTTTGGACTGGATATGTGCTCTGTAGTTAACCATGGTCACTTCCCCTCCCTATTGCTTCATACCTTGTCTATGCTTATTTACTTTGCCTACCTGTTTTCTAAAGGCATTTGTGTTTGCCTATTCCTACATTGATACAAGATGCAAAGAAAGATCTTAGAGATTCTGTATGATTCTGAGTTTGTGAAACATGGTAGGTATTTTGGATTGTCCTCAGATAAAGTGCTATCACCTGGGCTTGCATTTTTAATAATTGCTGTTTTTGTCTGATTAACAAAAGTGATACATACTGATAATGTTTAACAAAATACAAAATAGCAAGAAGAAATGAAAAATTACTTATAATCTCAAACATTCAGTGGTACCATTGTTAACCTTTCAGTTCATAGCTTTCTAATATATATATATGGGGGCACCTGGGTGCTCAGTTGGTTAAGTGACTGACTTCACCTCAGGTCATGATCTCGCAGTTCTTGACTTTGAGCCCTGCGTCAGGCTCTGTGCTGACAGCTCAGAGCCTGGAGCCTACTTCGGATTCTGTGTCTCCATCTCTCTCTGCCCCTCTGCTGCTTGCGCTCTGTTTCTCTCTCTCTGAAAAATAAATAATCATTTTAAAAAATTTAAATATATACATATGTAATACATATATTCACATATATGTATATATTATATGTAAATATACACAAATACAAATGAGATTATACTATGCACCTGGTGTTTGAAATTTACATCACAGACATCTTTTTATGTCAATACTTAAATACATCTAAGTTTTCCCTTTTTTTAACTTGATTTTGTTTATTTTGAGATAGAACATGCATGTGTGAGCAGGGGAGGGGAAGATAGAGAGAACCCCAAGCAGGCTCTGCCCTGTCAGCACAGAGCCCGAAATGGGGCTCAATCTCACAAACTGTGAGATCATGACCAGAGCCAATATCAAGAGTCAGACTCATGGGGCGCCTGGGTGGCTCAGTCGGTTGAGCGGCCGACTTCAGCTCAGGTCATGATCTCGCGGTCAGTGAGTTCGAGCCCCGCGTCGGGCTCTGTGCTGACAGCTCAGAGCCTGGAGCCTGTTTCAGATTCTGTGTCTCCCTCTCTCTGACCCTCCCCCGTTCATGCTCTGTCTCTCTGTCTCAAAAATAAATAAACGTTAAAAAAAAAAAATTAAAAAAAAAAAAAGAGTCAGACTCATAACCAACTGAGCAACCCAGGTACCCCTAAATTTTCCTTTTAATAACTATGTAGAATTCCTTTCTAAGGCCAATGCCATAATCATTTTAACCTATTTTATATTTTGAACTGAGTTATTTTCCAATTGTTTGTCTTATAAACAATTCCTAAGTGAACATCCTTGTATTTATAATCTATGTGGTTGTCAGATTATTCCTTTGGAATAAATCCTTAGAAGTCAAATTGGTGAGTCAATAAGTATTCACATTTAAAGATTTTGTTAAATATTCCCATGTGTACTCATTCTTACTACCCGTAGTATATTAGAGAACTAATTGTCCTAAGTACTCACTGACACTGGCCACAATTGTTCTTCTTAAAGTGGTACAATCTGATGTCAACCAGGCTTCCGACAGGAGTCTTGTACTTGAACCCTGAGTTACTGATGAATAGCTGAAATGTGAATTTTTCTTGCAATTCACTGGCACATACATTTTAGACAGTAGGTAAGTTGACATAAGGTCGTAACTAAAGGGTCTGACTTCCATTCTTGCCAACACTGATCACTGTTTCTGCTGTCCAGAGGCAGCTCACAGGAGTACCTGCCAGCAAGGCTGAGGCTTCTATTTTTATGTAAGCCTTATTAGATTTGCACAAATGATTGAACAGAATTCATGGAAACTTGTAAGTCTTGCTCCTTTAAGTATGGAAGGTAGGATCTTAGAGAGCAAGATTTTTGCCAGCAAGAATTATCAGTTACCCACTGTACCCATTTAACAAGATTGTATGTAATTGAGTAAAACTATATCTGAAGGGGCCTGCCAAGTGATGTAATTATCAATACACTGCCCTGCAAACAATTAAAAGTTAGCATTTTGAATACTTTGAAAGTAGTATCCATTTAGGTTCCAAAGAACATCTTCCAAACTGAAAATTTTGATTTTGGCACAGTTGTGCTTAAACTGTTCCTCCTGGCAATAATTAGCTGCTAGATTAATGTATTCTTTAAATAGAACAAGGTCATCACCACATATACGGGTGCTTGTCTCTGTTTCCTGCCACAGGAAATCAAGTATTCAATTCTTCTAAAAGTCATATGAAAGTGGAAATAAATTTATGTGTGGGGCATGAATGGAACTCTATTATACAACCTTTTAAGATTAGAATTTATCTTGCCTAAAGATTATTCTAGTAATAATAACTAACATTAAGGGGAGTTTCTCAAGTACCAGGCATTCTTCTGAATACACATATTATTTTACTTAATCTTCTGAACTCTCCTAACAGGCTGAATCTATTCTCCAAATTTTAGAGAAGGAAAAACTGAGGCACAAAGTCATAAGATAACCTGCTAAAGGTCAAACATCTACTGAATGACAGAATCAGAATTTGAGCTAATGACCTAGAGAGGTCATGTGTTAATCACTATTTTGTTTCTCCCACAATGCTAATCTTGTTCTCAAGATGTTATCGTATTGAAGATATGTTAAAGTAGATCTGAACCCTTTCTGGGTCATGGGCCTCTGTGAGAATCTGATGAAAACTCTGGAGGCTTTTCCTAGGCATATAGTATTTTGCAACCCTAATCAGCAAACCGCTCAACAAGACATCCAAATCCTTGGAACTTGTAGTGGCCATTGTGGATTAGAATTCAACATTCACCCTATCCTGCTTCTCTTCTCCCCTTCCTGTACTGCAGACATTGGAAAGCTGAAACATGATTCTCCATCTCCATTTTGGAGAGGTGTCTGAATTTGATTTAGGTTCATCATATTAGATGCATTTGTGCAGGATTTGGAAGGTAGAGGTGTTGGAGGCTGCACTTTGCTGGAAACACTGCAGGTTGCAGAGGTTTTCTGTATGCCTCCAGCGTTGGTCACTAACTTTGGGTGTGTCAAGAGGGAGAGGATGGGCAATCTTTTTGCTGGTGTGAATTGCAACAGGTGTGGTGTGGCCCTGGAAATGGCCACAGTAGAGGCAAGTTTCTGATCATGGGAGTGGAGGTGTGATTCTAGAATGATGGATTCCTGATCTGAAAAGAAGCAGTAGGTCCCGTGGTGTCCAATTCTCCAGTATGGATTTGGAAATTATTCTTGGAAAGTCCTTTAGAATTTGTTTTTTCAACCCTCCCAATGGGGGTTTCAGCTAGTCAGATGTTTGTTGCAACTGAACCTTGATTGCTACAGTAATGTATAGCTGGACCCGAGGATAGTTTTTTTCAACAGGTTGGAAGTTTGGCTCTGAAGTCAGAAATACTTGGGTTCTTATTTAAGTTCTACTTATTAACATTGGACCAAGAACAAATTATTAGACTTTTCCCCTTCCTCATTTTCAGAATGGGAGATTATTTGTATATGGGGACCATTATAAGGACTACCTTGTTGGGTTGTTGTGAGAATTATGTGAATTCATGCATGTGATCTGTTTAGCATAATGTTTGGCATATAGTTGATACTAAGGGTGTGAGTTCTTATTACCATTAATCCATTAATACTGTGAAAAAGAAAAGTAGTGGACATAATTTCTGATTTGTGTAAAATATAGCACTGCAATAGTCAGTAGGATAATTGTTGTCAAGTTTCCCACAGCAGTATATTCACAGGCACAAACTGATAGTTTATTGAGGAAGGAGCTGCATAGAGTACTTAGGAGTTGTATTTACTTACTTAGTCAACTAAATAGTTTTGTAGTTCTCATTCAAAACAGCATTCAAAGAGTTCTCCTTCCTCAGGAGAGAACTTCAGCTATTTCAGTGTGCTGTATTTTATGTGATGGGATTGATACATCATGGGAGCAGTGTCCCAAGGCTGTGAGAGCAGAAGTAGCCCATCTGGGCCTGTGAGAACTCATCTCCACGGCGCTTCTCCCTGAGCCATGACGTGAGCAGCTTCATTCTAAAATCTGTAGTTGTTATTGGACCTGTGGCTAAGCCTACAGCTTCCTATTGAGACATAGATATATCTTAGCATACCCTGCAATACATCTAAAATTGAATACTATAGATACTGTCGTCAATTTTTTAAACCACTTGCTGGTAAAAGGAGGTGAATTGAATACATGTCTAAGTAGCTTCCTCTAATCAATATGACCCTTTCTGTCAGGCTTTCTCCCTACCCACTTGCTCATCTCCAGCCTTATTCAATTAGTCGTTAATAACCAAGAATGTAGTGGCCTGTCCCTCAAATCCTCAAACGGCAGTAAGGCAGGTTTTTCAAATTTAGATTTGTTAATACGCAGCCTGTGGGGAAGTCCATGAAAGGGCAGTCAGAACAGTATACACCTTAGATCACAGAAGTGTGCTTACATAACCCATTTAAAAGGTTCCTAAAGCCTTCCTCCCCCCAACTTGATTTGCAGGTTGTCCCACTATCAAATTAATTTCAAACAGCTGATAAAGGAGAAAATATATTTAAGAGTCCTGTAAAATGATCACTTTTGATCCTTCAAAGTCCATCTCCTACATAGAAAAGATCAACAAAATGCACTTCTTTTCCACATTTTATTTAAATTCTTCACAGGCATGTTTGACATCTACGTTGCCACCAGGAAAGGCTAAATGATCATTAGTGCTGGTCTCTTGAATATGTGGGTGATGTTTCCTCATGGACTTCGATTTAGAAGAATTAAGCTATAACTTGACGCAAATTTGACCATTGATCAAAGCAGCTGTCCCTACAGGTGTGAACCTTATAGAACAATCTCAAAACAAATCTTTCTCCTACTGATGAAGCTTTAATCAAATCATGATCATTTTGTGTACTCTGATCTCCAGAAATTATTGTGTCAGCTAATTTGTGTTTCATACTGGCTTCTGGAAATTCCCTTGTGTGAGTGGGGTTATCTCAGGGCTATTCTCTGTGTATATTACAGTATTTGTGAGAATGCATGGGGGAAGAGAGGCCATATGTGGAAGAGGCCAAGTAAACAAGATAGATCTTTGGAACCTGCCACCTGACTTCAGTCAAAGTATGCCACCTTCTGGGTTTTTTTGGGTCATTGTCAGGTTTTATTTCCAAAAAGTGTTCTGGTGCTTTAAAATTTTCAAAAACGTCTGAGCTAGAGGATATTTTGCATAGATATAATTCAAACAATTGTCAAGTTAAAGCTAGGCAACTAACCTTGCCCTGTTCCTTGACAAGGGGAATTTTAGTTTTGAGACATGCCAGGTCTATCTTTTGAGAGAGTCAAGTCAGGAATATGTAAGCCTATATTGTTTCTAGCAGGTTGCTCAGAAAATAAAAGCCTTTTCGTCTTAACTGAAATCAGTGTGGCCAGGCCTACCTTTGCATCTGCTAAAGTTATTTTGTGGAGTGATTGAATAAAAATCATTCTTAGATTCCATAGCCTTGGATGTTACAGAGTTCATTCTATCAAACAAATGACT
Source organism: Neofelis nebulosa (assembly GCF_028018385.1). Lineage (NCBI taxonomy): Eukaryota > Metazoa > Chordata > Mammalia > Carnivora > Felidae > Neofelis > Neofelis nebulosa. Next base: position 94,393,385 of record NC_080782.1, on the reverse strand, counting down.
TCTAGCATCTAATGATATGACTCAGAAGGAAGATGATCAGGGTGTTTGAATTAATTGTCCATCCTGCCACTTCACAATGCACAGACTTTTGGCCCCTTGGGTATGTGTGGAGCTCCCTTAGAATAATGGGAAAAAAATGTATCCAGTTAACTTTGGAAATGGAGGATCTTCAGTTTCTATAGCTGCCAGTAGTGTCTCCTTTTTTCTTTCAGCTAACTCAGCTCACGTGTACTTTAGATACGATGGCCAATCTGCAGACCAACATAGCTCAGGAAAATCACCCAGGATGCCCTTTCTTCTTGTCTTGTGCAAAGTCTGCTTTTACTTTTGTCTCATTCCTGCCTGTTTTCAAGTATTTTGTTGTGTAACTGTAATGATGACACCCTCTGGTCCCACGACTTTGGTATTTGAGAGTGATCTTCCTGGTGTACAAACCTTAGCTCTCTCTTGCCATCATTGGCTTTGGGCTTGGCTCCCTATGCTACTTAAGAAAATTTCTCTCTTCTTCTGGCCCACAAACAACAAATGTGTCAGGATCTTCCTAACCATCCCAAACTCTTTTCAACCAGGATTGGATGAAGAATAAAGAAATCTGAAGTGTAGCATAACCAACCAGTCATTCTGAGATGGGAGGTTTGTCTAAAATCACTGATAACTTTCCAGGTGATGGTTTGATAGTTTGGAAATTTTAAGGGCCCTTTATTTTATTTATTTATGGATTTATTTTTATCTTTTTAAAAAGAAAAAGAGAACGAGGGGGTAGAGGGGCAGAGGGGGGGAGGGGAGAGGGAGACAGAGAGGGAGGGAGGGAGGGAGAGAGAGAGAGAGAGAGAGAGAGAGAGAGAGAGAATGTTAAGCAGGCTCCACACCCAGATGTGGGGTTGGATCCCACGACCCTGGGATCATGACTTGAGCTGAAATCAACAGTTGGACACTCAACCAGCTGAGCCACCCAGGCACCCCAAAGTCCCCTTATTTTATGTCTATCTGTCTGTCTCTATAAATAAAATTATTTTTGCACCCATACCAAGTTCACATTCAGGGGCTCAGGTGATTGACCTCAGCTGAGTCTGAGTGCCCTGTGAACTCTTGCAAAGGGGTGGTGTTTAGCAGGAAATAAGGTCTGTTTCCTGATCTATGAGTGTTTTGTCCAGGTCCTGATAACTGTGTGATGTTACATGCCCTGCCCATGGAAAAGAGAAGACTTCACTTTTTAGAATGAAAACATGAGGGAAATTGGGAGACAGGGAAAGAATGGGCCTAGGAAAGGTTGATTAAGGGGATTCAGCTGATAATACAGTGTATTTCCCTTGGGGTTTTCATTTAATTCACCTGCCCAATTCTAGATTTTATTCAGAGACATTCTAAGTATAATTAGACCACTTATAGGTGATCAAAATAAACCAGGTTTGCATTTAATAACCAAAATAGAAGGCTAGGATTAGGACGCACATTTTCTACATGTTTTCCATAGTTTTGACCTCAACTTTAAATTCTCTTTCAAAAGCAGAGATTCCACAACCTGATTCTGTGGTCTGAGAGGTTATTGGTCTCACTTTGCAATATTCTAAGGATGGGCAGCTATTGTATTTTAATTGAAAAAAAAATCCCAGAAGAGAACAGTACTAGAATAGGTTCCTGGGATTTGGGGACTTGCTTGAAACTTTATTTAATTGCTGTTTTGCATGACTTTTCATATTGAATGTTCCAAACACTGAGCATCCTAATTTTGTTAGTGGAAGTGTTTACTTAATATGGCAATTTACCTTAGTTTCTGGTAAGGAGCATGATGTGCCCCAAACATTATCAGGTACATATGCCCATTCAGCTCTCACATGGATATATTACATAGCTAATTTCCCCTAGTTTTTCTTGCATATGTTTCTTTTTTTTTTTTTTTTTTTTTTTAACATTTTTTATTTATTTTTGGGACAGAGAGAGACAGAGCATGAACGGGGGAGGGGCAGAGAGAGAGGGAGACACAGAATCGGAAACAGGCTCCAGGCTCCGAGCCATCAGCCCAGAGCCCGACGCGGGGCTCGAACTCACGGACCGTGAGATCGTGACCTGGCTGAAGTCGGACGCTTAACCGACTGCGCCACCCAGGCGCCCCTCTTGCATATGTTTCAATTAAAAGCAGGCAGGTTCGTTTGATCATTTATCTCAGCCACAGGGATTTTTCAATTCTAAATGCTAATATTGATTTATTTTTTAGAAGTCAATTTCAGAGGGCTGCCTGGGTGGCTCAGTCAGCTATGCGTCTGACTCTTGATTTCAGCTCAGATCATGATTTCACAGTTTGGGTGTTTAAGCCTACATTGGGCTCTCTACTAATGGTACAGAGACTGCTTGGCATTCTCTCTCAATCTCTCTCTCTCTCTCTCTCTCAAAATAAATATAATATAAATAAACTTTTAAAAAAGTCAACTTCAGGAAAAAAAAATTTTAAGAAAGAACTTGGTAAAATTTTTGAAATTTTGGGTGGGAGAGATAGATAGTTTCTATTATCATTAAAAGAAAACAAAGTGAAACTTTTCCACGTCAAACAAAAACAGTATCACCAATATTAGTTAAATAAATATTTTTCTGGAAAAATATTTACTGATTCTTCTCAAAATATGAAAACTGCATTTATTTGATGGTGAAATTTTTGTGCTTGTGAAGGATTATCTCCAACTTTCTTTTTAATGAATAAACTTCCTAAGTCTTAATAACTGAGTCTTAATAACTCAAGAATCTGAGACATTAAGATAAACTGAAAGAGCATAGGCTTTATAGCAAGAAAGAGTTGGACTGAAGACTGGATATGCCCCTTACAAGCTGTATGTCTTCAGGTAAAAGTCACCCAAAAATTATTTTGCCTGGCATTAATATCCCTACACCAACTTTCTTTTGGGCAGTATTTGTCTGATAAATCTTTTGCTACCTTTTTAAAAAAAATTTTTTTTTTTACATTTTTATTTATTTTTGAGAGACAGTGAGACAGAGCACAAGTGGGGGAGGGGCAGAGAGAGAATGAGACACAGAATCGGAAGCAGGCTCCAGGCTCTGAGCTGTCAGCACAGAGCCAGACGCGGGGCTCGAACTCACAGACCGTGAGATCGTGACCGGAGCCGAAATCGGACGCTTACCGATTGAGTCACCCAGGCGCCCCTCTTTTTCTACCTTTTTAATTATTCATCTTTCTCTGGTTTATTTTTTTCTAATGGAAAATTATTTTAAAATTTTATGTATAGTAAAATGGACTTTTTTTGGTGTACAGTTTTGTGAGTTTTGACAAATGCTTGGAGATGTGTATCTCTTGCTGCAATCAGAATACTCGACAGTTCCTTCTCCTGCCCCAGACTTCCAGGCACCTCTCTGTGTAGTCAACCCTTTTACCCTCCCAACCCTTGTTCTCTGTGCCTATGTTTTGCCTTTCCCAGAATGTCATTTATAGATTTATACAATATACAGTAGTCCCTCTTTGTCCATAGTCTTGCTTTCTGAGGTTTCAGTTATCTCGGGTCAACTTTGTCTGGAAGCAGATGATCTTCCTTCTGACAGGTCCTCAGAAGGTCATAGTAACCTGACAGTACATCACAGTGCCCATGTCTTTCACCTCAGTTCATCTCATCACATAAGCATTGTATCATCAGAAGTGTGATATTTCTATTGTTAATTTTCTGAGGAACCTCCCTAATGTTTTCATAATGGCTGTACTAATTTGCATTCCTACCACCAGTGTGCGAGGATTCCTTTTTCTCCACATCTTTGCCAACACTTATTTCTTGTCTTTTTGATTTTAGCCATTCTGACAGGTGTGAGGTGATATCTCATTGTAGTTTCAATTTGCATTTCCCTGATGATTAGTGTGTTGAGCATCTTTTCATGTGTCTGTTGACCATCTGTATGTCTTCTTTGGAAAAAAAATCTATTCAGATCCTCTTCTCACTTTTAATCATATTATTATTTTCTTAATTTTTTAAAATTTTTTATTTTGTTGGTATTGAGTTGTACAAGTTATTTGTATATTTTAGATATTAACCCCTTATAGGATACATCATTTGCAAACATCTTTGATTCAATAGGTCACCTTTTTGTTTTGCTAATAGTTTACTTTGCTGTGCAAAAGCTTTTTATTTTGATGTAGTCCCAATAGTTTTTGCTTTTGTTTCCCTTGCCTGAGGAGACCTATCTAGAAAGAAGTTGCTATGGCTGTGTTCCCTTCTAGAATTTTTAGTTTCAGGTCTAACATTTAGGTCTTTAATCCATTTTGAATTTGTTTTTGTGTATGGTAGTTAGAAAGTGGTCCACTTTCATTCTTTTACATGTAGCTGTCCAGTTTTCCCAGCACCATATGATATCACTCATATGTGGAATCTAAAAAAAAAAAAAAAATTGAATAAAGAAACAAAAAGCAGACAGATATGTAAATAGAAAGAACAAATTGCTGGTTTCCAGAAGGGAGAAGGAGAGAGCTGATGGGCAAAATGAGTGAAGGTAAGAGGGAGATACAGGTTTCCACTTACAGAACGAAAAAATCACGAGAATAAAAGGCACAGCATAGGATATATAGTCAATGACACTGTAATAGGCTTGTATGTTGATAGATGGTAGCATAGCATACTTGTGGTTAGCATGGCATACAGCATAAACCTGGCAAATGACTATGTTGTGCACCTGAAACTAATGTAATGTTGCGTGTCAACTATACTAAAAAAAAAAAAAAAAAAAAAAAAAAGGTAAGTACAGTACAAAATTCTGCTTTGAGAGAGATCACAATCATACTTTTTAATATTATTATAATTATTCCATTTTATTACTAATTATTGTTGCTAATCTCTTACCGTGCCTAATTTATAAATTAAACTTTATAATTGATATATATGTACAGGAAAAAATATGACATATACAGTTTGACACTATCTGTAGTTTCAGGCATCCCCTGGGGGTCTTGGAGTGTATCCCCCACAGATAAGGGAGGGGGAATACTGTACAGGGTTTTGAGTCTGGTTTCTTTCACTTAGCACAACTTTGACATTCGTTCATGTTGATGTATATATTGATCGTTTTAACTTTTTATTGCTGAATAGTATTCCATTGTATGAAAGTACAACATTTTATTTATTAATTTACCAGCTGAAGGGTCGTGGGTTGTTTTACTTTTTATCATTTAAGAATAACGCTACTGTATGTCAACTATACTCCAATAATAAATTTTCTAAAAAGAATAACCCTGCTGTAAACATTCATTAACATGGTTTGTTTGTTGACATAAGTTTTCATTTCTTTTGAATAAAACTTAGGAGTAGGATTACTAGTGTATATGGTGAGTGTTTACAAAAAGAAACAAAACACTAGGCTGTTTTCTGAAGTATCAGATCGATTTTGCATTTCACTAGCAATCTGAATGTTCCACTTGTTCCACATCTTCACTTGCATTTGGCATTGTCGGTTTTAAAATTGATTTTAGCTATATCAGTTAGTGTAGAATAATATCGCAGTGTGGTTTTATTTTGCATGTACTTAATGACTAATGGTATTGAGTATCTTTTTGTTTTGTTTTTAATTTAAAAAAAAAGTTAAAGCTTATTTTGAGGGAGAAAGAGAACATGAGTGGGGAAAGAGCAGAGAGAAAAGGAGAGAGAGAATCCCAAGCAGGCTCCATGCTGTCAGTGCAGAGCCTGGAGCTTGATGTGGGGCTCGATAACCATAAGATCATGACCTGAGCCAAAATTCAGAGTCAGATGCTTAACCAACTGAGCCACCCAGGTGCCCCTTGAATATCTTTTTGATGTGCTTGTTTGCCATTCCTGTATTTTCTTTGGTGAAATATCTTTTCAAACCTTTGCCCGTTTTTTAAGTGGATGCTTTGTATTCTCATTGTTGGTTTTTGAAAGTTCTTTATATATTCTAGATACAAGTCCTTTACCAGATATGTGATGTACAGACACTTTTCCTCAGTATGGGACTTCTCTTTTTATTCTTTTAATAGTGTTTCGCAAAGAGCAAAAGTTTTTAAATAATAAGAAATCCAGTTTATCAAAAAATATTTTTGTACTGTACTTTTAGTATTGTATCAAAGAACTCTGCCTAGCCCAAGATCACAAAGATTCTTCCTAGATATTTTAAAGCTTTAATTTTTACACATTTATCTGTGATACATTTTCAGTTAATTTTTGTGTAAGGTATGAGTATGGGTTCAGGTTTATTTTATTTTATTTTATTTTTTGCATGTGGATGTCCAGTTCATCCAGCAAAATTTGTTAAGAGGTTATTTTTTTTTGATGGAGTTACCTTGTACCTTTGTAAAAAATCAATTGGCCATATATGAGTGGATCTATTTTTGGGCTTTCTTTTCTTTTCCATTGATCTATTTTTCTGTCCTTTCACCAATACCACACTGTCGTGCTTATTGTAGCTTTATATTAAGTCTTAAAATCAGAGTGTAAGTCTCTCAACATTGTTCTTTTTCAAAACTGTGTCAGCCATTTCTCTGCCTTTCCATATAAATTTTAGAACCAGCTTGTCAATACCCACAAAAGTTGGAATTTTAATTGGCATTCTTTTGGATCTATATAGTTCAGTTTGGGGAGAAGTAGCATCTTAATGAATCTTCCAATATGTGAAAAGGTGTAACTCTCTACTTTTGTATGTCTTTTTTGCTTTCTTTCATCAGTGTTTTTTATACTTTTAAGCATACAGATCTTCTATATAGTTATTAAATTTTTACCTAAATGTTTCAGGTTTTGATGCTATTATAATTAGTATTTTTAAAAATTTCATGGCTATTATAGAGAAATAGAAATATGGTTGATTTTTATACATTGGCCATATATCCTGAGACCTTGCTAAATTCACTTATTAGTTCTAAGAACTTTGTTGTAATTTTGAGGCTTTTCTGTGTTGACAATTGTGTCATCTGTGAAAAAAGACGGTTTTATTTTTTCCTTTCTAACCTGTATGCTTTTTTCTTCTTTCTCTTGCCATATTACACTGGCTAAGACTTCCAGAATAACGTTGAATAGGCATGATGAGAGTTGTGGTGGCTAATTTTGTATGTGAAATTGACTAGGTCATGGTACCAGGGTATTTGTCAAACATTATTCTAGATATTTCTGTGATGATACTTTTTAGATGAGTTTCACATACAGATCAGTAGACTTTGAGTAAAGCAGGTTACTGGCCATAATGTGCATGTGCCACATTCAATCAGTTGAAGGACTTAATAGGATAAGACTGACTTTCCCAAGCAAGATGAAGTTCTGCCAACAGACTGCTTGTGAATTCTAAATGCAACTCTTCCATGGGTCTCTAAGCTGATAGTGTGCTCTGCATATTTTGGACTTGCCAAACCTGCTACAATCATGTAAGCCAATTCCTTAAAATAAATTTTTCTCTATCTATCTATCTATCTATCTATCTATCTATCTATCTACCTATCTATCTGTCTTTCTATCTCAATGCACACACACACACACACACACACACACACACACACACACATCCTGTTGGTTTTGTTTCTCTGGAGAACCTTAATTAGTACAGCAGACAACACCCTTGCCTTTTCCCTGATCTTAGAAGAAAATCATTCAATATTTTTCTATTAAATGTAACTAATTGTATTTTCTAGTCAATAAAAGGTTAGCTGTGCATGCCCTTTACTAGATGCTTCTTAAGGAAATTCCCTCCTTTGTTAGCTTGATGAGAATTTTTTAAAAATCATGAATGGATGTTTAATTTTGTCAAATGCTTTCTATGCATCTATGGAAATGGTCATAGGATTGTTCTTCTTTACTCCATTAATATGGTGAATTACATTGATTAATTTTCATTTTTATTTATTTATTTTTTTCAATATATGAAATTTATTGTCAAATTGGTTTCCATACAACACCCAGTGCTCATCCCAAAAGGTGCCCTCCTCAATACCCATCACCCACCCTCCCTGCCCTCCCACCCCCCATCAACCCTCAGTTTGTTCTCAGTTTTTAAGTGTCTCTTATGCTTTGACTCTCTCCCACTCTAACCTCTTTTTTTTTTTTTCCTTCCCCGCCCCCATGGGTTTCTGTTAAGTTTCTCAGGATCCACATAAGAGTGAAAACATATGGTATCTGTCTTTCTCTGTATGGCTTATTTCACTTAGCATCACACTCTCCAGTTCCATCCACGTTGCTACAAAGGGCCATATTTCGTTCTTTCTCATTGCCACGTAGTACTCCATTGTGTATATAAACCACAATTTCTTTATCCATTCATCAGTTGATGGACATTTAGGCTCTTTCCATAATTTGGCTATTGTTGAGAGTGCTGCTATAAACATTGGGGTACAAGTGCCCCTATGCATCAGTACTCCTGTATCCCTTGGGTAAATTCCTAGCAGTGCTATTGCTGGGTCGTAGGGTAGGTCCATTTTTAATTTTCTGAGGAACCTCCACACTGTTTTCCAGAGTGGCTGCACCAGTTTGCATTCCCACCAACAGTGCAAGAGGGTTCCCGTTTCTCCACATCCTCTCCAGCATCTATAGTCTCCTGATTTGTTCATTTTGGCCACTCTGACTGGCGTGAGGTGATATCTGAGTGTGGTTTTGATTTGTATTTCCCTGATGAGGAGCGACGTTGAGCATCTTTTCATGTGCCTGTTGGCCATCCAGATGTCTTCTTTAGAGAAGTGTCTATTCATGTTTTCTGCCCATTTCTTCACTGGGTTATTTGTTTTTCGGGTGTGGAGTTTGGTGAGCTCTTTATAGATTTTGGATACTAGCCCTTTGTCTGATATGTCATTTGCAAATATCTTTTCCCATTCCGTTGGTTGCCTTTTAGTTTTGTTGGTTGTTTCCTTTGCTGTGCAGAAGCTTTTTACCTTCATAAGGTCCCAGTAATTCATTTTTGCTTTTAATTCCCTTGCCTTTGGGGATGTGTCAAGTAAGAGATTACTACGGCTGAGGTCAGAGAGGTCTTTTCCTGCTTTCTCCTCTAGGGTTTTGATGGTTTCCTGTCTTACATTCAGGTCCTTTATCCATTTTGAGTTTATTTTTGTGAATGGTGTGAGAAAGTGGTCTAGTTTCAACCTTCTGCATGTTGCTGTCCAGTTCTCCTAGCACCATTTGTTAAAGAGACTGTCTTTTTCCCATTGGATGTTCTTTCCTGCTTTGTCAAAGATGAGTTGGGCATACGTTTGTGGGTCTAGTTCTGGGGTTTCTATTCTATTCCATTGGTCTATGTGTCTGTTTTTGTGCCAATACCATGCTGTCTTGATGATGACAGCTTTGTAGTAGAGGCTAAAGTCTGGGATTGTGATGCCTCCTGCTTTGGTCTTCTTCTTCAAAATTACTTTGGCTATTCGGGGCCTTCTGTGTTTCCATATGAATTTTAGAATTGCTTGTTCTAGCTTCAAGAAGAATGCTGGTGCAATTTTGATTGGGATTGCATTGAATGTGTAGATAGCTTTGGGTAGTATTGACATTTTGACAATATTTATTCTTCCAATCCATGAGCAGGGAATGTCTTTCCATTTCTTTATATCCTCTTCAATTAGCTGCATAAGCTTTCTATAGTTTTCAGCATACAGATCTTTTACATCTTTGGTTAGATTTATTCCTAGGTATTTTATGCTTCTTGGTGCAATTGTGAATGGGATCAGTTTCTTTATTTGTCTTTCTGTTGCTTCATTGTTAGTGTATAAGAATGCAACTGATTTCTGTACATTGATTTTGTATCCTGCAACTTTGCTGAATTCATGTATCAGTTCTAGCAGACTGTTGGTGGAGTCTATCGGATTTTCCATGTATAATATCATGGCATCTGCAAAAAGCGAAAGCTTGACTTCATCTTTGCCAATTTGGATGCCTTTGATTTCCTTTTGTTGTCTGATTGCTGATGCTAGAACTTCCAACACTATGTTAAACAACAGCGGTGAGAGTGGGCATCCCTGTCGTAGTCCTGATCTCAGGGAAAAAGCTCTCAGTTTTTCCCCATTGAGGATGATGTTAGCTGTGGGCTTTTCATAAATGGCTTTTATGATCTTTAAGTATGTTCCTTCTATCCCGACTTTCTCAAGGGTTTTTATTAAGAAAGGGTGCTGGATTTTGTCAAAGGCCTTTTCTGCATCGATTGACAGGATCATATGGTCCTTATCTTTTCTTTTATTAATGTGATGTATCACGTTGATTGATTTGCAAATGTTGAACCAGCCCTGCATCCCAGGAATGAATCCCACTTGATCATGGTGAATAATTCTTTTAATATGCTGTTGAATTCGATTTGCTAGTATCTTATTGAGAATTTTTGCATCCATATTCATCAGGGATATTGGCCTGTAGTTCTCTTTTTTTACTGGGTCTCTGTCTGGTTTAGGAATTAAAGTAATATTGGCTTCATAGAATGAGTCTGGAAGTTTTCCTTGCCTTTCTATTTCTTGGAATAGCTTGAGAAGGATAGGTATTATCTCTGCTTTAAACGTCTGGTAGAACTCCCCTGGGAAGCCATCTGGTCCTGGACTCTTATTTGTTGGGAGATTTTTGATAACCGATTCAATTTCTTCGCTGGTTATGGGTCTGTTCAAGCTTTCTATTTCCTCCTGATTGAGTTTTGGAAGAGTGTGGGTGTTTAGGAATTTGTCCATTTCTTCCAGGTTGTCCAATTTGTTGGCATATAATTTTTCATAGTATTCCCTGATAATTGTTTGTATCTCTGAGGGATTGGTTGTAATCATTCCATTTTCATTCATGATTTTATCTATTTGGGTCATCTCCCTTTTCTTTTTGAGAAGCCTGGCTAGAGGTTTGTCAATTTTGTTTACTTTTTCAAAAAACCAACTCTTGGTTTCGTTGATCTGCTCTACCGTTTTTTTAGATTCTATATTGTTCATTTCTGCTCTGATCTTTATTATTTCTCTTCTTCTGCTGGGTTTGGGGTCTTTGCTGCTCTGCTTCTATTTCCTTTAGATGTGCTGTTAGATTTTGTATTTGATATTTTTCTTGTTTCTTGAGATAGGCCTGGATTGCGATGTATTTTCCTCTCAGGACTGCCTTCGCTGCGTCCCAAAGCGTTTGGATTGTTGTATTTTCATTTTCGTTTGTTTCCATCTATTTTTTAATTTCTTCTCTAATTGCCTGGTTGACCCACTCATTCATTAGTAGGGTGTTCTTTAACCTCCATGCTTTTGGAGGTTTTCCAGCCTTTTTCCTGTGGTTGATTTCAAGCTTCATGGCATTGTGGTCTGAAAGTATGCATGGTATAATTTCAATTCTTGTATACTTATGAAGGGCTGTTTTGTGACCCAGTATATGGTCTATCTTGGAGAATGTTCCATGTGCACTCGAGAAGAAAGTATATTCTGTTGCTTTGGGATGCAGAGTTCTAAATATATCTGTCAAGTCCATCTGATCCAATGTGTCATTCAGGGCCCTTGTTTCTTTATTGACCGTGTGTCTAGATGATCTATCCATTTCTGTAAGTGGAGTGTTAAAGTCCCCTGCAATTACCACATTCTTATCAATAAGGTTGCTTATGTTTGTGAGTAATTGTTTATATATTTGGGGGCTCCGGTATTCGGCGCATAGACATTTATAACTGTTAGCTCTTCCTGATGGATAGACCCTGTAATTATTATATAATGCCCTTCTTCATCTCTTGTTACAGCCTTTAATTGAAAGTCTAGTTTGTCTGATATAAGTATGGCTACTCCAGCTTTCTTTTGGCTTCCAGTAGCATGATAAATAGTTCTCCATTCCCTCACTCTCAATCTAAAGGTGTCCTCAGATCTAAAATGAGTCTCTTGTAGACAGCAAATAGATGGGTCTTGGTTTTTTATCCATTCTGATACCCTATGTCTTTTGGTTGGCGCATTTAATCCATTTACATTCAGTGTTATTATAGAAAGATATGGGTTTAGAGTCATTGTGATGTCTGTATGTTTTATGTCTCTGGTACTTTGTCTCACAGGATCCCCCTTAGGATCTCTTGTAGGGCCGGTTTAGTGGTGACAAATTCCTTCAGTTTTTGTTTGTTTAGGAAGACCTTTATCTCTCCTTCTATTCTAAATGACAGACTTGCTGGATAAAGGATTCTCGGCTGCATATTTTTCTGTTCAATACATTGAAGATCTCGTGCCAATCCTTTCTGGCCTGCCAAGTTTCAAAAGAGAGATCAGTCACGAGTCTTATAGGTCTCCCTTTATAAGTTAGGGCGCGTTTATCCCTTGCTGCTTTCAGAATTTTCTCTTTATCCTTGTATTTTGCCAGTTTGACTATGATATGTCGTGCAGAAGATCGATTCAAGTTACGTCTGAAGGGAGTTCTCGGTGCCTCTTGGATTTCAATGCCTTTTTCCTTCCCCAGTTCAGGGAAGTTCTCAGCTATTATTTCTTCAAGTACACCTTCAGCACCTTTCCCTCTCTCTTCTTCCTCTGGGATACCAATTATGCGTATATTATTTCTTTTTAGTGTGTCACTTAGTTCTCTAATTTTCCCCTCATACTCCTGGATTTTTTTATCTCTCTTTTTCTCAGCTTCCTCTTTTTCCATAACTTTATATTCTAGTTCACCTATTCTCTCCTCTGCCTCTTCAATCCAAGCCGTCGTCGTTTCCATTTTGTTTTGCATTTCGTTTAAAGCGTTTTTCAGCTCCTCCTGACTGTTCCTTAGTCCCTTGATCTCTGTAGCAAGAGATTCTCTGCTGTCCTCTATACTGTTTTCAAGCCCAGCGATTAATTTTATGACTATTATCCTAAATTCACTTTCTTTTATATTATTTAAATCCTTTTTGATCAGTTCATTAGCTGTTGTTATTTCCTAGAGATTCTTCTGAGGGGAATTCTTGCATTTGGTCATTTTGGATAGTCCCTGGAGTGGTGTGGACCCGCAGGGCACTTCCCCTGTGCTATGGTGTATAACTGGAGCTGGTGGGCGGAGTCGCAGTCAGACCTGTTGTCTGCTCCCGGCCCACCGCTGGGGCCACAGTCAGACTGGTGTGTGCCTTCTCTTCCCCTCTCCTAGGGGTGGGATTCGCTGTGGGGTGGCGTGGCCCGTCTGGGCTACTTGCACACTGCCAGGCTTGTGGTGCTGGGGATCTGGCATATTAGCTGGGGTGGGTAGGCAAGGTGCCTGGGGGCAGGAGGGGCAGGCTTAGCTCGCTTCTCCTTAGGTGATCCACTTCAGGAGGGGCCCTGTGGCAGCGGGAGGGAGTCAGACCCGCTGCCGGAGGGGTGGCTCCGCAGAAGCACAGCATTGGGTATTTGCGCGGAGCAAGCAAGTTCCCTGGAAGGAACTGGTTCCCTTTGGGATTTTGGCTGGGGGATGGGCGAGGGAGGTGGCGCTGGCGAGTGCCTTTGTTCCCCACCAAACTGAGCTCTGTGGTCCCGGGGCTCAGCAACTCTCCCTCCCTTTGTCCTCCAGGCTTCCCGCTTTCCGAGCAGAGCTGTTAACTTATGACCTCTCAAATGCTAAGCAAGTCCCACTTGCTGTAAGAACACACTCCATCCGGCCCCTCCGCTTTTGCGAGCCAGACTCAGGGTCTCTGCCTGGCTGGCGGGCCGCCCCTCCACCCCGGCTCCCTCCCGCCAGTCCGTGGAGCACACACTGCCTGTGCGCCCTTCCTACCCTCTTCCGTGGGCCTCTCGTCTGCGCTTGGCTCCGGAGACTCCATTCTGCTAGTTTCTGGTGGTTTTCTGGGTTAGTTAGGCAGGTGTAGGTGGAATCTAAGTGATCAGCAGGATGCGCGGTGAGCCCAGCGTCCTCCTAAGCCACCATCTTCTCTTCCCCAATGATTAATTTTCAAGTGTGGACCAAGTCTGCAATCCAGGGATAAATTGCACTTGGTCATGATATATTATCGTTTTAATATATTTTTGCTTTAATTTTATATTCATTTTCATGAAGGGTATTAATCTACAGTTTTTTTCCTTTATATTTTTCTGGGAACATGAATAGTCTTGGACCTTTTTATATAGATCTTCAATTTTTTTATATCTTTTTTCCCTCCCTTCTTCAGATTGGGTAATTTTTTATTGGTCTATATTCAGGTTTTCTTTATTGAAATTTCTTTAGTTTTTTGTTTACTTCTTGAGAGAGAGAGAGCAGGGGAGAAGCAGAGAGAAAGGGAGAGAGAGAATCCCAAGCAGGCTCCACACTGTCAGGTAAAGCCTTATTCAGGGCTGATTTGACCTGATTTGAAATCAAGAGTTAGATGCTTAACTGACTGAGCCATCCAGGGGCCCCTATATTCAGGTTTTCTAATGTGTTCCTTTGTCTTATTCATTCTTTCAGAGAGCCCATCCAATGAATTTCTCATTTCAAATAATTGTATTTTTTAGAGTTTCTACTTGGTTCTTTTTTTTTTTTTATGTGTATCTGTAGAGAACTTCTATTTTTTCATTAATTTCAAGAGTACTTAACTTTACCTCCATAAACATAGCATGTTTATAATAACTGCTTTAATATCTTTGTCTAATAATCCAATATTTGGGACATTCTGAGATTGGCATCTGTCTTTTCCCTTGAGAATTGGTCAAATTTTCCTGGCTCTTGGTTTGCCAAATGATTTTAAATTATATCCTGGTCATTTGACTATTAAGTCATGAAATTCTGGGTCCTGTTAAAATTCTGAAGACAACGTTGATTTTGTTGTTTGTGTATCTTAGCAGGCTGTCAACTCACGAGGTTCAGACTGCACATTCTGTCTCATCTTCTGTATGTGGTGTTTCCAATGTCAGTTTAATTTTCTAAGCATTTGCTTTGTTGCTTTGCATCTTTCCTTTGCTTGCACTTCTCAGGGGTTACTCTGAGATTTGGGCAATATTTTAAATTGCAGTTCTCAGAGTTTTTGCTAGGCTGGTTTGGATCTGTCTGGACATTCACAGCTTAGGGGTTAGCCTGGACTTGTATCTGTTTGTATATAGAAGGAAGGGATCCATTTCTCCAACTCTCTATGATCCAGGAGTTCTCGCATGCTCTCTGGATCTCAGAGGCTCCTTTTCCTGGTCTTCTTCCTAGAAAGACAGGGCTTCTCTTGGAGTTTTAACCTCTTGCTGTGCACATAGTTCCATGTGACTGGGACTACCCTTGAGACAAAGCAGTGGAAGAAAAGCGAGAAGAAAAACAGACAGACAAACAAACAAATGAACATATATTCCTCCACAGGCTTCAAATCACAGTGTGTCCTTTTTCCAGTTGCGCTGACCAGAAACGTGTGTTTTGGATTTTATTGTTTGTTTTCCTCAAAGTTTTAGGCTGCCACTGCAGTGCAGGTCCATGACTGGGACCATCCTTGGGGCAGGACTATGAAGAAAAAAAAGAAGGAAAGAGAAAAAAAAAAGCAGAGGATCTTTCCCCATCTTCTTTAACTCACAGAGACCCCTTTTCCTGGTTGTCTGACTAAACAGGGTCTGACCCCAGTGTTTTTTGTTGTCTGTGCTTCTTACTCAATTCCACAGTGGGACAACCCTTGGGACAAAGCTAGGAGATAGAAGAAGAGAAACTAGGAAACTTACTCCCACAGAAGTTTTTCTTCAAGTTTGCTACTCTTTCTAATATGCTACTATTTGTTAAGTTTTCAGAATCCTAGGATAGTTGCTTTTTAAATTTTGTTTTTTTAGTTTTAATTGATGAGAGACATAGCCTTAGTGGGCTTACTTCATGTTGACTGGCACCAAAACTAGAGCATTCGTGTGTTTAAGTACCTTATGTGTGTTTTCCAATATTACTGTACTTTAAAAGTCTAGTCCATAATTTTTGTCTTTCAACCAGAGAGTTTAATCTGTTTACTTTTATTTTGATGACTGATACATTTCCATTTTTTCCTACATTGTTTTTGTGCCTGTTTATCTTACCTTTTTGTTTCTTCCTGTAGTATTCTTGTACATCTTAAGGAATGATATAACATCTATGAGACTCTTCTTTAAATCTCTAAAATGGAGATAAAGGAATCTAACTAGAGTGTTACTATAAAGATTAATAAGATAAGATATTTAACATAATTAGCACATTCCCAGATACAGTTAATTTAATACTATTCATTGAGTACCTAGTATGTGTTCCATAACAGAACAGATGTAAATTACTGCTCTAATGGAGTTTACATTGTACTGGGCAAGATACTAATAAGCTAAATAAATAAGTAAACTACATAGTCTGCTATGGGAAAAATAAAGCAGGGAATGGGCTAGGTAGAACAGTCGTAGGGTAGAGGTAGCAGTTGTAAACTGGAGAGTTTTTTTCTGCATGAGAACTACTACGGCTTTATTCTTTGTATGTTTCATTTGTTTAGCACTTTATATATCATTTTGAAAAGCAAGTTAATTTCTCATATTTTTTTTCTTATTCATTGATTCAACAAATGTGGGCCAGACTTGCCTTAGACTCTGGGGTATAGTGGAGAATAAAAACAGGTGTGGCATCCCTATGAAGTCTTTAGGGCTATTTCTACCTTATTTCCATATTATTGAAGTCCATGATACCAATTTGTTTATCTCTTTCACAAATATTTCTTGACTTTTACACTGCACCACACACTACAGTAATTGATAGGTTAGCAAGATAGACATGGTCTCTCTTCTTATGAATCTTGCAATTTAATGAGAAGACAAATGTTTAAACAAGCAGTTACCTACTCTGGCTCTTATAAGGAGGTGATTGTAAGGGACAGGACTGGAGGAACGAGGCCAATTAGGAGCAAGAAGAAGTAACCTCAGCAAAATGTGACGATGGCCTAGATTGGGGTAGAGGCATGTGGAAATAAAGGATGATACGAGAGAGAGAGAGAAACTATATTTTAGGAGGTAGATTTACAGTGCTGGGGAACATGGGTGATGGATGACACCACTCACAAAGGAGGGATGGGTTGAGTTCAGTTTTCAAGATCCTAAGTTTAGAGAGCAGAGAATGCAAGACATCCAAGTGTCATGTCTCTGAACCTCATGAGACATGCCAGAAATAGAAACATGGATTTGGAAGTTATCAGCAGTAAATAGTAACTGAAGCCATGGGAGTAGATGAGGTCATCCAAGCATATATAAAAAGAAAAGAGAAAATGGCCTAAAAGAGGATTTTGAAGCATTCCATCATTTAAGAGGGGAGAAGAACACTGTCTATTGAAAGCACTAAGAAAGGGGATCCAGAAGTATAGGAGGAAACTCAGGGAACTCTGAGGCCCTGGAGCCTAGGGAGGGGTGGGTTTCAGCACTGTGAACATACAAATTGATCGGAGAAGCCATGTAAGAAACACTGAAGTGTGCCCATTGGGTCAGCAACAGCCAGGCCATTTGTGTAGCTATGGTGAGTAAACAGAGTGTTGTGTGATGCCTGAAAGGGGGTTGAGGGAGTACACACAAAATTAATAATCTTGTCAATTGGGAAAGGAAGATAGGATGATTCTTAGAGAGAGAAATGGAAGGGAAGGAGGATTTTATTTTTCACTGTAATTGATTTCTTTTTAAGATGGAAAGGACTTGGATATTTTAGAAACTTATAGGGAAGAGCCAAAGGAAAGAGAAGATACAGGAAGAAGAGAATCGAAGGAACAAAGTCCCAGAAAAGCTGGGGGCGATGGAGGGATAAGAGACGGCTCTTCCTTTTTAACAGAAGTTATAAAGAACAAGATATGGTTATGGATTCAGATGTATTTTTAGTTTGGCAAGAAAAGGATATTTTATGGTTTCTATATTTTCTGTGAAGTTGGAAGCAAACTCCTCTGCTGACAGAGAGGGATTTCATAGCTTTAGAAAGAATGGAGAAGATTTGACTTCCTTCCATGGGGGATGGAAGAGTAGACTAGAGAAACATGTCAGGACAAGGAGAAGGCATGGAGGGTCCACTTGAGGCAAGCCAAGTTACATGATCTTCTCTAGCAGTGCTCGGCAACCTGGGTGCAAGTGCAAAAGAATCAGGCCAAAGTGGGATTTTGCCAGGTGTTAAAATGGAGAGACAGTAGGCAAAGAAATTGAGACTATTGGTAAGAAAGTGATTGAAATGACTAAAGAATAGAATCTAAGTTTAAGTAGGAAGAGAGGAGGCGAGTTCATGGAAAATGTGGACCAGAGGTTCCCATTAAGTTAAAGAACTGAAGTCTTGGGGATCTTCTAAGAGATCTGAAAAGATAGGATTTTGTTGGTCTGGCAATGGTTTTAGAGGAGGAGTGACTCTTGGTGTGGATACATTCCTCGGTGAGGCTGTTGGAGTACTTAGCTGAAGTGGAATTCAAGAAAGAGGCCAGAGTGTTACTTGGGGCATCTATATGGATGTGGAGTCACCTAAGATGAGAGTGGGACTTGAGGCAGAAGGGAAGACTGAATAAAATCCTAAAATTTTAGAGCCCAGATTAATACATAAGAACAATGAAGAGGAGGTGGAAAGTATTGGAATCTGATGGCATATACATCAAAGGAGCTGATTTTTTTTTTAACATTTTCTTATTGAAGTACCACATACATTAACAAAAGTATACAAATCTGATATATACAGATATTAATTGTCACATAGTGTTTCTACTTATGTAGCCACGATTCAGTCAAGAAATATATTTCTGAAATCTCAGAAACCCCCTTCTCATACCTGTTCCCAATCGTTTTCTTTCCCTTTTCTATAAATAAAACCATTATCTGATTTCTAAAATCTTTTATTAGTTTTGCCTGTTTTTTGAAATACAAATGGAATCATATACTGTGTATTGTATTCTTTTAATTCTGGTTACCTAGGCACAATATTATGTTCATGAGATTCATCCATGTTGTTGCATATAGCAGGAATTTATTGACTTTTATGGCCAGGTAGTACAGTGTTTCATTATATGACTTCACCACAATTTATTTGTCTTTGTACTGTCAATAGACATATGACTCCCCCACCACCAAGTTTTATCTATGATCATTCTATGATCATGTCTTTTGATGCATATATACTTCTCTGAGTTATATACCAAGAATAGAATTGCTGGGTCATAGAGTATGAATATGTTCAACTTTAGGAGGTAATACCAGTTTTCGAAACTATTGTATCAATAAACACTCCTGTAAGTGGCAAAGGAGTTTTGGTTGCACCATCTTCTGATCTCTGTTTGACATTATCATTCTTTTAAAATTTAACCATTCTGGTGGATGTTGTTTCAGTATTTCATTGTGGTTTAAATTTTATTTCCCTGATAATGAGGACGATACGTTCTTTTATGAAGTGTCTGTTCAGATCTTTTGCCATTTTGTTTTTCTTTTGGGCACCTGTCTTTCTCTTCCTGACTTGTAGGAATTTTTCGTGTATTTTGGATATGAGTTCATTGGTGGATGTATGTGTAGCACATAGCTTATCCTATGTGGTAGTCTGATTTCTGATTTCCTTGCTGGTGTCTTTTGATAATCAGAGGTTTTTGTTTTAATGTAGTCTAACCTATGACTCTTCATGCTTTGTGATTTTTTTAGACTGTTTGAGATAATTGTGTACCCTAAGGTCATGAAGGTAGTCTGTGTCCAGTGCTGTTCAATAGAAATGTAATCCAAAATGCAGATGCTTATATCTGTACTGTCCAATGCAATCGTCATTAGACATATGTGGCTCTTGAGCCCTAGAAATGTGGTTAGTATGACTGAAGAACTGGATTTTAAATTTTATTTAACTTTAATAAATTTAAATAGTCACATGTGCCTGTTCATTGTGCTGTTGGGCAGCTGTATTACCTAGATGCTTTATTAATTTACCTTTCAGATTATTTTCTGTGAGCCACTGGGAACTGGTGTTTGTTTATGGTATGAGGTATAGGTCAAATTTCATTTTTTTCCATATGAATAGCCAATTGGCAGCACAGCATCATTTATCAAGAAGATCGCCCTTTATACACTGTTCTGTCACCTTTGTTGCATGTTAAATTTCCACATGTGAGTAGGTCTGTTTCAGGATTCTCTGTTTATTCAGTTTGTCTGTCCTTGTGTCATCACCATACTGTCTTTATTACTATAGGTTTATAGTAAGTCTTGATATCCATTAGAAAAAACTGAACAATTTCATTCTTCTTTTTCTTAGCTAGTCTTGTCTCATAATTTTCACTTAAATTTTATAAGCAGCTTATCAATTTCCACTAAATCATTCTGGGATTTGGGTATTAAGTTGGATCTAGAGATCAACTTGGAGTTAGTGGAAATGTTTACAATATTGACTCTTCCAATCTGAATATGGTATATCCCTCCATTAATTTAGTTAAGTTTTTCCTTTATTATCATTTTAGAGTATTCTACTTATAGATCACACATATCTTTTGTTGAATTTTCTTAGCTTCGTGCTTTGTCTACGGCTTCTAGTACGCTATTGAATAGAAGTGGTGATGTGGGCATCTCATTCCCAGTTTAAGGGAAATCTTTCAATACTTTAGGTATGAGGTTTATGTTAGGTTTTATTGTAGATATCCTTTATCTCATTAAGGAAATTTCCTCCTATTCCTAGTTTACTTGGTATTTTTGAGATGTTGATTTTTTAAATTAAATGCTTTATCTGCATCTTTGAAGATAATCAATGATTTTTCTCTTTTGCTCTCTTAATATGGTAAATTACATTGATTTTCAAATGTTAAATTAACCTTACATTCTTGGGGAAAAAATCCAACTTGATTTAAATATACTACTCCTTCACTATATTTCTGGATTTTGTTTGCTGATATTTTTCATAGGACATTTTCATTCATATTTATAAGAGAAATTGGCCTGTAATTTTTCTTTCTTTTCTTTCTTGTAAGTTTTAGGTATCAAGGCTACGTTACCTTTACAAAATGGGTTGAGAATGGATCTTTTTTTTTCCATTCTCTGAAGGAGCTTATGTTATGTTTGTGTTATTTCTTCTTTATTAAAAAAAATATTTTTTTTAGTCTTTATTTACCTTTGAGAGAGAGACAGAGAGAGAGAGTGCAAGTGGGGGAGGAACAGAGAGAGAAAGGGAGGCACCGAATCTAAAGCAGGCTCCAGGCTCTGAGGTGTCATCACAGAGCCCAACTTGGGGCTCAAACACATGAACCGTGAGATCAATACCTGAGCCAAAGTCAGACACCCAACTGACTGAGCCACCCAGGTGCCCCATATTATTTCTTCCTTAAATATCTGGGAGAATTAATGAAGCCAAGTGGATCTGGAATTTCCTTCATGGGAAGGTTTTTAACAAAAGATAGGATTTCTTCTCTAGATATAGTACTATCTAGCTATCAGTCTAATTATGGCTTCTTTGAATATAATCCTTCATTTTTCTTTGGCTGTCTTCAGGATTAACTTCCTGCTTTTTAGCCATTTTATGTATGTTTTCTAGTCTTTATGTTGCAGGATTTCTTTTCTTTTTTTTTTTTTTTTTTTTTTTTAACCTCAGTACCCAGGATTTGTTGTTTTGCCGCTTCAAAGAATGAAGAGGTGGACACAAAATAAAATAAGCAGCAGGCAAAAGTTTATTTAGAGTATAAGATTAGAAAGTAAGAATTGTGTGAAAGCTCTCTTTCCATAGAGGGGGCATTTGAAAGTAAATGTCTATGACAAAAGCAAGGGACTTTCTTTTATAAGGTTTTGGTTGGCGCTCCCCTCCCCTTCCCCCTGTTTCTTCTCAGGTTCTATCGTTATTGGCTTGATAACTCTAGGTGCTGGGTTGTCCATTCCCGATTGCCTGGATTCCATTGTGTGAGGAATCAGACTATGGTCATACTGTCCCTTATATAACATAAGTTTTATGGGTTACTTATTTTGGTTAGGGATTTTGATTGTCAAATTCCTGAGGGGAACCTGAGGGGTAGTGGGTGTGTCTGTTACATTTTAAGAGGAACCTTAAGCCTGAGGGAATTTGCTGTGGTCAGACACTCCTAGCATTGTTCCAAAATATGTGTTTTTCCCCACCCAGGGACCTCAGGTCTTAACCTTTCCCTCTCTGCCTATTTTATCCTCTTTTTCTCTATCATATTTATATCCATCCTTCTTGAAATTCTGGTTCCTTTTGAATATTTGGCTTGTTGTTTTCCACTGGTTTTTGAAAATTGTTGCCATTTTCTCTTTAAATATTTTGTTTCTGCTCCAGGCTCTCTATGCTCTCTTTGGTGACTCCAGTTACAGGTATTTAGACCTCTTTACCATACATCATATATCTTTCATGCTCTTTTCCTTTCCATTTTTGTTTCTCTATGCTTCATTCTAGTTTTTTTTTTTTTTTTCCTGACCTATCTTCCAGTTTCATCTGTGTAAATATGCTATGAAAGCCTTTCATTGAGATCTAAATTTGAGTTATAGTATTTTCGGGTCTAGCGTTTTAATTTAGCTCATTAAAAAAAAGTCCAGTTTCCTACCAAAATGCTCAAGCTTGTCCTGAATATATTAACAGAAGTTTGAAGTCCATGTCTGCAAAATTCTTATCTAGATCATAGGGTTGTTTCTATTGTCTGTTTTTTCTCTTGGGTTTTGGTCAAGTCTTTTCATATATCTATATATTTAATTGCTTCTTTTTATTAGGATCCAGATGTTGTAGGTATAAAACTTACAGAGATAATGTAAGGCTCTTTAAAATATTATTTATCTCCAGAGAGGACTTATTTCTGCTTCAAGCAGGCAGCTAGTTTAGGGGCACTAGCAATTTCTGACCACATTGATACAGTTAAAGATTGAGATGTATCGAAGCTGGGTTTCAGTTGCTGTAAAGACTGATCTGTTTCCAGAACCCTTACTTTTGAAGTGTAGTCCTTCTAAATCCCATCCAAAATCTATGTTTTTACCAGGAGCCCTCTTCATTGGTAGACTCTGAACTTTCAGAATCAAGAGTCACAAAGGCAAAAGGCAGTTCCAAATTCCAACTTCACTTTGCTGGGCTTCCTTCTTCTCCTGATTCTTTGTCCTATAATCCCATGTTTTTGTAATTTTTAAATGCCTTCAAACAGGTGTTAAATTTTTTCCAACTTGTC
Organism: Neofelis nebulosa; assembly: GCF_028018385.1. Taxonomy (NCBI): domain Eukaryota; kingdom Metazoa; phylum Chordata; class Mammalia; order Carnivora; family Felidae; genus Neofelis; species Neofelis nebulosa. Next base: position 94,370,510 of record NC_080782.1, on the reverse strand, counting down.
TAGTTCCTAGTGGGAACCATGCTGGACAGGGAATTTGTTTGAACTGGGACTTTTTGTAGAAGGTTAGGTGGGGGCTGTTTGGAACTGGCATCAGGAAAGAGCCCCCCACTCCCGCCCCGGCCCTGGCACTGAGTTTCTATTTGAGAGGCGCTGCAAGGCAAACAGAGTCTTAAGGGGCTGTCAGATTTTAGTGAGGACAAAAGTTAAAGGATATAGGCTGAGAAGAGGCTGAGAAAGTTGGAAAGTTTGGAGGAGGGGGAGGGTCAATATAAATGTTTTTTCTGTAGGATGAGTTGGTTGAACTTGATGACATCTAAGTTTCCATATAATTTGAAATTCTAGGATTCTATTAAATGAGCTGGGCTTCCATTTAGGTTAATTTATAAGTTTAATTAGAATTTAAAATTTCTCCTGTAGAGATAAGGATATCATCATAAAGAAAACTTCCAGGTTTTAATTTCAGCACAATAGCTTCCAGTTGTAAAACATTGAACCGGCTTCTTTCCATAGTGCACAATGGGATTCTAAAATCTTAAGTCTAAAGGGAACCAGTTGAAATATTATCTGTTGTGGATCATTACATAGAGTACATTTATGGAACCTGGCTCATTTCTTCATATCTTATCAATGTGTTATGATTTTATTATTTCTTATATGTAACTTACAGATTCTGGATTATTCTCACCCATGATGTAAGTGCCTCCACTCATCTAACTTCTCCTGGATCCTCAGACTCATTCGCTTCTGTCCCTTCTGTGCCCCGACTCTGTTTCCCACTTCTGTCTCCATGCCATACTTTCCACCATGCTGTCAGAATTCCTCTTCCATGGGGGAGAAAGTTTCATTTATTCCAAGCCTTTCCACTGTTGTCTTTAACTGAATCTGGCTCTCTCTTTCCCTGTAGGCTTCTCTTTCCCGAACATCTCAAATGGCCACGTGAGGCTCATGACCCCTTAAGCCTTTTGTAAAATCTACAGCACCTTGTGGCCACGACTGGCTCACTGCCCACTATCCTGATTGCTTTCATGTACTGCCTCTCATGTACTCCTGTATTCGCACTCCAGCAGACCTTGGCTGCACTGAGTGCTTCAGTCCTTTTACCCCTTTACTTTTTATACTCACCACCCTTACCTCAATGTTCTTACACCTCTCCGTACCTGGTGTACAGTCTATGACCCAAGTCATCAATCATCTGTTCCAAACCCTTTAATATCCTGTATTTCTCTCATGTTGTGCCCATCTCCAAGTAATCTGAACATCTCTGGAGAAAAAGTCACACAGCCATGTTGTTGAAGCCCACTTCAAACTTATGACCACAGCATGCAAGGTGACCACATCATATGATGCCCTTCCTCTACTAAATTCACCTTCCTACTCCCCTATTTCACAACTTCTTCTCTCATGGCTCAAGCTCCTCTTCCCTACACCACCCCCTTACCTTGTAGTGAAAATAAACTTAACAGGAGAGAGCCACCTCATTTTCTCAGCACCTGTGCTCCAGCCTACTGACATCTGTACCCACACACTCCACTTTTACTACTGTTACTGTGGGAAAAGTGGACCTGCCCCTTTCTAACCACCAGCCCCTTCTTGTGCCCTGGATCCTCTTCCTTCTCAGGGATGTGGCTCCCACAGTAATGCCCTTCCTTTCTTACATCATCCTGTCTTCCTGCCACGGGGATTATGAACAGAAAGTTCATAGACAGGTATAAACAAGCATCTTAAATATTTGAAAAGATATTCAAGCCTACTTATGTAAAGAATAATGAAAATTAAAACTATACTGAAATGCCATTTTTAACCTACTATATTAGCAAAGATATACAAGTTTGAAAACACATGGTTTTGAGTAGAATACAGGGAAAAAAGGGTATTTTCTTTTTTTTAAGTTGATAGTGGTAGCTTTTTTTTTATTATTATATGAAATTTATTGTCAAATTAGTTTCCACACAACACCAGTGCTCATCCCAAAAGATGCCCTCTTCAATGCCCATCACCTACCTTCCCCTCCCTCCCATCCCCCATCAACCCTCAGTTGGTTCTGTTTTTAAGAGTCTCTTATGCTTTGGCTCTCTCCCACTCTAACCTCTCTCTCTTTTTTTTTTCCTTCCCCTCCCCCATGGGTTCCTGTTAAGTTTCTCAGGATCCACATAAGAGTGAAAACCTATGACATCTGTCTTTCTCTGTATGGCTTATTTCACTTAGCATCACACTCTCCAGTTCCATCCACGTTGCTACAAAAGGCCATATTTCATTCTTTCTCATTGCCACGTAGTACTCCATTGTGTATATAAACCACAATTTCTTTATCCATTCATCAGTTGATGGACATTTAGGCTCTTTCCACAATTTGGCTATTGTTGAGAGTGCTGCTATAAACATTGGGGTACAAGTGCCCCTGTGCATCAGTACTCCTGTATCCCTTGGGTAAATTCCTAGCAGTGCTATTGCTGGGTCATAGGGTAGGTCTATTTTTAATTTTTTGAGGAACCTCCACACTGTTTTCCAGAGTGGCTGCACCAGTTTGCATTCCCACCAACAGTGCAAGAGGGTTCCCGTTTCTCCACATCCTCTCCAGCATCTATAGTCTCCCGATTTGTTCATTTTGGCCACTCTGACTGGCATGAGGTGATATCTGAGTGTGTTTTTGATTTGTATTTCCCTGATGAGGAGCGACATTGAGCATCTTTTCATGTGCCTGTTGGCCATCCAGATGTCTTCTTTAGAGAAGTGTCTATTCATGTTTTCTGCCCATTTCTTCACTGGATTATTTGTTTTTTGGGCATGGAGTTTGGTGAGCTCTTTATAGATTTTAGATACTAGCCCTTTGTCCAATATGTTATTTGCAAATATGAAAAAAGGGTATTTTCATACTGTGCTATTGAGAGCAAATAAGTACAACTGCACTAGAGGTCAATTTGATGACATCTAGAAAAATTACTAAATTTATATACCCTTTGACCCATCATTCCCTCTTGTGGGGTTAATCCTGTATTAGACCTATAAGTGCTAGAGTGCCCCCCAGGGCTTAGGAGACATTCTGTGTCTGCATTCTCTTCCTAAGTGAGTTTTATCCAGTTCTGTGTCTTTAAGTATCTTTTATGTGACAGAGGTTCAAGTTAAGTCTAGCCCAGAGATTCCTGTTCATTCCAGACTAACTTATTTAAACAGTCTATGTGATAGTTTGATGACATCTCAAACTTGAAGCGGCCCAAATAGGATTGATGTTCCTTCCTCCTCCCCAGTCCACTCCTCACCTCACCAAACATTTTTCATTTCAGTAAATGATTCCACTATTCTCTCAGTTTCTCAGGCAAACAAACAAACAAACAAAGAAATAACTAGTAACATATTTTGTTACATTTAGATCTGAACTTTTTGCCTTTATTTATTCTTTGGCTTTTTTTTCTATTTGTAGCTTATCTTAACTCAAAGACATTGAATTTGCTTCTCACTCTCCAATTTCTATTTCAACCTTTTCCTTTGGACTTGAAACAAGTTATCATCTTACAGGCTAGGAGTTTGGTTCTTCCTGACCATGGTCTTGGCTTGTCATCTCTCCCCACCTTGGCTGCTTCTAAGTGGTTCTCCCAGTCCTACTTGGTGACCTTTTTACCTCTGGCCACCACCTTCCTTAAGTTCTTTGGGAAAAACTCAGAGAATGCTAATCATTTAAGTGTCTGATAGGGAAAGCTTAGGATGTCAATATAATAAGTTAGAACTGTGGTAGATGAATGAGAAAGCTCATCTTAGCTGATCAGCATTGAGGAAGATTCTTGGAAGCCATCTTTTAATGAGTGTATAACCTAGTGAGCCTAGAAGCACAGCAAGCAGAGTTTGATGATTTTAAAGGCCACATCTACCTGGTGTGGCCAACTCCACCATGCACATTCCCGCTGGTTATGTTATGGAACCAGGCTGGAACGCTGGCGGAAAAACCAAGCAGCACTTGGAGATCTTGGTGGATCAGAGATTTATTTAACACCAGCAGGCTCAGAGGAGACTGTTTCTACAAAGATCTGAGCCCCAGATGCAAGTGGGAAGGGTAATTTATAGTTGTCAGCTTCCATATCCATGGCGGGTTTTTACGCGAGGCAAACAGGGCAAGAAGAACTCGGAAGAGGGGTCTCTAAGCCAGAGACCAGAGTTTGTTTTAGTCCCGTTGGCCAACTTTGGCACAGTCCTTTATTCATTTCTCCAACATTCCCCCCCTTTGATGCCCTTAAAAAAAACTTTTAGTAGGCATCACTTTTTAGTTTTACAAGTTGGTACCCTCAGAAGGCTAAGATACGTGCTGTAGTTTGGCAAGCAACAGTGTTTTCAATAAAACATACTACGGCATTCAGTATACAGGGTCCAATGGATACCAGTAAAATTATGGAGAGGAGGGGCCCCACCAGGGCAGGAATCTAGGATGCCCAATCTGTGAGATCCCATCCTTTCCATTGATTGATACTTTCCTGTTGTCTACCTGCAATTCTTTCCTTGAGTTCCTTAACCTTAGTTGTAACTATTCCTGACTGTTTACAAAATAGCAACATTCCTCCCCCAGAAAGATACAAGTCCCTCCTTTTTCTGAAGTGAGGAGGTGAGGGCTCGCCTATTTTGAAGGGTCACTGCTGCCAGAGAGTTTATTTGGCTTTGTAAGGTTATCAGAGAATCTGCCACCTGTTCCATGTCTTCATTTAGCTCTTGAGATAGTCCATGGTATAGTCCTACAGATGAACCTATGCCCCCTATTCCAGTTCCTATTCCTGTTGCAATTCCTACTCCTATTGGAACAGGTAGCAGTATTGCCCGTTTAGCCAGGGACTTGGGGCTAGAGGCTGTTAGGAACTGATCTTCAGTGTATATGGATATCTCTGGGGTTAGGAAGACAGAATAACATATTTGAATCCAGCTGGCCTCTAAGCATTGGTAGGCCAAACTAGAACACAGGTGGAACACCCCAGGGGTTGAACATAGGGTTGTACTCCTCTTTAAGGTTATATTTCTTCCGCATAGAGAGGTACCATTCATACCTTCAGGGACTGTACAGATTAGATTGTCAGCATTTGTGAGACAGACCCCAGTGGCCAGGGGTCCAATTAAGACAGAAGTTTTGGTTTTGAGATTTTCAGGAGCTTCCCAGGTCAAAGGGATGGGAGTGGCTAAGTAAGGCCTTTGGCTGAGGGGAAAGCACATCCAGCAGGTTTGGGTGTGATTATCTATTTTATGGAGGACTTGTAGAGTAGTGTTGGCCCAATGCTGGAGTGGAGAATTGGTAAGTATCTGATTGAGGGCTGAAAGGTTCAAACCCTGTTAGGCTGCCAGGGGAGTAGTCGCCTTTATGGCTTGTATTACCCTATTATGGGTATCCTTTATAACTTTTTGAAGGGCTCTGTCTTGCATCCATCCCCCGTCAGAGATCCCCCATTGAGGAAGGTAAGTATAGCAAGCCCACTTCCCTTTCTGGAGGCCCTTGTTGTGACATAGGTTCCTAATATTTTGGGTTATCTCTACGGTCTAATACTTAGTCCTTGGGGCACCAGGTGACTGACAGAGAGTGGGTGTTTTTCCCTTGTAGCAATCTTTGTGGAGGGAGGAGAAGGTGCTGAATGCCCTTGACCCCCTTATTGTCATATAACAATCCTGGGGGCAAAGTGGATAAGTGGCAGTTGTGAAGGTGAGAGAGGTTATCATAATATACAAGCAATACTTAATAATCTTCCCATCCAGAGGAGGTATGTGAGACCCAGCATGTATCTTTTATCCCATGTCCAGCTTGTTGGTACAGTCTCTATCAGCCCAACAGTAAGAAGTAAGATCAGGGCTATGATACCAGTAAAGGGCAAGGGCTGGCAGAGTTGCATCCGAACCCTTGGGCTTGGTCCATGCGTTGGTTCCTCAAGCTTCTGCCCTGCACAGGCCAGCTAGCTTCCGGAGTGTGGCTGGAGCAGGGCTGGAGGTCTCAGGCGCCAGTGTCCCTTTTGAGGGTCAGTTTAAGCGGGTTGACTGGATCTGGATCACTTTGCCAGGTTGCGGGTTCTTCTGAGTTGGTCTTCTTAACTCTGGAGTGATGGACCCATGGGGTGATACCTGAAACTTTAAAGGTTGTAGGAGTTTTTAGAATAACAGTATGAGGCCCAGTCCACCATGGTCTAAGAGGTTCCCTCTTCCAGTCTTTGACCCACACAGAGTCTCCTGGCTGAAAGGGGTGAATGGGGGTCCCTAGGGAAATTGGAGCCCTCTCTATGGTGTATCCCTGTAATTTGTTTAGGACTGCCCCCAAGGTCTGGAGCTGTTCTCTTATTCCCTTGTCTCCAATCTGCTGTAGGTCTCCTGGGAGTTTTCCTAAACATGGGGGGTGGGGAGGGGGAGGGTTGCCCATATAATACCTCAAAAGGGGAGAATCCTAGTGCCCCAGGCACGCATCGGGCATGCACGAGGGCCAGTGGTGGTAAATCTGGCCATGGGAGATTAGTCTCTTGGTGAAACTGATCCAGGGTTTCCTTGAGGGTACGATTCATCTGCTCTACTTTCCCTGAGCTCTGGGGTCAATAAGCAGTGTGCAGTTTCCAGGTAATGTTGAGGGACTTTGTTAGGGTTTACATAATGTCTGCCACAAATACAGGTCCATTGTCACTATGTATGGTTAAGGGTTGACCAAACTGAGGCACAATTTCCTGTAGAAGAGCTTTGGCCACCTCGCGATTTCGTTCCATTCTGGTCGGGAATGCTTTGACCCCTCCTGAATATGTGCAGATAATTACAAGAAGGTACCTGAATCCTTTAGTTGGTTGTATGTCGGTAAAGTCCACCTCTGTCTTCGAAAGGGGCGGCCCCCATCCTTTGTGTGCCAGGCGGGGGCCACGGGGCAGACCAAGCATTGTTTTTGTCACACGTTACACATTGTTCACTGACAGCTCAGTGTAATGCCAGCATCTGGCTGATATAGTAGTTCTTTTTGAGGAGGGCCCCTAGTGCAGTTTTCCCTAGGTGTGTGAGTTGGTGAGTGATATTCCTTCACTGGGTGCTTTCCCATAGACGACGGGACAAAGATGTACCCATTTGGCATGACCCACCATCCCTCTTTGCTTAGTGTGCCTCCTTCTGTTGAGGCCCAGCTTCTTCCCTTGTTTGTGTACAGGGGTGGGGAGGGTTCCCTCTGGGGCACAAGAGTCATAGTGTAGGTAGGAGCTTCACCTGGGTCACCACAGGTGGCCACTCTGGCAGTTTTGTTGGCCAGGCGATTTCCTTGGGTTATGGGGTTGTCTCCTTTCTGATGTCCCTTACAGTGTAGGATAGCTATCTTGTCTGGCAGCCATACGGCCTCAGGAAGCTTTAGTATTTCTTCCTTGTTTTTGGTAGTTTTCCCTGCAGCAGCAAGGAGGCCTCTTTCTTTATAGATGGCCCCATGTACATGCACAGTAGCGAAGGCATACCAAGATTCAGTAGAGATGTTAACTTGTTTACCTTTGCTAAGGATGAGGGCTCGGGTTAAGGCGTACAGTTCAGCTCGTTGTGCCGACCATCCTTCTGGCAATGCCTTGGCTTCCAGAACTTTGGTGGTTGTGGTTACCGCATATCCTGCTCTTCAGCTACCCTCTTGTAAATACCTGCTCCCATCGCTGCACAGGGTGATCTCCGGGCTTGTTATAGCCTGATCTTGGATGTCCGGGCAGCTGGCATAGATTTCATCCACCACTTCGGAACAGTCATGGTCGGGTTCTCCCTCCTCCATGGGAAGGAAGGTGGCCAGGTTTAGTGTCCTTACTGTTTCAAGAGTGACCCTTGGGTTTTCATAGAGAAGGCATTGGTATTGTGTCAACCAAGAAATGGAGAGAAAACGATATCCTTGGGTGCTCATGAAGGACATGACCATGTGTGGGACCTTAACATTAAGTGTTTGTCCCAGTGTGAGTTTGTCTGCCTCCTTGATGAGCAGCACTGTGGCTGCCAGTGCTCTGAGGCAAGGTGGCCATCCTGCAGCCACAGGATCAAGTTTTTTTGACAGGTAGGCTACTGGCTGTTGCCAAGGCTCCATGCTCTGAGTGAGCACTCCAAGGGCTAGTTTGTCCTTTTCATGTACAAAGAGGCTAAAGGGCCTATCTATGTTAGGCAAACCCAGGGCTGGGGCTTGTCCCAGAGCCAACTTTATTTCTGTGAAAGCAGCCCTTGCCTCCTTAGTCCATGTGAGGCGCTCCCGGTCTGGCCCTCCCAACAGGTCATAGAGCAGCCTCAGTATGGCTGAGAATCTGAGAATCCAAATACAACAGAACCCTATGGCCCCTAAAAATTCATGCAAGCCTCGTTTTGTTTGGGGCTGTGGCAGTGCAGTGATAACCTTCTTCCTTTCCGGTCCTAGTTCTCTTTTTCCTTTTGTAAGGAAAACCTAAGTATTGGACCTGCTGCTGACAAATCTGTGCCTTTTTCCAAGAGGCCTGGTACCCTGAGTAGGACAGGAGCTGCAGGAGGGCCTTGGTACCTTTCATGCAGTCTTCTTCGGTGTCGCTGGCAAGGAGGAGGTCGTCTATGTATTGGAGGAGGACACACCCTGTGGTTTCCCTCGGAAAGTTGGCAAGGTCTGCAACTAGTGCTTCCCCAAAAAGAGTGTGCAAGTTCTTGGAGCCTTGGGGAAGTCGTGTCCAGGTCAGATGCATCTGGCGCCCTGTAATGGGCTCAGTCCGTTCAAAGGCAAACAGTGGTTGACTTTGAGGAACCAGGCAAATGCAGAAGAAAGCATCCTTTAGGTCAATGCATGTGAACCATCTGGCTGACCCTAGAATTTGGCTGAGGAGGGTATACGGGTTCAGAATCACAGGGTATAAAGAAACAGTCACTTTGTTAATGCCCTTCAAATCCTGTATGGTCGGTATCCTCCTCCTGGCTTCTTGATTGGCAAGAGCGAGGTATTCCAAGCCGATTGGCACTCAATTAGAATACCTGCTTCTCTGAGCTTGGTCAGGTGCTCTTGTATACCCATTCTAGCCTCGAGTGGAAAGGCGAGTACCCCTTTGTCTCTGAGGCTGGGCTGCAGGGACCAGGTCAACAATGATGGGGGCCTGACTCCAAGATAGTCCAGGTGGGTTATCTTCAGCCTAAAAGGAGGGGAATGTAAGCCTGAATTCTGAGGGGCTACAGGGTAAGGCCTGGGTGCAGAATAGTTCCCATTCTTCTTCCCTTGGCAGGGTAGTCACCAAGACCAGGGTTTCGTTCTGCCTTGGGTTTAATTGGAGGCCTGTGTGTCCAGTGGGTTCAAAAGTTATCTGGGCCCCAAGTTTGGAGAGCAGATCTCATCCCAGGAGAGGAATTGGGCAGTCAGGTAAGTAGAGGAACTCATACCAGACCTTGTGACCCCCAAGTTAACATTGTCAAGCTTGACAGAAGGGCTGTTGCATCACCTGTGTCCCAATAGCCCCAAGTAGGGTTGCCATCTTTTGGCTGAAAGGGGCCACTGGAGCAGTAACAACCGAGTGTTCAGCCCCAGTGTCAACCATGAAAGCTATTGTTTGGCCCCCTACTTTCATTGCGACCGTGGGCTCATGGGGGCCAAGAGAGAAAGAGCCTGGTCCCCCTCAGTCCGATTCTATCTCAGCTAGACCAACAAGTTTCTTGCCTCGAGCTTCCTCCCAATATCGGCTGGGTTTTGAGGGCTCCTTCCGATTGGGACATTCATTCTTCCAGTGTCCCTTCTCTTTGCAGTATGCACATTGGTCCTTTGCTAAGGGAGCTCTGGGCTTCCCCCCTTTTGGTAGTTGGGGTCTTCCCATCTTTGCAGTGTCTGTTTCTTTTAGTGCTGCTGCGAGAAGGGTGGCTTTCTTTTTTAGTCTTCTCTCCACTTCTCTTTTGGCTGCGACTTCTCTGTTCATGAAAACTTTATTGACGACCTCTATCAGCTGAGTGATATTCATCCTGGCAAAGCCCTCCAATTTCTGGAGTTTTCCTCTTATACCTGGGGCAGCCTGTGCCACAAAGGAGGTATTTACCATTTGTTGACTTTCTGGTGCCTCGGGGTCAAACGGGGTGTATACACGGTATTCTTCACATAGTCTTTCATGGTCTCCGGGAGACTCCCCAGGCTGCTGTGTGACTGACGATAGTTTAGTCATGTTCATGGGCCTTTTAGCTCCAGCTCGGATTCCCTGAGAGAGGGCTTCCTGGTATTGTCGGATGTGGGCTTGTCCTTCTTCTGTGGTGAAATCCTATGTTGGGCATTCTTCAGGCACGGCATCTTGAGCCCTGACAGCAGCGTCATTGATCCCTGGAGGTGCGTGATCTTCTAGATACTGTCGTGTTTCTCTCATTCTTCTTCTTTCTTCTGTATTAAACAGAGTACGGAGTAACTGTTGACAATCTTCCCAAGTCGGTTGGTGGGTCTGGAAGACGGACTCCATCAAGTCGACCATTGCTTTTGACTTTTCAGAGTATGATGGAATGTTGTGTGTCCAATTGAGGAGGTTGATTGTAGAGAAAGGTTGATAATACATCATGGAACATCTGGGCTGGACTGTTCCATACTCATTCTGTCTTTCAGGTTCTCTCATCTCCCTTACAGGCATTTGGAAAGCATTAGGTCTGAGTCTCGGGTGCAGTCTGGCTGCTGGCCCTTGTCGGGGAGGGTTCTCCGGGTCCGGGAGGGGAGGACATCCGGGGCTGGAGGAGAGACAGATGGGGAGGAGTTTCAAGCTCAGGGGCAGGGGGTAAGGAGCCCGGTGAGTCATAAGGTGACGGAAAGATAGGATCTTCCTCCGGGTCTCCTGTAAACACTAGGGGAGCAGTGGGTTGCTTCTTTGGTTCCCTGTGTGAGGCTCTGAATAAGGCGGCTAAAACCTTTGCCTGACTCTGCTTGCTATGGATGAATCGCACCCAAGGTGAAGGATTTTGGGCAATTTCAAGCCAGGAGTTGATGTATGGAAATTGATCAGGGTGACCTGGGTTCCCAGTGACTATCAGCCAAACCTGCTGTGCCACTTGAGCATCTAATGTCCCTTCTGGAGGCCATCCTACATTGAATATGGGCCATCTGGTTCGCAAAAGGTCCTTAACTTCCTGGGTATCATTTCACCCCATAATCACCTGAAAATCCCTTTTTAAAATTTTTGAGCATGACCTCTAAAATCATAGACTTACTCTGTTTTGATCCCATTATTAATTACTTTCTCATGTTCAGTGTGGCAGAGACAGACAAAGGGAGGGTATCCCCTCGGATGAGAGGATCAATCAGATACTCCTCTGGTTGCATTCTGGAGGGGAACTTTAGGTGAGGTTTAGCAGTAGTGGCCTCAGCTTTGTGACTTGCAATCGGAGTCTAATCTGATGCTGCTCTGGACCATATGCCTGTCACCATGACGCAGGTGAGCCCACTCAGACTCCATAGACTTTTGGGGACAGGGTGCCTGTCTATGGAGCCACAAACTCAAACTCGACTAGCAAGCCTGGCCAAGCTGCACATTCACACACACACACACACACACACACACACACACACAAACACACACATACCAGAGTCTATTACATTCCCTCCCGCAAAATTTTCTACCTGTGAGACCATTAAAGTCTCTGGGGAGTGATCAGGTCCCCCTTCCACCCTCTTGGGTGGGCCTGACAACTTTGGGTCCCCGGCCTTACCAGTTCCAACATCAAGTCCAGGTCCTCACCTACCAGGTCTCTTGGAGTCCGGCGGGAATGATGGAGCAGGGCCGGCCCGAGGCAACCGAGCGGGAGACTGCCAAAATTCAGGCAGGGCGTGCCTTTTCCTTTACAATCCCTCGTTCCATCACCGCCTTGCCGTTTTCCCAAACTGGTGGCAACAATGGGCCAGTGCAGTTGGATTTCCTGGTCAGGGAACCAAATATGTTACGGAACCACACTGGAACACTGGCAGAAAAACCAAGTGGCACTCGGAGATCTTGGTGGATTGGAGATTTATTTAACACCGGCAGGCTCAGAGGAGACTGTTTCTCCAAAGATCTGAGCCCCAAATGCAAGTGGGAAGGGTAATTTATAGTTGTCGGCTTCCATGTTTGTGGGTGTATTCGTGGGCATGGCAAACAGGGCAAGAAGAACCCAGAAGTGAGGTCTCTAAGCCAGAGACCAGAGCTTGTTTTAGTCCCGTTGGCCATCTTTGGCGCAGTACTTTATGCATTTCTCCAACAGTTAGAATAGTCACTTAGTCATCTGCCCTTCTAAAATGTAGAGTTTGTGATAGCAGAGTCCAGATCTTTTGTGCTCCCCTTTAGGGCTAGTGCCTAGCTCATGGATTAATCCTCCCAGAATTTTCTGTCCTGGACAGTACTATATGAACACTGCCAAAGTCTGCTCTCTGACTCCCCTCTTCTCTGATCTCTGCTAATTCTCTCTTTTATGTTGACATGTTCTTATGAATTATTCGCACTAGAGTGCGTTCTCTCCACTTTGGGCCTTAGATATTGTCTTTTAAGGTAACTTTTGAAAACGTTTGATCCCAAACATTTGGGGCTGATTTCACAGTTTGATTATGAGGCTCTGCCTCACTGTCACTTCCACGTACTTCCTAACCTACTCATTGTCCTAATTGTACTTCCCAAAGCTAGAAGAGTAAGATGTCTGCTCATACCTATGGACTTCCATATGGTAATCTTTGAACACTACTTCATAATCCACACATACTTAAATATGAATGACTTCAGATGTTTCTAAAAATGTAATTGATCTTCAGGAATACAGATTTACCACCAAAAAACTGTGCCACAAAATCTGAAAGCAATGTGAATATAGTTGGCTTTTTTGATAGGTAAAACTAGAACAACAACAACAAAATAGACATGATAATGAGCTAAGTGTATGAAATTCCATAAGCCTGATAGGAATAATTTAGTAGAAGCAGATGAAGACTATTCATTTACAAAAGATTTGAAGTCGCATTGTTGTTGCAACAATTATAATTGGGTTCTCTTTATAATTACTATTATGATTAGACTAATGGGTTAAGTTTTTTTTGTTTGTTTTTTGTTTTTTTTTTTTAGTGTGAGAAAAATTTATTCAAGGCTTGTTCTTACCTTTCATGTGTAAAAGAATCTGAGTAAGAAAGTGTCACTACGTGCCTATTAAGGGCTCTTGTTGTACCTGAGAAGAGGACTGCCAGCCCCTCGGTGCAGGGGGTGGTTGTTCAGACCAGGCAGCCTTTTGCAGGAGAGTGCATCTCTGAGGCAGGGGGCCTCTCTCATCACATGCGGTGAACACTCATCAGAGTACCTATGGAGAGCCAAATGCAACTGACAGTCAGGAAAGGCTAATGGGGCAGTCTTCTCCCAGGCATAGAGGACAAGGACCACATGTATTTCATTCTCCACAGCATTCCTAGAACCTAGTCAAGTGCCTGGCACATGAGGGGCTCTTATAAATGTATAAGTATAAATGTATAAATAGTATGAGTGATGTCATTATGCATTTTAGAGATTTTATTTGTTATTTATTGCTGTATACCAAATTACCCCCAAAATTAGTGTCTTAAAATATTTATTGCTTCCATTTTCTGTGGGTAAGGAAAACAGGCATGGCTTAGCTGGGTCCTCTAGCCCTGGGTCTCTCACTGTGCCGCAGTCATGTCAAAGCTTAACTGGGAAGGATCCACTTTCTGGCTCACTCACGTGGTTGTTGGCTATTGGACTGAGGCCTCCCTTGGTTCCTTGCCACGTGAGTCTCCACAGAGCACCTCACAACATGGCAGTTTGCTCCATCAGAGTAAGGAAGTGAGAGGACAAGAGTTAGTGTTATCAAGAGAGAGAGTGCTAGTGCTGCAGAAGCCACAGCCTTTTGCAGCCTAATTGTGGAAGTGACATCCCATCATTTTGGCCATATTCTGCTCATTAGAAGCAAGTAATGGGGTCCAGCCCACATGTGGGGAGAGGGGATTGCACAAGAGAATGAATACCAGGAGATAAGGATTATTGAGCCATTTTAGAAAGCTGCCTACCAGACCTTGAGATTTTTTTTAAATGATATTCCCAGTAAAAGAATTTTAATTTTTATATATCCTTTTTTAAAAACATTTGAGTTAAATGTGCCATATTTGTTAAGAAACAGCAGTTCATTTTTTCCTAAAACAACAACAACAAAAAACAAAGGTTATCACTGATAAATACAGCACCTGCAGTAAGCATACTTTAAAAATAATTCCAGATTGTTACATTGTAATAAATAATGACTTTCAGAGTATTTGAAGACCCAAATACAAGGGAGTGTATTGCAGCAAGCTTAATCAATGTTTAGTGATGATGGAATGTAAAATCGAAAAGCCAAGGATAGAAATCAAATCGCCTTTCTGCAGAAAGATCCTCAACAATTGAAAAACTGCTCCATAAAACTAAAGAACAGCTTGATGATTTAGAAAATAGAAACTACAGAAATATTCTGTAGTTCCTAGATATGTCCTCAATGCTTATTAGCTTGTCTGTTTGAGAGCAGAGAGGAAGGGCAACAAAAAGAGATTCAAATTAGTGAATTTTGCTCTGGCCCTGAGCCACACTGGTTTAGGACTATTAACTCTTCAGTATATCCTGGGCTAAAAATAAACCTTCTGCCCTTTTATTTTCAAATACTTTTCACTCTCTATATTCAAACTAGAACATAGACAGATATTATTAACTTATATCCAGACTTATTTGATGGACTCCTGAGTGAATGGATTTTGATAAAATTATTCGTTATATCCACAGTACTGTTATTGTTTTGAAATAACGCAATCAAATTAGTCACCTCAGCAGCTCGTATGACTTCAAGAATGCTAATTGGATATGTATAGAATGGGGGGATCAATGACAGCCTGGCAATACTTCAGCCCAAGCCACTTCTAGATACTTAACCTATGACCAGGAAATGTCTTAGCCTAGCAATAGATTATTCTAATATGCCTAGCCAATAAAACTCATGCTTTTAAGAGTTTTTACTAGATTTATTTGAGTTTACAACTATAAGAATAAAGATCATAGCAGCAACTTATGGTCTGTTTTCATTTGCAACCCATTTCATAGAAGCAAAATATTTAGACCTGTGGTGAAGATGGAAAGATCACGGGCTTTGCAATTAGGCAGACATCAGTCTCTTCCTAGTTCCTTGATAATTGTGTGACCTTGAGTAAGTTACTTAACTTCCTTGGAAACTCAGTGTCCTCCTATATAAAATGGGACAAATGATGGTGTTGGTGGTGGTAATGATGATGATGATGATCACAGCTAACATTTGTTAAACACTTGTTATATACTGCACTATGTTATTTTTCTGTGCATTACTTTGTTTACTCCACATAATAATCCCAGGAGGTGTAAATGCAATTCATATCCTATATATGTCATATCATACACACTCACATACACATACTCACAGTGAAATTCTTTCAATATGCCCATTACATGGTGATTTTACCATTTTCAACTTTACCTACCTCTACCTCAGAACCATAATCACAGAATTTGGTTAGACTCTTTCTTCTAGTGAAAGACACAAATTCCTTGTGAAAGCTTGTAGTCTCACAGATTATTAGGGGGCATTTTTGTTTTCTGTACCATGTGGTTCTTTTCTGCTACTGGTTCTAAATGCTTTTTTTCTCCATTCCTAATACTTTTCATTATAGTGACTTCTTTGGGGTGAATAACCTTGAATTTATGTGTCTTATTTTTATCTGTGTGTGTGTGTTTGTGTATGTGTGTGCAGAATGATCATTGCTATTATAGCTTGCTTTTATTAAACAAATTCAGTTGTTTTTGGTACAACAGCCAGGAGGGAATGGTGAAGATAGACCCATCAGTCATTGGAATGTGTCAGTTTCCTTCATCTCCTATTTACTACCCAGATCTGGGGCTATTTTTACATGAATCTAGACTGTGTGCTTTTTCTAATATGTAGTTAACAATCTGAATGACACATTCTTTATAGTACCACAATAATTCCGTCCATTACATCACTTAATTTATGGGAGTGCTAACACCAAAATCGATAAACATTATTTCTGAAATGTCAAGGGTGTTAATGGTGTGATTAAAAAAGAAAAAGATTCTAAAATATCTCTGCACAGAACCCTTTGATATACTGTTGTTGAGGCACACCTATCCAAAGCTGTGATATGGAAGACTTAAATCATTAAAACTCCGTCAACTTTAAAAATGTGTGTCGGCAGTTATTTTTAGCCACACGAATCTTTTGTGCCATATTGTAGAATTCTGTTAGCAGAGAGAGGGAGAGACTATATGTCTCAGAGAAGATTGTCTCAGGTTGTTTTGAGACATATCAACAGTTGCTAAGAAACCGTCGCTAATGCTTCTGGGAAATCCTGTAATATTTCACTTAGAAATTGGGAGAAATTTTTATAGAGCAAAGCTTCTTAGACAAGGAAAGCATATAAAGGGTGATATTAGAGAACAGTTTCAAACTGGAAAAAGTATTTTAAAGTTTCCTAGAAGATTGAGTTTAAATGGAGTTTCTTAGCACCATATAATCGCCTCTTACAGAATCCTGGAAGCTTTAATTTACATCTGATTTTAGAACAAGTAGCATTTTAAAATCTGGTCACATTTCAGTTTATTTTCCATGATTGATGTTTTAAAATGGAGATTAGCATTTCTTTTCACACAGAGAATTAATTAGCATGGTAGAACCGTGATTCCACTGATTCTCTTACTTTTTAGTGAAAGGACTGTACTAGTAGTCAACATTTAATAGGCACTGACTGTTTACTAGATTCTACAGTTGTTGATGTGTAATGGTTTTATAATCCAAATAGTTCTCTCTGATCAACTGTGTCATTGTAGATAGTGAAGAGATTTTCACCAGTCACCTTCACTGAGCCTTATGTTCCTCGGGGGTCAGGCTACCAGTCTAATATCAAGTCAGTGCACTATCCCATGTGGACTGTGGAGCTAATCACTTAAAACAGTCCAACATCCTATTAGCTGGAGTCTACCTGGCCACATAGAGAAGGCTTAATTCACATGGGAACATTACTTCTAGACAGCTGATTTAAATTACATGATTTGATCTACATGCTTTATTACTTCTGGGCTTAATATTAGAATCTGAGGAGAGAGTAGCAGTAATTCATTTTTTCTCTTTCTTTCATTCACTCACAGATACTAAATGAGCACCTATTATGAGCAAGGAGCTATGGTTAGTGCTGAGGTTAGGACACAGTTAACACATAGTCTTTGCCCTCGAAGAACTTCTATTCTGGTGGAGAGATGACTTTGCAAACAGCAGTTGCAAAACAGTAGGTTAAGAGTCGTCATGATAGTGTGTAAAGAGACGGGGAAGGAACAAGTGCAGTTTTCCTGTCTGTGAGGATGAGCGAAGGCCTCCTAGATGGAGCTGAATAGGAGTTCACTAGTCACACACATGGGGAAGGGGGGCAGGGTAAAAGGAAGTAAGCAGTGTGTGCAGAATCCCAAAGCCATGACCAGGAACAGGCTCTAATCATTCCTTAATGTGTGCAGGACAGGGGAGAAAGTCAGAGATGGGGCAGGACAAGTGAACAGACGCTCTATCATGGAAGGCTTGTTCTTTCAACATGTATGCAGTGATTCTCCAGCTTCATTTTGAAATGCTAGCATTCCTGTGTTTTTGATTAGAAGGTTACTCAAGGGGACTAATATTCGTAGGGATGGAGAAGTAATAATATTAGGAGGGAAATAATGTTAGAGGGAAATATTAGGAGGGAAAGTTTGTAAGAATCGGTGAAGGGGCTGAGGCTGAGAGTGCTGGTTGAGGAGATACATGATCCAGCTTTTCCCCACACACGTGACTTCTTTCTCTCATGTTCTCCATCTTTCTGTGGTCTGCTCTACACCAGGCTGTTTTTGCAACTCCGGGCCTTTGTTCCCCTCTAGTTGGAGCACTTTCCCACCTGGCCTAGCGATCCTTTCTGAGTTTTCATGCCTAGCCCTCTGATGCTGCTGCATTTCTGTTTACAATACCAACTGGAGACTGTTCAAAGATATACGCTCCCTACTTAAGTGCAACCGCTTCCACAGCAGTGGCTATATTTTACTTTATTTTGTAGCATGCATAAGCAGCGTGTAACTTTTGTATAACTGAGGGCTAATAAATGTTCGTTAACATGAAATGATGTGATAGAGGTTTTTTTTTTTTTTAATTATGTACGTACATTTTTTTACCTTCAGATTGTAGATCAGATGCCAAGTGCACTAATAATTTAGAAACCACCCAGATGTCTGATTATCACAGGGATGGGGCAACACCGGCAACTTGTCTTAGTGTCTGTTCACTTTGAGGCTCTTCCAACAAAGAAGCCAGAGCCAAGGCAACATTGATTGGGCCATTTGACTGGACTGAATCCACATTGTGGAGAAGGTTCATGGACCTGATGCTGACAATATAAGATGCAGGCACGCAAAAATATAGATGCAAGTGAGTAAAATTAATAATAGCAGCAAGTAAATACTAAGTGTCAAATAAATGATTCAGACTAATATATGCTAGAGGAATATAGAGGCAGTACAGAAGGCCAATAGTCCTTGAGTATGTAGTCAGCAAATTCAGCATTATTTCCTATCCCGAAACCCTGATTTTGCACTCCAATCAGAATATTCACCAGATAAATGTTTAGCTACTCTTCTAGTAAATGTGTTAACAAAGAAGCTTGTATCAGAGTTGCATGAAAAGTCATGCTTGAAGTAGACCAGAATGTGGTATTGATTAGTGTATCTCTTCCTGTGCTAGAGAAGCAGAGGCTATCAGGGAAAACGTCTGTGATGGTTTGACTAGTACCCTCTCCCCAGTGTTACAGAAGGAACAGAAACATTCATGGTGATTTTGTGCTTCTTTTAGCTGGAATCATCTAGTCAAAGTATTGGTCATCATAAAGTCAATAATAAAAACACTTGCATGGAACATGTTTTGTTGTCAAGGTAAAGGTTTCTTGGAGGAAAAATCAGAATTATTAGTACTAGACACCCATCTATAGACCAGCCCATTGAACACAATATGTTTGGAATCATGATAAATATCTAGCACCATTTTTCCTTTGACATGGCAAAAACAGGTAGAGTTAGTGTTACCTCTGCTTCCCAATTTGGAACCAATTGTGTAACCAAGGAAATGAGAGGCCAGATGTCAAGTGCACTAACATAGTATAACAAACATAGTGGCTAAGAACATTGATTTAGTGCCAAACTGCTTGTATTCAAATGCTGGCTTTTCCAAACTAGTCGTGAAGCAAGGGACAGATCCTCTGTAGGCCTCAGTTTCCTCATCTGGAAAATAGTGACAATACTTCATGGAGTTGTTGCATGGATTAAATAAAATAATAAATATAAAATATTTAGAATAGGTCCCAGTGGGTGCCTGGGTGACTCAGTCAGTTAAGTGTCCGACCCTTGATTTAGGCTCAGGACATGATCTCATGGTTGTGAGATTGAGCCTCACATCGGGCTCTGCACTAAACGTGGAGCCTGTTTGGGATTCTCTTTCTCCCTCTCCCTTTTGCCCTCTACCCCACTCACTTGTGTGCTTTCTCTCTCTCAAAACACATAAATAAACATTAAAAAAAAAAAAGAATAGGTCCTTGCACACAGTATGTAACCACACAATAAATATTAGTTGTTAGTGTTGTTAATTATCCTATCTCAAGTTGATGATAAACAGTCTCCATTAACAATTTTAGCAAATTCAAAATTAATACTACTATGTGGTTAGTATAGGACATAAGATCAAATCACAAATAACATTATACTTATAGAGAGATACACTCATATTTTTTTGCCATCATTTGGTGGAGCATTTGGTGATTGTAGCTTTGTGGATATCTGCCACTGGGGTAAATAGCACCCCACATGGAGATAGCCCTGGGCTCTGGAAGGTAGAAGATACTCTTTAGGATTTCAGAGGCACATCAGCCATGCAGTTGCATGGGCATGAGTAGAACTGTACATCCCAGGATAACAATCAAGACATATTGTTCTCTCAGGTTTCAAAGAAAACAAGTATCATGCTTAAGAAATTTAGTCACACCATCTCTGATACAGTCCTAAGAATAGCATTGTAATTTGTATGCCATATACTTGGTTTTAACAAGGCATTTGATTCTGTTAAGCACATTGGTAGGCTAAAAATCCTACAAAGACAGGCTGTACGGTGAAGTTTATAAGCAACATTTGTTTACTCTGCGAGGAAATGATGGTGAGAGTTATAGATGCAGACAGAGATAGCAAATGCATTTACAGTGACTAATAGCACCAAACAAGGCTGCATTCAGTACACCATTATCATCTGCTATCTGGTTTTTTGTTTGTTTGTTTGTTTGTTTGTTTGTTTGAAGATGCCCTTTTGTTGCCTTCAAAGATTGTGATTAAGGTATTAACATGAAGGTTAGGTCAGATAAGAATGCATCCAATCTCTGCCATATGTAGATGGCAAAAGCAAATTATTATTTAGAATATAAACAACCTTATTACATATTGTCTGCATGCTGATGACTGCACATAGGTGGCTCACAGTCAGAATGATGAATAACAGTGGTTGGGTTGGTTTGCTAAGTTGTGCATCACTCTGGTTATATTATCCATCCCCAAGCAGATAAAGGTTCTCTGAGATTTCTCTGGATCACCCCTGAAAGTTAGAAGTTTTATCATCTCAGAGGTGTCTTCTCTTGCCATCAATCAGCAATAACCAACAAATAGAGAGTTCGTGGTGGTGTGTGTGAGAAGCACTGTGATAGACAGCAGTGGCCAGGAAATAGAAATCTATAGCATGGTCTCCCTTTCCAAAGATGGGGTGATAATTCACAGATTACACAGCAGAATTAATCAATAATAAGTTCTATAATAAGACAGCTCTAAAGAGGTGCTATAGGCAGTGTATGAAAAAGTACAAGATTACTGATAGAGATTATTAGAAGACAGATTTATTGTGAGCTGAAATGGTTCTAGAAAAACTTCCTAAAAAGAGAGAGAGAGAGAGAGAGAGAAGGGCCTGAAATTGTCAGTGATTATTTGGTAGATGGGGAGGAAGATGAAGGATTATTCTAGGGGCATCAGCACAGAGATAAGGAAACACAAGGTATACTGAGAGTTGAGAACAAACCTGATTGAAAGGAGTATAAGATACATGAAGAGCCAGGTTTTAAAACTAGAAATTCTGTACCTTTGAGGATATGCAGTAGTAGCAAGGTGTGACAAGACACATCAGGATAACTGGGTTTCTAGAGTATGAGCAACAGAAGAACTTTTGTTGTTTCATTTGCTGTATGTCTTTGGGGCTTAAGAGGAGTTCCTGGCATGTGGTGGGGGCTCAGTGCAGACCTCACTCTACTTGTCTGTGATTAGGGGTTCTCTGATAAAATAGAAGGCTTTAAAGATAGTTTGATGCCAGCTTGCAGGGAAACCGAATAGAAGGCCACATAGTTCAAGCTTCATAGTTTTGGATTTCTTATCTAAGGATCACAACCCCCCCAGGCTTCCAGTGTATGAGAACCCCTTCAATTGTAGACAAAAAGCTGTGTGCATTATGCATTATTCTAAGGTCCACAGCCCTTTTAGGATATTGAAAGGGATTCATGCCCCCAAAAGGATTAACTTTGCTTAATAGGCAGTGAGTAATGAGGAATAATTTTGAGCAAGAGAGTGACGTAAAATTGGTAATTGGAGTGATGAATCAAGTGTCTGTGCAAGGTGAGAGAGTGGAGAGACTGGAGCAAAGGAAACCAGATAGGAGGCTGCGGCAGGCTAGAGGGAGACAGGTGGTATGTGGGACTGGATTGTC
Organism: Neofelis nebulosa; assembly: GCF_028018385.1. Taxonomy (NCBI): domain Eukaryota; kingdom Metazoa; phylum Chordata; class Mammalia; order Carnivora; family Felidae; genus Neofelis; species Neofelis nebulosa. The sequence continues at coordinate 94,348,781 of NC_080782.1, read as the reverse complement.
TTCAAGGAGTTAGAGGAAATGGCAGGGAGAGGGGTTGGCTTAAGGAAAGCTATGCTCTGGGGTATACTAACAAAACGTTTGTGGAGAAGATTGGGAAATGGGAGGTGGTGAAGTTAGAATCAGTTTCCAAAGAAATCAATCAATCAGTATTTATTTATTCAAGCCTCTTGAGTCTTCACCACATTGATGTAAGGCTTTTGTGTAAGGTTCTATTCTTTTCTCAGTGAGAGTTTAGCTCTTCCTTGCAAGGCCTGATTGGAAAGATTGGGATGCCCCCCCATGTGTTAAAAATAAGGACATCAGTGAATTGAAAGCTGCAAACTCGCATGAATGCCAACATTCAAAGTTTGTGGGGTTTTGTTTGTTTGTTTGTTTGTTTTTGTTTTTGGGTTTTTTTTTTTTTTGGTTCAAAGTTATCTGATTTCAAATTTCTGGTTAGATTCATGGAAGTTGAAATACCTTCAAATATTTAGGTTACTTCTGTTTTTGCAAGTGTTTAGTTGACCAGTTGGATAATTAAGCCCTTTTATGTCTGTGTCACACACTCCTGCCTCAAGAGATTTTAATTTTTTTTGAAAAAAAAATGTTTAGAAACAGTGTCTCATTGTTTCAGTGCAAATTAGTTTGGGTTGATCATATTTAATCAGAAAGTATTAGAATCCTAAAAAATAACATATCCCAGCTGACCATACAGTAAAAAATAAAATCATGTACCTTCCTCTCAGGTGGTACAAAGATATGGGAAGCATCACACTATGGGAATGTTCACATTTTGCTTCATCACCTGAGTCAGTAGGGAAAATTAACTTTCTGGGCCCTTGAGTCAACCTCACCCAACTGTTTGCAGTTTATCACATCTGTAAGGCAGAGGTCAAGGGGCAACTATGGAAAGGAGACACTGTTCAAAAGTTTAAGTACTTTGCTGTCCAAGCAGACTCCAGGTCAATCTGTCTGCCAAAATTGATCTCAAAACCAAAATGGCTTTGGCCCCATTATCTGAATACGACTGTCAGAGCCACCTTCAGGCCTCTGCTGCTGTAGCCTATACTGAGGCCCTTTTCAGATGGCCTGGTGTCTTCCTTGCTGGTATCCACACAGCAGGTATATAAAGGAGCATCTCCCTGCGTACTGAGTGATTGGATGGCTCTCTGGTGGTCTCTGGTGGTGAATATTATATATGCTTCTAGAGGGAACCGCCGAATACTTGACTCCATTACAGCAAACACAAAAACAAACATTTGTACAAATAAACTAAAATTCTCTGGTATGAACCTAAGTCTGATGGTAACTTCTAGTTGTAACTCTGAAGGATCATAGTATCATTTATGTATGATATAGAGTAGCATTTTAGAGTGAATTATCCATATAATATTTAATCTCTCTCTCTTCTTCCCTCCCTCCCTCCCTCTCCCCTTCCGCCTTCCGTCTTCCACCAACAAAAACTCAAATTCTCCAATAGTTCTTTTAACAGGCAGTTCTCAAGATATGCCTGTTTGGCTGTCTGTGGGTGTATATAATTTATTATTAACTTTTTGATAAGCAGCTCTCTGTAGATCTGAACATTAAACCTCTTAAGTATCACAGTTACAAATGTCCATTTTAGCAATTTGCTTTTGTACCAGAAGGTGAATTAGACATACTGAGTTGTTATATCAAAGAGAGCTGGTATGTATACCTCAACACATACATTTCTGTGGTGCATGTTACTAAAGTACACGAGGGTTCTTTTTAATTCTTGGTATAGTGTGTGTAATCAGTGACGTAAACATCATCCATTAGTCAGTTCAGCCTTCCCTGAAGTATTAGTATGCTAAACAATCCTATTACCACAGCATTATTTTGATACTTTATTAAAAGTCCTATAGCTCTAGCATTGGTATACTCAAACACAGCTTTATGCAATTAGGATTATAATGGAAGCTTTATTACAGTGATATACAACTTGTATCATTCTAATAAAAGTTCCTGTACCTAGCAATGCTTTAATAATGTTGTTTCTGTAACAGTGATTCCTCAGTAATGGAGCTTCTCTCATGGCAACTTCATTATTAGGAAATGATTTCAGTAATAGAAATGCAAATAAAGATTTTGAGAGGAGGGTTTTATGCATGGCTCTATTACTGACCTGCTATCTTTTCATGCATTACATCTAATCATTATAAAACTACCATGTAGATTATAGTTATGCTTATTACTATCCTGTTACATTTTAACATTTGTGTCCTTCCAAATTATTAAAATTAACTGCCATTTTAAAATAAAATTCAAGGGTTAAAATAATTTAAATTTTAATTAAATTTTGTTTCTAAAGCATTAAAAATGTTTCACAAAACACCACCTCTAATTTATTTTTATTGTATCAGAGACTGAGTAGACCAGTTGCATTCACACTGGAGCGTATGTACCCCTGGGTGTATACGAAGACCTCCCAAAGCGGGTGTGTGTGTGTGCGTGCGTGTGTGTGTAGTGGGGGAGGGTTATGGAGAGTTTTAAAGGAATTAATTTCCAGATCTTCTACTTCCATATGCACCCTCTCATAAAATCCATCTGTCTGAAAAGGCACTTGTGGCCAAGATTTTCCTTTCCCACTTTCCCTTTTTGCCTTTCTGCCACTGTACAAAACAAAGGCATGCCTCATACCCATTGCATCCCTTACCATGGCATATGGCTCAGCCGGGGCACTAAAAGGAGCAACTGGACCATGCCTTTATTTTAGCCCCCCTCTTCTGCCCTCAATCTCTATTTTTATGAGCCAAGAAGTATAGGACAGTGTATAAGTGACTGGACTATGGAGCCAGAAAGTCTGTGTGTGGATCCAGGCTCTGCGACCTGGAAGAGTCATCTAAGCTATCTCAACCTTAGTTTTGGCATCTATAAAATGGAGATAACAATAGTAGAGTGTTGTGAGGATTAAGTGGGTTCATACATGCATGAAAAAAGTATGACCTGTAGTTTATACTAAGTGGTGCTATTATGATTTCCAAAAATATTTCACTTTTTATTTTTTGCCAAATTTTAAATGTTTAGTTTTGATTAACTAAATAATATTAATAATTACAATTAAAACTCAGACATCTTAGTTAATTTAGCACTTAGAGGAGAATGGTCATGGGAAATTTTGGAAAATTATGTTTGATTACATTTAAGAGAATGACATGATAATCCTTACAATTGTGTATATGTATAATAGCATATATTTAAAATGGTGAATATTTACAATATACTGGAAATTATACCATTTGCAACTTTTTAATGAAAAATTTTGGAAGTCAATTTATTTTACATTGAGAGAGAGAGCGAGAGCGAGAGCACGAGCAAGGAAGGGGCAGAGAGAGAGGGAAAGAGAGAATCCTAAGCAGGCTCTGTGCTATCAGCATGGAGCCTGATGCCTGGCTCAATCTCACAAACTGCAAGACCATGACCTGAGCCCAAATCAAGAGTTGGACACTTAACCAACTGAGCCACCCGGGCACCCCTACAATATATATATTTTTTAAGAGTAGGTGTGTATAAGCAAAAGTGTTCACAGACATTGGGATAAGACACTGACTTGTAGGAGTAAAGATGTAAGTGAAAGTAGTGTTATAAAATTATCTTTTTAATTTCTGTTTTATGAACACTAGGTATTAAGAACATAGGTATTAAGAATAATATCTTTGAGCCCCATGACAGGCTCTGTGCTGATAGGTCAGAGCCTGAAGCCTGCTCTGGATTCTGTGTCTCCTTCTGTCTCTGCCCCTCCCTTGTTCATGCTCTCTCTCAAAAATAAATACTAAAACATCAAAAAAAAAAAAAAAAAAAAGAATACCATCTCCTTTATCAAGTTAGAAAACTAAGTAAAATTCTAGAATTCTGAGGCTTTCCTGGCAGAAAGTCAAATTGACTCTATGTGGACTAACGCTGCTGAATATCTCCAGTGCTTCACACAGAAGGTCAGTGTATGGACAACACATGCACTCCCAAATTGATTAGTATGTGACACATGGGAGAGGGCTCTTCCTTTGAAGGGGGAGCTGGATTTGTCCTTTGATCTGTTTGTAGTTGTAGAATGGGCCCTTTCAGAGTGGATCTTGTCCTGAGGCCAAAATGGGGAGACTCTTCTGCTGGATGAATGCTTTGAGACTTTTACATCATGCTGGAAAAGCAGCTGTTACTACTACTGGAAGACCACCAGCTAAGACCAAAAAAAAAAAAAAAAAGAATGGGCCTCATGAGGAACATGCTAAAAATAGAGTGTTTTCAATGTAAAAAAAAAAAAAAGGTGTTGAAGAAAATTCACATTCCCTCAGGTGTGTTTATTGACGATTATATTTACATCAGTTTGACATTCTTATTTCGTGCCATGCCTCAAGATGGAAGTTTGGATGCCAATTTCTTAGTGTGCAAGTTTTGTGTCTGCATATCCATGGTTGTAATCATGATGAATATACAATGCTGTGTGCTGGGTTTTTACACTTAACATTATTTTCCAGACCCTTGCCAAGGAAAGCCCAGAGCTTTTAGAGGAGTGATCTGATAATACTGTAGTCATATTTATACCAACTGCCACCAAATCCGAGGAGAGCACGAACTTTACTTAATGTAATTTGTTATGGCCTATTTTAATGGCCATTTGAGACCCAGGTATCAATTGTTGGAGACTCAGGTCAGATAATGCAGGCCTCGTCTGAGACATCGAAGCTTTGGCATGCCGCTTGTGAAAAGTTGCTGACCCTGCCCCAGCCAATCTGGAAAAGCAGCATCCAGGAACATAATGTGTTTACAGGCATTTGAGAGAGTCACCAAACCCCACCCTGAGCCCTAACCCTTCTCCATATATTTACTGTCCTTCACCAAGTCACTAATTCCCAAGGGCTGCATCCTATGGCCAAGTCCAAAATGGCATAAATCCTAAGCTAGTTGCCTAGAGTTTTTGTAAAGTCTGTGTGATGTTTTTGTGAAATATTCCCAAGGAGGATTTAATTCTAACATTAAGACATTGCTGTTTAAAACATTGAGGGATTAGTCAAGTAGTTTGTATTGGTGGCAGTTATATTAGTTTTATAATTTTGGAGGGAAATGTGATAATATAGATCAACAGCTATATTGATATCCCCACTGTTTTTACTCATTCCTAAAATTTTATTATAAGGAAATAATCTGTAGTCCATAATACACATGCATGCATGCACAATGTATTGTAGTATAAAACTGGAAAACGGTCTAAATATTTAACAGTGGAATAATTGTAAAGTCTATTATATCAACCAGATGGAATATTATATACCTAAAAAGAAAGTTAAAAGGAGTATGCAAAATATGGGAAAGTATATATGAAATAATGTTACAAGGTAAGAAGAAAAAATGAATCACAAAATTATATATACACGGTGTACATAACTATGAAAGATAGGTAGAAGGATAGATATCAATAAATTTGGGAAGCAATCAGCCTTTAAGAAAAAGGAAGAACAAAAACTTAAGGATGACTGAGTCTGAAGCAATCATGAGATTCATTGACTGCTGGTGTGAGAGGACATGTGGGAAAATAACAGTGACTTCTGAGCTCTGCCTTAAGTCCTTGTGGAAAGCCTGTGAATTTCCCAGTACCAGTTTTCTTTTTCAGTTTTAGACTCTCTTTTTTGTGTCCTGTACTTTCTTGTCTAGAAAATACTGAACTATATCCAAGCTATAAAAATCAGTTCTTAAAATTCCAACAGAAGTTACTATGGAGAAATGTAAAAAAATGGATTTGGTTGGGAAATTGGATTAAAATATACATTTTTTTATCCTGACATTGCTTACATTTTTAATAAAATATCTTTAAAAATAAGAAACTGCCATTCTTGCCCATATGTACCAGTTTATTTCTCTCTTTAATATATGTTTGCAAATACCAGGATGCAATTATTGTCTGAAGAAAATCTGTGATTACAGTTTTATATAGAGGAGTATAATTTCTTAATACTATAGCCTGTTAGTAGCATTGTTTTTGTTACCTAGTTTCAAATTATTAGTAGTCTAAAAAGTGGGAAAAATATCTCATAGTAGCTAATTTTTTTTATAATTTTTAAAAAGATTTATTTATTATTTTTGAGAATGTGCATGCAAGCAGGGAAGGGGTGGAGAGAGGGAGGGATGGAAGATCCGGATCAGGCTTTGTGCTGACGGCAGCAAGCCCCACATGGGTCTCCAACTCACAGACTGCAAGATCATGACCTAAGCTGAAGTCAGACACTCAACTGACTGAGCCATTCAGGTACCCCAGTAGTAGCTAAATTTTTGTAGGTCATATCTTCCCCTAACATGTTTCATTATTAGATAAGTAATAACAGATTTATAATGGGTTTATCACCTCCTTAGGAATTTTCTTCAGGTAGTCTCTTTTGAGAGATCTTCTAAAAAGAAAAACTAATTTTAACTTAAATCACTGGGAAATCTGCTTCTGAGAGTAAAGGGAATCTTTTTATTACCAAAGTTGTGTAAGAAGCAGGAAGGAAATACATAAATGTTAGCTGTAAACTAGGGTGCTTTCATTAGGAATTTATATTGATTATATTTATCTGAAGAGAGCATTGTGATATTAAGAAATCATCTTAAAGATTCATCTGTATGCCTTTTCATTGCTTTAAAATTCTATTTGGCACCATTCTAAAAAGTGATTGTACTAACAGACTGCTAGTTTCTTTTGTATTGCTCATAAAACATCTTCCTGGATGGTAGTTGCCATACATTAATATCTGATTATCAATGAATTAGGTTGTTTTTAAGTTTGTTCTTGAAAATCCTTGAATTTTGTGATTGCTGATTCACCTCTCTATTATGCCCCAACATACCTACCTCTAAAATATGGTCACTGTTTTAGTGAGTATCTCAGAAATAGACTCGGTAAGCCAAAAATGGTCACCATTATGTAATGTAGTGGAAGTGGGAAAAAAAGAATTAATGCTTGGAAAGAACAAGCTCCCAATTGTTTTCCTTTAAGACAAAAATAGAATAAATGTAATGCCTGCAAGTTGTTTCATGCTGAAGTGCTACATTTAGTCCTTAGCAGGCTTGGCAATGGCAGGAAGAGACTACGTTCTATTCTGGAATCTGGACATGAGTCTCAGCTCCATCATTTCTGAGTGTCATGACCTTGGATAAGCCACCCCTCTGAGTAATTTTCTACAAAAATGGGTGGAGGCCAAATAAACATTCTTCCAACACTTAGGGGTTTGACTAGAGAGAGACACACTGACAGTGTCCTCTACTGACACCATCACCGATCAGGTATTCTTAAAAAATGGATGTTTCTACCGGAACAGGACATTTTAATAAAAACGTTGATAGGGAACACAACAAGGCTTTTAAACAGAGACTTAGAGTCCTTTTTGTCTTCATTCAAATCTGCTTTATTTTTCTTTCTGTGACGCTATATAAAAATCTCATCAATATACAAAATCATTCTGAGCCTCAGATTTTCTCATTTTCTCTGGATGAGAGCTTTGATTAGCTTTTTACAAGTTCTTCATTAGTAATTGGCTTGCTTTTTTGTTTTTGTTTTTGGCTGTTGTCTCTAATAAGTTTCTGTTCTATCAAAGAATTCTTTGAGGATGGTCTGAAATACTCTACTCTGTGTTATGATACAGAATATTACAATTTAATATTCTTTATAAAATGCAACCAACAAGTGCTTTCCAGATTAAATGTTCATTTCTTCTTTTTGATGCTGGTGGCTGGGATGGGTTGTTCAGTCTTATCATCATGCCTGACCTAGTTGTGCAGCCGTTCCTATTTAATTAATAGACATTTACATAAGCTCTTTTTCCCCCAGCAAGCTTCATAATGGTCTTGTTGGTTATCTCCTTTCACCCTGTGAAGTACCAGCAGTGCTATTTCTATTTTGCATATCAAAATACTGAGAGATTAAATAATGTACAACAAATTGATAACTGAATAAGTTTGGGAGCTCAGAATTCTGGCATATTAACAGTGTTGCTTAAAGCAACAACCCGTATAGAGTCTATAAATATATTCAAACTCTGCTTTCTAATCCAGGAGTTGGAGTTGGGACTGTCAGCAGCTTAGGGAGGGAGCCCTTTGTAGATGTAGGCAGGAGTGGGAGAATTAGTTTCTGGACTCCCTCTGGAGCCATGAAAGGAAAGTTTTTTGTTAGCGGAGGAGGTGGTGTCTAAGAACTATTGCTGTGATGTTTGTAATTTTTAATAAAAATTCTGGGAAGCCTGGTGGCTTCTGTGCAGCATATGAATTTGAAGAACCCTCCTATTTTTTTTTAAATCTGACTTTCCAAACATCATTAGAATTTTATTCCTAATTAACTGGCCAACAAATATCAACAGGTGCAACTTGAACAAAGCATAGCTTCTCTGGGCTCCCTCTGCCTCTCCAAGAACTGAGGAGACTTTTAGGGTACTTGGGCAAGACTTTCATTTCTTTCCCACGTATATCTATTTTTAAATATTCTCTCACTGTCTTTGTATCTTTATCCTCACACACTCAGGGGGGAGAAGTCTGTCCTGGGATATTTCCCACCTCTTCCCCCCTGCCCTGCCACCTTTTTTTTTTTATCTCTTTTCAAAACTATAAGAGGGGATTGTTTGTACTTCAAACCTTGCTTCTTTGCCTTGTCTAGGTGTTGATTACTTCCAGAGCATTCTTTGGATCTTATAGGGATCGCTTCACTTATTTAACAATGTCACCAACACAACAAACAAAAATAAATATTTTTTTATTCTCTAACTAACCACACTTGTCAGTCTTTCTTAAAAGATGGAAGTCTGTGTGTCCCTTACTTAACTTCCTTTCCGCTAAACCTGGGGTGATCTCTTTCTGTCTTAGAGCCTACCGCCACAGGCTTCTCCAAGTCCTGCTCACTGTTTAAGGCCTGGAACAGATAAGTGCCATATCGCCAGGAAATCTTCGCTGCCCCTCCTCCACCAGTCTGAACTGAACTCTCCTTTGTCTGAGTTCCCATATTCCTGGGTTTGTACCTTTTGAGTGGTACATAATCTGTTGTGTATGAGAGTGATTTCTGTAACCCTTGAATTGCGGATACCCTAATGAGCATGGGGAGAGATGAGGAGTGAAGAGAAGATGTCCTATTCAGTTTGACTCAAGGCCCCTCTTAGCTCATGAAAATACATACCCCATGCACAGTCTGGTGTTTCCAACTGCATAGCACCCAACACAGTGTCATGGAAACCCCTCACAATACAGCAAGCATTAGATCTGCAGGATGACAAGAGGAGTTGAGGAGGCATCGGGATCTCACCATGAGTATCACTCCAGGGAACAAACAGTCTTTCCATCCATGGGTTCTCGCACCTGGGCTGCCTCTGCAGCGTGGTTTCATTCTTATTTATTGGCGACCTCCTCTCTGGCCTCCAGCACTTGCAGGCCTTCCTCAGGATACCCTCAATCTCACAGTGGGGAACATCTCATTTTCTGCTAGTGTCATTGAGAACCCCACACAATCTTCTCTGAGGTGGGAAGCCTCGTGATGCCTCTTCTCCAAATGATGAAAATAAATAAATAAAATGAAATGAAACAAAACCCATCCCACAGAGCGCATCTCTCTCTGCCAGCTTTTCTGGTTTCTGCTCACAAGTCCTATGATTCACCCCCCACCATCAGGCCAAATGACATTTCTGTTCTCCCTAGGGATCTGCCTTTCCATTCTCTTTAGAAATCCTAAGTAGAGGGGAGTGAGTGGTGAAAAACTTACCTTTGGTATTCTCTCCCCTAGAGATGCAACTCAGGACTTTAGTGCTAGGGGTGCAGCTGGACTGTAAACCCCAGGAGTTGAGATAATGGGATGCTGTTTGATATCTTTGTAGTACCTAAAGCTAGACTATTAACCCCATGAGAGTAGATTGTGCTTCTGTCTTGAGTCTGCTGATATCTCTAGTGCCTAGAACAGTGCTTGGCGTATGGAATGATGCTCCTCAAATATTGGTTGAATAAATGAATGGTGAATAGATGGATAGATGGATGAATACTTAGCAAAAGTTTTACCCACAGGAGGTATTCAGTGATGTTTATTGAATGCATTAGTAAAGCAAAAAAGAAAAGAAAAGAAAAACACATGAACTAATATGGGATTGAGTTAAGTAGAAAGTGATGAGTTTATTATACATTTTAGTAGTGTTTCTTAGTTTCTTAAGGTGTCTGGATAACACACCTTAGGGGGATACTGTGTGGCAGGGCATAGGCTAACTCGGAGAATTAAAATATGCCTCTTGGTGCATCAGTTCTTTTCAGTAGTAATATAGGATATTATCTTTTGTGTGGAAGCCAATAGATAGATTTTAGAATATAGTGCATAGTTTACATAAGTTTCTATGGAGAGTTATTCCTGACTATGCCTTCAGACCCTCTCCTTTGTTCTTAGATGTACTTTGGAAGAAATATTTGGGAACACAGATAGTGAAGATTTTATCTTATCTGGAGACTCCTATAAATGTACAGAAGATTCTGCCCCTGGTTTTGTGACAAAGAGAAAGAATGTTTCTTTTCCTTTAACATCCCTACAGTGGCATTGGAGGCCACTGGTGCATTCCACACAAACATTCCCCTTTACAGAATAGGTTGCATATGCCAATAATTTATCTTGGTACAGTAGCATGTATTTGTCTATGCATTCATTCCATTAATATTTATTGAGTGTCTACTAGGTGAAAGGCACTGCTATGGATGCTGAGATTGAAATAGTAATGAGAGTACTTTCTCTGTCCTCAAGAAATTACAGTATAGTAACAGAAGGCTCCTGTAAATGGTCGATTACCTGTGCAGAATGGTGTGGAATTGAGCAGTAGGCTTAAGGATGGGGTGCAGTGGGGACACAGAGGGAGGGCAACTGATGCACGATTGGGGTAAAAGAAAGCTGAGATCTACAGTTCATCAGTTTGAGCCCCCAATCAGGCTCTGCACTGATAGCATGGAGTCTACTTGGGATTCTCTCTCACTTCTCTCTCTGCCATTCCCTTGCTCATGCTCTCTCTCTCTCTCTCTCAAAATAAAGAAATAAAAAAAATTTTTTTAAAAGAAAGCTGAGATCTGTAGGAGAAAAATGGACATTAGTAGGTAGGAAAGGGTGGGAGGGTATTCCTAACAGAGAGAACCTCATGTACAAAGGTTTGGAGGTAAGAAAAATAGTGTTTGGGGAACAGCAAGTAATTTAATGGTAAACTGTACATAAATATAAGTAAATATCTAGTTTTCTAATTCTGAATAGGATTTTTAAACACAAAAATGATAAAAGAAATGAAAGAAAAATTATATGTTAAATTATCTAATGTTATATTCCCCATATAAATCATCATGAATAAAATTTAAAGATAATGAGAAATCTGGAAATTTAAATTATTTTTAGTAATTCAGCATCTTTTATGGGAGCAGGTATTACCTGTTTATGGACCACTATATTTCTAACATTTGAACCATTGCATGACTCATGGTGATGGTTGAGTGAATGAAAAGGATCAGTGTCCTCAAAAGGTACAAAAGAGCTAAAACATATTAATAATAAACCCCTGCAAAACCTCACTAGACAAATAGTCAAGAAAACATGAATAGACACTTCAAGTTGGGAGTCATCCTTGTTCTTTCCTATTTCTTACACAGCGTATTGAATCCTTTAGCAAATCTTGTTGGCTCTCTATTCAAAGTAAATCCCAAACCTGACCATTCTCCCCCATCCACACTACCATCACCTAGTATAGGCCACCACCATATCTGAGTTACTACAACCCCTCCTAGCTGGTCTTCTGCTTCTCCTTCTCCTTCTACAATATCCAGACTGATATTTTAAACTGTAAATCAGAATATGTCGCTTCTTTTTCCAAAATCCCCCAATGTCTCCCCATCATACTCAGAATAAAAGTCCAAATCTTTTATATGCTTTGCAAGGCCCTACATGATCTTACCTTTTGGTTACCTTTCCAGTCTTACTTCTGCCAATATTACTCTACATTTCATCTGGCCACACTGGTCTTCATGCTGTTTCTGGAACACTCCGAGCACTCTCCCTCACTAGAATCTTAGTGTCTTTGCATTTGTTCTTCCCAAGCCAAAAATACTCATTTCCCAAAGAATTACATGGCTTTGCTCTTTACTTGGTCAGCTCTCTGCTGAAACGTTACCTTTGCAAAGAAGCCTTCCCTCACCAACTTACATAAAATAGCATGCCTCCCCATTATTCTCTATATATTAGTTTTTTTTTTTCTCTTAACCATTTGACCCTTTCTGCTTTACTCTGTATAGAACATATAAAAAGAGTGAAAGATGTAGACCCAGAAAATTCCTAAACATGTGAGTATGGAATTAGGATCCCTTTTATTCCCTTTCCATCCCTAGGCACCAGAGAGAAGCATATGTAAACTTCTCTGGAAGGATGCGTTTTTAATCCTAGGCATCAAAGAAATACTAGATTTATAGTTCTACTACCAGGTCACAATTTATTTTTTTTATTAAAAAAAAATGTTTTATTGGAGAGAGAGAGAGGGAGTGTACATGCCTGAGCAGGGGAGAGGGGGCAGATGGCAAGGGAGAGAGAGAGAGAGAGAGAGAGAGAGAGAGAGAGAGAGAGAGAGAGAGAGAGAATCTCAAGCAGGGTGTATGCTCAGCATGGAACCCAATGTGGGGCTCGATCCCATGACCCTGGGATCATGACTTAAGCCGATATCAAGAGTCAGATGCTTAACCAACTGAGCCACCCAGGCACCCCAGTCACAGTTTAAAAAGTACAGAATTCATAAGAAGCCATTAAAAGTGAGAGGTAGCAAAAACCACAAACTGTAGTATCAGATGCTCAAATTCGTATGTTAAAAAATTTTGGTGCAAAATATAAAATAAATATGTTGAATATGATTCTTCAAAAGGAAGGAAATACTGACAGTATAATGTAGGAAGAAGAGACTATCAAAAATAATCAGGTAAATGTAATAAACAATCAAATAGAAACTTCAGAAAGGAAAGCATCTAATTAGAAGGCCTAACTAGAAAGCAGATAAATATAGTTAAAGAAAGCATTAATGTGTGAGAAGACTCTGAAGAAATTATACACATTGTTGCAAAAACTAAAAGGAAGATGGTAAATATAACAGGTTAAGAGATACTAGGGAGAGAGGAGGAGAAACACATGTCTGATAGTAGTTCCAGAAAGAGGGCCTAGAGAGAATGAAGAGTGAATATTCACAAAGCTGTTGGTGAGAATTTTCCAGGACTGTTGCAAGGACTCTGATATTCAGATTCAGAAGGTTCAGTGAATCTGAGCAGGATCAATGAAAAGGAACCGACACATAGACACATTATCGTAAAACACTAAAGGGAAAGAGAATATCTTAAAAGAAGTGACAATTAGAATTGATAGTTCACTTCCAAACAGAAAAGAAAAAAGAAAATGGAAGCCAGAAGGAAATGGGATTATATATTCAAAGTGTTGAGAGCATATAATTGTAACCTAAAATTTTATACCCACAAACGCTCATTTTTTCAAAAATGGAGACAAGATAAAGCATTCACAATGTGGCACATTTACTACCTACAGATCTTCACTAAGAGGTGCTCTGAAGGATGTAGTTCAATGATAGTGAAAATGATCCCAGAATGAATATCTGAAGATCTAGGAAAAAAATAGGAAGCAAAAAGAATAGTCAAATGTGAGTAAATTTCAACAAACACTGAGTTCAAAAATTAATAATATAAAATTTATGGGATTAAAAAAGCCAAAGATACAACTGAAATACAACAGTAGTACAGGAATCAGAAAGGAGTGATCAGAGTTAAACATTCCAAGTTACTTGAATTATTTGGGGAAAAGGCAAATAGATTGAGTAATTATATTTTATTAAGTAAAACATTTACTTAAAGATTGTGGGATAACTATTAGAAGTTTAGAAATACAGCCTGTACTTTCAAGTTAATAAAAAGAGAAAAAAAAAAAAAAACAATGAGAAAAAACATTTGAACCTATACTGAATCTAAAGGAAAGCAACAGAGGAATAAAAATGAAAAGGAAAAGAAACATTAAAAATAGAATAAGTAAAAAAAGCCTAAAATAGAAAAAATAAAATTAAATTATATCAGTAATCACAAAGCCTGCAAGTGAACTAAACACTCCATGTAAGAGATAGATTATTAAGGTGGATTTCTTAAAGAATCTATGTTATTTTTATAGGAAATACATCCAACATAAGGACACAGATTGAAAAGCAAATAATTTTTAAAATGCATTAGGTAAGTAGAAAGTTGGTGTGGCTATATTTATAGCAGATAAAAGTTCTTTTGGGGGAAGAAAGCATAATCAGAGATAAGTATGATCACTGTATTAAAGCCTCATTCTCTGGATATATGCCTTCAAATAACATAGCTTCAGGACATAGAAAATGAAAATTGACAGACTTCAAGCAGAAATGGACAAATCAACTATTTTAATGAGAGATTTAAACTTCTTTTAGAAATTCGTAGATCAAACAGATAAGAATCTAGAAAACATGGACAGCACAATTACCTGGCTAGATCTAGTGGCACATGGGGAGCGCTCTAGCCAACAACTCAAGATTACATATTCTTTATGCATATTTTTAAGTACCCATGCAAAATTAAAAAATTAAGAACAACAAAATAAATCCGAACAAAATATATACAGGGAAAAAATAAAAATAAGTATAGAAATCTGCAAAACAAAAGACAAAGAAACTTCAAGAACACCAACAAAAAACACATATGGCAGGACTGGCATATAGTGGGTACTTGGTACATATCTTTCTGTTCATTGAATAAAAAGCAATAGAAGACTATAAACGTGTGTACATGAAAAGGTTTGAAATTCACCAAATAGTGATTAAATCTGAGTTGGTCAGTCTTAGGTTATCCTGCTTTTTTTCTTTGTTCTTTTCTGTATTTTCTGAGCTCTCTGTATGTATTTCCCTTACAATTTTATGAAAACACATTATTTTGAAATAAAAGTAAGTAGATTTTTCCAGAGATGGACTAGAGAGAGGATTAAATGTCCCTGACAACACCTCTGGTCAGTGGGGTGGAAAGGTGCAATGTAAGACCACACTTCGGAGGTGCTTCGCTCCCTACTACATGGATGACTTTAAGTGTAATCCCTTTGAACCCGTTCTCCAAGTGGCAACAATAAAGCCTTCCTCAAAGAATTACTCAGATAGGTGACCCCGTGCAAAGCACTTAGTACAGTGTCTCATACTGCAGATGTTCAATAGCCGTTTTCCTTTCCCTGCTTGAGGAAGCAGGCTTAGGGAAATATCCCTCTCCATTTCTAAGGAATGTACCCTGAGTGGAAGGCAAATTCGATCAGTCTGGAATATGCAACTGGATGAAAGCTTCATATGTGAAATTATATTTGTGCCCTCCTGGAGAGCCAAGAAAATTAAGAAATGAACCAAGAAATTCATCTCCTTTATTAGATGGAAGAATGAAGGTGCAGTATTATCATTTCCTTGTGATAGTCATATCTAATAGTTCTGAAACCAATTCACAGTATTCATGTCAGACTTATTTTATGAGACATTTAACCATTGCTAAATTAAATTTCATAGGAGAATGTGCCTATATAACTCCTCTGGAGTTACAGAGATAGAAATCTGACCCATCATTTCTATTTTCACGGAAAACCATTTAGCAGAACTTTGTTCCAGTAGAAGTGTTTATTGAGTTGTAAGCCTAACACAGTTCACTGGCTGCATGTATTTCCACACTGACATTTTTCTCAGTGCAGATTTGCATCAGTTCATTAGTACTGACAGCAGATGGTAGTACTTTCACACAAATTTACCTTCTGAATTGATCTAAGAAATGTCACTAAAAAGATCCTGACAGTTTTGATGTTCTTCCATTTCTGAAAATGGTATGTTAAACAAATAAGGTGTAGGGTTTTAGATTTTTTTGACTCTAGCTCATAATTCCTAAACTAAAAATGAAAGACGGCTTTCATCTCTGATTCTGGCTGTCTGAAGGAGAAAGTAGAAAATGCAGATAATGTTTCCTGATGGCATGAACCTTAAAAAATCTCCAGTGCAGAAAAATGGCTTTTGGAGAATATTATCCAGATTGATTGTCTACACTGATAAGACACCTCAAATTATTTGTAAATTCTCTACCGTAACTTTGAATATAAATTGT
This sequence comes from Neofelis nebulosa, assembly GCF_028018385.1. Classification (NCBI taxonomy): domain Eukaryota; kingdom Metazoa; phylum Chordata; class Mammalia; order Carnivora; family Felidae; genus Neofelis; species Neofelis nebulosa. Next base: position 94,332,653 of record NC_080782.1, on the reverse strand, counting down.
TTGGCTTGCAGGATTAGCTGATTGAATGTTACTGAAAAAATAGTATCAGCTCAGGTCATAAGGCTCACTTTGAATTCTGTCACTTCTGCAGCATTAACATATCCCTAAGATTAGCCACATTTTTAAACTATAGATTTGCCGTTAGTTAGGGTTAAATCATTATAAAATTGTCAGACAAGAAGACTTAATATTTGCTAAGTGAACGATGAGGGAAGATATGAATTCTAATCACATCGGGGAAACTTTTTATTTTTCTATATTGTATAATCATTATTATACTCATAATGACTTAAGGCCTATATTCAGTAGTCTTATATATTTAGAAACCAGGATTTTTGAGTATTTTAAAAATTAATTTTCCATCTGTATCTGAAAAGTAATTAATGGTTTGGTTAGTTTGCCACAACTAAGAGAAGCTGACACACTTGAGAAAGCATTGGGTGTTGGCCATATACAGTTTAACCATGGAAGTGATTATGGATGCTTTTGACACACTGCTAGAAGAGTGGCCATGATTAGCAACATATTTAAGGGATTTATTTAACAACAAAAAGGAGCTTTTCGGTTCTAAATGCTCTCAAAATCAAGGGACCCTGTTTTATTTTATTCATAACGCTTATTATTTTCTGGATTATTTTGTCTATTTATTTGTTCTATAAATTTATTGGCTGTCTCCTGCACTGGCATGAAAGTTCCCTGGGATCAGGGACTTTGTTTATCTTTGCAATACAGTGATCTCTATTACTATATCCAGAACTGTTCCTGGCAGACACATAAGACATGATCAGTAGATATGTGTTGAATTAATAAATACTAGTTTAAGGCATATAAGGAGAGCCAGAATGAATCAAGCTGGACGGGAAGACTTGCTATAGGCATAACACATTGGGGCTCTGACCCTAGGCTCTGCTTAGATTCGAATGGGAAGGAGGGGTGGGAAGAGAGCAGGAAAGAGGGAGCCCAGGCTCTGCTGTAAGAGTCAGGCCACTAGGCAGACTCTGGAGGTGGCGCTCAGGAGACATACACTGCCCCATACCCAGCGGATACCCCAGCCCTCAGCACACACATACATCCCCAAATATCCATACCCAGCGTCTCCAATACACAGTGGAATGGTGCCTCTGTTTCCTGTGAGCAGGTGTGTGCACATGCACACCAACATGAGTGTTTTGGGGTTGGAGGGTAGAGTTAGCAGCAACAACCACACGTAATTCTTTCCATGGATGCTCTGAGTTCAGCTTCTCCTTGGACTGGCTGACAAGAGGAGAAGAAGCCAGGAGAAGAAGCTAGACCCCTAGTCCAAATCCAGCCAACAGGCTTGTTGTATTTGGCCCACTCTATGTTTAAAAAAAAAAAAAAAAGTGCCAAAATTTAAATTTAGGAGATTTTACATAAAAATCTGGATTGCTAGGTTATTTTGACAAATGGGAAGACCTGGCACACTGAACCTACATTCCCACATGGCACAATTGGCTGGAGCAGAGTAGCAAGCCTAGCCTTGGCTGGGCACACTCTCCATTTCCCCACAGTCCCTGTCACCTGCTTGTGTATTTAACTGACCTCGCTCCTTCACGCTACCTGTGTGATCTTTGTAGGTATCTGTCCCAGTTTGCTTGGCCAGCTATAACAAAATACCACAGATTGGGTAGTTTACACACAACGGAAATTTATTTTTTACAATTCTGAAGTCTGAGATCAGTATACCAGCCTGTTCTCATAAGGACGCTCTTTCGGGTCACACACTTCTTGTGTCCTCACATGGCAGAAGGGGGTGAACTAGCAATCAGGGGGCAGGATCTCTTTTATAAAGTCCAAATTCTCATTCCTGAGGGCTCTACCCTCATGACCTAATCACTTCCTAAAGGCCCAACCTCCTGTAATACCTTCACACCGGGCTTTAGGATTTCAACATATGAATATGGGGAGATGCAAACATTCAGACCATAGCAGTATTTGAGTTTGCAGTCTTTGGCGTAGTTGTGAATCTACAATGTAAACGATCAATAAATTTATTGTTAATAATTGTTTTTGCATTGGCACAATTTGTGCGTGGATCACTCACTACATAGAAATCTCCTAGGGCTCCCCATTGTTGGCCAAATTATGTCCACATCGCTACACTGGCAGCGGTCTGACCCGTATCTTGGATCCAGTCATTCTCCTATGAAGGCAGTGGCGTTGCATCAAGTGAGTTTTGATTTACAGAAACGGCCCAATAAGCTTGGGAGAGACAGAAGGATAGAAACAGATAAACAGAGGAAACTCAGAAAGAGACAGACAGAAGTACAACAATTTAAATAATGCAAGCCATTCTCCTGCTTCCTCTCCCCTCCCCTACCATTCTACCCACTGAACATGTGCCTGTTGGCACCGCAGTGATGCTTGAAACAATCAACACATTGGCAAAGTTTATGTAAAAAAAAAAAAAAAAAAAGTGTGAAAGATTTTGGTTCCCTTACAATGAGGCGAATGAAATACATTGTTCACGTGGTCAGGCTACTGGGCTTCACAGACAGCCTTGAGGAAAAACCGGAGAATAATTACAGGCCATAGAGTAACATTAGTTGACAAAGAGAGGAAACTGATAAAATTTGTCTACAGTTGGTATTGTGTAAACAAAACTGTGTACCCTTCTATACTTTATCAATTCATAACTTCTTCTCATGTGTGGATTATGAATTATATTTCAAAAACTGAAATTGATCTGTATCTTAATTTAGTAACTTGGAATTTAAAGCAAACTTTTATTTTAACAAACCAGATTGTGCGTTTTAACTTTTTCAAAGTAACTCACACTGGCAATCCTGGACCAACTCTGATTCCTACAGGAGCATCCAATACTTGGGCAGCCTTTTTTTGTACTTCATCCCTGCAAGACAGATGAATTCATGACTCCTGTGTTAAAGAATTCTCAAAAAATCAATAGGTAAGAAACACCATCAAGATACATTGGCTTTTACTCTTATTTTAAAAGTGTAAATCTTTTTATGTGACTCTAAAAGCCAAGCTAAAAAAGAAATATTTTTTGTAATAATAATAATGGCTAATGTTTATTGATTTTTACTGTGTGCTAGGCACTGTTCTAAGTATTTTAGATATATTAAGACATTGGATTTTTATAACACCCCATGAGCTAATTTCCATTATTTTACCCAGTTTACAGAAGAGGAAGCTAAAGCACAGAGGAATTAAATGACTTGGCCAAGTTCACACTGCTAGTTAGATGGTAGAATTGGGATTTGAACCCATGCATTTGTGCCTCAGAGCCATGCTCTTAACCACTGCACTATGCTACCTTAGCAAATGCTGTAAATTTTGAGTGTAAAATTGGAATCATCAAGGGGAGTCAGGAGTCCCAGTGCCTTGACTCCCCTTTTAACTACCTTACTGGGGATCCTCAGTCCCTTTGGACCTCAAGTTCCTGTCAAGTAATGGAGCTGATATTTGGAAATGCTAGAATTCCACATGGTGGGCACATATCTTTGAAGACAGCTCATCTCTTCTGTTGGTAACTGATTTTCTACCTCTCACCCAACTACAATGGAAACATGAGAGTTTCCTGTTTTTTCACTTGTTTCCTAGGAGTGTCAACTACATCACATCTTGGCTGAGCGTTGTAGGGCCAGTTGTTGGGCTAAATCTACCTCTGAGTTATGCCAGAGCAGCTTCTGAGGATGAATGAAATGTCCATCAACAAGGTAAAAAGGAAAGCCCGCATTGAATGGTTTGCTATGACAAAGACCCTGTTATCTCTGTTACACTTAGGGTCTTCACTGGCCCCATCAAATGTTAAGTCTTCTTTCATCTTTAATAGGCTGAACATGGACTGTTTGTTTAGGTTTTCAGTCAGGCAGGGCCCCATCGTTTAGGAAGCATTGGACTTTGCTACAATAACACTCACCCAAACACAGGAGTGGATGGCTTTATTTCAGAATTGTAATAATTCTTTGTTGCTCAGTTAACTTTCTTTTATTCTCTTGAATTTTGTTTTGTTTTTGTTCTTAACTTTCTTCTGTTGGGCCAAAGAACTTAGGAAATTGTAGCATGAGGGACACCAAAAGTATACTTGGCCAGCCCCGGTTTTAATAGGACAAATACCATGCAATATTTCGACTCACCAAGACTTTGACATGGATTATTTTTTCTATTGGAAGCAAATGTCTGTAGTAACTGATATACTGTATACCTAATCTGGAAGAATTTTTGGTTTGGATTTGCTCGTTTTGTTTTTCATTTTAACTTGCCCAGGGGTTGAAATTAAGACAAAATGTAATTGTCTCTTTAGACAGTCTAGATCGGTGTCTATCAATGAGGAATGTACTTTAGAATCACCTGTGGATCTTTTATGACTATGAATGCTTGGGGCTATCTTCTGAAACAGCCTCACTGGGGTGGTTCTGACCCACCTGCTTCTGGAGAACCTCTGATCTGGACGTACCTTTAGTGTGGCATTTATTTGTATTGTGTTGGTCTCCCAATAGGCCTTTTCCAGTTCTGTATGAGCTCCAGCAAGCCTGACTTACTTCCTACCATTTGTCTGGACTTTGCTCCAGGCCTCCTGGTTGTTAAGAACGTCTAGGAGACATTTGTTCATGAGACAGCCCACTTGGAGGAAGCCATCGGGTGAGGGGGTTATCTACTGGCCGATCACAGTAGACTGTGCCTGCACTTTTAGTCTGTAGGTTCAAGGCTGAGCTCTCACACCAGGAGTGGAAGTAGAGAATGGGTTAATTCAAACTGCTAGAAAAGCTAAAAGTAAATTTTAAAATGCTGAGCTGCACATATTCATGCTGGGATGAGAGCCTGCTTACATGCTTGCTGGGCATTTTGGTATTTACCACTTAACATCTTTTCAACTTCTGCAGGGATTTTCATCACCCACCACCCCCCACCCCCCCCCCCCCCATCCACTCTCCCTAATGTAAACACAGATTTCTCAGCAAGTCATTTCTCAGACCATGTCATTTCTGGGGTAAAAAAACTAAATAAATTATAATAATGTGTCATCTGGATGATGTACTCGTTTGGAAATATTAGTTATCCTTTGCTATCAGATTCTGAGGGATAGTATCAATCACATAGGGACAATGTTTTTGTTGGTGTCAGTGTTGTTTTCAAGTTAATTTTTTTTGGTCTGCTTGATGAAGACCTTAAAATTCATCAGTGGCAGAAAATAATTCTGAAAAGCTCTTGTAGGTTGTAGAGACCACTCCCCCCAGAAAGATATCTCTGCTCAGGCAGCTCCATTTCTTTTCAGAATAGTTTTTGCTTTAAAAAAACTTAATTTTTGATTGATAAAAATTTCCGTTTTTAAGAATGCAGCTACATAACAGACTGTTATCCCAACAGTTATAAAACATTAGAAAATATTTTGTTTTGTCAAAGTAACAGCTCTTTCTCTGCAATATGAGGATTTTTCCTCCGGGTTTCTTCTCCAGTTAATATAATGCAAAACCCCTTCAATCAGAAATAGTGCTGGTTAAAGCTACCAAACAGTATCCTAAACTGCTTTTGTGTAGCCTTGGAACAGTTACTTCACCTCCTTGGTCCTCAGCTATGTGATTTGTGAGACCGACTGTAATTCTTGGTCTGTGAAATAGAAGTGTTGAATTCTAGACTGTGAGGTTGGTGAGCTGCCAGCTGTGTGACTTGGGCTAAATTTCCTAATCTCCTTTAGGCTTTTGCCATTTCTATTTTTAAAAAGCCCATTAACATCCATCCTACTCACCTACCAAGAGCAGGAAGGAGATCAAAATGCTAAGTCAACCTGAATGTGCTTCATAACCAACACAAGAGTAAGGGTGCCACAAGAGTAAGGGTGATCTGGGATAATTAGCCCCAGCTCCTATCCAGTGTCAGCATACATTCTCCCTCCCTCCCTCCCTCCCACCTTGTTTCCCAACACAAATGGGCCCCACCCCCCCATCAGGCAAGTCGTCTCCACCCACATCCTTATCTGAGTGTTGTTCTTGCTGGTTCCCACCTGGAAATGCTTCCTTCTCCATCTCTCTACTCAATTCTCAACCTAGTCTATATAATTCACTCTTACAAAGCCATCTCTGACCACCGTAGCTCCCACTGGTCAACCTCTCACTTCATTACTCACTGCACTTAGTCATAGTAGCATTTAATTTTCTCCCTTTCACTCTGATCGCCTCCTTAATGATGGATAATAAAATAACTTACCCACTTTCTTTGGTATGTTATAAGGTAGCATGCACATGAGAGTTGTTGTCTGCCTTTTGTAAGTGATCCAGGGAAGGCTCTCAGTCTGGGGATTGGGCCAGCAGCTGTGTTGATCATTTGATACTATGGCCTACAGACTGGGGGATAAAAAACCCAAACTAACCATCTTTCTAACACAGATGTATTAAAATAAAGATGTATTAAAGTAAAGGAATTTAAAACTGGGTTTTTGCATCCATTTTTCCTGAGATACGTATAGTTTTTATTCATACTCTCAAGATATTAGAAAATGGAGATCTGCATTGTCAGAACCAGCTCTTACATAATTCAAACAGCTGATATTCCAGTGAGTTGGGTTTTTTAAGGATTAAAATGTGAGAATAAGAATATGCAACTATTCAGTCCAGCAGATACCAACTGAGTTTCTCTTGTGTACTTAGCCCCGTGTTAGTGGCCAGGGATGACAAACAGAAAGACATGACCCTGGCTCATAACAATGCCACAGTCCAGTGAAAAACACAGACAAGAAAAAGACTCAGGGACAGTAGGACGTGTGCTGTGGCAAAGGTGTGGAAAGCCAGCGCCCGGGAAGGTTTGCAGAAGAGGAATGTGAGTGGAGCTGCGAAAAATCTAAGATTTAGCCAGGTCAAGAATGGAGGAAAGACCTTGAAGATGCATGGGGAACTGGCAAAGAGTGAGGCTGGCTCAAAGGACTGGGGCCAGGTCTGGAGGAGATTTATTGCCACACTGAGAATTTGTATCTGGCCTAAAAAACAGAAAGAACCACTGAGGGAATGCAAGTAGGAGAGTTGAAATGATCACTCTTGCATTTTGCAAAGATCCTGTATTTTTTAAATGATGATTGTGTATAACTAGTCACACATCTACTTTGTCAGTTTTTATCACAAGCAGGTACTGGCCCACAGGCTCTAGAAGGTAGGAGTGCATAAAGGACTGGGGGTATGCCAAGGATATTTTTCAGTTTTTACCCAGGACCTTCCAAAACCAAACCTGCCAGTGCCTGGAATGCCTGTTTCCTGGCTGTGTTACCTGGGGCAAGTCACTGCACCTCTCTGAGCCTCTCTTTCCTAATGTATTAAATGGAAGGACGTGTATTAGATCACTAGTTATTAGTTTATGACTAGTATATATGTATATTTTTTATGAAATAGAATATGTCTGGGAAACATTCCCTGTGTTATCTTCTTTACTCTCATACTACTACACTCACCACACTTCGGATTCTAGATGTGTAAGTTTTTCACACATCAAATGATCCTGCAGTAGCAACTGGTGTCCTGCAATTCAGTTCAGTTCTGATACCATCTGCCTGGAATTAGCACCACAAGACCTCCCCATGTAAGACCCCAGGTTATCACAAGTCCCAGGTTGTCACCTGTATTTCTGACTGACCAACTATAAACCAAGGTTGCCATGACCTCCTCCTTGGGTTCAGTAATTTGCTAGAATGGCTCATAACATTTAGGGAAACACTTACGTGTACTGGTTGATTATGTAACAAAGGATATGATACAGAATACAGATGAACAGCCAGATGAAGAGCTACGTAGGGCAAGGCCTGGAGAGTCCCAGGTGCAGGAGCTTCTGTCCACCTGGAAGCTCTCTCAAACTCGTACTTTTGGGATTTGATGGAAATGTCATCATGAAGGCATGAATGATCACTAACTCTACTTCTAGCCCTTCCCCTCTTCCCAGAGGATGGAGAACAGGTCTGAAAGCCCCAAGCTTCGAATCAGACCTTGGTCTTTTTGGTGACCAGCCCCCATCCTGAAGCTGTTCAAGAGCCCACCAAGAGTCAGCTCCTTATATCAAAAGACACTCCTATCTGGGGCGCCTGGGTGGCTCAGTCGGTTAAGCGTCCGACTTTGGCTCAGGTCACGATCTCACAGTCTGTGAGTTCGAGCCCCGCGTCGGGCTCTGGGCTGATGCCTCAGAGCCTGGAGCCTGCTTCTGATCCTGTGTCTCCCTCTCTCTCTGCCCCTCCCCCATTCATGCTCTGTCTCTCTCTGTCTCAAAAATAAATAAAAACGTTAAAAAAAAAATTAAAAAAAAAAAAAAAAAGACACTCCTATCACCCAGGAAATTCCAAGGGATTTAGGAAGTCAGTGTCGGGAGCCAGAATCAAAGACCAAGTATTAGAAGAAATGCTCCTCATGTTCTCATCGCTTAAGAAATCACAAGGGTTTAGGAGCTCTGTGCCAGAACTGGGGGCAGATATATAAGTAAATATATATATTTAAATATTTATATATTCTATTATTTTACAAATATATGGAAAAAATAGGTTGCACATGGTAAGGATATTACTGTTTGGTGAAACTTTGGCTTCAGCTATATATACATATAATCTGTTTATATGGGTGTGTATTTCTGCGCCTGCATGGAAATATATTTCTAACTCCAGGAAACAGAGATTTGAAAACTAATGGACAAAGAAGCTCCCTTCCAATTCTAAGACCCTCTGATTCCCCCCTTATACTGCTGACCAATAAGTTGCTAAAGGTTGTTCCAGAAGGATATAGGCAGTACTTAACTACTATTGTGCCCATGGAACTGAGCTATTTAAATATGCACATACGTCCTTTTATAGGGCTTGTCTGTAAAAGTGCTTTCACATTTTTATTCTTAAATGCTGTAGTGTTCTTTCAAGCAGTACTGCAGTGTATAAAGCCCTTGCTTTTAACTTTTGTGTTGTCAATAGCGGCACCTAGTGGTAAAAGAGCCCTATTGCAAGTATCCTGTATTCTAAGCTGTTAAAACTGAAAGTGATTTTACAGATCACCAAGTCCCATTTTATAAATTATAAAAAACAAACTGGAAACTCACATTTTTTTCCTACCCTGAAATATACTTTACATGAGAATAAATAAATCCTATGTCTGACTTATGATTTCTTGCGTTACTTTGATGCTTTAAAAAAAAATTTTTTTAATGTTTATTTATTTTTGAGAGAGATCGAGACAGAATGCAAGTGGGTTAGGGGCCGAGAGAGAGGGAGACACAGAATCTGAAGCAGGCTCCAGGCTCTGAGCTGTCAGCACAGAGCCTGACGCGGGGCTGGAACTCACAAACTGTGAGATCATGACCTGAGCCAAAGTCGGATGCTCAACCGACTGAGCCACCCAGGTGCCCCAATGCTTTTTTTTGTTTTTTTTAAGTTTATTTATTTATTTTGAGAGAGAGAGACAGCACAAGTGGGGGAGGGGCAGAGAGAGAGAGACTCCTAAGCAGGCTCTACACTGCCAGTACAGACCCTGATGCAGGGCTTGGACTCAGGAAACCACAAGATCATGACCTCAGCTGAAACCAAGAGTCATACGGTTAACCACCTGAGCCACCCAGGTGCCCCTGAAGCTTTTCAGTACCCAGAAGTCAGTTACAACTAAGGCAGAAATCTAAGCATACTCTGATAGGTTAATGGGAATTCATAGTTCAGTATATCCACAGCCTTTGGTGCATTATTATTTACACATGCATGCCAGATTGGGGTTTAGCATGGTGCCTGACACATGATAATTACTCAATAAATCTTTGTGGAATATTTGTATATGTGGCCGAATACTGAGGGGGGAAGGCTCCCATGGTCTTTCTGCAGGCACGAGGACCTGGACCTGCTTTCCTCTTTTGGGAACTGCATCCCACTCTTTGCCTTGAGAAGACTTCTTCCCCTGACACCAGCAGCAGAGTAGGATGTGGTCTCCTCCATCCCTTTCTTCAGTAGATTCAAAGAGAGAGAATATCCAGGCCCTTACCTACTTACTAATAGGGAAATGGCTAAATCGAATGTGATGCTGGATAGCAGTTAAGGGGAATGAATTGAATCTCCATCCAATCTCAAAATAGGCAGTTCTCATAAATAGATTGTTGAGTTAAAACAGAAAGCAAAAACTAGATGATAGGGGCGCCTGGGTGGTGCAGTCGGTTAAGCGTCCGACTTCAGCCAGGTCACGATCTCGCGGTCTGTGAGTTCGAGCCCCGCGTCAGGCTCTGGGCTGATGGCTCGGAGCCTGGAGCCTGTTTCCAATTCTGTGTCTCCCTCTCTCTCTGCCCCTCCCCTGTTCATGCTCTGTCTCTCTCTGTCCCAAAAATAAATAAAAAACGTTGAAAAAAAAAATTAAAAAAAAAAACAAAAAAAAACTAGATGATAAATATGCAAGCAACTTAACACAACTTATAAAAAATATATACCAATACCACATATTCTTTATAGTACATATACAGTATATGTATGTAAAACCATTAAAAATGATCTAGGACACACACCAAACCTGTAAGAATGGTTACCTCAAACTGGAGAGTGGGAACTTGGATTGGAAGAAATCAAAGACTGGCTCTTTTTGTAATGCTATACTTATCTAGCCTTAGCCTAGAAGACTAAAATCCATTTTTATTTATTTATTTTTAATTTTTTTAATGTTTATTTATTTTTGAGAGAGAGAGAGACAGAGATAGAGACAGAATGCAAGTGGGGGAGGAGCAGAAAGAAAGGGAGACACAGAATCTGAAGCAGGCTCCAGGCTCTGAGCTGTCAGCACAGAGCCCAACATGGGGCTTGAACTCACAGACCACAGGATCATGACCTGAGCCAAAGTCAGGCACTTAACCGACTGAACCACCCAGGCACCCCTAAAATTCATTTTTGGAAAAGATTTTTGTCCTAATAAATAACTTGGAAGCCACAGAAACATTTGAAGGAGAACATTTCAAATGTGCTTAAGTGGGAATCACCCATGGATAACTGCAATTAAAATTTTGCTGCATTTCCTCATACTAGTTTGGACATATTTAATTAGGATCATTCCATATATAATTTTACATTCTTATTTTTCCCATATAACATTATATTGACAGCATTATCCCATGTCATTTGATATTCTTTGAAAAATCAACTTACAATGACTAGTATATCTTCTGTATCAAAATGTACCAAATAATTCTATTGGACGTTTAGGTTGTTTCTAATTCTTCTCTGTTTATTTAACATACATCCATTAAGCACATACTTCCTGCGTGGACCTGTGCTAGGGATATAGTGGTCAGTAAGGTAGACAAAGCCCCTCCCTCGGAGATCTAATGCAGTAAGAAATGTGTGCAGAAGCAGTTGCTTTAGGTTATACTGTTACTAAGGGAATGAACAGATCAAAGGATATGAAATGTCTTAAGACTTTTGATTCATGTCCCTAAATTGTTCACTACTAAGGCTATATGATTTACATTCCCAGCAGCAGTCTGTGCTTTACTTTCCCTAAAATCTTTGAAAATAATTTTATTTTACTTTGCTTTTATTACTGAGCTGACCCTTTTTTTCTTTATGTCTTGCTAAATTTTGCATAGATTCTCCGCTTACTTCGTCCTAGTAGGCTATGCATTTCTCAGTGTTGCTAGAGTTAGTTTTCCAGCTTTTTTATTGTCCATTTAATTGCCCCAAATCTCTGTTTTGCTTCCATCAGAGCTGACTGTCCATATACTGGTTCTAATAAAACCAGAAAGCTGGAGTTAAACAATTAGGATATTGGGGCGCCTGGGTGGCACAGTCGGTTAAGCGTCCGACTTCAGCCAGGTCACGATCTCGCGGTCCGTGAGTTCGAGCCCCGCGTCAGGCTCTGGGCTGATGGCTCGGAGCCTGGAGCCTGTTTCCGATTCTGTGTCTCCCTCTCTCTCTGCCCCTCCCCCGTTCATGCTCTGTCTCTCTCTGTCCCAAAAATAAATTAAAAAAAAAAAAAACAATTAGGATATATATATATATATATATATATATATATTTTATATATGAAATTTATTGTCAAATTGGTTTCCATATAACACCCAGTGCTCATCCCAAAAGATGCCCTCTTCAATACCCATCACCCACCCTCCCCTCCCTCCCACCCCCCATCAACCCTCAGTTTGTTCTCAGTTTTTAAGAGTCTCTTATGCTTTGACTCTCTCCCACTCTAACCTCTTTTTTTTTTTCCTTCTCCGCCCCCATGGGTTTCTGTTAAGTTTCTCAGGATCCACATAAGAGTGAAAACATATGGTGTCTGTCTTTCTCTGTATGGCTTATTTCACTTAGCATCACACTCTCCAGTTCCATCCACGTTGCTACAAAGGGCCATATTTCGTTCTTTCTCATTGCCACGTAGTACTCCATTGTGTATATAAACCACAATTTCTTTATCCATTCATCAGTTGATGGACATTTAGGCTCTTTCCATAATTTGGCTATTGTTGAGAGTGCTGCTATAAACATTGGGGTACAAGTGCCCCTATGCATCAGCATTCCTGTATCCCTTGGGTAAATTCCAAGCAGTGCTACTGCTGGGTCATAGGGCAGGTCTATGTTTAATTTTTTGAGGAACCTCCACACTGTTTTCCAGAGCAGCTGCACCAGTTTGCATTCCCACCAACAGTGCAAGAGGGTTCCCATTTCTCCACATCCTCACCAGCATCTATAGTCTCCTGATTTGTTCATTTTAGCCACTCTGACTGGCATGAGGTGATATCTGAGTGTGGTTTTGATTTGTATTTCCCTGATGAGGAGCGACATTGAGCATCTTTTCATGTGCCTGTTGGCCATCCGGATGTCTTCTTTAGAGAAGTGTCTATTCATGTTTTCTGCCCATTTCTTCATTGGATTATTTGTTTTTCAGGTGTGGAGTTTGGTGAGCTCTTTATAGATTTTGGATACTAGCCCTTTGTCTGATATGTTGTTTGCAAATATCTTTTCCCATTCCGTTGGTTGCCTTTTAGTTTTGTTGATTGTTTCCTTTGCTGTGCAGAAGCTGCAAAAAATATATATATAATAAACCCTCACATACTTATAGAGCAGAATCAGTAATTACCAATATTTTTGCCATATTTGCTTCATTTAACCCTTTTTAAACTTTATATTTGCTCAAATAGTTTAAATAAAATTATAGATATTATGTCATTTGTTTTTACAGGTGCATACTGAACATTTTTTATTTGATCTATTCTATCAAGTTTTACTGCAGTCTTACATGTTATAACACCTTTGGGTTCTTATCCTCTGCTTTTACTCCTGAGGTGAGGCTTTGCACCCTTTTTCTGATTATGCCTTTGCCAGTGATATTGGAGAACTTTTCTCTAAAATGGCCCATTGTTCCATGAGGTCAGCTGGTACCATCAAGGCAGAAGGTGAAATGTACATTTTGTAATTTCTGCAGACTGGACAATCCATCCACAGATCCTCACCACATTGGAGACATTTCATCAATGATATCAAACCATAGACAACTTCTTGTGACTGTTCTCAACTGTGATTAAAATGGACAATTTTGTAATATGTGACAAAATCTATTCATTATTATACAGATTTAATAGCTGGTTTCTTGTGAAGGAACCCCTTTAAAAGTCTGAAGAATGTGCAGAACCCATTTTCAGAAAAATGTGTGTGTGTGTGTGTGTGTATGTGTGTGTTTGCATATACACACCCACATAAATCACACCCACCCCTAATATATATCAGAAAATTCTGCACACAGTTGCAGGAGATTCCTAGACTCTCTAAAATCTATGAGACAAATCCTAGATCAAGAAACTTGATCAATAAATTGCATTCACAATGGCTTCCGTATTATGTCCTGATCAAGAAAAAGAGGAGTATAGTGACAGAAAAAAAAAAAAACCTACTTAATTATAAATAAGAAAATGTATAAAATACAGAAGGAACAAGATCAACTATTATATATGGAATTAAGAGTTTTGGGTAAAAAAATGGAACTTACGGAGAACCTAAAGAAGAGGAAAGGGTCTTACTACCTGCAAATACACACAAAACAGAGCATCAAACTATATAGAAAAAATATAAAGACATAATTAAGATTGGATAAATTCACAAAACTGATGGGGAAAAAAGTGATGACAAAACCACCTATTTCCTATCACTGTTTCCAAAGCAAGTGTTAATAGACAAAACATGTTTCAGCAAGTAGTGTTTCTCTCAACTGTTCTCAGCTGTGATTAAAATGCAATATTACTTAACATGTGGCTTACTTTGCCCACTATTGTACAGATTTAAACATTAGCTGACTGATTAAAAGTGGTAAGGAAGCATAATATATTCATAGCATCTAAACTTACTTGAAAATTTGGGTATGCTCAATATGTCCTACACTTTTAATCCAGACACGTAACTTGACCCCTTGTTTTGTTTCTAATTAACCACAGCAAAAGAGATTTTAGAAAACCAGACTTTAAAAAACAAAACAAAACAACAAAAAACCTCGTCACTATCAGTAGAGAACAGAATTCATGTCAATATTATCACAAGGAACCAAGCAGATCCTTGGTAGACATGTGGAAAGTACTTTTCTGACTGGAAGATCTGAAAGAGTGGTATGGGGCCATCATTTCCTCCTCCCTTCTGAGGGAGCAGCACTCAGCACTAGAATTACTGTTCAAAGCTTCAGGTTGTCTGGGAAGCCGAATGTGTTAAAAGGAAGGGATTCTGATGGTGCTCATCATGTGTGGCTAAAGTTTCAAGGTTCTGTGTGCGAGGGGTCCCCTCATTTTTGAAGTTACACACCACACATGAAAGGCTTGAATGACAACCTGAATGAGGTGGCCACTGGGTGTGTGCATATTTGGAAATGTTGGTTATCTGTGGTCATGTGTCCCTTCAAATGTGTCACTCTAAAAATGACTTTCTCCTAATGAGACATAAAATCATGCGGCTTTAATGTTTTAATGCTTTGGTCTAGAACTCCTGTGGTCATATTATCATGACAATAAGCTTTAGAAATCCACTCATCTTTCTTACATACTAACAAACATAACATCACTTAACCAAATAATATGGACAGTGCTAGAAAGTAAGAATGCTTAGTACAACCTGCTAAGACAATCCCTCAACTGTAATATCATAAGAAATGTGAGTTGAAACTTGAATGATCCATTGAAACAGATTTTATCGGTTAAAATAAAGATTATACAAGCTGCCGTTAGTGAAAATTTTATCATAATATGTAATTTATGATGTCAGTCTCTTTTCTTGACTGTGCAAAGCTAATAAAGAAACGTTAGCTACTGGGACAACCTTGAAACAGACTGCAGGAGCGTTATGTACAGCATGACTGTTATGACCAAATCCTGCCACCAGACATGTTCCTAGAATGAAACAAAAGGAATTCATACATTTTGTAATAGGACTGCTTGTTTCATCACTTTTGAGATTAGAAAGTTCTTTATATACTTTAGATACAAGTCTTTTGTTGGGTATATGATTTGCAAATATTTTTGGCTTGTCTCTGATATGTATTTTCATCCTTTTCTTTTCTTCTCTTTTTTTGGAGAGGGAGGGAGAGGGGGAGTGGGGGAGGGACAGACAATGGAGAAGGAGAGAGAAAATCTAAGGTAGGCTCCATGCCCAATGCAGAGTCCAACACAGGGCTCGATCTCATGACCGCAAGATCATGACCTAAGCCAAAATCAAGAGTTGGACATTTAACTAAGCCACCAAGGCGCCCCTGTGTTTCCATATTTCCACCCTCTTAACAAGATCTTTCGCAGAATAAAATTTTTAATTTTGAAAAAGGCCAGTGTATTATTTTTTTTTTTTGGTGGAATGTACTTTTGATGTATTGTCTAAGAGCTCTTCACCTAACTGTAAGTCATTAAGGCTTTTCTTCTACAAGTTTTAGTTTTATATTTTACATTCATATTTTGCACTCATATATATGACCCATTTTGAATTAATTTCTGTATAAGGTGTGCAATTTAAGTTGAGGTCTGTTCTTTTTTGCAAATTAAAGTCTATATTGTATACTGTAAAAACTAGCCTTCCTCCATTGAATTGCTTTTGTATCTGTGTCAAAAATGTTTGTCTTACCTGTGTCTTTTAATGGATTCTATTTTAGTGATCTGTGTCTACCTCTTCTGTAATACCACACCCTCTTCATTACTGCAGCTATAAACTAAATCTTAAAACTAAGTTTTGTGATTCCTCCACCCTTTATTTCAGTATTTCAGTATTGTTTTAGCTATTCTAGTTCCTTTACCTTTTCATATAAATTTTAGAATTAGCTTTTCTATTTCTACAGGAAAAAAATCTGCTGGGATTTTGCTTAAGTTTTGCACCCAAGGTGAGTGCTTTGTTTCTCTCACCCTACAGCTTACACATGCGGCACAGACCAGGCACACACTTCATGCTGGATTGAAGAAGGGGCAGTGTGGGTCATAAGGTGGTGAGGGATGGGTGAGAGAAATACACAGGAGGCAGAAGGAGCCGTTAAGAAGGAAGCAGATCAAACACTTGGGGTTTGAGGTATATGAGGTGGATTTGTGTCTGTCAGTCATTTAGCTATTGAACAGGCATCCCTGGTGCACCCAACAGACAAGAGTGAGCCACTGTCACAGAATGTCTTAACTCCCAGGTGTCTTCTCTATAGACTTGGCCGAGGTCTCAACATGGCAGAAAAAAGGACACACTGCAGAGGGGTGGGTAGGTGTCAGTGCCACCCGCCTTCTCACCTTCCCCAAGCCTCCTCCCTCCTGCACTGCCAGGCAGCACCTCCCAGCTCCCTACACTGCACCTGACCACAGGGATGAGATCTTGTGGCCCTTGGTGGCTTCTTGTGGTTCAGGCCGGGTAGACAAGACCCAGAGATCTCCCTGGTTGGGTATGTCAACTGGAAAGCATCTGGTCAGCCTTTGAGAATGACTTAGTGGGTACCTATGCAACTACACACATTAGTAAACCCTGAAATAGAAATCAAGGATAGCCCATCTTGTCTTATTACCACATATAAATGTATCAAATTAATATGTGTACTTATTCAATTTACACAATTTAAATGTCAGACTTTGTGTTTCAGTAAAAAAAAAAAAAGCCACTCCCCATTCTTGTGGAAAGACAAATCACACAATCATTTGTGACAAGCATAAACACAAGTGTGATGTGTGATGTATTTGGGAATCAATGAGGTCTGAGGTGGGAGAAGCAGCAGGTGGAATGTGAGGGGTCTCCTGAAACTGCCTGGGAAATTCAAGTTTGAGCAAGGCAGAGTTCATTGCTGCTGGAGGAGGAAAGGACCAGACAAAACACCGATCTGCTACACTGTGGAAAGGACCATGGTTTTGGTCTTATGGGAAATTGAAAGCCAAAGAATTTTCATTTTCCAAGATCCTAAACATAACCTAACACTAGGCTATATTCAAAGAGCAAATTAATTCACATTTACTAATGCTGCCAACAGCAGTTCCTCCGATAAAATTTGAGAAAGCTAATAAGCTTCATTTTAGACAGGAGATTTTATTATTTTTCTCCTGTGGAAATTTTGAAACAAGAGTTAAGGACACTACCAAGAAACAAACTTTTGAGAGAAAAGAGCGAGCGCACGAGAAGGGACAGAGAGGGAGATACAGAATCCAAATCAGGCTCCAGGCTGAGCTGTCAGCAGAGTCTGACCCGGGGCTCAAACCATAAACTGTGAGATCCATGACCTGAGCTGAAGTTGGCTGCTTAACAGACTGCGCCATGCTGCAAGAAAAAAACTCAAAAAAACTCTTAACTACTGAAAACAAATTAATGGTTACCACAGGCAGTAGGGGGTAGAATAGGTGAAGTGATAGGGATTAAGGAGTCCATTTGTGAGGAGCACCAGGTAATGTATGGAAGTGTTGAATCATTAGACTGTACACCTGAAATTAAGAGAACACTGTATGTTAACTATACCGGAATAAAAATCTGAAAGAATGGACAAAAAAATCCCACGTACCCAATACCCAATCTCAATTATCAAGCTACGTTCCTTCTAGATCATTTCTAACTGAGCACTTCTACTTTGTACCATGAAATAAACCTCAAGGTCAAACTATCAGTTACTGACAGTCAGTACAAAGAACATTTAGGTTAATCATTCTATAGTTCAACATTCTTGCTTTTAACTATTTTTCTTTTGATTTTTACAATCATTTTTAGAGAGAGAAAATCTTAAGCAGGCTCCATGCTCAGTGTGGAGGTTGATGCAATGTGGGGCTCGATCCCATGACCTGAGCTGAAATCAAGAGTCAGATGCTCAACTGAGCCACCCAGGAGCCCCAAACAAGTTTTTCTTCTGTCTCAATTTGCCAGGCATACTCTTCCACTCAATCATCTAGTGCCTTTCTTGCTGTCATAAACAGAATTACAACATGGATTGCGAACCTTTAGATACTCAAACACCAGAGCAAGGAGCAACTTGAGGGCATTTATCATACTGGGTCCCCAGGGAGATGGATCTCAGAAAGTACACTGCTAGGGTTTCCCGACATGATTCCTGCTTTAAGTGCAGTTAGTTTTTGAAGCCCTCTCTCTATACAGGAACTGAACATTTATTCCATAGAGAGTAGAAAAAACTATGAATCCCATTTACTGTAGAGAATCCTGAATTAATGGTATTCCCATTCTCCTTAAATGGAAAGGTATACACTGCATCTCTATACTAAGGAAAATAAGACACAAAACATATTTTTGGTATATGAAAATTTATTGTCACGTTTTCATCATCAAAACTTAAGATCTTGGTCTTTCCTTCTTGCCTTTGTATAAGGCCAAAAGAGAGACATTGGCTACTTTGACGACCTTAAAGCGAACTCCAGGAATGTCACCAACAGCATGACCTTTGCGACCAAATCCAGCAACCAGAACCTCATCGTTTTCCTAGAATAAAATCAACAGTTTACTTCCAGTGTGAGTGGCAATCACTAAAAATACCCATTCTTCATATAAAAAAACGGGCAAAACCATCTCAGAAACAGAAGCAACAGCAGACTAACACACTTACCTCAATAAAATTCAAACAACCATCATTGGGTACAAAGGCGGTGATTTTCTTGCCATTCTTGATCAGCTGGACCCTGACACACTTCCTGATGGCAGAATTTGGCTGTTTGGCTTCAACCCCTCTAAAACGTAAAGAGCACAACAGTGAGGTACCTTTCTGAGAAGGCATACATTTTAGTTTGTTAGGCAGAGAATTCATTAGACATTATGCTCTTTCCACCTAGTCGGTCTAATCCTAAATTGGTTAACTCCTGTGATTTCAACCAAGCTTTTCCTCAGGGAAAATCTCTGGGCCCTTACCAGTTGTAAAAAATATGAATCAAAAATAAGAGGTACAAAGACTACTGACTGGCAGTGCATTGATTAGTGCCTTAAAAGTTATCATTTTGTAAAGTCAACCTTCATGCAACTCAACCTCAGATTTGCAACCTCAGGCAAGAAACTTCTCTTTACCCTAATTGTCCCAACTAGAAAGATGTGATTGCTAAGAATAAAATGGTTGAGTGGCAATTAAGACAGCTCGTCCCTTCATTTTTACTACCCACCCCCCTCCAATGCCATCCCTAAGAGATTCAAAACCCTTAGTTACCTAACCCCTAAGCCCTCACGTTACCAACTTCCAGACAAATATTCTACCCAAACACTTTAGAATTTGTATCTAAAATTAACAACTTCAGATGTATTTGTTTCGCGTTACCATAGTAAAAGAAACCTTGAAGAAAAAGTGTGGACCTTCACTTACACTTTTTCCAGCACAATTCCTTTCGCATGGGAAGCGCCTCCAAAAGGGTTGGCCTTCAGGGCTGTGCCCAAATGGGCTTTCTTGTACTGTTTATCATGCCACTTCTGATCTCGTCGGTGGCTACGGAGCTTCCTGGCAGTACGAAGACCACGACACTTGCCTAAAATTCAAAATCCTATGAGTTCTTCCGCAAGCAATCCAGTCATTTTACATCTTCTAAAACCCTAGCCTCACCTGGACTACAAGCCAACAGGCTCTTTCATTACAATGTAGCACATGGTCTAAACCTCAACCTCAAAGGATCTCTCGGACCAACAAAGGGGTGAACACAAGTACTCCGATTGGTGCGTTTTCCCAAAGGAATGAGCCCCTTGTCAAGTTCCAGAGCGGCACCGGCTACCCAACGCCGTTCGGTAAGGCGAGCTCCGCGGCCTCCGCGCCGCATGGGCTCCTTCCGCACCCGGCCATGTGCGTCCCACAGCAGCGCTTCCCCGGCCTTCCCCAGCGGGCCTTCCGGTAGCGTCCTCACCGTTCTGTCTCTACTCTCCCTCCCGTCCCCGAGCCCCCGAGTCCGGCTTGCAGGCCCCTCAGCCCAAACCCGGACAGCTCACCCATCCTGGCAGCACCACGGGCCCGAGCAAAAGAGGGAAGGCGTACAGGAAGGAGCCACAAGCCACTGCGAACAAGCTCCGCCCAGCCAAGGACCCAAGCAACTGTCTGCGCAGTGCCTGATCCGAAGCTGGCACCCTTTGAAAATGACAAGTTTGCACCACTTTCCAGAATCTGAGTTTTATTCAGTTTGTGTGAAATTCTGAACCACCTAACTTGCATTGCTGTTTATTTCGTTTTATGTCAAGGCTGGAGACAGAAGGAAAGTGGACTACCAATCCCAGAACTCTTTGCATTGAGACTCCCTGGAGGCGCCGGTGCTCTTGGCAAACCCAGGAAGGGGCGGGATTTAGTGGAGTTGAGTCGGACTAAAGGGAGGTACCTGGTTTGTGGCTGTTTGTGGTAGAGTGGAGGCCTTAACGCTTGTAGTTTGGAAAGTTAGATCTCTGAGCTTTAAACCCTACTCAAGCAGCATCGTAAATTGGAAAAAAAAAAAAAAAAATCAGTGAAGCCATGTATTGTAAAACCGACATTTGGAAGTAGACCAAGCCTTAAAACAAAACCTGTCACTTAACTGATGCCATTTTAGGTGATATATTTAACTTTTTAAACTTAAGGTTCTCCTGTAGAATGAAATAGATTTGAGAGATCTCTGGGATGTTGGTTCATTACACAATTATTCTTAAAGTTGTTTTCTTCGTGCTAGGCATTAGTACAGGAGAGTTACCTGTTCTTAAAAAAACTATTTTCTAGGTGCAAGAAAGCAGAAATAATATATAAGTATTTAAAGATAAATGGGAAAGTTTTTTTTTGCAGTTTATTATTTTTTTGAGAGAGTTTTTGAGAGAGAGAGGGAGAGATGCGGGAGAGGAGCAGAGGGAGAGTGAATCCCAACCAGGCTCCGTGCTGTGAGCCGGAAGCCCCCACCACCATCATGATATTAGGAATCCTTAGATCATTGCCTGAGCCCAAATAGTCAGGTGCTTAAACGACTAAGCCACCCAGGCACTCCTAAGTGGGAAAGTTTTAAATACTGGTAAGTGTTCTAGAGGATATAAAGTTCGTCAGGTGGTGGTGACTTGGGGATGGGGGTGGCTACTCTGGAAGGGGTTTAAGAAGCCATCTCTGTGGATATTACATGTGAAATGAGATCCTAAAGAAAAGGAACCAGTTAGACAAAGTATATGGGGTGGAGTATTCAGGAAAAGGGGCTGTCAATGAGGAGAATGAGAGGGGGCACTTTTTCAGAACTGAAGAATCAAGGAGGGGGAACTCAGTGAGTGAGGACTAGTGCGGCACTGGATGAGGTCTAAGGTGCACAGGAAATTGTGAAGCCTGTAGGTCCTGGTAAAGGCTTTGTTTACTCTTTGTGTGACTGAATGCCATTGAAAAGTTTTGAGCAGGGGAGTAATGATAGGATATTACAGGTTTGATCCTATAAAAATATAGGATCACTTATAAAAAAACTGTAAGAGATGAATCTGTGAGACCATTTGGGAGGGTGTTATAATAGTCCAGTTGAGACATGTAATGATAGCTTGGACTGTCAGTGAAGGTGGTAAAAAGTGTTGGATTAGATACACTGATGGTTGAGCCGGCGAGATTTGCTGAAGACTGTAGGATATCAGAGAGGAATTATGATTTTCAACCTGAGCAACTGGGTGATTTGTGGTGTTCTTTATTAAGTGGGATATTTTGGGAGAGGAACAGATTTAGAAGGGGAAATTACGAGTTCAGTTATCAATGTGTCAGTTTGAGATGCCTTTTGGACCTCTAGGTAGGTATGGGAGGTAGGTAGTTGGATATATGTGGGGGAGGTCAAGGGAATTATCAGTGAGTGAATAGAAAATATTGAAAGCCATAGCCGTAAGTAATGTCACTTAGGGAATGACTGTAGTTAGAACAGAGAAAGGTTGGAGACCTGAGCCTTGGGCACACTAAAACTTAGGATACAAAAGGGAGGTGAAGCAAAATAGCCTGAAGAGTGGCCGATTCTGTACTCTCATCAAAGCCAAGTTAAGTAGAAGTGAGCAAGTGTGAAAGGAAAGTAAGATGAGCACTGAGAATTATCATGCATTTTGCAATGTGGAGGATTTTAGTGATTTTGTTAAGTGGGGTTCCCATGGAGTTGCAAAGATGTAAGCCTGATCTGGATTGGGGCCAAGACAATACGGGAAATAAAATAGTGTAGACAGAAGTTATTGACATATTTTTGGAGAGCGTATTTCTATAATGTGCAGAGAAAAGGGGTTCTGTCTGGAGGAGGATGTGGAGTGAGGATGAGTTTTTTTAAGATGGCAGACTGTATGACATTTTTATAGGGGATTGTTCCAATAGAGAAGAAAAATGGATAGTTCATTAGAGAAAGGGGATAATTGCGTGAACAAGTCCTTGGGGAAACTAGAAGGGTCCCCAAGTTGAGGAATTGACCTTAGGAATAATAACAATTTATCTATAGAAATAGAGAAGGCAGACTATAGGGGTACCACTACAAGTAAATTGGAAGATTTGTTGGTGGGAAAATGTGGAACTTCTCTTTTGATTGCTGTTTCCTTACTGAAACCAGTAAGGTCATCAGTACAGAGAAAGAGTAGGGAAAAGACATTAGAGGAGAGAGGATAGAGTATGAAATCATCATCTAGAATAACACTACTAGTGTTAAATAATACTATGTGCCACATACTGTTTTAGGTGACTTATATTTATTAACTTACTTAATTCTAATAACACTAAAATGTAAACACTTTTATTATACCTGTTATACTGAGGGATAGTGCCTTAGTCGTTTCAGGCTACTATAATGAAATACTATAGGCTGAGTGACTTATAAAATAACAGAAATTTATTTCTTACAGTTCTGGAGATTGGGAAGTTCAATATAAAGGTGCTGGCAGATTTGGTATCTAAAGAAATACTATAGACTGGGTGATTTATAAATGACAGAAATTTATTTCTTACAGTTTTGGAGATTGGGAAATCCAAGATCAAGGTGCTGGCAGATTTGGTATCTAGTGAGAGCTCATTTCTTGATCCATCCCTTTTTAATATAACCTCAAATAGCAGAAGGGCGAATGTAGCTCTCGGGGCGGGGAGGTCTGTTT
Organism: Neofelis nebulosa; assembly: GCF_028018385.1. NCBI lineage: Eukaryota > Metazoa > Chordata > Mammalia > Carnivora > Felidae > Neofelis > Neofelis nebulosa. The sequence goes on along the minus strand of NC_080782.1, from coordinate 94,309,231 downwards.
TATTTATTTGCATAATTTTTTCCAGTTTTATTGAGATATAATTGACATATTGGGGTCCTTTTATAAGGGCCTTAATCTCATTCATGAAGACTCCACCCTTATGACCTAATCAGCTCCCAAACGACCCATCTACTAATAACATCACACTGGGGATTAGGTTTTGTGTTTTCTTCACACTCAATATGGTGACTTAGTAGGTTGAGAGCTGGGTAATAGGACTGGGAGTGTGGTCTAGTCAGGTGAATGTGACAGAGGAAGGGCAAAGGAGTTCAGAGTGGTTGCAAGGCAAGGATCATAGTGAACCATGAGATTGAAGCTGGAAGAGTTAAGAGCTAGGAATAGTGAGAACACTTCTGAAGACCTGGCCCTACCAGATACGAGAAATTTCTATGAAGTTACATAAGATAGTGCAGTTTTAGTACAGAAGTAGATAAATTGACCAATGAACAGAATAGAGAGGCCAGCAAGAGACTCCTATATATAGAATATTATTAAATAACAGAACTAGATGTCAGATCAATGTATAAAGGAAGGACTGGTGGATTTGCACAAAAACTGGTTATTTACATGAAATTAGATCACCATGTCAGGCTGAAAACAAAAATCACCCCCAGACAGATTGAGGGCCTACATGTCAACAACAAATTTTTAAATTTCTTAATAGGTAACAAAGGTGAATATCTTCATGAACTACACAGGATAAGAAGAAATGAATGGCTAATTTGACCATATTAAGAAACTGTGCTCCACAAAAACACCTGAAAGAAAGCAAAAAGAAGTTACAAATTGAATTGATATTTACAGGAAGTGTTCATCTAAAGTTGGGATGCTCTGTACCTGAAGGCTTAGTAAAACATGCTGCAAAGTCATCTGGATGTGGTGTTTCGTTTGTGGGAAGATATTAAAAACAGACTAAATTGCTTTAATAATTAATGAAACATTCATAGAACTGCACTTTCTTCTTGATTCATATCTGGTAAGTCAGTTTTCTAAGAGTTTGTCTATTTCATCTCAGTTTTAATAATTACTACGTAAAGCTGTTCAGACTTTCTATTACGCATTAACATAAGAACGTTATAAAAATATATGTTGTTGGGAGGTTTTCATTAGGAAATATAATACTATACAGGTTATTTATTTCTTTTTGAGTGAGTTTTGGTTGTGTACCTTTCAAGGAAAGTGTTCATTTTGTCTTAGTTGTCTAATGTATGGCCATAAAGTTGTTAGTAATATTCCTTTATAATTCTTTTAATATCTGTAGATGCGTAGTGATGTCTCATCTTCCATTCCTGACACTGGTAGCTGTGTCTTCCAGCTCCATTTTTGGTCAGCTAAAAGTTTTTTAATCTTGTTAATCTGTTCAAAGAACCAGCTTTTGCTTTAACTGATTTTCTGTTTCTCTGTTTTTAATTTCATTGATTTCTGGTCTTGTCTGTATTGTTTACTTTCTTCTGCTTGCTTTGGATTTAAATTTGCTCTTCTTTTTCCAGTTTTTTCAAAGTGAAAGCTTAGGTCATTGATTTGAGACTTTTGTTCTTTTCTATATATTTAATGGTATAAATATCTAAGCACTGCTTGATGCATGCCTTGAGTTTTGATAGGTTACGTTCTAGTTTTAATTCAATTCAAAACATTTACTAATTTTGAACAATGGATTATTTAGAATTATGTTTCTTAATTTCCAGATATGTGGAGATTTTCCAAATATCTTTATTGCTCATTTCCAGTTTAATTCCATTATGGTCTAAGAACTTTAACAAAATTTTTGTTGTAGTTTGCTTTATAGCCCAGAATATAATCACTCTTGGTGAATTTTTCATAAACCCTTGAAAAAAAAGTATTTTCTGCTGATGTTGGGAAAAATGTTTTATAAATGTTCATTGGCCCAAAGTGGTTGATAGTGCTGTTCAGGTCTTCTGTGTTCTGTATTCAGGGTGATAATAGTGATGAGAGGTGAGGGCGGATGTGGGAAGGTCATAGTTGGATGTTGGGTTATGGTTTATTTTAGGTATTGTGTTTAATTATTATATTATTATGAAAAGCAAATAACAAGGCATGAACCAATGGTCAGAGTGTGTTATGAATGAAAGCTTTTGATTACTATAGCTAAGAGAAGAAAAAAATGATTTAATTTTTGTTTTTGGAGCTTTGAGTTTTTCATTTTCTGATAAAGAAAGAGCTTATTACTTAATTTGAAGCCTGGAAATGGAAAGAATTTTCCTCAACCTTGGGCCTAAATTTCTTAAAAAGGCCCCCTGAATAAGAATCAGCTTGAGGAATTAGAGCGAAAGAAAGAAGGCTACCATGGCTGAAGCATAGACAGTCAGCAGGATAACAGAGGAAGATGAGGTTAGAGAGTTGGACAGGGCCAGCTCAAGTCCAACTTGTAGGCCCTGATAAGGAGTTTGGACTTTATTCTGGGTACAGTGAGAAGCCATTGGAGGGCTTCAAGTAAGAGAGTTAGAAGATCTGATCTACATTTTTAAAAAATCACTGTGCTTGCTATGGAAGGGCACTATGAAGGGGCAAGAGAGGAGTCGGTTTATCCAAGGAGGGGGCTGATGAAATAGCACAGATAAGAGATTGTAGGAAATAGCATTGGAGATGAGAAGATTTCATAAAATTCTGAATATAATTTGGACTTAAACCGTGATGGAAGAGTGAAATCATGACATCACCACCACCACCATCTCTAATAGGTATTGAGCACTATTTAGGTGCCAGGCATAGGACTTCACATGCCTAATTTGTTTTAATCTTCAAAACAACACCTGTGTGGTAAGTGTTATAATTAACATCATTTTACAAAGAGGAAATTAAGACTTAAGTTAACTATAGCATGTTTGTTGGTTTTCAGATTAGTTATAAAGTAAAATTTTGACTTTTAAGTAGTTCAGAAAAAAATTTAATGCATGTTAAGTAAATAAGACACACAATGGTGAAAAACAATTTTCTAGCCAGCAAAATATCAGGAAAAATAAGAGGTGCAATTCTTAAGATTACAGTATTCTTATAAATTGCAACCTGCTATCTGTAGGTTACCAGAGGTATGTGCAAACTGATAGGCACTTTGTTGTGAAAGAATGGTGTTTAGTAGTTCTTGAAATGTTGGGGGAGTAGGGCAAGAAAAAGAGTAAGTATTTCCCTTTTCTAGTATTCCCTTCCAAGTAGAAGGAGTTAAGTTAATGTAACTCCTTATTTCTCTGCCAGTTTACTCATTCCATGCCAGCTAAAGATGACATCTGTGGTTAATTAGGAAAAATAGTCTGGGTATGTTCAGCCCTTCTTTCCTTTTTGAGACCTAGCCTCCCCTTGGAATAGACCTTTCCCATTTCTTCTGCACCAGCCCTCTCTTCCCTGTTGAGAACCCACTGCTGACGTGACAGGCAGTCATATCTGGCTTCTGTGGGGAGGGGTTCAGTTTCAGTTAATTTTGCTCCTGCACTAAATTTTGGCATCTTGGCCTTTCACAGTAATGAAGGTGGCATTTTGGACTCCATTTGTCTTACCCCTTGTTTTATTTCTCAGCTGGTGTAGCAGTCAGGTGGGGCAGAAAGATATCATTATTTGACTTATCTCAGAGTCCCTCCACCCTCCCAACTAAGAAAAAAGATTGGTCTTCAAAAATTAGATCAGTTGATGAGGTTTATTTAGGTCAAGGGCGATGCTGATTCTTTGTACCATATGAGAGAGAAGTTGGCTTTTTAGGAAGAGCAGCCGAGGGTTTTAACAATATATTGGAGCATTTAGAATAGTTAGAAATGATTCCAAGTGTTTTAACTATAAAAATTGAGGTATTAGTTGCTATGGAAATGTGACAAGTTGAAATAACAGCTTTAAGTGAGAAAGAAGAAGCAGTAAGAATAAGACCAATGATTACTTGCTCTGTGTAACTACTAGTGATGAATGTTGAGTGCTTCATTTTTCCTGATTAAATTATTAAATGCAATTTTTCTCTTATCCAAAATGAATGAGATTTCTTATCCTCTCATTCTAACTACTTTTGAATATTTCTGTGAATAGTGAATAGTGAATATTTCTTCTCCTATCTATTTTTAAGGTGGAACTAAAGAAAGATGTGTGTGTTATCATATAATCTTAACAGTAATCAGGACTGGTCTTTAAAATCTTGTTACTATAATTAAACCTCTGGGTAAGATCTAGGGGGAATTGACAACACTGCTCTTTGATGTCCTTTGTGAAGTTCCTGGAAGGGAGTTATTTTACTATGCATATTGGAAGTTATTCCCCAGGTATTCTCTAACTTGGCTGAGAACAAAACAAAATAAAATAGACTTTTATTTCAGCAGAGACCTTTGAGTTGTAAGAAATGTTAAAGGATCATTTCTCTCACTAGGAAAAGAAAGATAATTTCTTTCACTCATTAGAATATTAAGTTTTAGAATCTCATTCCCTGGAGAGGTTTAAAGAGTCTGGCAGGTGGGCCAGATCTGTGTTCTCTGTGAGTTCAGTAAAGACCAGTTGATCTTTGGTGATGGGGAGTCATTAGAGATTACTCTTCAGCTTCTCATTCCCCAGTAAAATGAAATTTCATTAGGACTATTTCTAGATTACTTAAGTGTAATATATAAGTTATTATAATATAAATATAAAAACTCCTATAAAAGTAAATGTGCATTTTATATCACTAAGACTTTATTGCTTAAAGGACTTTAAGTAAGATAAAACAGGATTCCCCCCCCCCCACCACCCCTTAAACTGAAAGAACAAATAACAAGAGAGAAAAAGGAGTGAGGAGCTAGAGGAAGGGAGGAAGAAAAGAAATGAGGGAAGAAAAGAAAAGGAGAAGAGTAATTTTTCCACTGATACTACTTTTTGTTGGTTCTAGCAGTCTGTACTGATTGTTAAGAGCTTGTTTGTTCATATGTATGTATGTATGTATGTATGTATGTATGTATGTATGTATTATGTGGGGAATAAGCTTAGGAATCCCCAGGGCTTACACCAATGGTTTAACAAGACATAAAGAAATACAAAGCCATAAAATGCTCACACCCGAGTTTGGGAAAATCAGGTTGGCACCCCAAGAATAGGGGGGTGTAAAGACACCCCGAGAATAGGGAGGCATAAAGGTTCTAGGAATAGGGAGGTGCAAAGGCACCCCAAAATAGAGAGGGGGTGCAGAGCCCCCAAAATAAAGAGGGAGAGGCAAAGGCCTGAAACAGAAACCATGCAAAGGTGCCCAATACATAGGTATATGAAATAAACAAGATTAGATATTCAGGGTGGAAGCACTCCCAATTTAGTACTATAGCAGAAAAGCTGCTTTCACAGGACGGTAGGGCCAGGTTAGGTAAATTGGTGAATTGGACTATGGACCACTATGCTGCAGGCAAAGCAGCCCAGAGTGGAGATGGTTAACAAAAGAAAAGGTGCCTTGTCAACCCTGAGGTTACTCCCCTATCTGTCTCATCCTCTAGGCTAGCTAAGATAAACAGAGCTGCTGCCTCATGTCTGCTGTAAACAACCTTCCTCCTGACTGCCCAGCTCCCGGAGTTTGTTTGCTATTAACCCAAACCCCTAACCACAAATATCCTCAAGACTCCCTTTCCCTCATGTCCGCAAATTAATGATCACAGATTCATTGTCCCTCTGTGCACGTCCATCGCCATGTTTGTAAGCCTTCTGATCCTAATAAAAACGGGCAAAGGACCCTTATTCGGCGCTCTTGTCTTTTCCCGGACATTAGCCATCTCTTGCTTTAAATCCTGCGTCCCACTCTTTTGCTAGACAAAAAAGAACTTTAGACTTAGAGTCTACGACAATTATTTATTTATTTATTTTGAGAGAGAGAGAGAGAGAGAGAGAGAGAGCGAGCACAAGCAGGGGAGAGGCAGAGAGATAGAGAGAGAGAATCTCAAGCTGACAGTAAGGAGCCCACCTCGAAGCTCCATCTCACAAACCATGAGATCATGACCTGAGCCGAAATCAAGAAGTCAGATGCTTAACTGACTGAGCCACCCGGGTGCCACAGCCATTACTGATTATTAAGATAACCCAAATGAATGAATCTGAAACCAGTTCATAGATATGGTCTTTATCATTTTTAAAGGATTTTTTATTAAATTTATTGGAACTAAAAAACCCAAACAACACAGTTTACCCATTTTCCCCATCCTCCACTACCCATTGCCCCTTGCAATCACTAATCTGTTCTCTGTATCTATGAACTTGGTTGTTTTGTGTTTTAGATTCCATATACATTTGTCTTTCTATGACTTATTTCACTTAGCTTAATGCCCTTGAGGTCTATCCCTGTTTCTGCAAATGTAAAGATTTCACTATTTTTTATGGCTATATAATATTCCATATAAATATACCATATTTTCTTTATCCATTTATCCATCATAGTTAAAAACCTTCCATCAACAAATATATATAAACATAGAGAGATGTGTGTATTAAGGCAGATGCCTGCCCCTCACGTCAAGGTTTTAATATAAGCAGGTGAGCCTCCTTCATTTTAAGTTTGGAGGTGATCAGCTGCCTCTGAGCTGGGGGCCCTGAAGTGAGTCAGTCCAAGTGAGAGGGCCGTTTAAGAGACATTTCTTAGATCGCTGCTGTCTTGTGGGTCTCAAACAGGAACCCCGTTGATTTTCAAAATTAGATGTTTTGGGGGCTCATCTCTAAGGTACATATCTTAAAAGTTGAGGTGTCTGATGTGGACTTTGAACTCTTTACCACTCAGGAGGAAGCTCTGGGTTTGAATTCCCTCCTGATTGTGGGTTGCCACACCTGTGGTAGGGTTTATGGTGAAATTGTGTCCCAGCTTTTCCTACCCACTTTGATTTGGTTTTCTTTTCATTTGCCTGATGTGTAACCATGACTCAGCCAGGCTTTAGGTTTTTTAATAGGAAATTGTTTCATATGTAGTGGTACACTCAGCATGTCTGTGGGAGGAAAGAAGTTCAAGATCTTAGAATATCACCATCTTAAACGAGAACCCCACCATGGGTATCATTTTTCATAGTATGGAATAATGCGCTTGTGTACCAGTGAATATCTAAAATTTACTCAGATAGGTTTTCAGTTAAAATTTCCAAATTTATATTAACTAATTTAGCAGACAACATTTTGGATTTGTACCAGGTGGTTGTATACTATACTCTCTTAGAAACTAAGTGTGCTGGTTAATTTTTGTCCAAAGAATCTATTTTGTGCCTATTATAAATGATGGCCTGAAGTATATGGCAACATCAAAATGGCACATATTTTCAATATGAGTTTTACTTAGTGAATTAAAACCCTATCTCTGTCGAGGTGGATCCTGGGTCTTCCTGGTGAGAGCATTTTTCAAGTGGTGGAGGCCTTCTCCTCCTTAGAACCCAGGTCTGTTAGGTCCTTCTTAACACTTAGACCTCCCTTCCTAGTCCATGCCTCTAATTATCACAGTATATTTGGTACTTAGCAAACCCTTCCAATAAAGTTTACTTTGCACTATAAGTAACGGAAACCCATTTCAAGCTGTGTTAAGACCAAAAGCCAAGTTATTGGGAGGACACTGGGATAACTCACACACTTCAGCACCAAGAGATACACACTGACCTCATAAGAAAGTAGAGTCAAGAACTGGAAAGCTGCTTCAGCTTTTCAAAAGAGTTATGTCTCATCTCTTGTCTCTAGTCTATTAAATAACTGCCTTCCTCCAGTCCTTATCAGCCATTGCCTGGAGTGGAGTTGTGGCCAATATCAGTGGAGGTCATTGGTTTGCTACGTGAAGCATCCCTAAGGTGTTTACTCCAGCAATTATTTGTTTACATTTCTGCACATCACTGAGCTACTAGTCTCATGGGGATCAGGACAGTGTCCTGTTCATCTTGTATTCCTGGCAGGTAGCATATGGCAATCAATATTTGTCTAATGGACAAATTTATGAAAGAGCAGGACTATTGTTTCAGTGAATCTTGAGATCCAAGAACAGAAATATATGCCACTAATTTGGTATATCACTTATGTTCCAAGAAGTCAATGGGGAATCAAAAGTAAGACAAATTAACATTTTAAATCAAAAGCACTTATAAGTATTTCATTCACTAATCTGATTCTAATCAACTCAGAAGTTGATTTGATGAAAATTAGTAGAAATCATGGCAACAGTTGGACTCTGAATTTAATAAAGAGTATGCATTAGTCTGGATTTTCCAGAAAAATTTTATATATATATATATACACACACATATGTATATGTATATGTATACATGTACATATGTATATGTATATGTACATATATATATGTATATGTATATGTATATATGTACATATATATACACACACACACACAAACACACACATATATATATATGAATTTCATATATATATGTACATATATATGTATGTGAATAGAATGTATATATATGTATGTACATATATGAAATTCATATATATGTGTATGTTTGTGTATATATATGTGTGTGTGTTGTATCCCAGTCAAGTTGACATGTATTAACCATTAGAGAGTCACACTCCCCTATACAGAGCAAGAAGTACTACTCTGGTAGTTTGCTAATGAACTGATGTAACTTGGGTTTTGTATATTTGCATTTCAAGCTACTGAATTTGATGAAATACTTGAATTAGTTGATTTTCTAGTTATGGTTGCCTAGATAGTCAGGCTCTGGGAGTCACAACCATGTGCACAAAGTGAGAATTAATTATGTGACATTTTGCTGGGCTTACTCATTACTCTATACATCTTATTGAGCATCATCTTGGACCAGCAGCACCGTAGACTCTAGGTGTATCAGTTAATTAGATGCAGTCCCTGCTGCCATGGAGCAGGCCTTCTGGTGAAGAAACACACCATAAATAGGTAGCAAGTAAGTAAATATCTCAGTACAAATGTGATATATGTTATGATGAGGGTGAACAGAATGCAGGGAGGGTTAGGAGGGGATGAGGTAATCTCCACAGAAGGAACAATATGTACAGTCACTGAGGTGTAAAAATGTTGGCATGTGGAGGGTGTTGAGAAAAGCTGAATCTAAGCCAGTGTCCTGGAGCATGGTCGGGAGAAAGGTTAGCATAAAATGAAGCAAGAGAGACCAGCAAGGGCCAGGCCATGCAAGACTGTAGGAGGTGGATGGATTTAGATTTTGTATCAGTTTGCAAACTTAGCAAAGACTACTATAATTGATTTGAACATTTGACTAAAGTGATTTTTGGTTTAAGAGCATTTGGATGAATAGAAACTGTGGTCTGGCAAATGCTCGATGTTCCTTCAGGCAAATATTAGAATTAAGGTAGAGCCATTTTTTTTTCTTATGGGAATACAATTCTGTATGGTTATTAGGGTATTCAATTTTTCACGTAACATTTGGTAATATATAGTAAATCAGAAAATGTAGCAAAGACAAGGTATTTTCAGTTGAGAAGAAGGCAGCATGGGTGTACAATTTCCTGTTCTTTCATGAAAACTGTTGGGATATTTTCCATGCACCTGTGCATTTTTTGCATATCTTGTGTGTGAGTCACTAACTGCGTTTTGTTTTGGATTATCTTTAGGATGTATGTATAGTGAACAGCCTTGAAAGGTAGAAATAGTGTCTTCCTCTTACAAAGGGCAGGTTTACTTACAGCCTTGGAAACTCAGGATTTGTCTCATGAAATGAAACCCATTGTGTGTACAAACGTCCATGTGGGCCTAGATGTATTGCTCTATGGGCAAGGGGTATTGTCACAATATACTGATACTTATGCTCCTTGCTATGTGGTGAGTAATAAACTTCTTTGTCTCTGGCCCTGGAGTCTTGTGTCTTCTGCCAGAATCCATGAAACTAACAAGCTGACTTGTTAGCTTATCAGTTGGGTAAAATGTCAGACCCTTCACAGTTCTGGACAAGGACCCTTCAGCCATATCAGCGGGGAGGTACAATGCCAAGCAGGTGATATCTTAGTGCCTTGCAGCCTGCAAATTATCACATTAACATTTTTATCATTGCTTTTCTAAAGTTACAGATGAGCTATTCTCTGACAATCACATCTTAAGTGTGACTTCTATTTTAAAATACATGTGTGAAACCTACTAGCTACTAATTATTCTACCTTAAATAGTCTTCACCAAGTGGAGGAAAATTTCAACAACAGAAGGAATGCTGTGTTAAAAATTTAGGAATCAAGACATAAAATATATTGAAATGAAACTTGATTTAAAAATAAAAATTGTGTATACATTTGTGCACCTGAAAATATAACTGGAAATATAACTTACATGGTAAGCACCAAGGAGGTAACACTATGGTCTCTGAGTGTTAACTGAACCATTATTATCACAGTACAGGGGTCTTCATGGGCTTGGCCTCTTACCTTCCCCTGACCAGGGATTTGAGGAGCACTGGGATAAGACCCTACTGCTGCTGTCATGGGAGACTATGAGCTATTGCTCTGGCAGCTGGAGGCGATGTACTACATTTGCACTGGCCAGTACGATCACCGTTAGCCACATGTGGTTACTAACCACTGGTAATTTTGGTTAGTTCGAATTGAGATGTGTATAAATGTAAATTGTATACCAGGTTTCAGACTTAGAGCAGAAAAGGAAGGTAAAATATCTTATTAATTTTTATGTTTGGAATAGTATTATAGATATATTAGGCTAAAGAAAATATATTATTAAAATGAATCTCACCTGTTTGTGCTTCTTTCAGTGTGGCTACTAGAAAATTTTAAATTATATACATAGCTCTCATTATATTTCTGTTGAACAGCTATTCTAGGTCCTTGCTCCTCACAGACAAGCAGCATCAGCATCATGTGGAAACTTGTTAGAAACAAAGAAGCTCATGCCCCACCCCAGACTGGATCAGAATTTGCATTTTAACAAAATCTCATGTGATTTGTATGCATGTTCAGAGTTGAGTAGCAGAGCCCTAAGACTAGGATTGCCTGATTTAGCAAATAAAAATACAAGGTGTCCAGTTAAATTTAATTTCATATAAACAACAAATGATTTTTTAATACAGCATATCCAAATATTGCATGGAACATACTTATTAAAATTATTTATTGTTTATTTGAAATTCACCTGTTACCGGGTGTCCTATGTATTATTTGGCCAGCCTGCCTACGACTAAACTCCTCCTGTCCAGGCCCATCTTACTACCAGAAATTCCACAAAATCAGGAAAAAGACAGGAAGGTGAAAGGAGAGGTAGGGAGTGGAAGTTGGGCAGAGTGGAAGAACAGAGAAGAAAAGGAAATATGGGAAGTAGAAATAAGATGAGCATGGAAAGGACACATTGATGGTGATGACCTCTTCTGTTTTATAGTATTTCTTAGCATCTTCCTTATTTCTCCATCCCCCTCCCCCATCCCTAGTTGTGTGTTCATCTCCTCTTCACTTCTCTATAGGGCTTCCTAGAGCCATGTTAGAGTATGGTGTGTGTACAAAGTACATGTCCTCAGGGTCAAGTCCCCAGCCTTCCTATAATCCATCATCCCTGAAGTGTCACTTAAAATATGATGCCTTTCAGCTACCAGTACTTTGCCATTAAAGTGATCACGGTTCTTAAGTGCCGAAAATGCTGACATGTTCATTTTGGAAGATTTTCTTTATTGTGGGATTTTAATTGTATTTTTTAAAATGTAAAACGACTCTTAGGGATTTTGTTCTTTGGTTTGTGTTTTTGCATGTTTTTTAGGTGGCAAGGGAGTGGAAGTGGAGGCTGGCAAGGAAAGAATAACTATAGATATTCTTTTTTTTTTTAATTTTAGAGAAAGAGAGAGAGAGGGAGAGAGTGGGCAAGTTGGGAAGAGGGACAGAGAGAGAGAGAGAGAGAGAGAGAGAGAGAGAGAATCTCAAGCTCCTAGGTGGGGCTCAATCCCATGAATCTGGGATCATGACCTGAGCTGAAATCAAGAGTTAGGTGCTCAACTGACTGAGCCACCCAGGCACCTCTAGATATTCTCTATTTAGCCAGGCATTGAAGTAAGAAAAGGCTTTCATCTATTGTATTATTTATTTAAAATTTTATTTTATTGTAGTAAGAACATTTAACATGAGATCCACCCTCTTAACAAATTTTTAAAGTGTATAATACAGTATTGTTAACTATAGGTATAATCTTATACAGCAGATCTCTAGAATTTATTAATCTTGCTTAACTGAAACTTTATGCCTGTTGATTAGCAACTACCTATTTCCTCCTCCTCAACCTCCAGCCCCTGGTAACCACCATTCAGTCTTTGCTTTCTATGAATTTGCCTGTTCTAGAACCCTCATGAAAATGGAATCATGTAGTATTTGTGACTGGCTTCTTTCACTTATAATAATGTCCTCAAAGTTCATCCATGTTGTCACATATTACAGAATTTCCTTTTTTTGAAGGCTGCATAATATTCTGTTGTTTGTATATACTCCATATTCTTTATCCATTCAGCCATCAGCAGATACTTTGGTTGTTTCCACATCCTGACAGGCATTAAGTCATATCTCTTTGTGGTTTTGATTTGCATTTCCCTGATGATTAGTGACATTGAGCACCTTTTTATATGATGTTGGCCATCTGTATGTCATCTTTGGAGAACTGTCTATTCAAGCCCATTTTTAGGTTGGGTTATTTGTGTTGTTTCCTCTATTGAGTTGTAAGAGTACCTCAAATATTTTGGAAAGTAATGATTTATCAGATATATGTTTTGCAAATATCTTCTCCCATTCTGTGGGTTGCCTTTCACTCTGTTGATGGTTTCCTTTGCTGTACAGAAGATTTTTATTCTGATGTAGTTCTGCTTGTCTATTTTTGCTTTTATTGTCTGTGCTTTGGTATCATATCCATGAAATCATTGCCAAGACCAGTGTCATGAAGATTTGCCCTGTGGTTTCATCTAGGTTTTAAGTCTTTAATCTGTTTTGAGTTGATTTTTCTGTCTGGTGTGAAATCAGGCTCTGATTTCATTTTTTGCATGTGGATATCCAGTTTTCCCAGCACCATTTGTCCTTTTCCCATTGTGCGTTCTTGGCACCCTTGCTGAAGAGCAGTTAACTGTATGTGTGAATCTGTTTCTAGGTGCTGTATTCTGTTCTGTTGGTCTTTATGTCAGTTTCTAATGGCAGTACTGTACCATTTTAATTACTGTAGCTTTGCAATGTGTTTTTAAATAGGAAGTGTGATACATCCAGCTTTGTTCTTTCCCAAGATAGATTTGGCTATTTAGGACCTCAATATATCTTCACAACAATTCTTTGAGTTAAGTACTTTTGTCCCCACTCAGCAGATGAGGAAACTGGAGCTGGGAATGCACTTGAGGGCTGTCTGACTCCAAAGTCAGTGCTCTTTACCATTACCTTCCATATCTCTCAGCACATGGAGAATCATGAATTTAACACTACACTGTGAACTAGGACACGTGTAAAATTAGATAAGTTTCAGAGATTTTTACTCACTTATACACCTGAAAAATACATGTAGTAATGTAGATCTTATAGATTTTTGAGGGCAATTTAATAGCTACCTGAAAAGCAGTATGAGATTCTTATTAAGAGTTAGAGTATCAACAATGCCAGTTTCTGAAAAGAGGTTAATTGAAAATCTGCTCCCCAATAATTTTTCATGAAAAAGCAAACATCTTAAATAGACCCACTGATTTCACTCTATACTCTAAATTAAGCAGTATCAGGACCCTCCCTCCACCCTCTCCCCCACATAATACATCCTGGGAACGTGGTTTTTTTATTGGTTGAATATGTTGTCAGTCACAAGGCAGGGAAAGTACTGCCTCTGCCCTGTTTGCATTTATGAATTAGGAGATGTGCTTGGTTAGAAGAAACTGATTAATTTCTTGATGGGAAGAAAAATCTTGTTTAGTTTTTCACTCATTTTTTTTTGTATGGGATTTTCTCTAACTTTTGACCAGATACTTGCCAGGAAGAATGTAAGGTGAGTAATTGCACATTTTTAAATTCAGTGCATCTGTTAACTTCAATGCAAGTGTGGAACTAGATGGTTCTGTAATTTCTTTTTATTGTTGCATAGCTATATTTGTTTATAATTCAAATTGGATATATTAGATTAGATCATTCAGTAGCTAATAAAATCATTGAACCAGAGTTTATAAATAAGAGATGAAAATATAATCTTTATTATAAGAGGCAAGAGTTATTCAAAATGCACAAGAAATATTTGTATTGTGTATCAAAGTATGTATCTATGAGAAAATGACTCAAATCAGTGTTCAGGTTTCTTTTACACTTACAAGTAAATGTTGATTTTGTGGTTTTCTCCTGCCATTATTATGAGAGAATAGAACAAGGAAGAATTTAAAAACCTCAGAAATATATAACCTGTCCTTCAAAGAAAAGGTGTTGAATCATTTTAGCTGGTAGGAGATGGTAATTGTTTAGATTACATACCGTTTAAAATTAACAAGCAAAATTTCTATTTCTGTTTCCTTTGTCCCTTTGGCTCTTTCCATACCATATAAGGGAAACTATAGAGATTTATATATAAGGGAGAATATTCAGAATCTGAATAGCAGTTAACTTATGTCATATCTCCTAATTACTTATTATGTGCCATCCCAACAAATACATCAGGGAATTTAGTGTGAACTGCCACGCAGGGTGGTCTGCCAGAACTTGTGTTAAAGAATCTTTGTCACCAGCTAATAAAAACTAGAAGTACAGGCATTTTCTGTTTGTTTTCCCCATTGTTTGTAAATCAGTGCTTTAAGTTCATTTTCAAATAATAGGTGACCTGTACTCCTTAGATTGTTAAAGCTTAGTAATGTTTCCTTACCTTGTTTATACAGAAATTACTGATTTCTATATTACACTGGTAAAATGTACAGCAAGTACTATAAAGTCCCAATTCTGTTTCTGAAGATAATAATCTTAGCTTCAGAAGGGATCCTAGAAATCACATTAATCAATGATCATTTGAATCTAAAAATATAGCATATTAATTCATTATGAAAGAAACAACACTTGCTGTTTTATGAATGTCTTTCAAATCATGGATCTGAAATTTAAAATACCTTTCAGTCCTATGGGTCAATTCAAGGTTCTTACATCTCTAGGAAGGTTGATTGTATTTTAAGCTTAGTACTTGTTTCCTGGGCTTAAGAGAGACTAGGAGTCACCACTCTTCCCTTACATATCGCTTCCTCAAATTGGGTTTAAGCAATTCCTTGAACAAAAAGGAAATATTTTTCTTTTCACACAGCTTCCTGTGTGATCTCCTATTTTCCCCTTCCCTGTCAGACTTTGTTCATTCATCAATCTGTTAGTTTATTCATATATGTAACACATATATTTTTAACACTTGGTGCTTTTAAATAGCTAGGCACTGTGCCAGGTTCTGGGTCTACAGTGGTGGTTAAAACAGATAGAGCCCCTGCCTTCATGGAGCTTTAAGTCTAGTGGGGGAGGTTCTCTCACTAATCAAATGTGAGTCACATTGTGAAAGAAAAGTATGGGAGGCTATGAGCACATATAAATAGGGGGATCTGAACTGCTCTGAGATGGTAAGAATGGTGTTCTTAAGGAAGTGACATTTAAGCTGTGATCTGCAGTATTTGGAGGATACTACCAGGAGGTAGGGGGAAGGGGAGGATAGAGAACATTTCAGGTAGAGGGAATAACAAGGCTAAAACTTTTATGAGAGAAGAAAGGAAGATGAAGCATTCAAGGAACTCAACAAAAGAAAGCTAGTCTGGCTAGAACAGTCAGGGGAATAGGTCAAATGAGGGGAGCACAGTTAGCAGGTCTTTCAGGGCCTTAGAGGTCATGGTGGGAATGTGGTCTTCATCCTGAACAGAACCATGATGGGGCTGCTTCACCTTCACTTTCATGAAGGCATTCTTGGTAGCCTCATGATGGACTACCTGCTGTATCAAAAATATGGCACAAGCCACTCACCACAAACTTAGGGCTCTTGATTACTTTTCAAAGGTATTGCAGAGATCTCTTTTACTGGACAAGGATCTGAATATTTTAGAGACAGTGTAGGTTTTTTATTTTTTTTATTTTTTAAATTTCTTTTTAACCAGCATTTCTCAATTTATTCACATAGGTAACTTTAACCAGTAGTTCTTTAGCTCTTATTTTAGTTAAGAGATTATGTAGTGATGTGAAAATGCATATAGATTTTATCTTTAGTTGAGATTATGGTATCCCATAAATCCTGATTAATTTAGTCTTATGGGTATGGGAAAGGCATATCTAAATTACAGTCATTTTAAAAAAGAAGCATAGCAGTGTTATTGTATATTCACGACCATAGATTCATTGAAATGAAAATAAGCCTGTGTTGTCTTCTAAAAGTTTTTCATTTGCGAACACATGGAAATTCTTAATGAGTAGAGCAAAGTGTCAAGCCAAGCATATTATCAGTATGGTAGCTTATCCATTCATCTATCCATCCATTCATGCATTCCTTCCTTCCTTCATTCATGTACTTTTATTCAGGAATATTAAACTGTTTTGCAAACCAGATACTGTATTTACAAATTGTCAGGCAGTTAGTTAGGCATGAGCTAGGAGAGGTAAAGCAGATGCTGGCCACACCTTCCGAGCCACCCCTGAGGGTTAACACCAAATTCAGAGCCAAGTCTGAGGGCTAAACACAACAGCAAAGGCCTAGCCACAGTGCTGGCTCAAAAGCCATAAGGGGACTTTGAAGCGCTGAGAATGAGCACAAAAGGTGTAACTTGACCCTTAGAACCTTTAAGGTCAGAACAAAAACTCGTTACACAATCGTAAATATACAATACATAAATAAGTACAATTATCACAGAATGCATCATGGGTAGGTGCATGCGCAGAAGCCAAAATACGATATAACCACCAGCTGTCAATCAAAAATGTCAATCAGGGGTACCTGAGTGGCTCAGTTTGTTGAGCCTTGGACTTCGGCTCAGGTCCTGATCTCATGGTTTGTGAGTTCGAAGCCCACGTCAGCTCACTGCTGTCAGCATGGGGTCTGCTTGGGATCTTCTGTCCCCCTGCTCTCTGCCCGTCCCCTGCTCTCTCCCATTCTCTATCTCAAAAATAAACATTTTTTAAAAAGTGTCAATCAAAGCCAAACTTACATGTGCAGAAAGCAGGCTTAAAAGGATGCAGCTAGAGCTTCTTGGTGCCATTGCCAGCCTTGCTCCAGCTCTGGTCCGCTTTCACTCTTGAAAGTGTACTATACGGATCTACTCAGTAAACTCTATCTCCCCAGTCTGGTCTTGGGTCTCCAGTTCTTTGATGCATCTGGGACGAGAACCGAGTGACCTGGTAACAATGACTTAATACATTTTTATCTCATTTAGGTAAACTATATCTCAGAATTTTCAGTTTTTGTTCGTTAAGACATTTTAAGATTGAGTACTTAACCCTGTATCATGATATATGATTTTTTGATCAATGAGATTCAAGTTAAATTTTAAAGTCTGTTTGTGTATGATGATGTTATTGGAAAGCTTGAAGCTCTTTAAGCAGTATTGCCTGGGTATTAGTGTTTCTTTCACATATTCAGTTACTTTGTAACTTTCACTACAGAGTTTGGAGTTTAGGTAAGATAGAGATCTTTTAGCTAAAGCACATCTCTATTGTGGTTACATGATTACTGATTGGAAAATTAAAGTAAATTTACAGGAAATTAAATTTCTTAATGGTCCTAGGTGTAATTGGGCTCAGAGGACTGATTCATGCTAACCCTACTCAAATGAGAGTTACTATAAATCAGAATACAAGTTTATAAATTTTTAAAGGAAGGCGTCTTTTTAAAAAGACTAAATTAGACAAATTTAGTCAGTTTATCTTTAGTAACAAACAACTCCAGCTTTCCAGAATCTCATGATCTCAAACATTTATTTCTCACTCATATTACATGTTGATAGCTACAGGTGGGCTGTCATAGCCCTGCTCTAGCTGTTTCCCATGTCTTGTCATTCCAAGACCTAGATTGAAAGAGCACCCCTATTTGGGCATGCCATTGTCTTGGCAGAGGGAAAAGGGCAAGAGGTGGCAGACACATGCAATACCTCTGAAAATTTCTAGAGAACTGGCACACTATTGCTTCCATTCATATGCCATTGTCTCAACCAAGATGCATAGCCAAGACTTAACTCTGGGGCAGGGAATCTTCTCCACCTACAGGGAGGTGCTGCAAGGTATATGGCCAAGGGCAGGGATATATCCATCTCTGGGATTGTTTCCAGGGAGTTGGGAACAATCATACACTCCACCATACTACCACAGTATTAAAATATGCATAGCGGATTTCTCAAATAATACATTTTAGACATTATCTAACAACTTCCAATTACTATTGACAAAGTTTTAGTCTCCAACACTTCCCTCATCTTTCTTTCTTTATCCCCTCCAGCCCTCCAATATATTATTATTTACATTATTACTTTCATTTAAATCTGTCCATTGGTGGATGTTTAGACAAACAAAATGTGGTATATCCATACAATGAAATATTTCTCAGTAATAAAAGGGAAGGAAATATTGACATATGTAACATCAATGAATCCCTATCATTGTGTTAAGATCGAAAAAAGCCAAACACTAAAGAATATGTAGTATTCTATTTATAATTCTAGAAAATGCAAACTAATCTAAAGTGACACCAAGTCTTTAGTTTTCCTGTGGCTGAGAATGGAGGGAACATCTCTCTCCTGCAAAAGTGCATAGGGAAACTTTTGTGTGATGTAAATATTCTGTACCTTTATTATGGTGGTATGCATATGCTCAAACTTATCGGATTGTACACACTGAGTGAATGTAGTTTATTGTACTTAAATTATACCTCAGTAAACTTGATAAAGTGAGAAAAAGTTGTATATATGCATGAATTTATTAATAGCTATGAGTACATATCATGGTCAGTTATTTGTCCTCTTTAGAAATTCTCATTAGTTAATAGAGACTGTATTACCAAGAGAATGTTACATTCAGTTTGTAATTGGTTCCGTGTAATTCATTTTAAAGCACTTTACTGTGATACAGATTTAGTAACTCTTTAGCTAAAATTATGTTTTACATATGGATAATTATATGTAATATATCCCTAATTGTAAATATATTAAGTTTATGTAATATCATATATACATATAGGTCTTAGCAGTCTCTTAAGTATAGAGTTTAATCTGCACTCTCCTATACTATAGGTTCAAGTTATGAAAAATTTAAAATATACAATAAACTAAAATTTTTTATAACATTTATGACACAATTAGAGATCTAAGCAATTGACATATTTAATGTTAAAGAATTATTGATATTTTCTAGATATAACTGGCCTATTATTTTTAAAAGTCCTTATCTTTTAGACATCCATACTTAAGTCAAATAATTTCTGGTATTTTCTTCAAAATAATACCACAGAGGAGAAGTAGGTGAAGTCCTAAGTGAAAAAAGATTGCTTATGACTTGATAATTACTAAAGCTGGATGTTGGGTACAAGTACATGCAGGTGGGAAGAGGACTTCTGTTTTTCTGTTTGTATGTGTGTGCTCTCAATATTCCATGATTATATTTATGTGTGTTTATAATATTCCATGTTAGAAAGATGTGTAGATTTTCTAAGTTAGCAATTTCACTTCTAGGAATTTATCTTAAGGAACTTCTTGGGGATATGAACAAACAATCTACAATAATGCTCAGTGTAGTACTGTTTATTAATTGGAAACAATCTAAATACTTAAAGGAATTTGGTCAAATAAATTGATACATTTGTATGATATAAATACTAACATGGAATTCAAAATTATATCAGAAAATCATGATGAGCACTGGGTGATATAGAATTATTCAATCACTATATAGTACATCTGAAACTAATATGACCCTATATGTTAGCTAATGGGAAGTAAAATAAAAACTTAAAAATTACATAAGAAAAATATATAATTACATGAGAAAATATTTGTGATATACGTTTAAGTGGAAAAAAATTTGCACTATTTTTAAGTATTATAAAAAGTAACTTATATGTGTTGTGTGTGTGTGCATCTCTGTGTTTGTGTGTGTGTACAGTGAAACAACAGAAGGATATATATTATAATTTATATCCTAGGGGTGCCTGGGTGGCTCGGTCAGTTAAGCATTCTACTCTTGATTTTGACTCAAGTCATGATCTCATGGTTGGTGGGATCCAGCCCACATCTGGATCTTCTGTGCTGATAGCGTGGAGCCTGCTTGGGATTCCTTCTCTCCCTCTCTCTCTGCCCCTCTCTTGCATGCACACGCTCTCTCTCTGTCTCTCAAAATAAATAAAATAAACTTAAAAAAATTTACATCCTCATAATTTTCAGAAATAGCTTTTTGGCAATGGGGTCTTTTTTAAATTTTTATTTATTTGAAGTGCTTATTTCATTTGAGAGAGCTAGTGAATGCGCAAGTGGGGAAGAGGGAGAGAGGGAGAGGGAGAGAGAACCTCAAATGAGCTCCACACTCAGCGTGGATCCTGACATGGAGGTCAGTTTCACGAATGGTGAGATCATAATGTGAGCCAAAATCAGGAGTCTGACGCCCAAACCCCACTCAGGCATTCCAAGTCCATCTTTTTTTTTTTTTTTTTTAATAAAAATGATTGAATATTTTTGCTTTCATATACTAAGAGTACAGTGAGTATAAAATTTCATGGTAAAATATTTTATTATGTTTTATTGTTTGACTATTTGGTTTATTATTTGGTTATCTTTGGTTAAACCTCAGTGTTTAGCGCACTGCTTGGCACATAGTAGGCCTTCAATAATAATATTCACTGGATAAGGATTAGGGTTGATATTTACAAATTTTAAAAAATCTGAATTTTTCATGTTTTCTTTGAAGAACATGTATTACTTTTTAAAATCAGAAATTTGCTATGGAAAAGTAAACAGTTTTGACAGGTACTTTGCCTTCTACTTTGATGTATCATAAACTGAGATATCCTCCTTAAAACTTCTTATAAAATCCGAAATTTAGCTATTCAGCATCTTTTTGTTTTTTTCTAGTTTCATCTCTCAGACATCTTCAAATAAAGAAGTGGTTGTAAACGGTAAGATCTGTATTTGTCCTTATGATTCCTTGAAGGGTTGAGGAGAAGGTTATTGTCTGTCATGGGCTTCCCTGAACACTGGTGATTGGAACAGCAGTCTCTTATGTAAAATCTCTTGAATTAGTATATTCTAAATTATCAGTCAGAAGAGGCTCAAGCCTGGTATATTTCACATTGCTTAGCATTTTATTGTCATTCGGTTATATTAATAAATAAGTTACATTTAGCCTTTGTATTCGTATCATTTATTTGACAGATCAGCAGAGTAATGGAGATATGAAAGAAACCCAGAATTGTACAACAGTACCAATCACACAGGTATGGATATGTTAGGAAACTAGATTGTATCTTAAAAAAAAAAATTAAACACGTTTCAATCAGGTCGGAGCCACTGTGAAAACATAAATAATAATTCTGTTAATAACTAACATTCTTGCTTAAGCTTTGGGTGGGGGAATACATTACAATAGTCTTATGGTAAAGAAAAAAACTAAAGTTTTACTTGCTCTTGTATATTTTCATTACAATATTCAGCTTTACTTTTGTTACTTTCTAGGCAGGATCACTATAGTAACGGTTTATCTTTGGTTACTAGTAAGCTTGGATTGCTGCTGCTTCTTTAATTTCTCTTTTATCTGTACTTATCCTGGAGTAATTGGTATGAAATGGTTGATGTAGATAAGTAGATCTTCTTTCAGATATAGACCTGCCTTTGTGACTTCCAGGGTCAAGTACCAAAGTGCGTTGTCTTGAGCTTCCTAGAAATCAGCAAGGGTTTCATAAAATGAAGAATGATATTAGAATACCCTGTTAGTTTATGTATATTAAATGATCTGGAGCTGCAGTGTCCTAAGCAGTAGCCAGTAGCCATATGTGGCTATTTAAATTTAAACTCAAATGAAATAATGTTAAGTAAAATTAAGAATTAATGTCCTCAGTTGCACTGGCCACATTTGGTGCCATAAGAGCTACATATAGCTAGAGCCTGCTGCGCTGGACACTGCAGATATTAAACATATCCAGTATTGCAGAATGTTCTATTGGGCACTAATGGTCTGGAGAATTATGCTTGGTATCTAGAAGCCTCTTGTTTGTTGGTTTGTTTTTTTGTTTAACATGTTAATTTCTTTATTTTAAAGTCCTGTTTTATTTAGGTTCTGATTTTCATGGCATGTTGAATTTTTGTTTTTAATTACTAGACTTTTTTTTTTTGAGCAGCTTTAGGTTTACAGAAAAAAACTGAACAAAATATAAGTTTCCTATATGCTTGCTTTCTCAATCACTCCCCACTCCAGTTTCCCCTTTATTTAACATTTTGTGTTAGTTTGGTATGTTTGTTAAAGTTGATGAACTAATATTGATAGATTATTATTAACTAAAGTCCATAGTTTACACTAGGATTCACTCTCTGTGTTGTACATTTTATGAGTTTTGACATATGTATAATGTTATCTATTACTGTTAATAGTGTTTTACAGAATAATTATTTCATGGCTCTAAAAATCTATGCTCTACCTATTCATCCCCACTTTCTCTCCCAGCCTGGTGACTTTTTAAAGTCTATATTGCTAATATTATCATTTGCAAAATTGGATCTTTTTTTTTTTTTTTTAACAATTTGGTCCTTTCCAGTTTGGGTGCTTTGTGGAACTAGTTTCATATACTTTTCAGACATACCTGTCATTTTAGCTTGTTATGATTAAGATGGGTCTACTTGTCTCCTTTGTCCCACAGTAGTATGGACTCTGGAGCTGGAGAGATCAGAGACTCAATAGGTTGTGAATTAATCCTTTTACTTCTGAGAAGCCTTTTGTACCATGGAAACAAATCCATCTCTTAAATTTTGTTTATTTGGTTAACTAGACTCTCAACTACACTCTGAGCAGACAAGGACATTTGGAAAAAGAAGCTTGGAATGCATTCAGCCATCATAGCCCAGTTAATGTCTCTATGGATGGAATTCCTTGCATTCTTTTCTGGGCCAAAAGAATAACAATAAAATTTAAGAATCAGACCTGGCTGGATTTTACAGATGAAGCTTTTGGACAGAAGGCAGCAGTGGATACTAGCAACTCAAATTGCAGTGAAGAAAGTGCCACGTAAGTTGCCATTAGGGTATTGTGGTCTGTTAACTGGGTGTTCGAGTTTTCTGACATTTCAGAAGATGGAAGTAGGTTCGTTTGTAGTTAACTTGAAACACATCTCTGAGGAAATGTTTAACATCTACAATGAAAGAAAAATCAGAAATTAATTTAAAAACTATTTTTCCTAGCTATTTTCTTGTTATAATACCTCAAGGAAAATCAGAGTTGTGAATGAGGAGGTTTTCCAAACTCATTCTGAAAACTGAAGAGGACCCCAGGCTTGGTATTAACTCCAAATGTGAGGTGTCCACCTACTTTTGTGCCAGCAGGGAGGAAATCGTGTATCAGCAAGCCGAGTCCTATGTCTTCTACTGGGGGAAACCATGAAGGCTGACTCTAGCCAAGGAAGAGTCCCAATTCTAGAGAGTGTTCTGAAGTTGTGGAATGTTGCCAGTTTGCAGGGGTATCTTTGAATGGCCAAATTTCAGAGAATTCTTTAGAACAGTTCTTCAAAATGATTATAATAATTGGTTTTGATTTGAGATAAGCAGATTAAACAAATATCCCTTTTAAGGAGGAAATCAATGTCCAGTACCTTTCTCTGCTTTTAGTCATCTGAGCAAAAATTTTTTCTTGTATTTGTTTTGGTCAAGAAGGAGTAAGTCTGGCATGTCCCACTTGCTTTCGGTAAATCTCCTTGCTTTCAACATTTGCTGGTATAATGAAGGCTTTTGGAAGATTGTCTGCATTTGTTCTGGCCTGGTTGAGTTGGGCAGAATGCTAATGTATACTGTGTATTTGTGTGTGTGTGTGTGTGTGTGTGTGTGTGTGTGTGTGTGTGTGTGTGTGGCATTTTTACTCCAGAACTTGACATTTCATTTAAAAATTATTGATGATGGGTGAAAATGGATTGTATTAGTATTACAAGTTATATTACAAGTTTTAGTAAGCATCTTGCTATTCAGAATGATTGTCTCTTATTAGAGAATTAGAGGATTCTAAGTATAAGCATCCAGAGTCCTCCCAGATTTGTTTATTCTGTTACAGCACAGACTACCAAAGAGACTCCAGCACTGCTGAGAGCTCAGGACTTGTTCCTTGGGCTCTAATTAATTCCCTCCAGGGCTCTTTATTTGTGGTCAGCTGCCTGGAGAGAGGCTGATTGCCTAGGGATCATCTTGCCTGTCTGTGGCTGACTGGCCCTTCTTGATTCCATTTATTCTGACCACAGGATATTTGTGGGGGAGATCAGAGCACCACAGTTTTTTTGCTGGGCTTTAGAAATCTTAATGATCACTGGGAACCCAGAAACAGAAAAAATGACAACTTGGCTTCTAGGCCCAGTTCTGCCAGTGAGCTTTGTGACTTTACAAATAGGAGCTGCCATAGGATCATATCTGTGAATGGAGGTGATGGCATCTATTAATTGTAACAGGCCTGGAGCATTTGCCATGGATCAGGCACAGAGCAAGGACTTCACGGGCACAATATTTATTATTCCTTACAATACTATTGTGAAAAAGTCCCTGAGTCACAGACCATTACCATCTGAAATCAAACTTCGTAGAGGTTAGGAAATTTGATAAGACCATACAGCTTGTTTGCTAGTAGAGTTGAGGTCTACAATGTTTTTAATAGTGGCATTTTACCTCCTCTCTCTTGGCACTATTTCATAGCATCATGAAAATCAAATGGGGAGGGGCACCTGGGTGACTCAGTTACCGGCTCATTCAGCTAAATGTCCAACTTCAGCTCAGGTCACGATCTCAGTTTGTGAGTTCGAGCTCTGCTTTTAGCTCTGAGCTGTCAGTGCAGAGCCTGCTTCAGATCCTCTCTCTCTCTCTCTGTCCCTCTCCCTCTCCTCCTCCTCCTACCCTGATTGCATGTGAGTTCTCTTTCTTTCTCTCTCTCTCTCAAAAAAAAATAACCATTAAAATCAAATGGGGAATTGTATGCATGAGAACTTGTCAGGGGCTACTCAAAGTGGTAGTATTACCTTCCTAACATGCTAATGATAAACTAGAGTAAAATAGTGCCTAGTTTGCTGGTGGAAGGACCTAGGGAAGCTTTGGTTTTCATAATGCACAAAGGAATAATTGGGTGGAACCTGACTTTTCTTCTTAGCCACCAATGTAATAATTCTACTGGGACAAGTTCTGAGTGAATAGCCCCCACCTCCTGGAGTACTGCTCAGGCAAGTGTGCCCACATCCAGGACAGCCGACCCAAGGGCATGAGTGGGAGGCTTCCCAGTACACTAAGCATGCAGGGACCAGATATTGAGTCCGTCCCTCATTCCTGTGAATTGTGGACATTAGTGGACATTTGCTGTGCTGGCAAGGAAATCTTCTATTCTCAAGAACCAGAAAGGGAGTGATGGAAAGAACAAACCCAAGTAAAGACATAACCATGTAGGGTCAAAAGCACAGATTAAAAAAATATGACCTTGTTTTAGTGCCTGGAAACAAAATGTTCAGGGAAAGGCGAATTGTTGGCAGACAGATTTGCTACGGAAGTCTTTTTAAATAGTGAAAGCCCTACAAATAGAGCATAATCTGAGCATCTGTGTGTATTTTGAGTTTAGGCAATTATAGTCTGAAGAATTCAGAGTCTGTTTGAAACGTGGGAGGTTAGGGCGCTTGGAAGAGTAAAAGCAGCTCTTTTTTGAGTGACTTACTAGATTGTATTTCTCCTTCGTGTTCTCAGGTAATGGTGCCGTGGCTGGCAGTTAAGAGCCTCACTGAATGATTGTCGAATTTGCTTTCTTGAAATCAAGTATGTTCTTTACTCTGCAGCAGAGCATGTTAACAGCTTTCACCAAAACCAGGACTGCTGGAGAGAACTCTTGCAGGGTCAGAAGCATAGAGGCCATTGAGCTGCTCCATCAGAAGGGGGGAGCCGTTAGGGTGGGCTCAGTGTGGCCTTGCTTTGAATTTTAGTTCATCAGCTACAGAGCCAGTTTATAGATAACTAAGCTATTCTGATTCCTTGAATAGAAGGAAGAAGTAGAGAAATGTCTGTTAGAGTAAGTGACCAATCAAATTCATAAAATACTATTCAAGGAGTACAATTTATTTCTTAGAAGTTTTAAGTAATTTGTTAACTATTAGAATATTATTAGAGAAAGGCCTTTTGGAGACTTGCTTAACTGAGTAAATTACCTTATAAAGTATTTATAAATGAGTGCTTTTAAGGTGCCTGAGCTTATTATGTTAGGAAATAAAGATAATTCTCTTAGTGACTTTATATACCAGGTTTATTTTATAAATATCCCTTACCCCATAGATAGTATGAAGATAAACTTTAGCTCAATCACTGACATTTCTATTTCTTGATAAGTAGGACCAAATTAATGAGATTATATTTGTGGGTTTTTTTTTCAAGTTTGTAATTTTACATTTTATGGCTACCCACTTTTGCTTTTTTGGTTTTATGGCATATGTTGAGGTGTTATAACTTCTAGACATTATAATGTCTATTATATAGATAATATATAATACATAATATATTATAATATTTATATATATTTATATAACATATATTTATAATATATAATATATAAAAGGATGCAGCACCATCCTTTCTGTATTTACATTTTTCACATTTTCTCATTTCAGTTATTTAGCTTTTTCTCATTTTTATTTTTCAACCTTATTGAAATATAATAAAATACACTAAACTGCACATGTTTAAAGTACACACTTTGATCAATTTTGATGTGTTTGTACACGCATGAAACCATTACTATAATCAAAACAGCAAACATTTTCATCACCCTGAAAAGCTTCTTCGTGCCCTTTTGTGATCTTTCTCTCCTGCCACTCCCACCCCTCCAGGTAACCACTGATCTGCTCTCTATCATTATAGATGAGTTTGAATTTTCTAGAATTTTATATAAATATACTCATACAGTGTATATTCTTTTTTAGTCTGGCTTCTTTCACTTAGCCTAATTATTTTGATATTCTTCTGCTTTGTTGCATGTGTCAAAGTTATGTTCCTTTTTACCGCTTAGTAGTAAGTACTCCATAGTATGGATATACCACTACTTATTTGTCCATCCACCTCTTGATGGAAATTTGGTTTTTGCCCCAGTTTTTAGATAGCTTTCCAAATAAAGTCGTGTTAAACGTTCATGTGTAAGTCTGTATACGAACATATATTTTCATTTCTCTTAAATAAGTATCTAGGAGGGGAATGGTCAGATCATATGGTATATGTATGTTTGGCTTTTTAAGAAACCACCGGATTGTTTTTTGTACCATTTACCTTCCCACCAGCTTTGTGTGAGGAGGTTCTGGTTGCTTTACATCCTCACCAACACTTGGAATGGTCAATGTAAGACTGTAAAGAAAATATTTTTATTGTTTCTGCATGGTTAGCAATTTCTGGACAAATTTTACTGGGACTTGGGTTAAAAAATAAGCCTTGGAGTTAGTTAGTAATTTAGTTAGATTCATCTCCTTAGAAGAAAGTGTTTACCTGTCAGGAGTACTGAACCTCAGGACCATGGACATATTGCAGGGTTTGGAAACCCAGAGAGACTTCTTTGTCTTCCTCTTAGAAATAATTATTTACATTCATGGGTATTAGACACGCAGCCGTTTGTCTCCTTTAAGATGAGCTATTTCTCCCATTCAAAGGCTAATAAAACTCATCTGCTTACATTGTGAGGTAGGTAACTAGTACCCTTCTCTTTTCATGTTTCCAGGACAGTTTTTGACACTATGGAAGCAAAAGGTTTCTTCCTCTCTCAGGAGGTGAAGGGGTACCACAGTCTCCCTCTTATATAAACTCCCAGATTCATAATTTTGGTGTTCCTCATCTGTATTAAAAATCTCAGTATGTACAGGATGATATCTGGCTCTCATCATGTTTCTAAGGCAGAAGAATTCAGTTAAAAGGGGAATCAGGGCACCTGGGTGGCTCAGTGTCCGACTTTGGCTCAGGTCATGATCTCACAGCTCTAGAGTTCAAGCCCCGCATCAGGCTCTGTGCTGATAGCTCAGAGCCTGGAGACTGTTTCTGATTCTGTGTCTCCCTCTCTCTGCTCCTCCCCTCTCAAAAATAAGTAAATATTTTTTAAAAACTCTTTAAGAAAAAAGGGGAACCAATATGGTTATTGCTGTGAGTTAGTAATAATCTGTCTCTGCTCCCAGAAATCTCCTGTTAACTTTTACAAAAGTGTGAATAAATATGGATTTTAAAAGCTTAAGAGTAGGTTCTTAAAAAAAAATTTAGCCATTTCAATTACTGTATCATGGTGCTTTTATCTTATTGTGGTCTTATTTTATATTTTGCTGATAGCTAATGATGTGCTGAGCATCTTTTCATGTGCTATTAGCTATTTGTGTATTTTCCTTTGTGAAGTGCCTGTCTTTTCCCCATTTTTAAGTTAGGTTGGTTGCCTTCTTATTATTGAATTGTTAGTGTTATTTATTATATTCTGGATACTAGTTCTTTGTGTATATGTATTGTGAATATTTTCTCTTGTTCTGTGGCTTGCCTTTTTTTGTTTCTTAACACTGTTAAGAGTATTTCTGAAGAGTAAAATTTTGAATTTAATAAAGTACATTTATCAATTTTTCTTTATATTTCATACTTCTATTTTTTTTTCAAGAAACCATTGGCTACCCCAAGATTCCAAAACTGCTATATGTTTATTCTATAAGTTTTATAGCTTTAGTTGTTCCATTTTGAGGTAAGTTTGTAGTAGAGTGTTATGTAAAGGTTATTTGTATTTTGATGGATTATGTTCTTTCTGTTTTCTTAGTTTATCTATGAAGTTTGGTGATGCTGAAAGTCCCAAAGGTCTTGATATAAGGTAAGTATGGATACTACTTTAAAAGGTCATAAATTCAGCACTCCAGTTTAGTTCCATATAATTTACTCATTCAACATGTAGTAAGTATCAAGGACCTCCTATGTGCCAAGCACTGTGACACGTGAAATGCCACACTTAACTAACTGTACAAAGTCAGTGATTTTATGGTAGGATCCTATCATAATGCTTTCTTCAGTTTCTACCAAAGCATCTGTGTAGTTTTTCCCTCCTCAGTTAAGACCTAGAAATCACATGAACCTGAGAATGTAATAGTCTTTTTCTTCTGAGCAAAGACTAAAATATATGTAAAGCTCCGAAGCTGTGACTCTGGTTTGAAGTTATTTTCTATATAATACCTTACAGTGAATCACACGTCATCTAATAATAGCAAAAAGGTCTCTGTTAGCTGAATTTCCCAGCAGACAACACAGGCCTACATTTTGCTCTGCTTATGTATGGAAGAATATATCTGCCAAGCAGTTAGGAACTGCTCCAGGAGTGGGGCACAATTTGAAGGCATTATATACTTTTTCTTATAATAATGAAATGTTTCCATTTCTATAGGACCAACCTTTTCATGGAGACAAATAGCCGTGTCTTTAACATTAGTTGAAACACCAGCAGGATGTGGTAGGGTAGTCTTTCCTAAGCTGTGTTCCATGGAACACTTCTGCTCTGTAAAAATATTTACAAGATTCCTAGGAAAGGGGTTCTGTGGCCAGATGTGTTTGAGAAAGACTGCACTCCACGTCCTCCTCTTGGAGATTGACACTATAAATTTGTATTAAACTTAAATTTATTAAATTTAATGTATAAAATTAAAGTTACTATGAAGACATGCTCTTAAGGAAGATTCCTGCACTTGGTAACTTTGATTAACCTCATGTTTCCTGTGTTTATCTCGGAAAGCTCTTTCCTCAGAATATTTGTCTACATGTCATGGAACACTAGTGTTTCACTGATCATAATTTAAAAAATACATATCATCATATTTCAGAGAAACTTTATGAGGAAAATAGAATCCCACAAGGTGAGTAAACATATATACAAACCCAAATACACATATCTGTTTCATATAGGAATGAGGAATAGTTTTTATTCGAATAGCACCTTTTTTCCCCAAAAGGAAATTAGCTTTATGATTCTTATTTTTTCTGATGATAAGGGTATGTGGCAGACACTGTCAGTACCCTAGCTGTGTCACTTTGGGCATTTCCATTTGGGTGGACTGTAGTCCACCAGCTCAACTTTGAATTGTCAGCCCTTCCTTACCTGAAAGCTTTCTTTAGTCAGAGAGGTCCACTGCCTCTTATCCCTACCTCAGCAACTCTCAGTCAGTGACTGAAAGAAGTGTATAAACAGCCCAGCTCCCTCGCCCTCAGATCAGATAACAGGCATGTGAACTACCCTGTCTCCCAGGGTACCCCATGGGCATCAAACCCCACTTGCCCATAGTGGAAACTTGCTTAACAATGTGTCCTTTTGGGGTGCCTTCTACTCTGTCATTTCTCTTTTTCCCGTTTGACATATTTTGAGTGACTAAATTGCCAAATAAGTTTGGGACCACCTCCCCAAATACTTCTATTCACATCATTGTCTCAGGGTCTGCTTCTGTAGGGGCCCAATACATGTCCAGAAAACAGAAAAATCAGAAAATGTTAATCTATGAAAAGAACATGAAAATTATTCATAATTTAACCTCCCATTTGTAATCATTAATATTTTGATCTCTGTCTTTCCAGAATTTTTTCTATGTAGTCATACATTTTTTTAATGAAGAAATGATCATGACATATTATAACTTTTTTATTGCTAGAGAGTATTCCATTCCAAAATGGCTAAGAGTAAGGGCTCTGGTCTCAAATTGGATTCAAAGCTCTGCTCCCATACCTAATCTCTGAGTAAATTTGCACAGGTTCTTTCCTTAACTCCACTGTGCCTTGATTCATCACCTATGACATGAGGGTAATAATATTGTGTATCTCATGTTAAATAATAGAAGGGTGCTTGACACAGTAAAAGCTTTTATTATTAGTTTTGACCCTTAGTTATTTAACTAATTCTGTGTTATTGTCCATTTAGTTTTCCTCAACCTTTTGCAAAGTAAAATCAAGTTTTGATTACAAAAGAAAATAAAACAAGTTTCTTTGTGTTTTTCTTTTTGAAGGAGTTTGTACCATTCACTTTTATTCCTACCCATCAGGAAACTCTTCTCTAGAACTAGAAGTAAACTCTCACTGAGCCAGTTCTGCTACCTGACAAAAGAGGGTGCAATTGCTCTGTTAATAGATGATTTCCTGTGTAGCAAAAATCAAGTGCTTTAGGAGTGATACTGTTGTAATCTTTTTCAGATTCACCCTTACCAATTACAAAAAGTCGTACATCCAGAGCTGGTTTAGTTTGCACAGAGTTGAGATTATTTTCAATAATTCGATCCAAGCAACTTTTAATGCCACTGGCATATATGCTCCATCGAGTTATTCCTACCACTGCCAGCATGTCAGCAGCCTGCAGCGTTATGATGCCCTCTTGTTGCCCAGCTATGTGGATGATACTTCAAGCCTGTGGGAGGTCACTTTTGTTGATTTCCAGGTAATAAACTAAAACAGGTGCTCAGTGCACCTGTATATTTGGTGCCAAAAAACCTCAGTGTTTGAAAACACCTGTAATATACATGTTTAGGGAAAAGAGAGGAATGGATACCTTTAAAATAATGTTGGTATTTTTTTCTTTATCTTCTAAGTTTTGAAATGGAATCGGATAGAATGTTTCCTCTCCCTGTGCACTACCCACCGCGTATGCCTCCTCCCCATTTGCCTTTACATTCACATTTATGCAGTCATGCAGTCACTAATAACTACCAATGAGGAACACCAGCAGTTGAAAGTGGAGTGAAGCTGTGGTGTGAAGTCCCGTGACTGACACTTCCTGGAGGGAGAGGCCCTTCTGGGGAGAGGAGCTGCTGGACAATGATTTTATTTCCTTCTGGGGGTGGAACAGTGATCCTATCCAGACAGATAAGAAGTACATTTGTAGCCTGAGTGACAGCTTTGGCAGTTAGCATAGGAATGGAACTGTCAGCCAGGGAGTCACAGCTATCCCAGAAGATCCTCTTGAAAGTACTTGGGGAAAGGCTTGGGGAAAGGCTTAGAGACATCTGTCAACTTCCTCTGTCCTGTTTACCTGTTTAAAAAAAACTTCCCTTGTTCTTCCAACTCACTGAAATAGGCAGGGTTTTGCTTGCCCTTTTGTGGACACTTTCCAATCTTTTCCAAAAGTAAATAGATTTACTTCCTCTCCTCCCAGCTTGGAGACTGGTGGTGTTGAGAGGCAGTTTGGGATAGGGAAGGACCTTGCATTTTAACATTTGAAAGAAAGTCTTGGTTTCAAATTGCTTGTCACCTACCTGGGTCAGCTACTTCACCCTCTTAATTTCTGACCTCTCTTTTACGGATGTAAAGAAATCATGGCCTAAGATATGTGACAACACCCAGGACTGTGTCAGGCCTGGATTAACAGTAACTACTACTCTTGAGTCCTCTGTGTCTGCCAGCACTGTTGTGGTTATTTTACATACTTTAATTTCAAACCTCATCATAATGTCACAAGATTGTTGTCATTATCCCTGTTTTACAAACGAGATGCCTGAAGCTCTGATGGTTGCATAATTTCTCAAAGTGATATAATTGGTAAGCGTTAGAGGCAGAGTTTGAATTCTGGACTATTTGACTTCAAGGGCACATTATAGCATACATAATGCAGATGTATTTATCAATGTTTATAAAGTATATATTATATAGATTTCTCTCACTTGCCCTTTAGAAAGATAAGCAGGCACAAAGGGCAGGAAGTAATAATGAACACATGGAATAATTCACACATTATGCTGCCTGATTGGAACAGAGGAATTGCCTGATTTATACCTCTACCTTGTTTCAGAAGTGACTTTTAAGGTGACTTACAGAAACACTGTACGGAAATTAACTTTGAAAAATGTACAAACCACTTCATACCTATTAGGATGCTTATTATTTAAAAACAAACAAACAAACAAGCAAACAAAAACAAGCAAACCCCAAACAGAAAATAACACATGTTGGCAAGGATATGGAGAAATTAGAAACTTGTACATTGCTAGTAAGAATTGAAAATGGTGTAGCCTCTCTGGAAAATGGTATGGTATTCCCTCAGAAAATAAACAGAATTACCGTGTAACTCAGCAATTCTACTTCTGGGTATTTACTAAAAGAATTGGAAGCAGGAGCTTGGACAGGTATTTGTGTATTCACAGTAGCATCATTGACAAAAGCCAAAAGATGGGTGGAAACAACCCAAATGTCCATCAATGGATGAATGAAAAACAAAGCCTAGTGTATATGTGCGATGGAATATTAACCTTACAAAGGGAGGAAATTCAGATACGGGCAACAGCATGAATGAACCTTGACATTACGCTATGTGAAATAAAGCAGACACAAAAGGACAAATATTTGTATGATTTCACTTCAGTGAAGTATCTACAGTAGTCATATTTGGAAACAAAAAAATAAAATGGTGTTTGCAGGGGCCTGAGGGAAGAGGGGAATGGGGAATTAGTGTTTAATGGCTGAGTTTTGCAAGATGAAAAAGTGTTCTGGAGATGGGTGGTGGTGATAGTTGCACAATAATCTGAATGGACTTAATACCACTGAACTGTACACCTAAAAATGGTTAAGATGGTAGATTTTATGTTTTTTATATTTTACAAACAAAAAGGGGGTTAAAGACATGGGGCTTAAGAAAAAGGAAGAAAAGATTAGTTACAGCCACCAGTGAGGCCATTACGCAAATCCGCGAGGCCGTCTGTTTGACCTGGCTAGAAGCAGCACAGTGACTTGGCTCTAAAGCTTTGGAGCATCTAGTATATGAAAGAATCGCTCAGTTACATGTTCTTGAGGTCCGTAAGACTACTGAAAACGTGCTTGCGAGGAGCACTTTCATCCCTGGTCTGGGGCCGCATGTGCCAGTGTCTTCAGCAGCCTGTGGTGAACACAGCAGTGGATGTCAGAGGTGGGCCTTTCTAGGCCATCCTGAATGTAAGCAGATGGCGGAATGCGAGCTCAGTGTAGGCGAGAGGTGGCGGTGTCCATAGTGGTTAAAGTACATACACAAAAGGCTGCATTCCACAGACATGGCTTTGCCCGTCTGACTTATTCTAAGAAGTACAGAGTGATGTCACGTGCATGGCACACTGAAGGACTGCTAAAGTGTAGCCGGCATCACAAGGAGTGTATTTATTCAACACGGGCTAATTTTTGCTTCTTTGGAATGCAGGCTCAGTGTTGCCATCTTTTGTCATTTTGTCAGGAGCTTGACTCTTCAGGCACTAGCCCTTTGAGGACCCTTTGCCTCTTTCTTTTCTTTCCTTTTTTTTTAAGTTAATTAATTAATTAATTAATTTTTGAGAGAGAGAGAAGAGAGAGGGAACACGCACCTGGGGCGAGAGAGAGACAGAGGATCCAGAGTGGGCTCCATGCTGACAGCAGACAGCCAGATGTGGGGCTTAAACCCATAAACTGTGAGGCCATGACCTGAGCCAAAGTCAGACCCTAAACCTACTGAGCCACCCAGGTGCCCCTCACTTTGCCTCGTCATAGAAAGGCGGGCCAGGGATCCCAGAAACCAGGCCAAAAGTCTCCTTCAGCAGCTGTTTTAGATTCAGTCCAGTGCACAGATAACTGGGCAAGCAAGGCCTCTAAAGTCTACGGCTACAGTCATTTCAGCATGAAAATATGCAAGAGCACCTACTTAAGTCATAAAAATGAGTTGTCACTTAAAGCCTTCATGGATAATTCAGTTTTTTGATGTATCCCTTTAAAACCAACTAGGTGACCGAGGTGATGCTATGTAGGATTCTTTTTCAAAAGCCAGCTAAGTGTGGGAGCTGCCTTCCACGAAAGATCAGTCTTATTTAGAGTAGTCTGTGGCCCAGTTTGTTTCACTGCAACAGTATTTAGATACAGAGCCAGTTGTCGATTTGAACCTCTTGTAGTTCCAACTATTTGAGCCACTTCATCTGCACATATGAGAAAGCTCTTCTTCCCATGCTCTGGGCAGGATGTAAAACAAGGGCTGGTATACAGCGCTTCCAAAAACAATACCAAGTCTGTATGGTACAACTGATAAAGAGGGGGAGGTAGCGTCTGGAGGAAGAAGAGACAGAACATACCAGGAGCTGTGGAATTGTAAACTGAGAAGTGACTCTGAAGTCAAACTTCCTGGGTTCGAATTATAACTTCATTGCACTTAAAAGAATCAATACATAAATAAAATAAATAAAAAATAACTTCACTTAATGCCGAGTGACTCTGGGCAAGTTACTTAAATTTTCTGTGCCTTAGTTTCTTCATCCATGAAACAGTAACTTATTCATAGGCTTTTGTGGTTTTTAAATGAGTTAGGGCAATATCTAATGCATAAAAAATCTTCAGTAACTGTTAGCCTTTACTATTAGCTATATTTTGCCTCATTGGGAATCACAATATCTACTCTTAAGAGATTCTTCCTGTCCACATCCTGTCAACAGAATCAATGGCAGAGGAACTGAGACATATTATTCTTTGTGAAATTATAACTAATGTTTATAAAATTTTGAGTGCACTTTAAATTTTAGTGACACCACTAAGTTATGTTTTTAGATGAACTAGAGTATTTATGAGGATCAGATGACAAGAGGTTTTATTTAAGAGCCTTGAACTTCTTGAGCCTCTTAATTATGGTAAACATACATCGCAGAGTATCTGGGTCAGTTTTGATTAAAAATTGTTTCACTGTGCCCATAAACACACTCACATTTGTTGGATCATGTGCTCAAAGCATTCAGTGAAGTATGGCTCCATTGCCTTAAATTTGATTAATTAGGAGCCCAGAAGCCTCAGCCCAACTGACAGGTAGATCTTAGGAGAGAAAGAGTATGTCACTTCAGCTTTTTCTCCTTGACAGATCCAAGGCTTTACCATCAAGGGGAAGCAGTTTGCCAAGGCCCGAGATTGTGCCTCTTCCTTCTCACCAGCAATTCTGATTGGCCTGGCCATGTCCCTGATCCTGCTGCTGGTGCTAGCCTACGCTCTGCACATGCTCATCTACCTGCGATATCTGGAGCGGCACTATGATTTTATCACCTCTCCGGCCCACTTCCCCCACTTGAAACCTCGAGATGCCGCAGAAGAGAAGGAGCTGCTGAGGAGCCAGGGAGTCGAGTGCTATGAACTGAGAAGCCAGCAGATCTGCAAAATTTATGTGTAACAGCACAGACCCCTCTTCCTCACGAAGTCCACAATGGCCAATGAAAGGAGTGATTTCTGTTGTGTCCTCTTAGACTTATGATATAAAATTTTTACCTTATGGCTTGATTTTAAAAAAAAGGAAATACATGCAAAAAAAATACATTTTGGAGCATCCGCTGGCCTACTACTTGAGGCAATGAAAAAGTTATCCCAGGAACCCCACAGAAATAAATATGATTGTTGCCCCAAACGTACTTTGAAAGCAAAGGGGTATTTCAAATTAAGACCAAAAAAAAAATGCCAAAACCCAAACAACAACAACAACAACAACAACAGCAACAAAACCCAAAACCAATGATGCCATTTAGAGCAGGGAAAACAAATTTGGTCCTCCTTGTCTGTGCCAGTTTGGATGTGCTAAGTACAGAAATAATAAAAACAAAGGTTATCTGGAAGTTCTGAATTTTAAGTATTTTGTAACAGTTTGTATTTTTAATTTTTTTACTGTTTATTTTTGAGACAGAATGCGAGTGGGTTAGGGACAGAGAGAGAGGGAGACACAGAATCCGAAGCAGGCGCCAGGCTCCCAGCTGTCAGCACAGAGTCCCACCGGGGCTCAAACCCATGAGCTGTGAGATCATGACCTGAGCCGAAGTCAGATGTTCAACTGACTGAGTCACCCAGGTGCCCCATCACAGTTTGTATTTTTAGAAATTATATCGCAATTTTGTTTTAAAAATTAGTCTCTTTTACAGAGATGTTTAGGGAAGAGTATTGTCAATATGGTAGAACGCTTTATTCAAAGGCTGTCTTGTCATTTTACTTTGCTGTTCAGAGGCAGTCCGGTTCAATTTGTGAAGAAGGGGTAATAGTCTTGGAGTTTCTTACGTTTTCCTTCTGGCTGTGGTGGCCAGGCTTGTCTCGTTTGTCTGGTGCAGACCTGCATTAACCCTCCTAGGTACCACCTGAAATAAACAACTGAACTAAGAACAGGGTGCTTGCTATGCAAACAGCTTCAAGGCAAACCCCATAAACTCCCTTCCAATGAAATAGTGTTCCTCCAACTCTTCTTTAATAGAAATTCTGCAGTTACCACTACTCTTCTTACAACCACCTTTTTCTGTATGGATTTCTCTATAGTCTTTTCCAGTTCTTGACAGATACTAAAGATTGACTTGCTCTGGATTTTCCCCAAAGCTTCTCTAACATGCCTTGTATATTAAAGAGATATCATGTGTAAAGAGTAAATTGCATTTCCCTAAATAGGGTTCCATACGTGATCTGCGCAAAACTTAGAAAGCTGATGGGAACTATGTGGGATAGAGGTCATGCACAGAGAAATTGAATCTTTTGGGCAGCTGTGGTAATGAGTTTACAGTCAATTCTGTGGTCTATAACTAAGAATCTTGATTCATGTACTTATTTATACCAAAGTTGATCATAGGGAACACACCCTCAAGAACATAGGAATCTAGGATTGTATTTTATCTGTTTAGTCTAAAACCATTGGGGACTCTGTTAGCATTAGAGAGTGGGAAAAGGAAAGATCATGTCATTCTGTAATGAAATTTTCATTGTGGTCGCTTTGAGTGTCCATTGGTAGTAGAAATGATTGCTGTGGTAGGCCAAAAGTACTTGAAGGGTAAACATAACTTATGGTTCAACTGAGACACTTTTAAAAGTGAAAGTGTCATTAGCAATTCCAGTGTAACAGATATAAGCAGGATGGTGCTAGACAAACTGGGATAAATAGTCACCCTAGATATAATAATACCATACAGGGCGATACCCTGTAAGGTAAGGTGGCTCTTTCTTTTATTTTTTTTTTCTTTTTAAAATTTTTTTAATGTTTATTTGATTTTGAGAGAGAGAGAGAGAGAGAGAGAGAGAGAGAGAGAGCATGAGCAGGGGAAGGGCAGAGAAAGGAGACACAGAATCGGAAGCAGGCTCCAGGCTCTGAACCGTCAGCACAGAGTCCCATGTGGGGCTTGAACTCACAAACTGCAAGATCATGACCTGAGTTGAAGTCAGATGCTTAACCTACTGAGTCACCCCGGCACCCAAGCTGTCTCTTTCTAACTGTACTGGAGGGCTTACAGAAAGAAAATAATAGCTTAAGATTTAAAATTCACGGCTCAGGGCACTTGGGTGGCTCAGTTGATTCAGTGTCTGTCTTTTGATCTCTCCTCAGGTCTTGATCTTAGGGTTGTGAGTGCAAGCCCTGTGTTGGGCTCCATGCTGTGTGTGGAGCCTACTAATAAACAAACAAACAAAACATTCACAGCTCAAGGCATAGTTAAAAAAAAAAAGCCAGAGAGTTTCTGTGACTGATCTACAAGGATCTCTTACCTCTTACCAAAGAACTGACATATTGCAGATCAGACACACAGGTCTGATTCTGCACATTGGTAAACTGCCTTGTGGGTGGAATTCACAGCCACCTTGCTGGGTCTCTTAATGAATATGAGCACATCGATTACAAAATAGAAGAAAATTGAAATAAGAATGCTAACTTTGGGAGAACTTAAACATCTTTAAGGATATTGAATTCCAAATTCCACTAAGTTTTTCTTGCTAGCAGAAACAATCATGTGAAATGAAGCTATTCTGACCTCACCAAAGATAGTTACCTTGCCAGGGGATGTCAGTTTTCCTCAGTGTCTGTAGGCAATAGGAGTCACACTCTAGCATATCCCAGGGAACCAATCGCAAAGTCAAATATGGGAGAATAAAAATCACAAGGTTTTTCTAATTTATTCAACGAAAGAGTTGGAGGAATACATGAGGGGAATGGATTCTGCAGGTGCTAGCTCAGAGAGGGAAGTGTATAATTTTAGTTTGGGCTGAACTTTTTAAATAGGTTCTCTTACCGAATTTTGGGTTAAATATTCTGGTTTGAGCAGCTGGGAGTATTTCTGACATTTTACTCATCTGGTTGATTAAAATCTGGACTCAACAGTGACATGCACTACGTGAAATAGACCAGAAATTCATCAGTATAATATAGAGGAAGAAAATAAATTTAGCAATTTAGAGAATTGGGATGTGGGAATGGATTTATCATGCATGTCCTTCTCTCCATCCCCAAAACTAGTTTCTGTGAAGGCCCAGAGGACACTTCTGTTGTCATAGCAGTGAACTGAAAAATACATTGGGAACATAGCACTAGCATTTTTGAAAAGTGCTCTAGTGGCTGTCCTCTGCAGGTTGTGGATGAAGGTAAGAGATACTTACTATTTGTGATTCCTTAGTCTCAGTGGGGATGCTAAGATCCTGGAGTGGCAGAGGTCAGATAGCAACATAGCAACCTTAAGGGACTGTAGGGCAGGAATGTTACTCAGGTTAGATCATGTTTGTTAATAGTAAAGTGATCTATAATACCTGTGGCAGGGCAGCCCATACAGTACTCATTCACCTGTATAATCATAATAAAATCGATCCTCATATAAAAATGCCTTATTTCACCCATCATGGTGGATTCCCAAAGTTGAGTCTGGTAATGACTCAATTAGACAGCTCTTAACTGAAGAGACCTCCTTAAAAAGGGTTTTTGGTTTCATATCTAATGTTGAGCATTATCATGAATAATTTTATGCTTGTCCATTAGGTGCCTTTTTTTTTTTTTGGTATCACTTCAGGTAAAGAACTTATGCTGTTTCCATAGATATCTTTATTATTAACCCATCAGGTATGTGATTATTGCCATGTAATTGTTAGTGCTGCAGGAGTAAGCCTAAGAGATGTTGGTTTTTCTGGGAAGTCTGGAACAATATGGCAATGTTTGACCTGAGTAGGAGTTGACTGGGAAGGTAATGTGGGAAGGACAGATGTGGCAGAAGGAAACATATATGCAAAGACTGGACTTTATCATGTGTGGAGAACTATGACTAAATTTCTGTGGGCAGGCACATAGAATGTATTTAAAGGAGTGAAAGAGAGATGGAGCTGGAAATGAAGAGGGGGAACAGGTCATTGTGCTCAACTAAAGCCTTACAATCTTGAGGCGATGGAGAGGCCCTTGAGGGGATTTCGGAAGATATGAAGCAAGAGGGTTGTGTGGCATATAAATGTGGGTAGAATAGAGACACATACACCATTTAGGAGATAATTGGAATCATGGAATCATTCAGATGAAAAATAATAGAACCTAAACTAAGACAATGGGGTGAGAGGAAAGAACAAGAAGAGGTATTTAGGAAGTTAGTTCAATAAAGCTTGGGAACCAATTGGAAAGTCACAAATGACGTTAGGTATCTTATTTGGGTGCTGAGTGGATGGTAATACCAATTTCTGCAATCAGGGAGAAAGAGCAGAGGGTAGGAGTTTGAGATGGGAGATGCTTGTAAGCAAGGTCCTACAATAGAGGTCCAAGCAGGCAGTTTGGCATATGAATCTGGGGCAAAATAAAGAGGTCTGGACTAGAAATTTGGAAATGTAGCAGTTGCTTTCAGTGTCCTACCCATATTCCTGTATTGCATCCTGACCCATCTCCATTGTTAGTTACCGCCCTCTGAGGCTACTCTCCCTGTGTTCATGGCAGGCTGGAAGTGCTGAAGAATTAATTTCTCCCTGGGGCAGCCCTTATGGACTGACTCTCAGGAATTGTGAATAAACACCCCAGCTCATTTGTCCCTTGACTAGAATAATTCTAGGGTGTGTTTTACACCATTTCCTAGAGCGCCACAGCAGGACTTAGCTCTTTTGTCCATTGTGATATCGTGCTTGATAATGTTCACTTGATTAACTCCCTTCTCTTCCTTGCCTTACTTCCTTGCTCCCATAGTGATATTTCCTAATGATGTTGGCATTACCTCCAGAATAAGCTACTTGTGTTTAAAA
Source organism: Neofelis nebulosa (assembly GCF_028018385.1). Lineage (NCBI taxonomy): Eukaryota > Metazoa > Chordata > Mammalia > Carnivora > Felidae > Neofelis > Neofelis nebulosa. The sequence continues at coordinate 94,268,231 of NC_080782.1, read as the reverse complement.
CCTTGTCTCAGGATCCGCTTCTCAGAAAATCCAAACTAAGACAAGCAGTAACAGGCAAACAGGGAAAGTTGACTGCATTTGAAAAATAGCTTATTTTTACAGCTTTAAAAAAAAAAGCATAGTTATTAGAATGTAATGCCAAGAACCCTTCCAGGGCCATGGAAGAGACCTATATAAATGAGTGTGTGTGTGTGTGTGTGTGTGTGTGTGTGTGTGTGTGTGTATTTTTACAGAGATTTGACCTCATACACAATGGTGGACCCTGGCTAACCAGTCTGTGTGAGCTTGTTGTCACCAACTTGGATGCTAAAACTTGCATAGCAGACACTTGGAAAGGGAAAATGGATATAAAGTGGTGGAGAGCAGGGACAAGCTAGAATCCATGAAGAGGAGCTAGAACTGTAGGAATGAACTGGAACCTGTGTCCATTTTCACTGCCTCCAGTGTTGATAAAGTAGTGTCCTTTGTCAAAACAAATGGCCCAGAGCTGAATGAATAGCCCAGGGATTGAAGATGTTGAAGAAAGATCCACGAGAAGCTGGAGCACCTGCCAGCCTGGGTGTTGACGTGTGCCACCAAGGTGGGCCAGCAGGTAAATGATAATTTGCTTGAGCTACAAACGTACCTTGACTCCACCATTTGAAGGTTAAAAACAATATGGCTGCTGCTTCACTTCAACCTTCTAAATCATGCAAATAGGTCTTCCTAATGTGGCCCACCTTAACCAGAAACACACAGGGAAATTAATTCTGGGAAACATAGTTTAGCTTAGCTATATTTTCCTTCCAGGCAAAATGAGCAGGCAGGTACCTTGCTAAAAGTCTTGTCCAGAGGGAGCATTTCCTTTTACCCTGTCCATCAAGGCTAACCTGGCATGGGTTGTTAGTGTTATAGCCTCCCACTTTCAGGTTTTGCCTGCATATATTAAGTATAACCATCTGTAACCCAAGCTTGAGTTTTTTTCTTCCTTAGCAGCTTCTCAGAGAGGAATGCCCATTAGACCATAGGTATGAGTTGACAGAGAGAGACAACAGTTAGTAAGAGTGGGGGCATGGGCATCTAGGCTGCTTCCTCATGCAGCTGACTTGTACCTCAAAGACTTGGTTGAGCCTGCCTTCCATATACAACTTTCATTTGATGATGGATTGCTGCTGTTGTGAATGTCTAGCTGTGTGGGCTTGGTGAGTCAGATGATATTTATTTCATGATAGGCACCTCAGGCCACTTAGTAACTTGGTGGCCCATGGTCAGATGTTCAATCTGTACTAAGGTCAAGTAGAAAGTAAAAAAGCCAAAAGCTGTTTCTGAAAAGGAGAGTAGTTATCTTCATAGGATGGCATGGCTCTGCTGCAAAATTCTAAGGGTCCTCATTGTGATTCACTAATAGGGGCCTGTCACAGGCTCCATACAACATGCCTCTCCACCACTGACACTTTGAGCAGATTCTTTATGCACAACATCACAAAACTGCCGCTTTTGCTCCTTGTTACTGTTAATTATATTTAGTTCTAGGGGAAGAGTACATATCCCTAAACACTCGGTGTGTGTATGTTTGATGTAGACCCTGGGGTAAGAAGAATAATGCCTCTCCCTCATGGCTGTCCAAATTCTAACTCCTAGAACCTGTGAGTATGTTAGCTTTCATGGCAAAAGGGGCTTTGCAGATGTAATTAAGGGATTTAAGATGGGGGGATTATCCCAGGTGGACCTAATGTAACCATAAAAGTTCTTTTAAGAGGAAAAGGGAGACAGGAAAGAGAGGGGAAGAGATGGACGTGACAACAGAAGTAGAAGTTAGAGTGATACAAGAAAGGCACTATAAACCAAGAATGTAGATGGACTCTAGAAGTAGGAAAATGCAAAGGAACAAATTCTCCCCTAGAGCCTCCAGAAGAAATGCATTTGATTCTAGCACTTCTGACCTCCAGAACGATCAGATAATAACTTTGTATTGCTTATAGCCACTGAGTTTGTGGCACTATGTCACAGTGTCAGTAGGAAACTCTGATGTGAAACTGGACCCAAAAGAAAATGAAGTGCCTAAGCAGAGTCCTCTCTCTCTCTCTCTCTCTCAATCTCTCACCGTGAATGCTTCCTTCCCTCCCCAGTCTCCATCATTCTCCGTAAGATTGGCTCTAGGAAAACTAATGAAGGATGGCGAGTGGGTCTTCATTGCAAGTCTTTTCCTTCTACCCCTTCTTCTGTGCCCTGTGTCCTTACATAAACCCCTGGCTACTTGAGGTCCCTTACTAAGTGGTCCCTTTGTCCCATCAACTTCTTTCATCAAGCTTCCTTTTTGATTTTTTTTATTGCTTAGGATTTGAACTCTAATGAAAAAATGATTGTTAATTAATGAAGCAGTGACTTACATTTTAAAATATATTTAAAACATATTTATGTTTTTGTAGTGTTTGTCTTTTGCATATTGTCTTAGCCTTATAAAGAATTACTCTAATGGGAGAAATGTCAGTGTTGTGGCAGGCCAATCTTAGGAATTTTGAAGATATCAAATTACATCAGGTAGATGCTAGTCTATGTGCAGGACAATATCTGACCTTTATTGCTTATCCCTGATGCCCACCAATGTTTCCTGTTGGGTCTGGCAGATTACAAAATCTTCAAAGGTTTGTGTCATTCAAGTACAAACTTGTGTTAGGGATATGATTTAGGATCCACCACCCATTGAAATGACTAAGTTTTCTTGTGTAGTTTGTTTGACTCTGAAGATATGGAGACATGACAGTGAGACATTTTCAGCTGCTCCATGCTCTATATCTCTCAAAGCAGTGTTGCTGGTCTCAAGACTGGATATCCTGGATAAATAGAGTTTGTGATCATGTCTCTAGAAGGACTGTGAGTTTATGCAGGAATGGGAGAGGTACTTAAAGAAGATGAACTTCCATCTTTATAGCCAAGGGATTTTAAGAGAAATAGTACACAAAGGAGATACTTTTTTTTTGTACTTACTCTCTTTTTTATTTCAGTTTTATTGAAATATAATTGACATATAGCATTTTGTGAGTTTAAAGTATACAGTGTGTTGATTTGGTACTCTTTCATACTACGGAATGATTATCACCATAGTGTTAGCTAACACCTCCATCACGTCACATAATTACCATTTGTTTTTTGTGGTGAGAACAAATAGAATAAAAACACTTAGCAACTTTCAAGTATATAATATAGTATTATTAGCTATAATAAACATGTACATTAGGTCCCCACGCTCTTTGAGTGAAGTCTTCTCTTAGACTATTAAAACCAGCTGTGTCTATTTTTCCAGCTTTTAGCCTCCAGTCTCACAACCTCCCAGTACACAGGTCAGCCTTGTGAGTCTATGCCCTGATTTTGGTCCTCTGTGTCCTGTGACTCAGTATGTGACAGCAGGAAGCCAGTAGGGAAATGGAAAATAGATCTTATCCTTAGGTCTTAGAGCAGAGATGTACTAAGCTGCTGTTCCCCATCTCTTTTGTTAATAGACCCTACCCTGGGCTGGGGAGGCTATCTGTAGTAGATTGTTTGCAAAATTGCCACTCTTATTCCCCTCTTTTCATCTCTATCCCTTGTGATATCTCTTCCCTTAAAAAGTGGAATATATTTATTTCCCCATCATTTGAATCTGGCCTGGCCTGATGATTTACCTAGGCCAATAGAAAGCAGCAGAAGTGATACAGGCTGATTCTGAGCCTAAGCACCCACTTGTTCTGCTGGAATCCTGTTCAGTGTCCATGTAAACAATTATGGGGCAGAGCCTGCTAGAGAATGAGAGACCACCTGGAAGAGAGGTGAGCCATCTGAGCTGAGGCCATGCTAGACTAACCAGCCTCCAGCTGACCCAGAAGCTGACCATAGATGTCTAAGTGAGACTAACTGAGACTTGAAGAAGTGCCAAGCTGAATGAAGTCTGTCTAATTGCCCACCTGGGGAATTGTGAGCTGGAAAATGGTTGTTTTAGTCACTATGTCTTGGAGTGGTTTGTTATGCAGCCAAAACTTCCTAATTTGTCATCAAGGCTAGAAGTGCTCTCAAATTAGAAGTTAAATCCATGTCTGAATGATCATACCTACCACATAAAAGGAAAGAAAGAACAGAGGATGAAGCATATATGGAGGAGAAGAGAGATAAAAGAAAGAACATATAGTCATGCTGCTATTACTCTCAGCCCGTTCTGGTTATAATTCAGTTTCTTCTTCCACTAAATCCTTACAATGCAGGAGAAATCTTTTGTTTACAAGACTCAGAAACTCCCACCCTGCCTTAAGTACCTTAGTTTCAGGGGTATCTCATGGATCTCAAGGGTCTGGATCCCAAGACCTAGCCAGGCTGTCTTGAATGACTAAACCTGGGACTGGCATATAGTCTGGAATCAAGGAAGCTGCTTCCTCTGCTTTGCAGTGTTTCCATCTCTTTCTCTTTGGTAGAAGATATTGCATCACTTCTGCCCATTTGTTTCACTTTTTCTCTTTTCAGTTCTCTGCTTGCACGTAGCTTTGACATGCCTATTCTGAAATAGCAGCCTCAGCCTCAAGTCTTCATGACCTTTTAGCTCACTTTCCATAAATTCAAATTCCCAATCAGAGAGAATCCAGTTGGTTCTCTGTGGTCCAGTTAGATATGCTTAAACAGTAATTGGCAGGGCCAATAACAATACCCTTCTTTGGACACTGGGCAGGCAAGCATCTTTTGTTAGAACCAGAGGATTGGATTTCTTTACTTAATGTCTACAGCTGGCAGGAGTCACCACCCTGAGTTTCTGGAACTCCTTTTCTGCAAGTCACCAATAGATTTTTACCTTTGTCTTTGAGTAGAAGATCAACTTCTGTATCCTTCCTTTGTGGAATATGAATGCTAATGATCCACAATTTCCTTTCTTAATCAGGCTGGGGCAGGGATTAGAACACTTTTATTAGCCCAGCACCCTGCCTCATATGCATTTATTGGTGCTCCCAAGATTCAGCAGTTATAGCCTCTCCTTCGTATAAAACTAGCTTCTAGTGCCTATAATGTTCTATTCAGCACCTGCGTCTTTCTTTCTTTCTTTTTTTATTCTATTCTATTCTATTCTATTCTATTCTATTCTATTCTATTCTATTCTATTCTATTCTATTCTATTTTTGTTTTGTTTTGTTTTATAACAGTCAAAATCTAAAAGGCTGCTGATTGACATACTCTCTAGTGGCAGTTTATAGTTACATAGATTTTATGGACTAGAAATTTTTCAAAAATAAATCTGGGTGTTGACATATGGTTACCAGGTCTATATTTTGCCACATAAGGTCATTACAAGCTCCCATATTCACTCATCATCATTTAATGTTGGATTGAAACATAGGAAATTGCTATTTTTGTAGGTCAAAAATGGTTGAATATTGGCAGTTTCCTGTGGTTCAGTGTGATATAGGAAATCATATTTTAACTTGAAAACTATTCAAAGGATATAATCTTAGAAAAAAGGATTAGACTTTACAATGAATTTATTTAGCTTTATGAAGAATGTACTATACTTTCCTTAATTTTCTTGTTTCATGATGGACCATGAAAACTTCTTCATATATGGTGCTAGTTTTTGATGTGTCTTTAAACAATTTTTATTTCATTTCATTTCATTTCATTTCATTTCATTTCATTATAAGTTTTTATTTAAAGTCCACTTAGTTAACACCATGTCTGTTTTTAAAACCCTGGTCTAGTCAAATATGTCTGTGTGATCCCCTTGCATCACTTTCATTCCTCAGAATGCTTTTTTCCTAGACTCTGAGGTAGGGTTCTGACCTACCCGTGCTTCAAGGTCATGCTCAAAGAAGCAGTCATGTTCTCTGAGATCTTCTCAGGCTGTTGGGTGAATCCTTCACTTGGGATCCCAACCTTGGGAATTTGGGAGACATGTTTGCAACACTGAGCTCATTGCCACATTCCCCCTCTTAGAGTAAATGGTCACATTTACAAAAGGAGTTTCCGTAACCTCCCATGGCTCCTCAATGAAATATGCAAACCAATTTTTCTATCAACTCTGTGGTAAAGATTCTTCCCTTTGGATTATTGTTGTTTTTTTTTTTTTGCACAACTTTTCTGTCATCTCTGACAACTCCCTCATCACCCTCTATTTCCTACCCAAGGGATCTTCATGTCTCTTATAAGCAAGGTCCAGACAGATTGTATAACAAACTACCTTTGGCTATTAAAAACATCTTTTTAGCTCTTGGCACAACAAGCAAAACCACTCCTGATGAAAAGAAAGTCTCTCTCCCATATGGTTCTGTAAAGAAGTATGAGTTTCTGAATTTACTGTACATGTGAAAACAATAAACAATTTGCATTTCTTTCTTTTTCTAGTAATTCAAACTCTAACCTGAGGGTTTTTAAAGAATAGAATTAGTAATTTCTACATTGCACCATTTTCTGAAATATTAGTGATTCTCTCTGAAGTAACTAAGCGTCAGCCAAATGTTTCAGTTTATCTTTCTTTTTTTGTGAATCTGCAAATGCGTCAGAAAAACGTTTACTGTAATGTTAGAATGTGCATGTGTTGGCATTAAAAGTGTGGTTTTGTCCCTACGGGGAATCACATAGAAGCAAAATTACAGTTAATTCCTGGTATCTGTGGTAATGGGGAACAGACTGAGTTTGTACCAAATAATATTTGAAAAAGTTATTTTAGAAGTTAAGTTGAACCTTGTTCTTCACAAAACCTGCCAGAGATCCACAAGTAGTCCAGTTGTTCTTCTCTCCCCTGCTTGCTCAGCCAGAGTCTGGGGTGGAGAAACGGCCAGCAGAAAAGAAGAGTAGAATCAAAAGACTTATTCACAAATCTAAAGGTCATTCGATTTTCTCAACATGTTGACTACAGCTCATATGTGGGAGCTTTCTACTCCTTTGGTAAGGCGTCTTGTCCTACCTTATGATTTAATAGATGAACATCCACCGAAATTCATGTTAACTTCTTTCCAAATTCAGTTTTCAGTTAATAACTGAAAAAAGAAGTAGACAGTTTTCAGATAATTCTGAAGCCTTTTAAAGCTATTCTCTAAAGAATGGAAGATTTGAAATATAGCTGAATGGGAAGAATGCCACCACAGAACCATCTACTTCTAGCTAGTAGCCTGCAAGAAGAAGGTTTTTATTTTACCTGGTTCAGTCCCTGACCCTTTGGGAGAGGAGATGATAAACATGCTCTTTATGGAGTGACTCTTGGCTTCCGCACAGGTTTTCAGTAGACGGGGGGAGAGGGGGGCAGGGCCTCACTTAATCTGGATCTGCAGTATTTCCTGAATGTAAAGAACTCACATGCTTGCCAGGATAAGAGTGCATTGCACTCGTGGTGTCCAGATGTGATGCTCCAATGATGTAACCCATTCATTTGTTCTGGAACTATTATTGTTATCTGTTAAACAAGACTTAGAAAATGACTTACAGTTTTAAAAAATCACAGAGAATTTTGCAACTCTCTGCCACTCATAGCGGGAATCTTGACACAGGTCTACAAATGCTTTGGAGATATAGATAGATAGAGATAATATATATGTGATTATGAAATATATATGATTATGAAATATATGTATATGATTATGGTAGGGATAGGGGAAACCTTAACCTACTACATTAGAGGAATTCAAAATCAAAATGAAATGATGGTTTTAAATAAGGTTGGATGTCATAATTAGTCCCAGATGATTCCTTTGTAGTCAGGAAAGTTCTCCCAGACAGCCCCATTTCTTTGTTTGAATGTCAAAACTGAAACTGAATTAGGTTTCTGCCCTGTGTTCTCATACTCACAGTTTCTTTGGGACCTTACAGTGTAGGCCTTGTGAGATGGCCATTGAGACAAAAAGATCGTGTCCTCCATTATATGCTCTTTACAAGGCAGATATTATTGCAACAAACCTCTACAACCACAGAACTAAGGGTTTCTCCTTTCTTCTGGTTTTCTGTATTTGCTTTCGGGAATAGAAGACCTTGTTTCTATGGTTCCTATACTCAAGTGCCCATTGCCCTGGAGGAACAGGCCTAGTAGGTCTCAGGATGTCATTCAAATTTGCTGTGGGAAACCAGACCCATCACCAAATAAGGAGCTCTGATTCCCATGGAGATTATGAGGCAGATTAGGGAGAGGTGTCTTTAAGCAAATTTTGTTTGCCATGGAAAAACCAGGGAAAATCAAACAAAAGGTGACACAATTGATTGCCAAAGAGGGCGTGTGTCTTTAGTCTTTTCCAAGAGACATCAGTTATTTCCTGATATTTCTAATAGAAAACTTGTCAGAATAAGTAAATTTGTTTCCAGTTTTGTCCTACTAACAAGTTTTGCCAATTAAATCATTTAAGTGGTTGTCATCAGTACAGAAAATGTAGACACACCCAGTCTTTTCCTATAAATGATTCCCCCAAATTTGCATTTATTTGTTTTTGGGATCCAAGCCTTGTTTTAAAAAATTTCAGAATATTTCCCTTTTAAATAAATGGATTAACACACACAATCTGTTTCTTCCTTACTCAGAGAAAACTAAGTTAATGATGCATTGCTTTTCCATCAGCTAGTACTTGATTCAGAGCAGGATGAAGCAGACCTTATCTCCATCGTGTGGATGGTGGATTTCTTAAAGTCCACATGACAATTAACAAAGACTAGAATAAGGCAGATTCATTTGTATTTAGAGTCAAGGAAATGATACTTATGTGATATTTGGGTAAATAAGCAGTGCTATTTCCTTCCTGTCTCTAGATCAACATATTCATTATATGTGCTTCTTAATTTCTAATTAGTAATATAATAAAATACAACCCATTTGTAATAAATGCAACGCACAGGAGACCAGTGAATCATGCTAAAACTAAGTTTTCCCGTGGCATAAAGATTGCCCATGACACCTAACTACTGGCTTTTTGGGAGAAAACTGGGGCTATTTCTGAGATCATGTGAAACGAAACCGGCCCTCAGTTAAAATGAGATATTTAGTAGACTAAGCAAAACACAGTTCCTCCTTTGAAATACCTGGATAATTGGTGAAATTCTCTACTTTTTTCTTTAGTGGATATAGAACCTAACCCTGCAATTTTGAAATAGATATAACTGTTTCACTTTCTGATATAAAAATATCTTATTTCTGTTTTTTTAGTCTCCCCATAATTTGTGTTTTTCCCATAGGACATCTTGCTTTTATAGCTAATTTGAAAGAAACTATCAATATTGAACAACTAGCAAAATTTTCATCAGCAAACATTGATCAACCATCAAAATTGTCATCAGCTTGGCATTCTCTTATTAATGTCAAAGTGATATTGATTATGCAGTCAGGGATTATCAAATGCCTGAGTAGGAAAATAGCATCTAAATTATAGTTCATATCATAAATTATACTCATATTTTATTAATATTCATATATTTTATTAACATCACACACATTTTTGATTTCAGTATCTGTGCTTATAAGCTCATATAGATTCACATGGCCCTTTTATTATATTTAATAATTTGTTGCTGGACCTGATTTCCCAGATAGAACATTTTTTTGAGCTTAAGAGCACTAAAAAGTTGGTGTTAGAAGTATGAGAAACTGAGCAAGTCATTTAAATTAGTTTTATATTATTTAAGACTGCAAATGCTATAAGACAAAGTAAATATGAAATGTCTCTTATTAATGCGACATAGCATTTGTCATCCTTAAACTACTTATTTGTAATAAGTGATCTCTCATTTACTCATTCATTCATTTACTCATTTATTTGTTTATATATTCAACAAATAGATATTAAGCACTTATTATACATCAAATACTCTGGTAGATGCTGAGACACATTAATGAGAAAATGTAGATACAGGCCTTGCCTAGAGTCTGGTGGAATAGTAAGTAACATTTATTAAGCATCTAATCTCCAGTTACCTTGAGAATTTTGCTAATCCATGAATCTAACAGCTATTCAGTTATAATGTGGAATCTGTAATACTGGTGGTAGTCAGAGTGATGAAAGTCTTCCTATTTCTTGCCCACACCCTTTCACCTGGAGAGCAGAGGGCTGTGAAAGGGAACATGATGACAATGTTAGTGGAAGAGTAGGTAGCTGCTGGTGGTAGGAATGGGTTTATTTTTGTTGAAGGGTGAAGGTAGCTATATATGTGTGAGGGGTACTATGAAGGTGCTGGTCATATTTAGATTAATGAAAAGCAAAGCTCAAATATCCTTGTCTTTCAGTGACTGAAGCAAAGTCAGCACCAGCTTGGAAAATAACAACTCCAGAAAAACACTTCTGAGGTCTTTTTGTTTTGAGATCTTTGCATTTCTTTCCTTGCCTAAAAAATGTGTTTCCTCTGAGATCTCTTTATTGCATGGAATGAGGAGTAAAGGAGATTCCTTGAGGGCAATGAAATAAAGGAAGTCAGTTTTCTGAAGGGAATTCATGTGGTAACCCCTCTCTCATCTCTGGAATTCCTTGGGCTTGCCACTAAAGGAATGAGTAACAGTCTTGCACATAGTTGTGTTTCTAAGTGAGCAACTTATTTGGACATGCTGAGAACCGTCCTTGGTACAGAAGATAGGTTACAGGACTAAAGAGAGTAATGATAGATTATTTGATTAGATTTTAGTGCAGCATTCTTTTTGGGATTTGATGAACTATCACCTATGAAGTGAGTTACAGATATGTTAAGTTGTATGGACTTTCTGATCCATGGGTGGAAACAGACCATGAGAATTGAGTTCTGAGACTACATAGATGTCCACTCCATTGTAGAGAGATGTCTCAGTCATTAAAGAGGTTCTGACGTGCAGGCTTATTGAACATCTTTGGAAATATTTGGTGAAAGAAGTCAATAACACATAACTGATACTGGGTAAAGAGTCACATTAGGAAAGCCTTTTAGTGTCAGTGAGCACAGGGAGACAACAAAGTCTGAAGCTTGGGAAATAATTTTTGGAAAATGTAGTTCATCTGAAGAAGAGGGAAGGCAGGATAAGATTTGATGAATTAATTGGACAACAAAGCTGTTCCTTATGTGGACACTGATGAATTGCAAACTATATGTACTGGGAAAATGACTCTTTTAACCTGAACCTTGATTCTCAAGAAGAGCAAATGGACAGAGAGAAGTTTCAGAAGGAAGCAATTCAAATGGGGAAAGTGAGAAGTGTTTCAAAGAAACAAGTAAATGGAAGAATTAAAGGTGAAAATAGGAGCATAAAGAATTCATTATCTGCCTCAATCTAGTGTATATATATATATATAATATGGGGATAATATATAATATATATATATACACACATATATATTCAGGGAGATACCTTGGATGTGTTTTGAGAAGGGGTCTACTGACTCTCCTTGCATCTAGTTTCTGTCTTTATCAATGGAAGATATGAATGTAACCAATTACCATGATGGTTAAGGTGATAATACTGACTAGAAGTACCCCTCACCTTTCATGAGAAAATTCAGAGCCATGGGTGAATTATGAAAAAAAACATATATATATATATATATATATATATATATATATATATATATATATATTTTTTTTTTTTTTTTTTTTTTTTACCCCCAGGAGGAATAGGGTACCTTAAATAGGGTAAGTATGTGAAGAAGGAGAAAGAGTAATAGCATTTAAGACTCAGAGTAAAGTTCCTTCAAGAGGAGGGCTATTATAGCTCATATGATAGGTAACACTATCAGGGATCAAGGAATCCACCATGTGGTCCCACATATAGAGCTTTCCCCGTACACATCTCAGGAACAGTGGCCTCCTGACCTCCTAGATCACACACCATGTGACTTCTTTTGGGGGCAAGTCAAGAACCTTGTCTTCTGACCCCTTCATCCTCTCAAATCAGATGGCAATGAAGGACTGCATCAAGGCTGCCAATGATGGTGTGCTGCTACACAGCTTCTGAAATGAATTAGATGCAGGTTTGAGGCCTGCCAAGTGACATGCAGGATGCATAATGAGCATCTGTAAGAGTAAAGAAACTGCAGTGGTTTCTTTACAAATTGGTTTCTCTGCATGTTCACATACAAGATACTGAACAATAGGTCTCTAAAAGTGTTCAATTCCTATTGGATAACCTGACAGATAATAAATATTAGAAAGGAGACAGTTTATTACATGTCTGGTATGTTCCCAAAACTCTGATAGAACTGTAAGGAATTTTTTTTTAATTTCCAAGGAGTTTATAATTTTGTTGACTTGTTTAAAAATGGACGTACTAAACGCTTAAATTTTTTATTTAACAAACATTTATATAGATAATACTATGTGCCAGGGATTTTTCTAAGTGCTTTATAGATACTAGCTCCTATATTCATCTAGATTAAATGACCCAGTGATTGGAAGTACATTTATTTACTTATTTGTTTAATTTTTTTAAACGTTTTATTTTTTGAGAGACAGAGACAAAGTACGAGTAGGAGAGGGGCAGAGAGAGAGAGAAACACAGAATCTAAAGCAGCCTCCAGGCTCTGAGCTGTCAGCACAGAGCCTGATGCAGGGCTTGAACCCAAAAGGCAAGATCATAACCTTAGCTGAAGTCAGATGCTCTACCAACTGAGCCACCAGGCGCCCCTGGAAGTGCATTTAGGAAGAACTTTTGTAGATAAGCCTTCTTGAACAGAGGGAATACAAAAGGTTGGATATATACTGTGAACACACGAAAGCCTAGAAATGGACTGTGATACACTGTTTTTCATGTCCAGAGCCCACTCTATGAAAATTTGTCAGGTAAGCAACATTTGTTCACATGTTATTCAGCCCTCAGATATCAACTAGCCTAAGTTTGTTTTTTGCCTTCTCAAGTGCCTCATTCTGGTTTCCTGATTGAGTTTTTCTACCTGAAACACCAGCTTAGACCATGCAATGATGCCAGTATTGGGTGCCAAAAATTATGGTGAACTATTCAGGGAGATACCTTGGATGTGTTTTGAGAAGGGGTCTACTGACTCTCCTTGCATCTAGTTTCTGTCTTTATCAATGGAAGATATGAATGTAACCAATTACCATGATGGTTAAGGTGATAATACTGACTAGAAGTACCCCTCACCTTTCATGAGAAAATTCAGAGCCATGGGTGAATTATGTTGAGGAATTGGGCTGCAAGAACTTCTGTTTACCCACAAGATGGTTTAAAATATTCTAATTGAAATTACAATCCCCATGCTCCATTCCTTACCAGAATAGACATTCTTCTAGTGGAGATGCCAACCTGATCCCATCCAAATTCAGTGTCATTCCTAGAATAGCTAACAACCACTGCTAAATATTTCCCAAGTAAGCCCTGCTAAGAATAGTGTCTTACTTGTAGAGCTCTGACATGAGGAACTTAACACCCTATTGGAGTCAGATAAGCTGACATTTTTTTTGAGAGCTTTGTCCAAGTGACACTGAGAAGGTTGGAGTCTGAGAAAGACTCAGGTTGACTGGGAGTCTGTGACATGGCATTGAGTGATGCTATATGAGACCAGAAGTGACTGTGGGCATGCCTAAATGCTGAATTCACTACCTGTCAGTGCCTTGGGCATGAAAGCAACTTTAATGAGCTGTCCAAAAATCAAATTAAAGTTTCATTTTTACTATCTTGCATTTCTTTTTTGTCTTTTTTCTTTCTTTTTCTTTTTTTTTTTACTTTTTTTTTTTTATTTGAGAGAGAGAGAAAGGGAGATAAAGAGAGCGCACATGAGTGGGGGAGAGGGGCAGAGGAAGGGAGAGAGAGAGAGAGAGAGAGAGAGAGAGAGAATATGAATCTTAAGCAGGCTCCATGCTTAGTGTGGAGGGACTTGATCCCACAACCCTGGAATCATGACCTGAGCCAAAATCAAGAGTTAGACGCTCAACTGATGGAGCCATCACATGCCCCTATCTTGCATTTCTTAAACATTAGTTGGTCCTCTGATACCTCTCCTACTTGTTCTGCTACAGTTTGTTGAAAAGTTAAAGCTCCATCTTGCTTCTTTAAGCCAGAAAAGCATGTTTTCTTCTTAGGAATTTCAGTTTACAAGGACTTATGATTAGTCCCCAAATTTATTATAACCTTGCACCTGATATAGCGTTTGATCTTCCCAAGGACTTTGAAAGAGAAAGAATTATCATCCCATTTCTATTAATGAGAAATGGAGGCTCAGATAAGATACCTATTCATGCTTCGTATTTAGTAAATAGCAGATTTTGAACTAGACCCCAGGTCTTTGGAATTCCTTGTGTGATATTCCCATTATTTAATCCAATTTTTTCCCACATACCTAAGTGTCCAAGGGCTGGTCCCCCTCCTCCTCCTGCTCATGTGTCTATCCATTTTAGTTTGGCAAGAGAAAAGGGCCTTGGGGCTAGGAATGGGTCTCTAACCACAGCACAATATTTGAGGCAAATGTTCTAATTTTTCCTAGTACCAAAAAGGATCATTTCTATAATATTTCTTATATGATTCAATGTAACCCATGAGAGTATCACTATATATATATATTTTTTTCTTTTGTCTGAAGTACAAACTATTGTTTCAGGATGGCTGCATTTGTTTAACATAGATGGTTTGTGTTTAGACTGCCTGTGCTTTCTTCTCTGGCCTAAATTATTCCTTCCAAGTTGGAATGTTTTTTCTTCTTTGGCATCCATTAAAAATCATCAGCAACATGGCCACCCTCCAGAAACACTTCTGTAATGCCAACCGCAGGACTTGACGTCTAAAAATAAGAATTGAAAATGAGATTTAAGTTAATGCCCAGAAAGAAATCTTTCCATGTGTCTTTACTAAAATTTGGTAAAACCTATTCTAGGGAAAAGTGTGAAATACATGAAACCTTTCTTGCTACTTTCTATAAAAACTTTGGCTGAGTAATTACTGAGAGCTCATCCTTTTCGATCTGTCTCCTATTAGCCACTTCTCATCTTCTGACTTAAGGTTATGTAAGTTCAGAAGAGATTCTCATTCTATCCAAGCCCACAGCTGATCAGGCTTACTGGGAAGAAGCAGGGCTCCTCAATGATGATTCCCAAGCTCTTGAAGTTTATATTTTCATTTCACCATCATTTCTGCTTCCTTTATGGAACTGATTAAATTCACCAAATGATGAAACATGAATAAAATAGTTTGGGAATAGTGTGGGCAGTTTAAAATTTCTTTGACATTTAGTGGTGAAACTGTAAAAATTTTTTTAAAATATCAAAATCAATTAGCTGGGATTTCTTCACCCTTTCTTCCATCTAACCCCGCCTTCCTTCCAGTTCATTCCATAAGAATGATTATATCCTAAAATAAACCATTCTTAGTTGCCTTTTATGTCTTTACTCAGCTTTCCTCTACGTTTTTCATCTTCTGATTTTCAAGTACACAGTCTAATGATAAAGCCCTGTATAGCCAGTCCAATCATTTGTAATTCTTCAAATGCTCCAAATCTGGTGTGATACTCGCCCTCCCTCCCTCCCTCCTATCTTCCCTCCCTCCCTCCTTCCCTGTCTTTCTTCCTTCCTTTTTGTGCACAAACTAACATAGAAATTCTTAGGGCAGGCTGTTTGGGATTAGTGATAGTTACTGTTACCTTTTCTAGAAGATGTAGAAATAGAAGTCAGGCTGAATCCAAAGATGATACACTAAACCCATTTAATATATAATGATTGCTGACTTTTTTTCTTAATGCATTTTCTTGTTTTCACAGTTTTTATATGTGGTTTGAAGAGTGTTATGGACCTCAATCTGGAGAACAGGCGGGCAGTTCTGCAGCTGTTCTTGCTCTTCAATAGTCTGTAGACCTCATGATACCACATTTCCTGCCCTGACTCAGATTTAGATTTAGATTAATGGATTTAGTCACTCAGCCAGGTTCGGAATGTGTCAGCCTTATTGGTACTTTAAAAGAGACCTTGGTTTCTTTATTTTATTTTATTTTATTTTATTTTTTTATTTTTTATTTTTGTAGTCATTTGTGTTCTTTTTTTTTATTTTATTATTTTTTTTATTTTTTAATATATGAAATTTACTGTCAAATTGGTTTCCATACAACACCCAGTGCTCATCCCAAAAGGTGCCCTCCTCAATACCCATGGTTTCTTTATTTTAAAGTTGACTATCTTAGTCTACTGTGAATTATTGTGGATTTTTACAGACTTAAAATTTAATGGGGCACCTGGGTGGCTCACTTTGTTAAGTGTCCCACTTCGGCTGAGGTCATGATCCCATGGCCTATGAGTTCCAGCCCCATGTTGGGCTCTGTGCTGACAGCTCAGAGCCTGGAGCTGCTTTGGATTCTGTGTCTCTCTCTGTCTCTGCCCCTCCATTGCTTGCTCTCTCACTCTCTCTTTCTCAAAAATAAATAAAACATTTTTAAAAAGCCCCAAAATTTAATTATTTTTTACCCAGAATAATTTTGTTCTCTCTTGGTCTTTGAGACTCTTATTTCTGGCATACTTTCTCTTATGTGCACAAATTATGTCACAAAATTATGGATTTTTAATATGGCAGCCCTTGGGCTGTTTCTGTATTTTTTTCAATAAGGCAGTCTTAGCTTCCATTCCAGGCTGAACCTAGACTGATCAGTTTTCAAAATGTTGAGTGTTCCCTTGCCAAGGAGACCATGGTAGGACCCACTGAACCAAAGGGAAGATTCACAAGTTTGTGGTTCATAGCTAATATTTTTGGGGAGTTTTTTTGGTGGGGTTTTTGGTCTATTTCCTTTTCTTTCCTTTCCTTACTTTTTATTTCATGTTTTGCCCTATTGGACCCCTATTGTTTTCAACTTTATTCAGGTATCATTGACAAATAAAAAGTATATATTTAAAGTAGAATGTGTTAATTTTATATACTGTGAAATGATTACCACAAAGTGTGTGTGGCAAGATACTTAAGATTTATTCTTTTAGCAAATTTCAAGTATACATTACATTACCATTAACTACAGTCATCATGCTGTACAGTAGGTCTCCACATGTACTCATAACTGAGCCTTTGTACCCTTTAACCAACATTTCCCCGTTTCTCCACCCCCCAGCCTAGAATAATTACCATTCTCTCTGCTTCTGTAAAAAGTTCTGTTCAACTTATAAGTGGTACTAGGCAGTATTTGTCCTTCTCTCTCTGGTTTATTTCACTTAGCATAATGTCCTCAGTTCAACCATGTTGTTGCAAATGACAACATTTCTTTCTTTTTTAAGGTTTAATAATATTCCACTCTGTGTGTGTGTGTGTGTGTGTGTGTGTGTGTGTGTGTGTGTGTGTGTTACATTTTATTTATTCATTCATCTGTTGACAGACACTTAGATTGTTTTCATATCTTATCTATTGTAAACAATTCCTGTGTCCTGGGAGTGCAGATAGCTCTTTGAAGTAGTGATTTTATTTCCTTTGGATTTATACCCAGAAATGGAATTGCTAGATTATATGGTAGTTCTATTTTTAATTTTTTGAGGAACCTCCTTACTGCTTTCCATGAAGGCTATGCCGAAATACACTCCTACTAAAGTGTGAAAGTGTTCCCTTTTCACCACCACATCTTTGCCAAAACTTGTTATATTTTGACTTTTTGATAATAATCATCCTACTAAGTGTGAGGAGATATTTCATTATGGTTTTGATTTGCATTTACCTGATGATTAGTGATGTTGAGCACTTTATCATATACCTCTTGGCCATTTGTATATCTTATTTGGAAAAATATCTATTTAGGTTTTTTGCCCACTTTTTACTCTGGCTATTTGTTGTTGCTATTGTTTTTTGTTTATGTTTGCTGTTGAGTTATATGAGTTCTTTATATATTTTGTATACTAATCTCTTGATGGGTATATGGTTTGTAAATACTTTCTTCCATTGCATAGGTTGCCTTTTCATTTTATTGATTGTTTCTTTTGCTATGCAGAAGCTTTTTAGTTTGATGTAATTCCAATTGTTTATTTTTGCTTTTGTTGCTTGTGCTTTTCATCTGAAATCCAGAAAATCATCACCAAAACTGATGTTGATCAGCTTTTTCCCTATGCTTTTTTCTAAGAGTTTTATGGTTTTATGTCTTATGTTTAAATTTTTAACCCATTTTTAAAATTTTAATTCCATTGTCATTAACATACAGCATTATATTTGTTTCGGGTGTACTATATAGTCATTCAAAAGTTCCTTATATTGCTCAGTTTTCTTCAAGATAAGTGTATTTGTAATCCCCTCCACCTGTTTCCCCTATCCACTACTCCCACCTCCCCTTTGGCAACCATCAGTCTGTTCTCTATAGTTAAGAATCTATTTTTTTGGTTTATCTCTTTTTTCCTTTGTTCATTTGTTCATTTGTTTCCATTGTTCATTTGTTCATAAATTCCACATATGAGTGAAATCATATGATATTTGTTTTTCTCTGACTGGCTTATTTCTTTCAGCATTATACTCTTGGATCCATACATGTTGTTGCAAATGTCAAGATTCCATTCTTTTTTATGGCTGAATAATATCCCAGTGTGTGTGAATGTGCGTGTGTGTGTGTGTGTGTGTGTGTGTGTGTGTATCACATCTTCTTCATCTATTTATCTATCAATGGACACTTGGTTGCTTCCATAATTTAGCTATTGTAAACAATGTTGTGATAAGCATAAGGGTGCATATATCCTTTTGAAGTAGTGTCTTTGTATTCTTTGGGTAAATACCAAGTAATGTGATTACTGGTTCATAGGGTAGTTCTATTTTTAATTTTTTGAGGAACCTCCATACTGTCTTCCACAGTGGCTGTACCAGTTTGCATTCCCACCAGCAGTGCACAAGAATTCCTATTTCTCCATATCCCCACAAACACTTGTTGTTTCTTGTGTTTTTTTATTTCAGTCATCCTGATAGGTATGAGACGGTATCTCATTGTGGTTTTGGTTTGCATTTCCCCAATGATGAGTGATGTTGAGCATCTTTTCATGTGTCTGTTGGCCATGTGTATGTCTTTTTTGGAGAAATGTCAGTTCATGTATTTTGCTCATTTTTTAAATTGGGTTATTTGTTTTTTGGTCTTGAGCCATATCACTTTTTTAAAATATATTTTGGATTCTAAACCTTTATTGGATATATCATTTGCAAATCTATTCTCCCATTCAGTAGGTTGTCTTTGGTTTTGTTGCTTGTTTCCTTTGCTGTGCAGAGATTTTTATTTTGATGAAGTCCCAGTAGTTTATTTTTGCTTTTGGTTCCCTTTCCTCAGGAGACATATCTAGAAAGATGTTATGGCCGATGTCAGAGAAATTACTGCCTGTGATCTCTTACAAAACTTTTATGGTTTCAGGTCTCATATTTAGATCCTTAATTCATTTTGAGTTTGTTTTTGTGTTTGGTGTAAGATAGTGATCCAGTTTCATTTTTTGCATGTAGCTGTCCAATTTTCTCAGCACCGTTTATTGAAGAGACCTGCCTCTTTCCCATTGCATATTCTTGTCTCCTTTGTTGAAGATTAATTGACCATATAATTGTGGGTTTATTTCTGGGCCTTCTATTCTGTTCCATTGATCTATATGGCTATTTTTGTGCAAGTTTCCATGCTGTCTTGATTACTATAGCCTTGTAATATAACTTGAATTAATCTGGAATTGTGATGCCTCCACTTTTGTTTTTTTCTTTTTCAAGATTGCTTTGGCTATTCAGAGTCTTTTGTGGTTCCATACAAATTTTAGAATTTTTATTCTAGTTTTGTGAAAAATGCTATTGGTATTTTGTTGCATTGAATATGTAGATTGCTTTGGCTAGTGTAGACATTTTAATAATATTTGTTCTTCCAATCCATGAACATGGAATATCTTTCCATTTGTTTGTGACATCCTTAATTTCTTTCATCAGTGTTTTATAGTGTTTAGAGTACAAAGTCTTTCACCTCCGGTTAAGTTTATTAGTAGGTATTTTATTATTTTTGGTGCAGTTGTAAATGGGATTGTTTTCTTAATTTCTCTTTCCATTGCTTCATTAGTAGTATATAGAATTGCAACAGATTTCTGAATATTGATTTTGTATCCTGCTGCCTTACTGAATTCATTTATCAATCCTAGTAGTTTTTTGGTGGAGTCTTTAGGGCTTTCTCTATATAGCATTTAGTATTTAGTTTTAGGTCTTATGTTTGAATTTCTAATCCATTTGACTCGATTTTTGTGTATTTGTGTATGGTGTGAAGTAAAGGTCCAGGTTTCATTCTTTTCCATATAGATATCCATTTTTCCCACCACCATTTATTGGGTAAGGGCCTGAGATGCATCCACCTATGGGCAGCTCATATCCTGTAGGATGGTACACCATTGGTCTTCACAGATGATCTATCACATAGTTTGGACTCATTTGGAACATTTGGCTTGTCAGAAACATTTTTCCTCAGTGTTTTAGCATGTGCCTTGTATGGGAAATTTAATCCAGATGTGTTTAAGATTCATTTACACTTAAATCATTAAAGCATTGTTCACAGTTTTTGATGTCTCACAAGTCTTTTGATTTTTTCCAAATCATCCTAAATGCTTTGCCAAGGGCAAATCTAATGCCCAGCACCAGAAAATTCAGGTTTTTTTCTTGAGTCTAAAACACTTGCTTACATCTCAGGGATTTTTTTTTTTTTTTTTTTTTTTTTTTTTTTTAGCAGTCAGCATCTACCTGCTCCTGTTTCTAAGTGTCTCAGGGGAGTGGATCTCTGGAAGGGTAAAATATGATTTGGCATGATTTATACATCTGGCCCCAATCTGGGCCTGTTTTCTAAGTTGGCAGGAGATACAGGATGTGTTTTACTTTCATCTACCTCTGCTTCATTGGAGACATTGTGTGATGCAAACCCCGGACGACTGTGAGTTCATCTGGTCAAGGAAATGGAAAGGAAGAAGCCTCTCTTCATTGTAAGGATTTGGGATAAACACATTAAAGAGCATGAATGTTCAGAGAAGTACTATGCTTCTGTTGTTTCCAAGACAAGGGCTAACCTGCCACTCATTGGGGGTTTCCTCATTGGGGGTTAGTGCTGGCTCTAGGGTAATGTAGTGATGCAGGGAAGGCTGCCACCAAAAGGAACATCTTTTAGTATCTTTCTCCTTCTTGTTGCCCTTTGGCATTTACCTTTAACTCTTTCCCTCTGCTCAGAAACTGGCCCATGTCTAGGCCAGGTCTAGAAAAACTTGAGATAAATTAAATCCTATGAAGTTCCTACTGAGAACATGCCACTTCCCTAGGCCAGGTGACAACATGAGGTGACAGATGACAAATGTCTCTTTTATTGTTTTTGAGTGGAAGTCTTTCAACTACCCTCCAGTCACCCAGGGAGTATGGGAAATGTAGGAAATGTCCTACACTTGGGACAGAATGAGGCTGACCTTTCTTTGCTGATTGGCTTGCCTTTGTGCTGAAGCAGTGTGTATGGCCCCACTTGTTTCCTGTGTGGTTCTGGTCTTTTATCCGTGGGTTGAAGTTCTCACCTCTGTAATGGGAAATTTAGACTAGTTCAGTCATTATATCTACACCTTTCATTTTATGTCACGTTTTCTGAGGATAGTCAGGCCTCAGAAATTATTCAGCTTCAGGTTATTTGGGAGAGGGATACAGTCTTTTTCTGGCTATCCCTACTTGTGTGTCTACTATATTTTTGGGAATTCATGTAAGTCAGGTTAGCCAATGACAATGTCAGACTTTTTTGGTGATTACTGGTCACTTCCAACAGTTATAGGTAATTGGGAACTGGATAGCTCTTTCCCTCACCCTAGTTACCAGGTGTTAGGAATAGTGAAAGCAAGTCTCAGGCAGAATTCTACCATAATTTAACATTTATTAGCAAGCAGTTATGTAATTGGCTTGAGGTGGTCTTTGTCTTTCTAGGCACTCATGCCAAACACTTTGGATAAATATTCATTTCAAGGCAGATGAAACAGTATTCTTGAAAGGGAAAAAAAGCCGCCTAGTTTGAACAGACAAAAATGTCCTTCCTCAAGTGGTGGAACACTGGACCAGGTCTAGGGTCTCACATTGAGGGGGAATGTGACAAATTTTCATACTTTGTTCATGCAAAGTTTAAGGTGCCTGCATACAATTTCCATCTGACCATTATCTAGAACACCTGTTATTTCACCAATGAAAATATTATTTAACATGTTTACATGGGCTATATCTTCTAGTGCAGATTTGGAAAGCCACATTGAAAGGTGCTTACAGTAGGCTTCTCAGAGAATGCCTGATTAAATGAACACCCTTTGAGGAGTTCACGTTAAAGTTCTCATACAAATCTATTGCCCTGATTTTGTGCAAGGGGTTTAGAATAAATTAGACATTATAACATAGCATTGCAAACTGATAATTTTTAAGATCCTATCAATAAAGATGTGATTAGGCTCCTTCTATACATATGTAAAAGACTAAAATGATAAATTACAACAGTTTTGAACCCTGGCTAGAAGATTTTTCATAGTTCCTTAACTTAACATCCAATAATATCTGGGGCACCTTGGTGGCTCAGTCAGTTAAGTGTCCAACTTTGGCTCAGATCATGATCTCACAGTCGTGGGTTCGAGCCCCACATCGGGCTCTGTGCTGACAGCTCAGAGCCTGGAACCTGCTTTGGATTCCATATTTCCCTCTCTCTCTGCTCCTCTCCTGCTCACACTCTGTCTCTCTCTCTCTCAAAAATAAAATAAACATTAAAAAAAATCCAACAATATCACACTGATCTCAGGCATGTGCTGTTTGTTATGTGTTTATTTTATTTTATTTTGATTTAATTTTTGAAGTTTATTCATTTATTTTGTAAGAGAGGGAAAGTATGCGCAAGCAGGAGAGGGGCAGAGAGAGAGGGAGAGAGAGAATCCCAAGCAGGCTCCACATTCCACATGCAGGGTTTGATCCCACAAACCATGAAATCATGACCTGAGCAGAAATCAAGAGTTGGATGCTTAACCAACCGAGCCACGTAGGCACCCTAGATACTTTCAAAGTCTTAAAATGAAATATTTTTGAAAAGTTATTTTGATGGTTTTTAAAATGATATAAAATGCCATCTTTGTGAAACCATGTATTTGTATAAGGCAATGTGTTTTAGTCACAGCAGGGAAATTTCATCTAACTCATTCAAGCATGACTGTTACATTTGTTAAGAGTATGGTAATTCTATTTTCATAGTAGAAGATTCTTTTATTCTGTCATTATGTGATTTTTAGATACAAAACTAATTTCTGTCATATCTTGCCAAAAAAAATTGGCCACATTTCTAAGCAATCGCATTATTATTCATACTCTGAGCATTTTTTTTCTATTATAAAAAGATCTCCCCTTTGTCAGCCATGCACATATCCTGACCTCATATTAGATAGATGTATAATGTGATGGTTAAATGTGGAGGCAGGATGACCTGCCTCATTCCTCTGTAATTCCTTCTGAGTGCCGACTATGTACCCGTTTTCTATGCCGAGCACAGGATTGGATGTGTGAATGTAGCAATAAGCCAACAGATGTGCCCTTAGTCTCCTGGGGCTACAGCCAAGTACCAAAGGAGAGATGTACATTGGTTTAATGGGCCAGATGACACTGGCCCACTCTGAGTTCCATTGTGAGGTCAGAGGTTATCTTGCTAATTTTGTTTTCAACAAGTGTTATGTGTGGGAGCGGGGGGAAATATGACAGCAATTAATTCTGTGTGTAAAATACTGTGTACATGTAATCACATATACAAAGACAGAATGAAACAATCTTCTATGTGCCAGGCACACGTAGAAGTCTCCCTGGGGGATTGCACACACACTTTTAAAGCTTTAAATGCTACCCTTATGCTGATGGTTCCAAAATATTAGTCTATAGTTCTCTTTTTTCAGACTTGTGCATGAAAATGCCTTCTGGGCCCTCCATGTAGGTATGGCTCAAGAACCTCAAATTTAAGGTGAACCAAGGTGTTGCCCATCTAGATGTGTGTGCCTCAGTTAATGGTAGACCCAGTCCTGAGGCAGAAACTTGGGAGCCATTCCAGTCTTTTTCCAGTTTTTTCAGGTCCATGTCCAATCCAGTATTAAATTCTACTGATTCTGATTCCTAACTTGTGATCATTACCTCTTCTTTATCCCTATTATTTCTGTTTTAGTGCCATGCCTTTATTGTAGACCACCTTGAGTAATAAAAGAACCACCTGTCTGATCTGCATCCTTCCATTTATCATTCTCAAAGTCAAACTCCACATAGCCCAGAGGAGATTTATTACAAACACAAATACAACCAGGCTAATTTTTTGTGATGTCTCTTCATTGGCTCTACCCCAATTATGGCAGCAATGTTCATACCATGGGTGGGAACCCATCAGTGGGTTATGAAATCTATTTAGTCATTTGTGATCAGAGCTTTAAAGAAAGTTAAATAGGATACATTAGGATAGAATAGACTAGAAAACAATGATTCTCCCATAGAGAGGGTAAGTGATGCAAATCTTTTGTTGGAAATGTGTGTGTGTATTACTGGATGACTTTGAAAAATGCACTTCATTTTTTCTTTTTAACTGGAAATCCTGATGTAATAAAAATGAAAGTTGTGGAGGCTCCTTTGTGGACAAGTAGAAAGGGAAAAGAGAGACTCTCACAAGGGGATATGGGGAGGGGGCTGGTAAATATGGGCAGGCCCTGGACCAGCAGAAACACCTCAGAGGAGGCTGCATGGTGTGTTGTTTATCACAAGGTCTCCAACCATGGCAAAGTCTGATGATCCCCAAGAGAGGCCAGGAGGTGGCAGAGCTTCTGGCCTGATGGAATCATTTGGGCTGATAAATGAAACATCTGAGCAGAATCCAGAGTGCCAGAGCAGGGCAAGTGTGGATGAAGAAGGTCTCCCAGTGTCCTGAAGCTATGTAAGGCTCAGCCCTGAGTGGTAGGGAGTCCAAAAGCAACTGTGTTACATTTACTGGGAGCTTGAGCTGTACTTAAATTGATTGATAGAAAATGGGAGAGGGGTACCTGGGTGGCTCAGTCGGTTAAGCATCTGACTTCAGCTCAGGTCATGATCTCACAGTCCATGAGTTCAAGCCCCGGGTCAGGCTGTGTGCTGACAGCTCAGAGCCTGGACCCTGCTTTGGATTCTGTGTCTTCCTCTCTCTCTGCCCCTCCCCTGCTCATGCTCTGTCTCTCTCTGTCTCAAAAATAAATAAAAACATTTTTAAAAATTTAAAAAATAATAGAATAAAAGAAAATGGGAGAAGTGTCCCCTCTTACCCACCTACGTTTGTAGACTGTTCCATGGCTGTCATATTATCTTTTTGTTGTTGTTTTATATTTGATATTTTTTTCTTATCTCATGAATAGCTGACATTTATATAAGTTAGTGCCCTTGTGTACATAAGGTTGACCCCCCAATGCCATTTTTATTTTACAAATGAGAAAATGGCAACCTAAAAAACCTGCCCTAAGTTCTGGCTGAAGTGCTGGAATCTGGATTTAAACCCAAGCCAACTAGATTTGGAGCCCATGCACTCACCCCTACACCATCTTGCCTTACCTGTGCTGGGTCGCTTGTGGATGCCATCCCTTTGAGGACCATGCCTTGTGGTCCTGTCTTCTTTCCAGGGCTGACCTCAGTGAGGGCCATCAGAGGTGATCAACAAATATGAGTTGGCACTAATGGATGGCACTTACCTTCCCGTGGAAGGAGACCAGCTTCTCAGTCTTAGCCTCCACCTGACATTGTTTGGCCAGAGGAAAAAGGTGGTTCAAGATGAACTCTTTTCTATCTCAAGCCTCCCACTCTCCTGCCCTTTCTGCTGCCTGCACAGCCATGGGGAGAATGATAGCCAGTTTATCTGCAAGCTTGCTGTGTGTCCTTGTTATGGTTTTGGTCTTTGAGGTTCTGTGAGAGGGTGCCTCATGAAGAGCCAAGGGCATTCCAAAACTGAATCCTGCTCTTACTCTCCTTTCCCTGACACACTCTAGCATTACTCCCAGGAGTGTCCTTAGTGCTTGGGGACAGGAACTCAGCAGATCCCCAGATGAAGAGCAAGGAGGTTTGGGGGTATGATGGTCAAAGAAGGAATCCCTGAGAAAGGTTTTGCTTATGATCTCTCATACTTAGAAGTCTCTCCCAGTACAGAGAGATAAGGCCCCCCTAGAAAGCCAGATAACCTCTCAAACTCACACTCTTGTTTCCTGGGGAAGAGGATGCATTCAGCTTTTATGACTTGATTTGAAACCATTGAAACTGAGTGTGCCATCAGGGTGGGAGCACTCTAGGCAGAAGCTGTCTGCATGGGAAGGGCCTTACTGCACACCATACCAGGGCCTAGCCAGGGGTGACAGAGGGGTGATTCAGGCCCATCCAGGGCCACTACTCTTCGCCAATCCAGGAGGAAGATGTGTGACTGAGGGCATTTGTAGCTCCAGGGCCAGAAGATGAAATATGAACCACTTCTGTTTTCTTGCCTTGTTCTTGCCAAAGCCAAGAAGTGGATTGAGCTGAAGTCTGGGAGATAGTAGAGCAAGCTGTTTCTGGAAGGTCCCCACAGGGCCATGGGACTTTTTCTGCTGACCACTGTCAGGCTCACTCCAATCTGTTCAGTGTCAGAAATGTCAACCTCTTTTCCAAATTAGAGCAACTCATCAAACATGACCACAGGCTGAATCAGCCTCTTCCTGAGGATTCAGCCTTAGTTGTTTGGGATATTGAATTGGGTGGTTTCTGAAAAGTGCTCATACAGCTGCAGATGATGCCAGGGGTATCTATCATAGCTATGTGCTGAGCACTCGATTCTATAGCCGGTGTGCTGGCCATACCCTCAAGCAGGTTAAGGAGTATTATTAATATTAGGTTGTTTCTCTCCAAGGGTTGCTGGAGAGAGCTAGTCATGAGCCAGTCTTTTGGCCTTTGTTTTAAATTCCATATTTGTTTAGTTATGCAAATCTACCCCCTACCTATATCTGGTAAGAGGGCCCAAGAGAGTCTTTGTTTCTTTATGATAGCACTGCTTTTTTTTTTTAAACTTGAGAATAGAGTTGCAAGCCCTCATTCATGTAGCCCCACTCTGTATTTGGAAGCCAGCCTTAAGATAAATTCCTACCTCTCAGGTGTCCTGTAGCAGGAAGATCCCAGGTTTGATGATGTGTCCATTGGTCATTCCACTGCCCCCTACCTGGATGGATACAGGCTGACAGCCCCCTCCTTGGCTTGGTGCTGGGAAAGCCTTTGGGACCTGTGGATGGAGTGCTGGAGGAGACACACACTTACCTCTGCCCTCTTCTCCAGCATCAGACTCGACTGTGGCTGCTGTAGAGCATGCATTTCTGCAGATGTGTCTTTGGCTCTCAAGATGCAGAGTGTTGGCTGGTCCAGTGCTGGGGGCTGCCAACAGGGGTGTCATGTGTTCTGTGTATTGTGTGTGTGTGTGTGTGTGTGTGTGTGTGTGTGTGTGTGTGTGTGTGTGATTTTAATGTTCCCAGCTGGAGTTTTCATGCTGATTGCAATAAGGAGTCTCTTCAGTATATGTTTAGCTTTTTTCTGTCTTGATGAAGGAAATAATTGTTATAAGAGAACTGAATAAGGAAAGAAAGAAGAGCAGATACTCTCTCACCTCCTTCCCCCACCAACCAACATGCCTTCTGCTGTGTTTTTCCTGGCAGGAACCAGCTCTGTTCTGAGCAGTCCAAGCCTGGGAAATGGCTGGCCACATCCGGGCTCTGTTTTGGAGCTCAGCTCTGGATACATGGGCAGAGAATCCCCCATAGGAGCATTGTGGTCTCCCATTGAGAACAGAGTAGGGGATAGTCTCTCTGAAGGGCAAAGAATGCCTTCACCAAAAATGATTTTGAACCCTGCCTCCTTCAGGGCATCTGCAGCTGAATTCCTAAATGATGCAATGGGAGAATGATGGGGGAAAAAAGGAGACATATATGAGCTTGATTCTTCTGTAGTATGTCTTCTTCTTCATTCCCCAGACGATGCGCTTGAGACGACAGGTGGAGCTGAGCATCTAGCCCTCACTGCACACCACACCATTTTTATCCTCCTTTGGCGTGTATACATATCCACTTTGCAATCATGCCCTGGGCCACACTTGTAATCTCAAAGTTTTGTGAATTCTAACCACTGATCTGTGCCCTACTTCTGAATGTGATCTTCTTACCGAGGTTGATAGTAGCCACTCTCTTGTATGGATATTTCTTCTTATAGGTAAATCCTAGTTAATCATTTCCTCTTAACTTTTTGCTTAAAGGAGACCTGTAGGTATGATCTTTTGTCAGAGGTGATCTCTCCAGGCCTAAGTCTAAACCATTGACCATCTCTCAGAGAATGAGGACTGGTTCTTCAGTTTCAGACACTTCGGAGGAGAATAGGAGAATGGAAGGAGTAAACATCAAAGTGCTGTACTGAATGCGTTGGTGGTCTGACTTGCTGAAGCCTGAGATGATTTCCTTCTCCTAGTACTAGGATGATTGGTCCAACTTGCCAAAAACCAATTTGCCAATTGTTGAACACCCAATTTGCTCAGTTTACCAAATGTACTAATTTATCAAATTGTGTTTATGTGTTCTAAAGACTTGAACAATTGGCACAGGCTGGGTCTGCTGGGCCTGAAAAAGCTCTGGGGAGTCCAGGGCAATGGTCCCCGGAAACAGGCCTGCAGGTAGCACACAGGAGCCTCTAGGGGGCGCCCCTGGCGAGACTATGATGTGCATTAGATAAATGGGTGGGGAATTACTCAAGCATTCACTGCTGAAATGCAGAGCAGTTCTGACTATTCAACTCTTGTTTTTAAGCCACTTCTTACGTTTTCCCATTCTTGTGTTTAAAGGCTCACCAAGGTGTATTCTACACTGGCTACCTTGACCTAACACAGTTCCTGTCCTCCTACCATGTCATTTGTTTGGTTCTTCATCTCTTTTCCCCTCTCATTTTGGAGAAACACCAGATCTCTCTCATTTTCTCCTGCGGAGCACTAGCAGAATAGTCTCTTTAGCTGTCTCTTTTATTGCTTTTGTTTCTGATGATCCTTGTACTTTCAGTCTACCTTCTACCACAAAAGACTATCCAAAGGAAAAATTGTTCCTTCCCTAACAGCAATTATGGTACCCATTCTTCAGGTAATAATAATTATAAATTTTCTACACATAAGCACACTCTTACAATTTGGGGAAAAATTTTTTCTTTCAAATTTTTGCAAATCCAATGTGATAGCCTTCATATATGAAGCACTCAAATATTTTAGTAATTAACAAGGGGTTGTGTTTTGTAATGAAATAATGTGATAGTTCTCTACCCTCTTCCTTCTAAAGTCATAGCAGACTGCTTAACCTTGGCTTTACCCTAGCTCTTAGGAGAGGAGGAGAAAACTGAGCCCAGCAGATTGGGAGATAAGATTAGGGGACTGACACAGAAGCTCTTGTTAGGAAATAAGGATTTTTGTCTGGGCTTCCCTGACTTCTCAAAATCCTCAAGTGTGGCAATTGGGACTGGGGGGGCACCAGGCTATAAGTTCTTTGGACAGAAGATGAGAATATTAGATATCAGGGCTTATCTTGCAGATTTAAAATTATCTTGTGATATGTATAATTTATATATATTATTTATATATAAATATAAATAATAGGATTTGAAGGATTCACTTAGGTTTTGAGAGCAAAGACAAAATACCTAATAGTGAGAAAATGCCTACATGGAGAGGGATCTAGATCAGTGTCTCTGGTCAGTGTCAATCAGGTCTTGGTGGGATTAACTTCTAGACTGGTGGTATGTGCATTGTATATGCAATTGGCTATCTAGTCTGCTTGGACTACCATGACAAAATGCCATAGAATGGCTGTCTTAAAAAACAGAAATTAACTTTATCACAGTTCTGGAAGTCTGAGATAGGATGCCAATACGGCCAGTTTTTGGTGAAAACCATCTTTCTGATGATCACCTCCTTGCTGTGCCCTTACATGGAGGGGAGAGAGTGCAAACTGTCTGGTGTCTTTTCTTATATGGGCACTAATCCCTTTATGAGGATTCCATGCTCATGACCTCATCTAAGCTTCGTTATCTCCTAAGAGCTCCATCTTTAAATACCATCATCTTGGAGGGCAGAACTTCAATGCATGAAGTGGAGGAATAAAATACAGTCCATAACAATGGCTGAAAAACTAGCTTGCTTTTACACTAAGATTATCGTCTTGGATTTGAACTACACAAAGATATTACTAAGTATTATTCAGTTCTCTCTGCTATTTCCAAGTTGGACTGATCTGAGGAAGCAAACCAAAGCAAAAGGCAATATGCTTTTTTACCCCCTTTCCTTGAGCCTTTGATTAAAAAGCTCTCTGATACCATACATATCTAGGACACAACTATCCATTAACTAGCCACTTGTAACTATGTATGTATTTCTTTTATGGACCAGCCATTAATTTGATAGGTCTTCTGAGACGTCATATACTTCTATGATTAAGAGCAGATTGCCCAAATGGGGGTCCGAATTAAATAGTTCCTTCTGGACCTGCTGCTTCTATCACTGGCCTGACTCTCAGTTTCACATCTAGGTCACTCAGAATTAAATGGAAAGGGCTTCATCTGAAGTGGAGATTTTTAAAGATGAATTAAAGAAACCTGTTTGTGATCCTGGACTAGAACTTCAAGGTGAAGTGGGAGCTTAGATAAGATTTATACATGATGTGCTTGCAGCCCTCACCTATTCCTATTGATGTGATTCACCTCTTTCTGTGACTGAAGTGTGATTAGTTCAAAGCCGGGAGGAATTATAATATAATGCCAAAGAAATGTCCTAGTACTTTAGTAGTTGCATAAGAAAATTTGCAAGAGGAAAACAATTGCCAACTAAAATGTATAAATAATAAAGGTACATGTTAAAACAGGTACTGTACTTATATTGCTTTTACTATAAATATGCGGAAATGATTTTTTAATTATTATTTTTGGGACATTGAGAGACAGAGTATGAGCAGGGGATGGGCAGAGAGAGAGAGAGGGAGACACAGAATCTGAAGCAGGCCCCAGGCTCCAAGCTGTCAGCACAGAACCCGATGTGGGGCTCAAACTCACGAACTGTGAGATCATGACCCGAGCTGAAGTCAGATGCTTAACCAACTCAGCCACCCAGGCACCCCTGTGGAAATGATTTTTTATTTGTTGGGAAGGGTCATCTCTAAATTTCCTGTGAATTTTGGCATTGTTTATTCTACTCTTTTAGAATCTTCCATATATATATGACTGTATTTCCTGAGCTCCACAATGAACAAACAAACTAGAGTAATTTGAATCCAGCCCTTAAAACTTAATCTCCTGGGATAGTCCATTTCAGAATAAGGGTGGAAATCTCAAGCAGCAGTAGCATATTCTTGTACTTACCTGAAAGTGTATGCTGGTATGAGAATCAGCTAACAAAAAACCAGGTGACTATCAGAATGAAACAAGATGTAGGAGACCTTGTAATGCATGGCAGAAATTCAGGTTTGATTGGATCCCTTGAAGGGCAAGGTGATTTTTGTTGTGTGGACCACCCAGGTAAAGTGAGGAAAATGGACGAGGGCCCAACAAGGACTAGTGCCCTCTAAAGCATTTAGGCCAAATGGGATTATAGCATAGAAAAAGAAGAAAAAGGAGAAAGAAACAAAAGTATGAAAGTAAATGACTCAAATTTACCAATATTGAAAGTTTCAAATGTTTCTCTAATAAAGATAATCAAGTTATAGGTCTTAATTTTGTCCTGCCATCTTTCCGTTCATTACAAAGATGAGTACCTGTTCTGACCACTTGGGGTCTCTAGAGAATCACTGATCAGTGTCTGAAGCCTGATAACCTTTTGGTTATCAGTTCCTGGAAGAGGTAGAGGTGTTTTGTTTTTCCAACAGGATTAGCCACAGGAGATCCAATGCATGAATTGTATATTCCTGAAGTTAAAAAACTGTATGTAGCTATTTCAGTGGGTAGCTACTTACTGAATTCCAAGCTGGCACTGTCATCCCTCAAATATATTGATGATCAAGTATATTTGCTGTATTGAGGGTAGAAATTGTACGATTTCACTATTATTTCTTGGAGTAACAATACTGCTTCCTATCACAAAGGCAAATACCATGGAGCACTAATTTATACAATCATTATAAGTTATTTATAACTTAGTACGACTTATTCTTTCATTGGAATTTCCCAGGGTGCTTATTAAGGACAGATCAGAGTCAGCTGGGGACAGTTAAGAGGTGAAGACAAATTTCATTCACTTCACACCATTGCAGAAGCCTGGCCCCCTCAGGGTCCTCTTCCAACTTCCTGCCCGTAGGAAAATACTAACCCTGGGGTCAAGAGAGCAAATTGCCCTCAGTTTCCTTAAGCCCTCCTGTTTGAGAGGATGATTTCCAGACTTTCCAGGGACATTGACAATATCACCTCCAGAGTCCTTAGTATGACTCTTCCTGGTCACACAGACTGTAGCTATTTTGGACATGACCGGCATTTTTGATAGTGTTGGTGATGACAGGTATGCATTTTAACATTCTTTTAAATACTCCTATAATTATTTGGAATGAATCAGTGCCGAAATCTAGGGAATAATGGAGTCCTTTCTCATCATCTTTGGATTATATGCTGTGGGAAATTTTATTTTGATGCCGTCTCATTTTTATCTCAAAATTTTGGATGTTTCCTGATGTATGTCCTCTGGTGCACACTAATTTCTCATACATTTTTCCAACTATTAAACATTTATTGAGAGTCTTTTACTTTCTACCTACCCTGAAAGCTCTATGGATATAAAGATGAATAAGCATGGGACAGGGCTCTTATGAAGTCTATCAACCAGTAGAAGAGACAGATGCGGAAAGGCAGTTAGAAAATGCATGATGAATAGAGAAGTACAAAGTGCTTTGGGACCAAGAAAAAAGAACTTTTAAAAAAGTAAAGTTCTTTTTCTCAGCTTGTTTGAAAGCAACCATCTGTTATTGTTGTTGTTACTATTTTTTTTTTATCAGAGAACACTAGTCTAATGATAAACTTGATGCCTTTGATACATTTTTAAATTGCTCCAAGCTGCTTTAAAAGGCAGTGATCACAGCATGATAGGGGAGAGCATATGAGAAGCAATCTAGCCAAGTCCTGCTGGTGTAACTCATTGAGCAGCAGTGACCTCTCATCTATTTTGAGGGGGACCAGCGACCAGTGGGGCTGCCCAGGCTTTCACAATAGATATCCTGCAAATCCTGGGTCAGTATTGCTGGAACACAGACAATTCCTTACTGAAGGGAATGTTATAAAGTGCCTATGTTCTGCAATTTTTCAAGGAATGTGGCCATCTCTCAGTAGCCTATCCTTTTGGAGACTTGCTTACAAAACAGACAATTAGGTGAGTGTCTGAGATTTGGAAGTGTGAATCTACAGAAGGGGAGAGAATAAACCCTGTCCTTTGAGCAGAGAGATGGGGTGGATGCTTATCACCACTCTGGGACCAGTCTTCTCAGTAGGCCGTCTCTGCTGCTAAAATCATTTACTGAGATGTGGTGTGGACTTGTTTTATTTCTGAACTAAATAGCATTGTGTTCAGCTCTCTTCATGTGAGAGCAAATTTCATGTCTTCTTTTTGATTTTTGTAAAAACACGTAGATTACAATGAAGTAGTCCTTTTGACTTTTTACTTTTAGGTGGGCATGGACTTTTATTAATCCCAGACCGCCCTTTTTCCTTGGAGAATCACTTTTGTTCCTTTTAAAATTAAATAGATCCATCATTCTCTATTTTCTTTCCTGCGATTCTTTTCCTGGAAAAAATATATTTCCAAACCTCCAAACCACAAAGTGAAACAACAGGAAACAGCGTTCTTACAACTGGGAAGATTGTGTGTGTGTGTGTGTGTGTGTGTGTGTGTGTGTGTGTGTGTGCGAGCGTGCGCCATGGGTGAGGGGAGAGGTGAGCAGTGGATAAATATAACCCTCATGTTCTGATGACATGTAGACCAGCCTATTAAACAACTGAATGCATATGGAGACCTGAGTGGGTAACTCACCAACCAAGAATTAAAAAGGATTTCTGAATCTAAGCTTGAACTCATTTTCAACTGTAGGTCAGCTAACATTTACCACATGTACTATGCACCAGGCATTTTGAGACCATATTACGGAGAATGTGGGAATCTGAGATTAATAGTTGCCGAGCTATTGTTTTTATGTGCTGAACAGAGGAAGGGATGAGTTTGTCATGAGACCATTCACAGAAGGCCCGTGCATCATCTTCCCTATCTCGCTTTCATTACTAGCACAAGTTAGAAATTCCAGAGGCCTTTTCTTTGTCTTTCTGCTTCTGTGCTTCAGGGTACCTTGTGTCAGGTAATCATCACATTGATGTCCAGTAAAGCTCTGAGTATGTAATTATATCTGCATCCTGTGGACATACATTTACATAAGCTGCTCTGATCATTTTAGTTTTTCCTACCCCAGTGCAACTTGAGAGACACTGGTTCTAAGACCACTCGTCATCATCTTGGAGGAACTAATTCCCCTCTTTGATGTGTTTAGATGCTGGGGCCTTAGAACAAATCTGTTGTGTATGGAAATTAGAAAATCTAGAGGGAGGTGGGAGAAGAGAATGAGGCCACTGGGAGCTTGGTAACCAAAGAGCAGAGAAAGTTCTTTCAGGATAGGTTTTTCTTATATTGAATGTCATGTCAGTCCAAGTTTTAGAAAGACGGGCTCAGGGGCCAAATAAGGTCTGCACAGCCCTTGATTCAAGGTCTCTTATCCTGCCTGTCAGTTTCCCATACCTCTGATGTATCCAGGACCCAGAGTAATGGAGTTGAGTGCAGATCAATGTTTAAAGGACAGCCCTCACCCTATTCTTTGCTCAGATTTGCTCAGCTTTGTCACAGGGTTGGGAAGAGGGGATCATTGGGCTTTAGCCTCACATTAATGATGGGCCTCAAAATTTGACTTCTGAAGCTCTAAAAGAAGGTGTACATATGGTTATTAAAATTAATCTTGGGTCAAAAACATTTACTTGCTAAATGTAAGTATATGAAACATATCCTAATTTTTGTTAACAGTGTTTTGGCATTTATTCATTTTTAAAAATATGTTAAGTTTCCAATTTTGGAATTGGCTGAGATTCTGAATTTACCAGAGGTTCTGAGTTTACCACCAAACAGCAACCAACATTTGAGGTTCCCTGGACTTTTGTTCTGGGCCAAATGACCCAGCTTGTCCCTCTGTTAATAGATCCAAAGAGCAGATTAAATTCACTACACATCTTGATCTTTCTTTCTTTTTTAAAAATTGTTTATTTATTTATTTTTGAGAGAAAGAGAACCCAAGTAGGGGAAGGGCAGAGAGAGGGGGGGACAGAGAATCCTAAGCACTGACAGTGCAGAACCTAATGTGGGGCTTGAACTCACGAACCAACCATGAGATCATGACCTGAGCTGAAATCAAGAGCTGCGTGCTTAATCCACAGAGTCATCCAGGCTCCCCTTGATCTTTCTTATTTGAGTATTTCAAAATGTTTTATTTTACATCAGCTTTTAAACTTTGCTCTGCATGCTTATAGGACACTAGCACCTTTTTCACTTATGAGAATTAATATTTTACCCATTGAAACAGTGCCTCAGTTGGGGACATTTCTAACTACTGAAAGTGGCAGGAGGAAGGGAGGGATGAAATTCCCAGAGTGCACAAAAGTGAAATAAGTTCTGCCAATATCCATCTAGTACTCCATATGAACAAAGCAATGAAAATGAAACAGTGTTTGGTCTGTGTGTGAGAAGGAGTATGTGTGTGTATGTGCATCTGTCTGTGTGCTGGTCTGTGTATCTTTGTGCAACAGTTGTGTGGCTGAGGCTTTATTGATCCTCAAACGGAACTAGCTCAAGTGGTAGCCTCCAATTACAACAAATTTTTTGTTTTGCCTTTCTCTGGGCTGAAAGTACTGCCGGTATTATCTGAGCAATGTCTGAGTCCCATTTCCATTTGGATTTGGAGATTGAGGTTTCTAAAAATTTCCAAAAGAAATTGGGCCAGTAGGGGAAGTCTGATGCAATCATCCTATTCTTATTTATTCTTTAATTGCTGTTTCCTGTAGATACCTGTGTTTATATACTGTAAGACATATTTTGCTTCACTTCACTATATATGCATTTTTGTTTTAATTTTTCTGGTTATAAAATAATAATACATGCTTTTTGTAGAAAACTTGGAAAGTATAGAAATGTATAAAGAAGCTAAAAAATCATGCACAATCTCAGCACTGTTATTTTAAGCTGACTTAATTCTGAAATAAGTTTTATTAATTTTCACAGTGCAATCATTTCAGTGAAAATGCTAACACACACATTTTTATGAGTTTTATGGTTGACCATCTAAACCTATTTTTTATGACCCTAAAATACTAAAGGGACCTGTTGAGATACCATCTAAAGTCCATGGGGCACCTGGGTGGATCAGTTGATTAAGCGTCAGACTCTTGAATTCGGCTCAGGTCATGACGGAGCTCCACCATGGGCTCTGCCGTGACAGTATGCAGCCTGCTAAGAATTGAATTCTTTTTCTCCCTCTCTCTCTGCCCCTCCCCCTGCTTGCACTCTCTCATTTTCTCTCTCCTCTCTCTCTCAAAAATAAAGTCCAAAGGTTATGTGATATGTCCTGAATCTTCCCCTTTTCTTTAAAATTGAAAAGTGATAGTTAATACTTATTCCTTACTCTGTACCAGCCACTGTACTAAATTCTTTACGTGGATTAAGTACTTTAATACTTACGACAACCTTATAATGAAAGTACTATTGGTAGATTTCTATTCTACAGGTGGAAAAGTAGAGTTGAGAGATACAGCAGTCCCCTCATCGGCAGTTTCGCTTTCCGCAGTTTCGGTGCCGGCCTTGCGTCAACAGTAGTCTGGAAGCGGGTGATTCTCGTGTCGAATCTTTGGAAGGTCAATAGTATCCTAACTCTACCTTATGTTGCCTAAGTCATTTACCCCGCCTCGTCTCACCGCATAGGCTTTTTGTCATCTCACATCCTCATCAAGGAGAAAGACAGTGTAAGATACTTTGAGAAAGAGAGAGAACTCGTTCACGTCACTCTTATTACATGAATTGTTACAGCTGTTCTATTTTATTTTGTTTTCAGTTTATTTGAGAGAGAACGAGCTAGCACACGTGGGGGGAGGGGCAGGGAGACCGGGAGAGAGAATCTCAAGCAGGCTGCGTGCTGTCAGTGAAGCCCGACACAGGGCATGAACTGAGGAGCCCTGAGATCATGACCTGAGCTGAAATGAAGAACTGGATGCTTAACTGACTGAGCCACCCAGGTGCCCCAATTTTTCTATTTTATTATTTATTTTTGTTAATCTCTTACTGTGCCTAGTTTATAAAATAAACTTTGTCATAGATATGTATAGGAAAAAAAAAACACAGTATATACAGGGTTCAGTACTATCTGCCGTTTCAGGCATCCCCCGGAGGTCTCGGACCATCCCCTGCAGGTAAAGGGGGGCGGTCGCTATTGTATTAAGTAATTTGACCAAGGTTACACACTAGTAAGTGGTAGGTGGGATTCTGAGCAGCACCTGTGTTCTGAAACCCTCAGCAACCTTTTTCTAAACTTGACAGTGCTTAGTTTCTTAAAGAGATAAGGTCCTAGCCATATCAGTAGGGCATTTTGAACACATGAAAGAGCAGCAAATCACATCCCTTCCCTTTGATTTCCACAGAAACATGTCCCCTGTATCAAGTGGTGACAAGCCACATGTGAGTTTTGCTCAGGCGACAGGCTGGAAATGCATGTGTGTGGCAGGCAGGCTTGTGAGATCACATCCGAATGCTGGCTGGACTCCTTTCAGTCCTTTGGTGTGTTGATTTAGATGAGAGGGAGAGGACACAAAGCCCTCTTCTTTGGCTTAGAAGATTATGGAGCTGCAACTTCAAAAGCTGTTTGCAGTTTTATATTTGCATCTCACTGCCAAGGTGCTTGTCTTATCTTAAGTCAGTTGGCTGAGGCTGCTCTGAGTAAGCTGGGCGGTTTCCTTTCTGCATTTGGAAGGGAGTTTCGGGGGCAGGAGGGGCAGGCTGTGGAGAGGTATTTGTGGCTGAGAGCATGTCAGAGTGGAAGAGAGGGAAATAGACTGAGAGGATGGCAGGAGGAACAGGAATGAGGGAGTTTGGGGGAGGGGAGGGGAGAGAAGAGGAGAGGCCTTCTCTAGTATGTGCTGGTGTGAGATCCCTACACTATAAGCAGAAAAAGCACAGAATTTAGAGTAAGACCTGGTTAGAGTTCTGCCTCTCCAGCTTTGTGACCTTGGCCAATTGATTAAATCTCTTGGGCCTTATGTATCTTTTTCTTCACCATTCACCCTATTGTCTGTTTCTTGCTAGGCTCAGGTAGTAATATTGCCCTTAACACCCCATGCCCAGCTTGATCTAGAAGGAAGATTGCTGGCTTGGGAGGCAAGAGATCAGGATTGATTTTTTTTTTTTTTTTTTTTTTTTGTCTTTATTCTTCATCAGCTCTGATCCTGGGTAAGAGAAAGCTTTGTGACATCCAGTTTCATCACCTCTCAAATCTGTAATAGTACATGCCCATCTCACCTCATATGGTATTTGGGAGGTTCAAAGGAAATCAGGTATTTGCAAAAGATTTTGTAAACCTAAAAGAATTTTCCGATGAGCTGTTCTAGATGCTGGGCTAAAAGGTACAACTGAGCACAAAATGTGGGTGGGGTGCTTGACTCTCACTGGGGGATGGCAGACAGATTTCAGTTTGTGAGCCAACTTTCACTGACTGGTGGTGGCTACCTGGAGCTCCACACGGAGAATGATTCTGTGTCTCTGGCTAGGCCCAGTGGTAAGGAGCACTGGTATTGATTATTAATGTCTGCCTTGGATAGAGGAGTAAGAGAATTGACTTCTGTGCCATATGTTTGCCTAGTGATTCGTAAGTCTGGTTGTTCTTCAGATTCATAGGGATAACTTGGTAAAATTTTCTCATGCTACAGATTTCTGACTTAGTAGGCCAAGGGTGAGACCTGGGAATCTTCATTTTTTAAAAAAGTTTTTCTTTCTGTGTTATTCTGATAGTTGCGTCAGTTTGGGCACCATCACTTATATCTCAAGTAGACAAGGGGCAGAGATTGACCTCTGAGACTTAAAAGAACACAGCACAGCATGCCTTTTCTAGGCATGGTCATAAGTTTTAAAAATGTAGATTAGGTCTGTGGTTTTTAGTAGGTTGCCTAACTTCTCCCCCATTATACAAATTGGTTGTATTGTCTTTTATGACAATTCTACCACTGGCTTCAGGCCAGATCCTTTTTCTTTGTGGTTCAGGCACCAGCTCCCAAAGGGCCAAATCCTGAGACCCATTACCCCCACACCTACCCCCTGCTTTGAATCTACATCAGTTTGAGACAAGTTGTTTTCATAAATAAGGGGGGGAAAAGATGAAATTAGCTTCTATGTTAACTAGATGTGCTTTGAAATTTCTGCTTTATCTTTAAATATTTTGATTTTAACTTTTATTGTGAAACAGATGTTGCGCTTATACCGCCAAATGTGCTGAGGAAGCAGCTGATATTTCACCATATCAAAACAGTTTGTGGCGCCTGGATGGCTCAGTTGGTTGAGTGTCCGACCTTGGCTCAGGTCATGATCTCCTGGTTCATGTGTTCAAGCCCCATGTTGGGCTCTGTGCTGACAGCTCAGAGCCTGGAGCCTGCTTCGGATCTGTGTCTCCCTCTCTCTCTGCCCCTCCCCACTTGTACTCTCTCTTTCTCTCTCTCTCAAAAATAAATAAACATTAAAAAATTTTTTAAAAAAAGGCGGTTTGTGTCTACAAGTGGAAGAGGTGCAGGAGGGGGGCAGTAAGTAAAAGGGTATCTGTGTTCCATCCCTGTTAACCTGTCAACTGAGCCACTAGACAACCAGCATGTGAACTGAGAAAACCTTGGAGAAAGAAGAAAGTGTTAAACTTTAATTACAAACAAACAAAAAAACAACCAAATTGCTTCTCATTCAAGAATCAAAAGAGAGAAGTTGTAACTTTGGAAGTTCTAGTGCTAGTATTAGCCATTTTGTCAGTAGACACAAATCAGACCTCCGAAGAGCCCGCCGTGGGGAGGCCCTTGTCTTAATCTGAGCCCTGCAGAGGAGCTCTGGGAAATGGTCATTGCCTTTGCTAAGAAGGAGTGACTATACCCCTGGCTGCTTAAGGATTAAGTAGGAAGAGCTGTGGTTCTGGCCGCTGGCATTGCTTCACTGCTCATAGAGTAGAGATGGGGGCAGAGTTTAAAGTTTTTGCTGCTGTGGGAATCCTGATTAATATTAAGGAATATAGGTGTAGGAGCTTGGGGTTTTTTGTTGTTGTTGTTGTTTGTTTTGTTTTTGTTTTAGCAGAAACTGAGGTTTCTGAATCGTGCCTGCATGAGCAAAATATAAACTGAGAGTCTATTATTTTTTCTCTTCTTTCTCCTTTATTCTAACTTTGAAAAAAATATCTACACGTGTCCATAGGGGAGAAAAGAGGAGTTTTAGTACTAGATGTGTGTGATGTGTGTGTGTATGTGTGTGTGTGTGTGTGTGTGTATACCAAGCCAGGGGTTGCAAACTGACGGTCAGTGATTTGGTCCCTCAGGGCACTTTGTTTGGTTAATGCATTGTAACTTTGGTCAGTACAGTGTTTCAGAATTTTTTGGAGAAAAACTGAGTGGGGACGCACACTCTGGTTTCCCATAGATCCTTATTTTCCTATAATCTATAATTCTGATCATTGAAGATGTTCAGTTTGGGGATCTGTGAATTAAACCTTTGCTTCTCTTGTACTTTCTGAGATCTTGTATGAGAATGAAAAACACCCCAAGCATTCTGATGTGGACCTTAGAGTGTTCATCTCTGAGTCAGTATAACATTTTAAACTTTGGATTTTCCTAGTAAGGGGTACATTTACTTGTAGCAAATGAATCTTCAAATTCCAGATATTCTGGGATGTGTACTGACTCAAACTTTGAGGGATTTTAGTTTTTTGGCTGTATTTTGTTTTGTTTTAAGGGTAGGACTGAGAGGAAATTCAGGGGCACACAAGAAGGCAAAAGGGCAGGAATGATTGATGGTCATAGAAAGTCCTGACAAATTTGTAGTCAATATTGTTTGTCTAGAGCAGCTTGTATGACAAAAGAAGTGTCAGCAGCTGCCTGAAGTCTCATTCTTCAGGACCAGGCCTCTGAGTTAGAATAGGGGGCTTGAGTGAAATGCCTGTCATGGTTAATTGGAAAAATCACTTCAGATGAGTGAGGAAGGCTGACAGTTATGCATTACAGGGAAAATTTAGTGTGTCTTACAAGGTTGATACAGGCACCAAAAGTGACTGGATTTAGTTTTTTCCTAATTAGGAAGGCTACTGGAAGGATAAAACCAAAGAAAAGGAGCAATGTGTTATTTCAGATTTGTACATACATGTAAAAGACTTCCAGCCCTATTAGTTTCATTGCCACCCCT
Source organism: Neofelis nebulosa (assembly GCF_028018385.1). Taxonomy (NCBI): domain Eukaryota; kingdom Metazoa; phylum Chordata; class Mammalia; order Carnivora; family Felidae; genus Neofelis; species Neofelis nebulosa. The sequence continues at coordinate 94,226,892 of NC_080782.1, read as the reverse complement.
AATCTTTACCCCAGTTCCTTTCTTAGGCTTCTTTTCCTGTTCTTGCTTTCTCATGACTCCATGAAATAGGGACCAGGAACAATTCCAGTGAGCATATGATGAAGGAGGGGACATGACAGACTGTTGTTCTCCCCATTCCCTAGCTGGCTCTGAGTGTGTTTGCCTGGCGGTGTGGGGCTGGTCGGGGGCATCTCCAGACGTTGCTGTGGAGCACAACAGGCTTGGTGCACTTGGTCATTTAGTACTTGGTTTATCTGTTGGCAGTTCTTGCCCTCAGACAGTGTGTCTTCTGAAAGAGCCATGGTTTCTCATCCATGTGAAGTATGAGAGCTTATGATTTTATGGATGTTGGATATTTTGGTGGATCACTGGTCCTCTGAGTTCCCGGAGACCTGTCATCTCAGGGCCGTCACCACTGACATTTGGACACGTAGGTGCAAATCAGTAATGAGGCTCTTCAGCTTAATTTTCCTTGTACATTATGGGTTCCAGCATTCTTCTCTGTAGCCCCATAGATTTTTGAGAAGTGGAGGGCAGCTTTGTGGCTTGAGGCTTCTGAGTCTGTTTCGCCTCCAAGACTGCAACCATCAAGCTGTAAAGTAGTGCTTCATTTGTGTTGCCCCTTGGTAATGGGTAGAGGCCCGTGGCCTTTAATGAAAAGGATATGGCCCTGAAAACTTCACCTAATTCAAAACCTGCAATATTTAGGCAATAGCCTCAATTCAGTTTTATAATTCATTTGGCCTGCTGGCTTTGAAATGATGTTATCGTGAAAAGAACTTACATTTGGGGGATTTACCTTACTTCAGATTTTGACCATGAAGAGATTTTATTAATTTTTTTTTAGTATTACACCATTTCAAATTTGTGTAAAATGTAACCACACTGAGGTATTCTATTGGGGTTTATGTCTGGCACCCCTTTTAATTTTTTAATGTGTAATCTAATTTGTGAGGCCAAATATCCTAACTCCTGCTTACAGAAATACAAGTCTAAATATTTTGTAAGCAAGAGGGCAAGCTAATAGGACTTGTGAAGTATTTTGAGATTGATGTTGGCTGTTATTACTACCTTTACGTATGGCAGCTTGAAAATGTCTCAAAAAGAAATCAGTTGAATTCAGTAAAGGTTTATTTAGTACGTACCAAGGACCAGGCAGTGTAGCAGACATTGGGATCACGAGTTGAAATAAAGTCAATGAATTGAAACTAAATGATACAAGAATTTAAAACTAAAACTAGCCATGAGTTGCTTAATTTTTTTATTCTCTACCTTTTAATCCTATTATTTTATGAAGATGAGTATAACCTTGCCACTTGATTTAAAGAGAAATATAAAAGTGATTAGGACATTTTTGGCAATGCTCAGAGAGGTAATGAAATGTCTGTGATTTTTTGTTTGTCTGAGTTTGGCAGCCTATGGGTGCTCCTGGCCACTTCCTAGCTGTGTGTCATTGGTCAAGTCACTTAACCTCTCTGTGCCTTTGTTCTCCCTTCTGTTGAAATGAAGAAAATAAAAGTAACCATCATAAAGGGTTGTTGGTGTTATGGGGATTAAATGAGTTAACATTTGTCAAGGTCTCAGAACATGCCTAATATATTCCAAGTGCTATATTATTTTAATAAGTAATATACTTTTTAAACCATCTTCATCCAGTTTTTTGGTTTAAGGTGTGTATGGCATGCTTACACAATGGAATCTTTGTCTATGATACAGAAATTTTTCAGTGCCAGGTCAACTTTCACTGTGTCCAGAATGACAGTTCTAAAAGTACTAAATGTACTTTTAGTACTAAGTGTGCTAAATGCAGATTTCAACCCAAGTAGCAAATTGCTTTGGTGAGATTTCTCTCTCTGGTGGAGGTATGATGCAGAAAATGCTCTAACCCTGTTAAGGCAGTTGTAGTCAAAGTGTGAGTGTGGTTTGGAAATGTAGTATTTAAGTGGTGTTTTCACTCTCACCAGTGCCAAGTTCCATGATGATATTGATGGTCCTGAAAATACATTTTTATCAAGTGCTTTTTTAAAAAATGAAATGAAAAATGTAGTTAAAATACTGTTTCTTTATAATCTGTTTAAAATTCAGTTTCTTGGAGGAACTTCATATTTTCTGAAATAAATATCCCACTTGAGCCTATTGGTACATATAAATATGGATTCACTAAATGTGGATTTGCTTAAAAACAAGATATGCCCAACTAACCTCATTTCCTTTTTTGATAGAGAGGAGAGACTGGTGGGGAGGGGAAATGCCACAGACAAAATGTGTCTGGATTTCAGGAAGACATTTGACAGAGTCTCTGTGACGTCCTTGTGGGAAAGATGAAGATATGTGAGCTGAGTGATAGTTAAGCTAGTAGGATTCATGGCTAGTTGATGGTGATATGGAAAGGGCACTCAGGAAGGAGTCTTCAGGCTCCATTTTTTTACCCTGCCTTTTCCACATCTTGATGTGAGGTTTGGATGATCTCAATAGAGAGGAAAATTTGGAAATGAGAACAAATAAGAATATGAAGTTTAAAATCCTCATTTCAGTGAAACATGCAGCATGCATTTATAGTCTGGGGGAGATCTCACTTTGTGTGAAGATTCTTGTTGACTCTGAGCTCTGTCTGATTGTCAATGTGACATAGCTGCTGTGTGAATTAAAGTGATCTTCGGCCGCCTTTAATTAGAAATGTGGTTTGAAAGCAAGTAAATAATAGTCTCACTCTGCTCTGCTATAGTAAGACCACTGAGAGTGTGGTTCAGCACTAGACAGTGTGTTTTCATTTTGTCGGGAGAGATGATGACAAGCTAGAGCAAACCCCGATAGTGAAAAGTCTGGGAAACTAGAAACAGTTGGAGGATCTGGGGCTGTTTGGAGAAAAGAGGGCTGGGAGGGAGATGGGGCTAGTGACCTGACACCTGGTTTCAAGTATTTAAAGGAATATCAAGCAGAACAGGAATTGGCCTTCTGCATAGTTCCAGTAGAAAAGTGGAATAGGACCAAACGGTGCAAGACATGGGACAAGAGGACTTCTTTAAGCAATGAGAGCTGTTAGAGAATAGAACGATTTGCTCATTATTGGAGAAATTCAAGAAGAAGGGACAGGATGGCTGCCTAGGAAGGTTGTACAGGCCGTATGTCAGGATGGCTAAAAATATGGGCTTGGGGGTTGACAAACTGGTTGATATGTGGTTCTGGTTTTGCTAGTGGCTGTGTGAAACTTGGGCAATTTCTTTAATATCTCCATGTCTCAGATTTCTCATCTGTAGAATAGTAGTTCCTTTCTCCTATGTTTACTTGTTAAATAATCCATGTAAAGTTCTGTACACTCTAGGTTACCGAGTACCTAGCAAATACTCAACAAGTGACAGTTACTGCTCTTACTAGTCCTGGTGTGAGGGACTGTTGAAAGAGATGCTCTGCTTTCCAAACCCAGCATTTTATAGTTCTGATCTGTATGCGGCTTAAAAGGGACAAACGTATCTGGACCCTAGTCCTAGAAAACCTTTAATTGCATTTGAGTCTCTCTTCTTCCCATTTCTCCTACTCAGTGCTCCTTTCAGTTTCTTTAAGGGGTATATCCTGGAGCCCAAGTGTTGGTTTTCTTTTTCTCAAATATGTGTCACCAAAAAGTGGCAGTGGCCTTGAGAAGATGGGCTTCCTTTCTGAGGACCTCTGGGTGGGCTTTTGCCCATTTGCTTGGGAAATGGCAATCATATTATACAGTAAACCAGGAAAGGATATGCCTAAATTAAAATTGTGTTAGAGATTTTTATGCCTACCAATTTGTTTGTTTCTATGCCTTGTATTAATATAATAGGAGTTGAGTAAGTATTGAAATGATTGTGCAATTAAAGAGAATTATAGTCACTGTTACAGAACAAAAGACAAATGCAACAGAGGCGTAGCCCTGTATTTCGTTTTCACCCGACTTCCGCCACAGTTTGCTGACAGAACACCCACACCACATTTGTTGCAAGAGAAAACCATTTCCAGGAGTCCAGCTTCTCTTCCTCCTCTTCCACAACCACCTCCTGTCTCTAAATTGCCTGAACAGGCAGCAGACAGTCACTAGAGGGCATACTCTGACCATTTATTATCAAGGGACTACAGCTGGGAAGAACCAGACCCTTCTCATTTAGGTCTCCTTTTGGATGAAGAGGCAGTTTCTAACTCACTTGGAAACACTTGGAGTCTGAAGACTGCCTTGCTAAATAAACCACTACCCAACCTTGAGGAATCAGCAGAGACATTTTACTGAGTGGCCATGTCTTCAGATCTTTCTGTTCCTGTACTGATACCAATGTTGTTCTCAAAAGCTGGGCAGGCAGAAAGACCCCTGGCCTGGAAACCCAGAGACAAGTGGAATTTGGCTCCAGCTTTAACTGATTTCTGGAGTTTCAGCAAACTAAACTTCATGTCCTCAATCTTAGTTTTTGTCATCTGTAAAACAGAAGACTAGACAGATTAAGTTTTACCAGTAAGTGATTGAATTCCTTCCTTTGACCTATCTCCATCTCTCCTTTCCTTTTTTGATTAAACTAAAGGAGAAATGAGGATTTTACCAATACTGTGTTTGGGGTAGGTCTGTTAAGAGCTTGTAGTGCTGAAGAGACAGTGTGCAAAGCACACTACACATTGTAGAGTGGGAAGCTGAGTGCCTGTGGTTTGAGCGTAGACCTCCCCTACTTCTTTGTATAGGATTTCCAGACTGGGCCATGCCTACTCCCAGAGATGGAACAACCATGGGACCAGTATAGCCCACTGTTTTGGAGCATTGATTCTACTTAAGAATTTAGGGGGAAACAAAGACATTTTTATGTTAAACACAGATATTATGGTACATAATTTAAATTTTCGCATGCATTTTTTTATTGTGAAATAATATTTCAAAAATGTGGGGTTTATAGTTGGATGCTCTAAGTTATACTTCTAGATTTTCTGGGATTCACAGTATTTCTTCATTGCACTAGACCCCTAATGGAAGACTCCTTTGGAAGGAAAGTTTGGGGAAATTTAACCCTTGAGGTATGTTTTGAATGTGTATTAGGTTAAATTCCCTAGAAGCAGAATTGGAGACAAGCATTCAGCTGCATGCAATTTACTGAGGGCATGCTCTTTAAGGAAAACAAAAATGTTGCTAATAAGTGAGGGGAACTGGGTAGGAAAGGGAATGATGTGGTCTCAAGAAATAAGATGAATAAATGACATTATGTAGTTGACCCTCCTCCTTGGGGTAAGGTGGCTGGGAGTTTGTACCTCTATATCAGTTAGTCATCGTCTGTAGGCTCTTCCTGCACAAAGTCTGGGAGGTGACTCTCTTTAGTGGGAGTGGGAAGGAAAGAGGGGGACAGTTCTCCAGAGGAAAAAACAGTTGTGAATTGTGTGCATCAAGTGATGTGCTGGAGTCACAGCTCCTACAGTTCACAAGAGCGGACTGTGTGCATTGTGTCCCAACTCCCCACTAAGTGACTTCACCCTGATAGCTTTGATGAGAGCATTTGCACCTGGAAAATCAACAAAAGCCTCAAACTGGGGGCTCTTATACCCCCACCAAGAGCCAGTTGTTAAACACTGACCAGCATCCCTCTGGGATAACACTTGTGGCAACTAAGGGGTGATGCCCTGGCTGGTGAAGGAGATCTGGGCAGGGCACCAATGGCATCTACTACTTTGGGGCTATAGAAGACCTACCCACAGATGATCTCCCAAACTAACTTGTCACTTGGCAAGTAGGGTTTGCTTTTCCTAGCCTCTTTTAAAATGCACAATATTGGGAGGCAGAGAACTAATAATTCACAACCCAACAGTCAAAACAGCTGGTTATGTTTTTTAAGTGCAAAAGAAGGTCAGAGCAGAGGTGAGGAAAGAGCATGTAAACGGAACTACCTGCAGTAAGGGACAAAGAAGGACTCTGCTGTATTGCTTAGAAAAACTATGATTCTATAATGTTTTCTGGGAGATACTTTTTAGAACTTATTTAAAATATAGCACTTCACTAAGATGATGGAGGGTTAAACTTTTATTATGGAAAACTTATTAGGTAAAATTTCAAATATATATGTATATGTATATATACATATATATAAGTTGAGAGAGTAGTATAATAAACTCTTGTACTCGTCACTCAGAGTCAACAATTATTAAATTATGGCCAACCTTGTTTCATTTGCATCCCCATTCCCTTCCCCCTAGAGGTAGGGGAAGTTTTAAAGACTTAGCTAATTGGGTAAATGTTGAATGTGGCCTAGGAAACAAACAAACAAACAAATTCACCAGGGACTGGGGAAAAGGTTTCTGACATACAAAAGGCACAGCAGCTGTGACCACTTTCCCTAACATGTTAGGAAATAGTAGGAGTCATTTGAAGACACATGAAATGCATTACATGGGATCTATATTCTAATTAATCCCAAGATCTTTTTATCTCCAACTACTAAAATGAAGAGCTGGTGATGGAACAAGAAGATGAGAAGTGTTACAGGTTTCCTATCAAAGGAGCTTAATATTCTTTGCTGCCTAAATACTTCTTATCCCCTGGGCTTTTTCTTTCTGTTCAGAGGTACAGGAATGATTGTGGGTACAGATTCTAAATTATCTTCCAGACTAAGAGAAAGGCTTGTCACTACTCCAATAAAATCAGTCTTGACTCTTATTTGATGGGCAAAGAAACTTCCTTAAATAAGCTTAGGCCTTCTTCTGATAGTTTTACTGTGTTTACAGTGATGGATTAATGGCCTATGTACTTTTTTTCTTTCTCCTTTTTTTCCCCCTTTTACTGTCTTTAGGTATTTGGGATAAGTGATGGCCTCTGACCTTTTTCTGAGAATAGCAGGTTTCCTTCTCTCTACTTTCTAGCCATTGTGTGTTCCTTCTTACTGTTGTAATTCCAAAGATAATACAGATGTGAGGTCTTGACCACCTGGAGCTGAAAGAATAAGTAATGCAGCCCCAGGAAGACCATGTTTGGAAAATTAATAATTCAGGATGAATGAATAAGCTAGGAAAGACTCAGTTCAGTCATTATATATTTATCACTAGAAACTTCTACCAGGGTTAGTTGGAAGTAGACAAATAACTTGAAAAATTAGACCATTGGGAGCTTCAGAAAGTCAGTGCTGAGGGAGGAGTAGATATAATAACAGAAGAGAAACAACTCTGTCTGGGTTATTGTCTAGCTGTTTTATAATAAATTGGTTGCAGCTACTTTATTGGAACTGCCCATGATAAAGCCTGGTCCTTTATGCCTGTGGAGAGCCTGAGAAAGGAGCTGCTCTGAGGCTGTAGACAAGGGTTGTGAGCTGTTTATCAACAGAGGGTTTTCACTTGCTGGTTGCATGGAAGAGGTTGTTGACAGGTAGTAAGCCTGGGTCCATGTGGATCAAAGGCAGAAAATAAAAGAAAGTGTTCTTTGCTAAAGGATGGTTATAGCCGAAGATCGAAAAAGGCTGTGCAAGTATCAATTCCTACAACTCATCTCTTCAAGCCAGTAAATCTTGAAGATGTATTTGTTAAATTTAAAATTGACCATATGCTGGCTGAATTTATTTAGGTTTCCCCACTGTTATTGGGAATCAGACTTAATTCTTTCAGTGGATTTCTTGGCTTTTTTTTTTTTTTTTTGTATTGGAGCAGAATTTTCATTGTTTTTTCATTGAAATGTTATGATGTCAATGTAAAAACAATCTGCAATCAATGTGCGTGAGTATTTCTGACATGTTATTAAAAAACACAAGTTTTCTAGAACATGTTCCTATGTGTATATATATTAAGAGAAGTTTGATTTAATTTTTAAATGGAGTTTACTTTTTAGAGCAGTTTTAGATGCACAGAAATATTGATTGGAAGGCACAAAGATTTCTCATATAGCCCTTACCCCCCTATATGAACAGACTCCCCTACTGTCAACATCCTGCATCAGAGTGGTACATTTGTTACAATCAGTGAACCTACACTGATACATCATTATCACCCAAAGTCTATAATTTACATTAGGGTTCATTTTTGGCATTGTATATTCCGTGGGTTTTGACAAATGTGTAATGACATGTATTTACAATTATAGTATCATACAGGATAGTTGCAGGATTTCATTTTTAAAAACCTAAATTCTTGCATCAGTTTTATTCTCTTAGGCTACCCCGATTTGTCTTCAAACCAAGCAGTGTTCGTGGTGATTGCATGTTACAATATGTACAGAAGTGCATTTTATAAAAAGTGCAGTTAGACTAAAAATTTTTGTTAGAGCATATGCTTAGTGAATAAGGAGGAAAAGAAGTTTGAAATGTAAAGCTGTTTTCCCAAACAATAAAATCCACTGACAGAATGAGGATATTGGTGTGCGCTCAGTCAAAGTAGAGGGCTCCTTAAATTCAAGACCATTATTGGTTATTGATCTGAATAGAGGCCACCAGGCAACAGCTTCAGAAATGCTTTTACAAGAATTTCTTAAGAGCTCCTTTTGAACTTTTGTCGCCCAGGCTCTTTCAAAACATACTCACGTTGGAATGAGTTCTAGTCAATCTGATTCATCTTAGTTTATGGTGGAACAAGCACCAGTACCTTTAATTTCTCCAAGTGGTGCTAGGATAATCTTAGGCAGCCTAATTGACCAAATGCTAAAAGTCTACTTGACAGTGGATACATGTTAGTCATCTTAGTTACCCTAAGATTCCAGCTGTGTAATGAATTGATGACCTAAAGGCCAGATTTGGGAAATCTAGACCCCTTATGTATTTAATTTGTTGTGACAGAGATAAAGGGGAAATAGAGGATTCAGATTAAATGAAGGATAGAAAAATAATGATTAGGAAAGTGGTAGGACAATAAATGCCACAAGTGAAGGGGAGGAAAAATAATTTTATCTCTACTCTTCATTGTTCTTGCTTGAGACTATTCTGCCCCTTGTAAAAATAGATTAGCAGGAGGAAAAAAAGTTAATTACATACATAAAGGAACCCCAAAAGATATGATATTTGAAAGACGGCCAGAAGATTGAGGCTCATATACCATCTTGAGCCAAGGAAAGGGATAGGAGTCTGAGCTTCAGAGTGGGGAAGGCAATTCCTGGCAAGGCAAGGAAAATCGTGGTGAGAAGAAGAAATGTTTGGTAAACAAAGGGTTCCCTGAATAGATTTTAAAAGTTCTTATCAGAAGAAAAAAAAATTGTAACTATGTAAGGTGATGGGTGTTAACTACATAAATCGCTGTGACCATTTCACAATATAGACAAATATTGAATTATTATGTGGTACATGTGCAACTAGTGTCATATTATAAATCAATTATATCTCAGTATAAATAAACAAAAAAAACAAAAACAAATGTTGCCTTGCCATGCAGATAAATCTCTCAGGTGAAAAAGTGATTTCTGGTAATAGCTCTCTTTCTGGTACATGTCCTCTTTCTAAGGTAAACTTCCCTTATAAAGTGGTAAATTTTATTCTGTTTTAGAGCTTCTGTCTGTAACTCACAATAATCCTTATGCCAAAGACGCATATTTCGGGGTGGCATATTCTGCTACCCTTCAAAAACATATGCTTAAAGAGAAAAGGTAAGCTGCTACTGAATGTATATATCAGTTCTTCATCCTTGACATGAGTATTAGTACTGACCACCAAAGGGCAGATGAAGGAAGAGCACTGGTTCTCAGGTACACAAAACTAGGTAGGTGCAGACTCACCCATCTCCTGGGGTTGCTGAGAGGATTAAAGGGGTATTATCAGGTGAGAAAAGTACTTTGAAAGCTACAGAATTCTAGTTAGCGTAACATAACAATTGGCACTTGTTCCAGAAGATCTAATGACAAAACTAACATGAATGAAGCAAAATGGCATGTAATTGAATTCTAAATTGGGTTATGTAGATGTCATTCATGTAGGGGCCCAGGGATGAGAAAAATCCAGGTGAAATGAAGTGTTAACTGACTGCTCTGTGAAAGAGAACAGTTTTGAGCTTGTTATTTAAAGTCAGGTAAAATAAACCATGAGAATGGTGGGTTTGGGGGCAAGTATTCCAGTAAGGGAGGACTTTAAGATAAAATAGGTAGGAATAGGGAAGCGTATGCTGGGACCTGTGAAGACATCTAGAACAAACAGTATCCATTCATTTGTTTAATTATCATATATGGAACTCCAGCTCAGTGCCAAGTACTGGAGATAACTAAGACAAAAAACTGAGGGTCCTGGCCTCAAGGACTCAAGTCTGGAGCATCTGTGTTGAAAAGTGTTGGACAATACAGCACAGGTGGGGTTAGAGATATGCAGGAAAACTTCAGTGATGAACAGTGGACTTGAACTGAGTGATTATGATTAAGGAGCATGTGAGAAAAATTCGGAGATAGAAATAATATCAAGGTAATAATTCACATTAGTTTCTTGACTGAGTCCAACTTTCGACTTAGCAGGTCTTTGGATTTGTTGCGTAACTTCTCCGCTGCCCAGTTTCTTTAAATATAGGTGAGGATGATAGACAGTACGGGAAGCCTGTGTATCTTCACTTGATGTGAGGATTTGGGGTTCCTAGTGTCAAAGGGAAAGTGATTGGAAGGGGGTGGGTAAAGAATCAAGAGTACAAAGAAAGAAGTGTAGAAAACTGAGAAAAAGAGCAAAAACAGAGGCACGAAGCAAGCCACAAAACGATGATCTCAAAACGCATCGGAAGCACATTCAAATGAAAAGTAATAGAAGACAAAGCAAGGGGAGAAAATGGGTCTCCAAATAGTGGGTGGCAACTGCAATGGAATGGAAAGAACTGGATTTGGAGCTTGAATGCCTGCTCTCCTACTTGAAAATTTAATGACTGAAAGCAAGGCACAATCCTATCTTGTTGTTGGAAAGATTCATGGAGCAATAATGCAGCAAGAAACACCTGACACAGAGTAGGCACTCAGCAAATATTTAAATACATTTAATCTGGGAAGATATATTTTTGCTGTAAAGATATGCTTTTACTATAAAAAGTACTTAATGAGAATAAGACTCGATAGTATACAAGTTGGACATAAGGGACCGTAAATAAGGCTGAGCAAATAGGAGACCGGGTGATGTAGCTGTGAGGCTAACAGTCAAGAATTTCAACATACCTTGGCTAAGTGTTATTCTTCTTTCTCCAAGGTAGTGATATTTACTGATGAGGTAAACCTAATGAGCATCTACTAGATTTTTCTGCCAGGAGCGCACTGACATTGCCCACCTGCTGTTTCTCCTCTGAGGTCACCTCATTAAGGTGTATTTTTTATATGACACCTCATTAGGCTCTTGATACCTCTGGGATGCCATATGCAGAAAGCCATTCAGCAGGAACCCTGGTACATCCCAAACCCTCTAGGGCTGCCTGGAATAAATGCTTCTGACCAAATAAGACCCTGCATTTAGCATCCCTTTGAAGGTGAGGTCTGTGTGGCCACAGGCCTGGTCCTTGGTCCAAGTAGCTGATCCTGTGGTTGTGCTTTGGGCTGAGGCATGAGAATCATGAAGAGATGTGGGTTTGAGGGGCAGTAGATCATAAAGCACTGTGGCCACAGCAGTGATTTGGTAATGTGTGTCTGTGATGGAGCCAAAGGGGTGACAAAAGGAAGGGATAGCCTAGCACTTGATATCAGAGGGAACTGGAGGTCCATGCACCCTGTGGACTCTGAGAAGCAGGGCATTTTTATTTGTTGGTTTATTTGAATCTGAATTTTACTTAGATCATTTCAGCTGGAACTGGAAGTCAGAAATTGAATAAATATCTCCTAACTTATTTTAAGTAATATGAGAACCTATTCAACAGAGCTGTCTAGAAGACTTGGTCTCAAATTTTTTATTTTATTAACAACTTTATTCTCTGCTATTTGCCAAGCTTTGGTTCAGGCATTTTGCTGAGTTGAAAACTGTGGAAATTTGTTGTAATTGGAGGGGAAAGAATCACATGTGGTTTCTTCCAAACCTTTTTCCAATTTTTTTTTTTTTTCTGTTCTGAATTCCATGGGAAAATTACCCAGAAGGGTTATTTTCTCCTTTAATGATGCAACAATGCTTGGTTTGCTTTGCCTGTTTTTATTTTCTAGCTGCATTATAATTACATTTTCCCACACAACTTATTTTTTTTCCTTCCAAATTAGTAGATATAAAATTCTGATGGCTCTTTAGGGAGCTAATCTTCAGATATTCTCTCCTTGGGCTGTCCTTTGTGTGGGAATAGATGTTGCTGGACAGCCAGGCCCAGTCTGCAGGCTTTGTGGCAATCCATCACCCCAGGCCCTTTAATTAGCACTTGCAGGTGAATCACTAATTGGCCCCACATTTGCATACATAAGCCACAGACTTGCAGGTTTACAGTTATAAATCTTAATCAATCCAGAGAGGGTATAAATGTTAGAATTCATCCCTCATTCCTTACAATTGCCTCATCAGCTGCTTGCAAAGAGTTGTCCTATATTGGTAATTTTAAATTGGTGAAAATGACTTGCTATATTAATTTGTTAGAAAGGCGTGGTATTTTGAATAGGAAAGGACTAAGAAAAAACAAAGCAAAAGCATTTACACAGGCCTCCTTGAGACAGCAGCAGGGGGACATGGTGCTTGAACAATGGCACATGGTTTAATTTTTTTATTGCTTTGAGTTCTGTGGTGGCATTAACATGGTGAACACTAGCAAAGAAAAGCCTCAAAAGGATTTTGTACTTTCCTAAGACAGGTCAGTGTAAGCAACAACAGTGAAAGTTCTTTACCCCAGGCCCATATTGATTCTGACCTTTCGGAACCTGAAAGAAATTCCGGCTTATCAACATTGGATCTGATCAAAGGGACAGTCTGTTCTCAGAACTCACCGTGACTCCTGATCAGTGAGGATGCTGTGGACCTTTAGGTGGCTACTTTGCTCGTCAAGGTTTATGATCCTCCGTCTGTGTGGAGGCAGAGATGCTCCCAGCTTCCAGTCATTTCTAAGAACATTCTAATTGGTAATTCAGTTAAATAATAATCACCAACATCCCATACTAGTTACGAAAGGATCTCACGTGTTGAGAACTAGACTACTTATGGGACAAAACCTATACTAGTCCTTGGCCACACAGCAGAATGGAAGCACAAAGGCAATTGATGTGACAAATGCATTGGCCTAGTTAATAGACAACAATTTCTTAATTATGTATTTAGCTGCATATGAGTTTCATATGAGAGATAACATCAACGTTTCATTTTAAGGCCATGACCGTGGGCCACACAGGGTTCTCAGGCTAACACAGACTACAATCAGGTAGGTATGGACAGTAGTCAGAGACACCTCTTGTTTATGTTCCTGCCATGTAATTCCTCATACCAGGCCCTAAATGCCCCTTCTTCCTGAAAAGAAAGTAAGCTAAGGTGGCTTATATTTTTACTTGAGATGATTATGGTACTCCATCTAGACATTAGATGATATTGGCTGTGCCAAGTTTTTGTTGACTGCAGGTCTCACTGGTGACCATATTTGTTGTATCTCTCAGTCTTAGAGAGTGCCCTTTTAGATGTTGTGTGATGTCATTTTCCAGCCTTTACCTAGGTAATACTTTTTCCTTATCCCAAACTAACCTTGTATTGCCCATTCCAATTTCTCTCTCCTATTTCCTCCTGAAAAAACAAAACAAAACAAAACAAAACACAGGGTGCTTGCTTACTGGGCATGGAGAAGAAGCAAGGAAAGTAGAAAAGCCACATTATGTATTAGCTTTTGCTGTAATATGTTGTATAACAAACAATACCAAACCTCAGGGTTCTACAAAATCAAACATTAATTTCTCACACACAGGTTTGTGGTCAGCTCTGATGGCTGTGTTCTAGCTTTCGGGTCAAATTCCTGTCTGTTCCATGTGTCTCTCATTTTGAGGCTACTTGGGGCTTTCTCTTCTCATGGCAGAAGGAAAACAGAAGTAAGCACAAGAGACCAAGTCAAACCATACAAGTACATTAAAATTTTTTTTTAATGTTTGTTTTTGAGAGAGAGACAGAACGCCAGCAGGGGAAGGACAGAGAGAGGAGACACAGAATCGGAAACAGTCTCCAGGCTCTCAGCTGTCAGCACAGAGCCTGACATGGGGCTCAAACTCACGAACCCGAGAGCATGACCTGAGCTGAAGGGAGAAGCCTAACGGACTGAGCTGCACAGTCACCCCCCTTACAAGTACATTCAAAGCTGCTGCTTGGTTGTGGCATGTAGGATACATTGTATCTGCTCTCATTCCATTAGTCAAAGCAAATCATAGGGCCAAGGCCCAATGTGAGTGGGATGGGGAAGTATACTCTTCCCACAGAGTAAGAGTCAGAAAGGAGAAAGTGGATGAAGAATGCAACCTAGCATTCATGGCTGTGTTTCAGTAGAGAGCTTTCAAAAATTTAGTGATGCCTACTCTGGGAGTAGTCCTGGGCCCTAGAGAATTGGAAAAGAGGAGAAATAAAATGTAAAATTTGTTGGTGCCGTGTGCCTGGATGGCTCAGTCAGTTGAGAGTCCAACTCTTGATTTTGGCTCAGGTCATGATCTCACGGTTTGGGGGATTGAGCCCTGCCTAGGGCTGTACACTCGCAGTGCGGAGCCTGCTTGGGATTCTCTCTCTTCCTCTTTCTCTCTACCCCTGCCCTGCTCATGCTCTCTATCTCTCTCAAAAATAAATAAATAACCTTTAAAATAAAATAAAATGTATCATTGCATAGTATGAATGGAAATGCAAATAAATTATTTGAGTTACTTTTAAAATTACTTTTGGTATTGGGTTTTATTTCCTTGAATATAATGTTACTCTAAGCTTGGACCACATAGGACTTCTGGATTTTTATGGATTACATATATATTCATTAAAATTTGGTGGCAGACCTGTGAAGGGTTTGAAGTGAATTAGTAGTAGTGTCATTAACCTGTTTGTCAGTCTTGTGATCTTGTCTGTCTGTTACAGTCTACTCTTCTGATATTGTGTATTCTGGGTAAATTACTTCATCTTGTCAGTTTCCCCTTCTGCAAAATGTTGGTAATAGTAGTAACTCTCTGACAAGGTTATTGTTTGTATTAAGTGAGGTTATAATCACAAATTAGTACAATGCCTTGCTCATAGTACATGCTCAATAAATGTTAGCTGCTAATGTTATTAGTAATAGTGTTATTGGTGCCATGGATATGTGAACCTGATAAACTGACATTTGAATCACTTAGAGGGGAGCTTTTGGTGGGGTTTTAAATCTTCCTTTTTCTTTGAATAAAAAAAAGGTTGTTTTTGAAAAGCTTACACTTGATTTGTATAATGTATAATATAAGTGATAAAAGAGAAATGACAGTTATAACCTATTGAACATCATGCAATATTTTTTTTTTCTTTTGGTTGTACAAAATTTTAACAAGTACATTTTCTTTCTTTGTTGAAGTTATTGGGAAACCCAATCTGGGACTTATTAAGCATATAGAAATTGCATATTTATGTCCTTTCCTTCTTCTATTCTTATCCCTACCATTTAGACCAGCAGTTTTCAACTCTGGATGCACTTTAGTATCACCTGGGAGAAAATATTTGCAAATCACATGTATGATAAGGGGTTAATATCCAAACTATATGAGGAATTCATACAACTCAGTAGCAAAAGAAATCTGATTAAAAATGGAAGAGCTGAGTAGACATTTTTCCAAAAAAGACATACAGATGGCCAATAGGTACATGAAAACATTCTCATCATTACTAATCATTGGGGAAATGCAACTCAAAACCACAATGAGATATCATTTCACACCTTTTAGAATGGTTGTTATCAAAAAGACAATAAATAACAAGTATTGGTGAAGATGTAGAGAAATGGGAACTCTTGTGCACTATTGGTGAGAATGTAAATTGGTGCAGCCACTATAGAAAACAGTATGGAGGATCCTCAAAAAATTAAAAATAGAACTATGATATAATCCAGCAATTTCAGTTTTGGGTATATATCTGAAGAAAACAAAAGCACTAACTTGAAAAGATATATGCACCCACATGTTCATAGCAACATTATGTACAACAGCCAAGATATGGAAAAAGCCTAAATGTCCATCAATGGATGCATGAATAAAGAAGATGTGGTATATATATATAGTGGAATATTATTCATCCATAAAAAGGATAAAATTTATCATTTGTGACAGCACAGATGGACCTTGAAGGCATTATGCTAAGTGAAATAAGTCAGAGAAAGACAAATATATGATCATACTTATATGTGGAATACGAAAAACAGGAGACAACTCCCACAACCATAACAAAACATGCTTATAGATAACAGAGAACAGATTTGTGGTTGCCAGAAGTGAGGGGGAGTGGGGTGAAATGGGTAAAGGGAGTCAAAAGATACAAACTTCCAATTATAAAATAAATAAGTCATGGGGATATCATGTACAGCATGGTGACTAAAGTTAATATTATAGTATTGCATATTTGAATATTGCTAAGAGAGTAAATCTTAAAAGTTCTTATTACAAGAAAAAAACTCTATAACTTTGTATGGTGACAGATGTTAACCAGACTTGCAGCAATCATTTCCCAATATATATAGATATTGAATCATTAAGGTGTACACCTGAAACTAATGTAATGTTATACATCAACTGTACTTCAATTTAAACATAAAATAATAAAGGGGTGCCTGGGTGGCTCAGTTGGTTGTGCGTCCGACTTCGGCTCAGATCATGATCTCACCGTTCATGAGTTTGAGCCCCGTGTTGGACTCTGTGCTGACAGGTCAGAGCCTGGAACCTGCTTCAGATTCTGTGTCTCCCCTCTCCGCCCCTCCCCCACTCACACTGTCTCTCTCTCTCTCAAAAAATAAACATTAAAAAAATAGAAGTAAAATAATAAACATTCTAAAATAATAAAACCTGTGATACCTGAGCCCTACCCCCTGGATATTCATATTTATTTGATTTGTTGAGAATCTCTGGACTAAATCTCAATTCTAGAAACCTCAACCCTTTTGTTCTCTCTTGTTTCTACTCCATAACCAATTAATCAATTCTTACCTGTCCTACCAAACTATCCCTGATTTCTCAGTTAGGAGAGCTGGAGTTCTACAGCTCCCAAGTCTCAGTGGCTGAAAAGAACAAAGGTTTATTTCTTTTGGCACTGTGTGTCATCCCACAGTATGCAGGGGACCCGCTCTCTGGCTTCTTCACTCCAGGATCTAGGTTGGCAGCTGTTCATCTCTCTGGAATATGGCTGGTCATGGTGTCGGAGGAAGAGGGCACAAGGACAGCAAACACTGGCAATGACGTGCTGTAGCCCAGAAGTAACATAAGTCACATTTGCTTAAGACATTTTGCTTAAAACTGGCCACCTGGCTACACCTAACTTCAGGAAGAGGGAATATGCAAGCCTCTCTTCTGCCAGAAGGAAAAACAAAATATATGTGGGCAGCCCCAACATCTACCACATTTGGCAACACTTTGCCATACTTTTCTTCCCTTTCCTGAATTCCCATTGCACCCATCAATACCGAATAGAGATTTATCATTTCACTGCATGTTATTTTGAATTTGATATCTGGAAGAGACCTTAGAAATAATGTGGTTTAGCTTCCTTACAGATTTTGGTTCTTAAAACTAAGGGATTCTAATTTGTTTATTTTTAAACAAAATGATCAAAACAGCAAATGTTTTCAATTTTTCTTTTCAACGAAGGACAAAATAACCTATCGTTGGAATGGCGAGCTACTGGGAGGAAATGCATTTCTGCATCTAGCTGCTATTGAGTGCATTCCTCATTTAGAGGGGGCCCTGTGTTGTAGAATGGTTACTTCTTGTTTCCTATTGGCCTTGTGCCTACTTGAATTTTAGTGATATTAACAGTTACTAAGGAAATAAGACTTTTGGAGAAAGCTACATAATCTTGGTCATTCCAAAGTTTTATTAAATACATTTTTACCATGAAGTAGCCTCAAGAGATAGGCAGACTAATAAACTAGACACGGTAATCATATCACATGTAGAGCAGAAATTATGCTTATTCCCCAGTGAAATAAGACTTCTCAGTCCTCAGTGGAGACAGATGAATTTATCATTCCGTAGCAGGAGGGTGGGTCATAGCCTGGGTGGCAAATTATGTAAATACTAAGGGAGATTCCAAACTCTTCTGTGTGTGCACTAATTTTGATGCCGTGTTAGCAGCTGAAGGTCAAGGCAAAAAAAAAAAAAAGAAAAGAAAATGGTGCGGGTGGGACTTGGATATCTTCTACTGTAAGGAATATCCCTCTATTTTTTTAAATTCTTTTTGTCTCTTTAGCATCTGTGGCCATCTTAAAACCTCTACATGATCCTAGAGCATACTTTATTCTGGAAATCCACTGATACTTTCGCCGTAAGGTTATTTGACCTCTTTCTTTTAATTTCACGTGTCAGTCTTGAGCTGAATAATTTCAAACAGATTTCCCTCCCAAGAACCCTTTTCTTTGTGGAGCAAACCATGAAGAAATACTTGACTAGTGGGTGAAGTGACGAATACCCTCGACCTCACAAACTATTAGGAATCAATTTCTCAGCATCATATCTAATTATTCTCCCTCTCCCCATTTCAATCCAGGAATCTCAAGGTTAAGGAAAAGCAGCTGAAAAAACAGTATTCTTGGTTGATGTTCATGTTAATGCCCATTTTTTGTTTTCTGTAACTTTAGGATAGGAAAGGGAGAGAACTTCCAAAATCTGACCCTATAAATGCCCAAAATGTCATGGAAAAAACACACACACACACAAAAACCTGTCCTATTTTGTAGAGATGATACTGTTTCTAGGAATATTAGAAGTTTTAGTGTCTAATGGTTCTCAAAATGTGGTCCTTATTGTGACACCAGGTATTCTGAGTTGGGAGGAACCTATGAAGGAATGGATGGAGGGCCAGCTATGTGGATGCCCCGCTGGGCCAGGAGGGAAGAGGGGTTTGACTAGGTTGCTTTGAAAAAGTTAAATGTGGGCGCGCCTGGGAGGCTCAGTTGGTTAAGCGTCCGACTTCGGCTCAGGTCATGATCTCACGGTTCGTGGGTTCGAGCCCCGTGTCGGGCTCTGTGCTGACAGCTCAGAGCCTGGAGCCTGCTTCGGATTCTGTGTCTCCCTCTCTCTCTGCCCCTCCCCTGCTCACGCTGTCTCTCTCTGTCTCTCAAAAATAAATACATACATGTAAAAAAAAAAAATTAAAAAAAAAAGAAAAAGCTAAACGTGGTATGATTATCATGTATATTTGTGGTTGACACTAGAATGTGTTTTATGTGTGAAGGTGTAGAAGTAGCAGGATGACAATAAGTGAAAGGCATTTGGGATGAGAAAGTAGGAAGAGGAATTTTCATTGCTGAAGGGGATACGTGGCCTTTGTATCATTACAGCAGTTCCAAAATTTGTAGAACAAGTGGGTTGAAAATCACTCATCTCCTGTAGGTGACACAGGTAACATTCTGTGTTTGGGTGTTAGGTTATATAAGACAGTTGTTCCAGATAATTTAAGATCAGGATGGGTTCCACATACATACTTTATAGCAAGTTTAGTGTTTGAGCTTCTTTAGAGTCAAAATTTATACATAAAATAGTAGTCATATTCATCAGTGTAACTCTTGCTGAAGTCCAAAACCACTTCTGTTGTTAGGTGCTCTGGAGATAGAGAACAATTGATAACATAACTAAGATTTGTTTTTGTTCCAAATGACAGAAGGCCAACTCCAACTAGCTTACCAAGAAGAGAATTTACTGGCAAATATAATCCAAGTATGGGAAGGGCAGGAGTATGGCTGATCCCTTTAGTTTCATGTAAACAACATCCAAGGACAGGACTACCATTGGCCCGGTTTGGGTCTGGAAGGAATGGATATTATGAGTGGCAGCTCCAGTTGAACCTTATTTTAGAGCCAGGCAGAAGTTCCTGCCTTCAAAATAAGAATGTATTTTGCTACTGTCCATCCAACTAATGAAAATCTTCCTTTTCAATGCAAAGTGATCTGGTACACTTCAGTTTTCTAGAATAGTAATTTTAAGAATTAAATTGGAATAATTTGATTAGAAACTCCTTGAAGGTAGGGATTACATTTTATAAGACTTCTGTATCCTCTGTTCTTGCAAGGAGAGTTTTAAAAATGTGCTATTGACTTGGTTTGATAAGTTGTGATGATGGATTCATAATATAATAATTAAGGATAATGTTGGGGTTACTTACAGGAAACCTTATGGGTTTGGTCTTCTCTAGCAGATTTAGTTTCATAATGTGCTCTGTATAAGAAAATGTTAAACAAGCGTGGGGTAAGGTTGTGAGCGGGCTTTGTGGTTAGGGGAAAGTTAGTTTGCAGTTTTATTTATATGTTAGGAGTTATTTAACGGTTTGTCTGTTTTGTTTTTGTTTATTTGAGGTGGTGCTTTGAAAAAATTCTCTTAAGGAAATAAGAATCTTAGATTTGGAATAACATATTTTCCTACATGATATACCTCACTTGAGCTTTTCCAAGTAATTTTCAAAGTAATTCTTTATAATTTTTCATATCACATTGTAAGAATGGCCAGTGTCATTTTCAACACGATTAGCCATGCTTGAGACCTCCTCACAACCATAAATTGAGGTTGAATGTTGGTTGAAGCAAAGCTAGATGGAATCCACCTGTTACAAGCACTGATTTATAGTCTTGATACTCAGATTTCTTAACACACTGCTGCTTTCCCTCTTGTTGGCTCATACAACTTTGAGGTACACAGGGAACACTCTGACATGGTAGTTCCTATACCTAACTGATTCTGTCTACAGTATCTCCACTAGAAGTAATTGAGAACAGTATTTATTTTGCCAGTATGATTTATGTAAACATTTGTCCCATTCACAAGTAGCATATTTTAATGCCTAATTCTAGGAGGCGGGGAAGAGGAAAAACCTTCTCTGCCTGTCTAGACAGAGTCTTGTTAGTGTATGTCTGATCATACGTGTACTCATAGCAGTAATATTAATCAGTGGGAAGTGAGCCAAGGAAAGACAACCCTATCTACCAATTAAATTTACTGAGCTTACAGGGTGGTTTATAAAGTCAACATGCTGGGCAAGGTTTACATCTGACCAGGGAAATTGTTGTTTTCTGATCCCCAGTTGGCCGTCATCCACCCCAAACACAAGACAGATGTTGGCTTTACTAGGGTCAGGGTTATCACAGGCTGGGATGAACAGTCATTGGCTCTGGAGTTTGCTACTTTTCCTTTGCTGGTGAATGAGAGCAAATAAAATAATTTCTGAATGCCTTGGGGGGTGGGGGGGGTTAGTTTTGCAAAGCTGGATAGGGCCACCGAAAACCAACATCAGAGAGATGAATCTTCAGTGTCTCAGATGTTTCTTAGTTCAGTTTGTTTGATCTGAGGATGACTGATTCTGCTATCTCAAAGGGCAAAGGTTAATGTCTTCTCATAAAGATAACAATGATAAACACAACAAGGTATTCACCCTGATATATTGGTTTCTTATCCGAGGATCAAGGCAAAAATGTGGGAGAACCGAAAAAATAGAATTTGAAATAGCATCAAAGTAATTTGTTGGTTTTTGAAGTAGGACATTTTTTATTAATATGTTTCCTGCAAATAGAATTGAGGTATGTGATAGCATGAAACTCAACAAAAATTATGAAACTGGGAGATATTTTCTATGTTTGATATGGTATCAAGTGTGTAAATCCTGCACATGTGAGTCCTACCCATTTGTATTTGTCTTTTGGGATGGTTTAGTTGCCATTAGGTCATGCCAAGAAAGCTGGTCATGCAACTTTGGCTTCCCAGGAAGAGTGCCAGACTGGAAAGAATCCTATCTGTGGGAAGGCACACTTGCAGTGGGAGGCAGAGTGATGAGCCCCTATGCTGGAGCTTTGGGATTCATTTTGGGGACTGCCCATCTAACACTGGATAGCAAGGGAGAAGCAGGAGGCTGAAAGTTAGTAAAAAATTTGGTGTACTTCTGGAGCGACAAATACATATAGCCTTTCCTAAGGCTGCAAAAATATAGCTAGGTCAACATAATTTATTCTGGGAATTGCATGTCGAATTGTATTCCAGATACCAGGTTATATTTGGTGGTTGAGTAGAAACTAGTATACTGTTTGTCTATTTAAGGCTAAAAATCTCCAACATTTCCTTTTAAGCCTACAATTTCCCATGAAAATAAATAGATTATTTCCCTACTTATTCAAACTGCTTTTCTCATCTGCTCATTCTGGAATGCTCTTATGAAAGTTATCTGCTTCTCTGACCACATTTATCTTTCAAATTCTTTTCTCATTCAATGGTATCTCTCTCTTTACCTCATCCACGTGATATTCCAGACCTTGACTCACTTTGGCTTCATACAAGACTTCTGTGCCAGGTCTTATTACCTCCTCCTGGCTCTGAGTGTGTGGTCACCCCCAAGCCAGCCTCCTTCCCTGATCTCCTTCTCGGTCTCCCTGAGAGTTTCTTCAAAGCTCCTGTGGTCTACCAAGCTGAGTACCGACCCCCTTCTCTTAGAAGATCACTTTGCTCCCACACACCCCGTGTTACCAAATCGAGAGCTCTTAACCTCTGACATTTTCCAGTTGGAGCCTTTCAACCTAACTGATGCCATCTAATGTACTTGCATGCCTATTGGGTGTTTTCTTATTATCTCCTCCTTTTATCAGTCATGTTTTGGGATCATTTTGGCTGTTTTTCTTGCTTTTTCTCAGCCTGCATTATGACTTCAGCATTAACATATTTACGAGATGCTGCCTGCACCAGATCTGAGGACCCAACATAGTAGCCTTCTGTAGATCATCCTTCTCATCCCAGGGCAGTGTGGACAAGCTCATCTGTTTGCATTGAAAATATTGGTTATGTTCTGGTGAAGCTATTTGGGAAATCATAATTTCAGGCAAGGCTCTGCCCTTCATGTGCTCCTTCAACAAAGTGCTTAAAACACTAGATCTGACGGTAAAATGATGAGTCATCAGGTTCATAGAGATGGTAGGCAGAAAAGATGGAGTTATGGAACCCCAAGGCACAACTTTTTCTTATTACTTTTTGCTTGTTCATTTTTTGATTCTGTGGCATCACTGCTATCTTATGGAAAAATTTCTTTCAGGAAGTTGTTCAGCTGTGAGTCAATTTCTTTGCCTGAGAACATTGTCTGGGACAGTAACACAGCTATCATTTTTTCTTTTGCCTCCTTTATTTATTTTTTTATTCCCAAAGGAAAAATGTGGCCAAACTATCTGACCTATGGATTAGATTTTGGGTTTATAGTTGGCTGAAGCTCTCCTGCCTGGGCGTGGAAAGCATAGGAGGAAAGGAGAAGGGTGGATTGTGGTTGGGGAGCAGAACCCCCCTATTGACCAGAGGGGCTATGGGTAGCTGTTCACCTCTCAGTGTTGCTGGGTTGGTGGTCAGCTTCATATACATGGGCTCTGATCATTCTCTGTCTTGTTTCTTGGTGCTTGATGTAATAGTGAATATAGACTGTGAAGGGGCTGTTACCTGTTAAGAAAACCTCTATTTCTGTAGCATAATTAGACAACATGTGTTTGTAAAAAAAATAGTGCATTTTAATTTTAGCTCATACTTTTTTTTTATTTTAGAGAGAGCATGCAAGTTGGGGAGAGGGGACAGAGGGAGAAGAGAGAGAGAGGGAGAGAGAAAGAGAGAGTGAGTGAGTCCTAAGCAGGCTCCAAGCTGAGCATGGAGTGATGTGGGGCTCATCTCAAGCTCATGACCATGAGATCATGCATGGCCTGGGTGGAAATCAGGAGTCCCACGCTCAACCGACTGAGCCACCCACACATCCCTAGCTCTTAGTTTTTTCTAATAGGAATCCCAAATTCAGAGACATCAAGCATCTTGTCTTCAGGGAATGGTCTCTCACATTCTCCCTGTGGAGATAAGTCAAAGAGTTATATACACTCCAGAGTAAAAAAGAAGTGAAAGTAAGATATCGTAAATCTCATAAAGTCCAGAGATTTCCCATACTGTGCACTTCTGCCCGCCATTCATTTACACTTGACTTGTTTGAAATGACCTTGTTGTTAACCTTCAAAACCAAATTCTTTTTGGGACTTTTTTTCTTACATGATGCCATCTTTCTCTTAGGACTCACTCTGTGAAAAACTAATACTTCTGTGAAAAACTTGTATCATGTGATAAAAACTACATGACCCACAATTTTCCTTTCTGGCCATTGAGAGCTTCCTCTGGGGTCTAATAGTAACATCCTTACTGTAGGTTCTCTAGTACATTTATTTTCTACAAAGCTGTCTCCCTACTATTTTATTATAAGATAGTTCAAGTAATTTTAAAAAGGATTTCTGACTTACACAATATGATAGGATGATATAAAAGAAAGATAATTAAGATAGGGTAGAAATACATTTGTAAAATAGAAGTAAAATTCTGGAAAATAAATAAGCAAGAATAAGTAGCTTGTTTTTGATGAGATGACAAGATTCTTGAGTATACTGAAAATCATATAGCAACATATCTTGATTTTGTTGTGAGTTTTGTTCCTATGTATGAAATCTTTCTGTTAGAGTGAATTCAAATCAGCTATAAAATTATTTCCAGAAAAAATTATAGAAATATATTGAGAAGAGATTTCTCTATGATTTATTTTACAAACAAGCTTTAATTATATGATAGACTAGTGATTGGAGGCTGATAATAACTTACATGGATCTAGAATTAATTATGGCATATATGCAAAACACATACATAGTATCAAAATGATGACATATAATTTAACCTATTTAAAAGACTTATTTAAATACATTAAAATAATCAGCATATATACTAGTATATTTTTCATTAATATAGCTTATGCTAATATAGCTGAAAATACTAAATCATACTTTAAAATTATGGAATTAACATTGTTGGATATATTAGAATGCTAGTATTACTGATCATTTTGAATGAATGATAAGTTTTCAATAAATCAAATATTTCTTAAGCTTTGTCATGTGCAAATAAAAAGGGGAGGTATTTAATAATTATTAAATTTAAGTCACAAGAAAAAAATTACAGTTGATGGGAACATTGCCAAAATCAGCAGATGGAAAGAGCATTGTAGGTTGAATGGTGTCAATTGGGTTTATAGGGAAACACTTGAACTGATTCATAAAGATCAGTGTGGTAGAGGGGAGGGTCACAGCATGCTTACCAGCTTGGCAGTCTGTGAATAGAATCTTTTGGCTTGAGGGGTGCCTGGGAGGCTCAGTCAGTAAGCATCCGACTTTGACTCAGGTCATGATCTCGCAGTTCGTGAGTTCGAGCCCTGCTTTGGGCGTTGTGATGACAGCTCGGAGCCTGGAGCCTGGTTCGGATTCTGTATCTCCCTCTCATTATGCTCCTCCCCCACTCACACTCTGTCTCTCTCTCAAAAATAAATAAACATTAAAAAATAAAATGAAATAAAAGAATCTTTTGGCTTGAATCAAGATTCCTGTAGGAGGAGAGCAGGAAGCTAAGTTGGAGATACACTGTGGAGAACTTTGAATATTAGAGTAATGAACTTGAACAGTGAAAATTTATCAAGGGTAACAATGGCCATTTCTCATCAGAAGGTTTATTACAAAGTGCATTTATTGAGCATCAGCTATTTGTAAGAGGTGCTGTGCTAAGTGTTTTTAAGAAAGTAAGAAATGAACAATTATGAATTCTGCCCTCAAGCAGTTTATAGTCTATTATAGAGGAGAAAATACATGTACACAAATGGCCATTGACTAAGTCAGAATATGACAGAAGTTACAAGTAAGAGAAGTGTATACCGAGTATAAAGATAAAACAGGGGAAGAGAAATTATTTCCAGCTGGGAGGATTAAGGAATATTTCAGGAGAGAGACCAATATTTCAATTGGTCCTTGAAAGATGGAGGAAATTTTGACAACACCTTCCCTCCATGAGGGGAAAATGCTTTTTAAATAGGAAAACCAAGGGCATAGGAGTAGGAAATTGCAGAACAAATTAAAGCCTAAAAAGTAGTTTAACTTGGCTAGAATCCAAAGAGCATAAGGAGGAGGAGTGAGAGGTAAGGGCAGAAATGTGGAATGAGGCCTGGACACGGAAGGGCTTTAATGCAAAGTTAAGAAGCTTGCTCTTTATTCTTTCCAGGGATTCCCTATGTTGCTTCGTTTTTTTTTCATACTTCCATACCATTTACATATGCAGCAACTTCGTTAATAGCCTCTTACTTCTCCACCAGGAATGGTTGGGGAGAGGGTGGAGCTTAAAAAAGACCTCACCCCCCAGTTAAGTTTTCAGAAGCACCTCCAGGGGTTCATGTCCTGGTAGTTGATACATATGGTGAATGATAAGAACTGAACCTTGGGGGTAGGGGGGCATGCCTGGGTGGCTCAGTTACTTAAGCATCTGACTCTTGATTTCTGCTCAGGTCATGATCTCACGGTTCCTGGGATCGAGCCCCGCCTTGGGCTCTGTGCTGACTGTGCAGAGCCTGCTTGGGATTCTCTCTCTCTGTCTGTCTCTGTTTCTGTCTATCTATCTCTTTCAAAAATAAATGAGTAAACTTTTAAATGAGGAAGAGAGAAAAAGAACTGTACCCTGGGGAATTACTAGGGCAGGAGAAGATTGGGTGGGTGAATTAGAAAGAGGAAGTTACAGAAGAGAAGAACACTTAGGAACTGTCATGGTAGTGTAAGGGGGCGGTCTATGAGGGTCAGAACTAGTAAGTTCTTTTCTCCCCTCAGCTTTATTGAGATATAATTGAAGATTGCATTGTGTAAGTTTAAGATGATTTGATATATGTACATATTGCAAAATGATTGTTACAATAAGATTAGTTACCACATCCTTACCTTGCATAGTTCCTACTAAGTTCTTAATTAGCCTCTTATCAGTCTACAATTCTTGCATGGGCAATGGGAATGTTTAATAGGAGATAGGTTTTAGACTTCTCACCAAGTGTAAGGATAGTCAGTTCAAGAACTAACCAGATATGGGGATCAAAGTTCAGGAGGAAGTAAGGATAATTTCATGATATAAGTCTTTGTTAACTAAAGGATAAGATCTTTCTTAAAACAAAGCAAAACATGGAGAAAGCAAAATAGGAAGAGTTATTCTGGTTGCTTGAAGTCTAGTATATTTGGGTCTGAGATTTCAAGAGAGCAAACCATACATGTTTACTTACCTGCCCCCTATCTCTAATTCCACCGAGATCACAGCAAAGCATTTGGGCTAGAAATACATAACAACCAGGAGAAAGGGATGCAGAGGTCATAAAAAGATAAGAGTTTAACAAATTTCTGGAAGATAGAACACAGAGAAGTGGGAAGAAGGAGATGGAATGGAGGAAATAGCTGACTGGTAGCCATGTGAGACATGAAAAGGAAGAAGTCTGGGCTCAGGCTGGCCTTAATGGACTGCAGAAAACTGAAGTGATGGTTTGAACGTTGGTCAATGCAATGCCAAAGGTCCAACCTCCCCTGCCTCCACATGTAAAGCAGCTAGGAGGCCCAAGGGGTACAGAGCAGCTAGACAGGCTGGTTCTCTCCAGCTGAGAGCAGTCCAAATACCCCAATAAAATTTTTTCCTCATATATTTGATGATGTGAGAGTTTAGCAAGTAGTGCTCTGCAGAACTGAAACTGTCTGGAGATAACTAAGGCTTCTACCACTGTCCTCACTCTGGTTCCCTTCCTGTCTACTCAACATTCAAAACCCTCACAGCCCCTGAACACACAGTTTGTGATCATTCTTCCCACTCAGGGGAAGAGCCATATGTGGAAATGGTGCAGAGGCAACCTCAGTCACTTATCTAGAATAATATACCCAGGTCTTCATTCTTAAATATGAATGGACATCCAAGATACCAGGCAGTAGAGGAAAAGGAGTGGTTTTGAAAAAAAAATCAAGATAGCAAATATTTATAAAAATACATGTTAAATATATATAAAATATATAACAATATATATTGGCCCTGGAGGAAATAAAGGTCATTTAGGGAACAGAAGAAAGCTTTTTTTAAAAAAATTGAAGTCTATTTAACACACAATATTATATGAGTTTCATGTGTGCAACATACTGATTCAACATTTATGTGAATTACAAAGTGATCATCATAATCTAGTTAGTATCTGTCACCATACATGATTGTTACAACATTAACTACATTCCCTATGCTGTACTTTGCATTCCTGTCTTATTTATTTTATAAATGGAAGTGTACACCTTTTTTTTTAATGTTTATTTACTTATTTTGAGGGAGGGGCAAAGAGAGAGGGAGAAAGAGAATCCTACGCAGGCTCCCTGCTCAGCGCAGAGCCCAATGCGGGCCTTGATCTTATGACAATAGAAAACAACTTAAAAATTAAAACTTAAAAATTAGAACTTAAAAGCTTTAATATTAGATATTACATATTATGTATGTATATTACATATATCTAATTAGATATTACATTATATTATATTATATTATACTATATTATATTTTATATTATGGATGTAATGTAGATATTACATCCATAAAACAAGCAGAATTCCATGAAAAAAAGAATAAGCAAAATGAGAAATGAGTCTTACAAATTACAAATGATTGCTGAAAAGTAAAACTCCAAGAACATCAGAAAAAATCAGACAGAGCCACCAAAGTATGAAAGAAAAGATATGATGAATCTGAAAGATCCAAAATCAGGTTAGTAGGAATACCAGAAATGGAACGCAGAGGAAAGACAGAGGAAGAAATTAAGAGGAGTCAAAGAAAAATTCCCAGAGCTGAATATCAGATTAAGAGAATTCATCAAGTGCTTCAAAAGATGACTAAAAATATCCACATAGGTACATTCTTATGAAATTTCAGAACATTTGGGATTCAGACAAGATCCTAAGAAGTTTTAAAAAAGAAAAAAAAGCTCCCCTAAAAAGAATGGCAAATCACACTGGTATCAGACATCTGCTCAGTCACACAGGGTGTTTGAATATAATAGAGTGATGCTTTCAAAATTCTGAGGAAAAGTTATTGGCTATGACACCAAAGTTTCATAGCCAATCTATGAATCAAGTATTAAGGTAGAATAAAGACATTTTTAGACATGTAAGGATTCAGAAAATTTGCCTACGAGGTATATCCTTTTTGAAGGCATTTTTCTCAGTGAAAGCAAAATGAGGGAGAGAACCAAGAAAGAGGAGATGTTCTCAGCCACACGTTTAGTAAAGGAGAGCGAAGGGTGAGAGGCCTCCAAGTCATCAGGTCTATAGAAGTGTCCCTTGGGAAAAGCAGATTTTGTTATACGGTTGAGAGTAAATTTCAGGATATGGTAGAGACATATATATCTTCTATTTACAAGGTGAAAATAAGACAATTAAAAATCTCCTCCTCTCTGCCCTCCAAACCAAATCAAATGCAAAAAAAGTACAAGAGAGTCATGTTCCAAATATGAAGCAAACAGAAATGTGACAGGATTTGGGGCAGTCAAGGCCACATGATAAAGGAGTCCATTTGACAGTGATGCTGTCTTTGGAGTCACCCAACATAAGTGACAGAGGACTTGTTGAGAACTAAAGACAAGCTAGCATGTTTCTTGGCTTTGCAGTAAATAATATTTAGATAGTTACAATGAAATAAATATGGATTTTAATTTTTAGCATCTATACCCAAAACATTAAAGACAAGGATGGTCATACGGAATATAAATGACAAAATTAAAGGTTTAGATAACAGGATTTAGAAGAGAGCAGGAGGAGGGAAAAGTGAAGTAAATAGTAGGGGGCTGATATCTTCACCACTTGCTACAGTGAGAAGTTACTAGACCATGTCAGAAGTTGGCAGAATAAGAAACAGATTTAAAACTCTTTAACATTTCAAATGTGACCAGTAGAGTAATTAATAAATGGTAATAACAGCAACAACATGTAGGGAGGATGAGGGAACGGATGAAAGAAGTGAGTTCAATGCTCATTTTTCATAAGCTTATCTTTGATGAGTTAAAAAATGAGGTAAACAACAGAGGGAATCAGACTGGTCAGAAGTGCTTACCTCTGGGGAAGAGATGATGTGGGACAGTTTAGTTAAAATATGTATAGTTTAGTAAAACTAAACGCCTAAAAATCAAAAGAGAAAATACCAGGAATATCCCCTGGTAGCTAAGTCTGAAAAATTTCTTATGAAAAAAAAATTGGTACATTTATTTTATAAGACTGAAATCTGCCTGGTTAGTAGGCAAGGAGTGAAGAAAAACATAGTGCACAAAAATTTCTAGTAAATAAAATCCTGAGGTAAATTTCAAGAATCAGAAAATCGAGTTAGAATGTATATAAAAACTAAACTTCAAGGGAAGGACATTTTCAGGTAGTTTCCTGATTTGGGAAGTATTAAAATCTGTGGTAGTTTCTTAAGAATGTTGTAGGTCCCCGTTTAAAGACTTTAATTCTCTTTTCCTTTTCTGATTATAAAAGTAATAGATGTTCTTGTAGAAAATTAGAAAATTATAGAAAAGTATAAAGAAACTCCAACCTAATTAGTATGTGGCACCTTACCACCCCCACTAATTTTACTTCCTTCCTTAAGGTACCAAATAAAATAAACTCCCATCTTCACTACCACCACCAGGTAAAAGTCACTTACTAGCAGCTGGATAAAGATTGGTAGTCAAGAGGGGTAAAGCAGATTAACTTAGCTTGCTGATGGTATTCCTGAGCCACCATCCAAACTTCCTGGATGTGGAATATACCTCCTCCATCCCACCGTTGCTACTCTGGCTTTGGCAGGCGGCTGTCACCAGAGTTAACTGACTGGTGTAGACTCAGGTGTTATTTTCCCAGTGGTGGCAGAGAGCAGGCAGGGGGTGAGAGTGAACCACTTCTCAAAATTTAGAGTACAAGTATCATCAGAGGTGTTCAAAAAGTACTGATTTCCATAGCCTCCATTGTTCAGAGTGGAGCCTAGAGATCTGAATTTTTAAACAAGGACTCTAAGAACTTGCTACTACAGTGTAGCCCATGGACCAGCAACATAGACACCACCTGAGAGCTTACTAGAAATGAAGACTCTCGGGCCCACCTCAGACCTCCTGAGTCTCAATACACATAGAGATGAGATCTCCAGGTGATTCAAGAATCACTGGGTTAGGTGATCTTATAATTGTTTCTGGGACCATTTTTTTTGGTAAAACACCATCTAGCTGCTCTTAATTACAACAATCCACTCAGAGCCAGTGGCGGTAGCTTCCACTACCATCTCTTGTCCTTTCTTCTCTTCCTCCTTGGGGCTTTAATATTTTCACTGACATTCAGGAGGGTGTTCACCACTTTTTCAAGTTTAACTTGAGTTAGAATCAAAGGAAGGAGAGGGGTGCCTGGGTGGCTCAGTTGGTTAAACTTCTGACTTTGGCTCAGGTCATGATCTCGCAGTCTGTGAGTTTGAGTCCAGCATCAGGCTCTGTGCTGACAGCTGAGTCTGGAGCCGACTTTGGATTCTGTCTGTCTGTCTGTCTGTCTCTCTCTCTCTCTGCTCCTTCCTCACTCGTGCTCTGTATCCCTCCATCTCTCAAAAATAAATGAATGTTAAAAAATTAAAAAAAAATAGAATCAAAGGAAGGACGTCTTGCAGGATGATGGGTAAGCTGGGAGGAGTGAAGATGGATATTCACGGGGAGAGCAGCTGGCAGGGACCTGAGGGATCCTTTCTAGCTGGGTCCTCCCTAGTTCATTGCTGAGGAATACATTAGATACTGGTCATAGTCAGATTTGTGAGTGTTTAGCAAGATCTGTGGCATTTTGTGGTGTTTCTATGCGTTGCATACAGCAAGCAAACCAACTAGGTAAATTAGCACTTATTTTTAAGTCTCAGTCCCATGAGAAAACAACCTGGAAACAAACACCATTCAAATTCACAGCTGAGGGATTTTTGATAGCTGATATACCCTGAGACATCAGAGGCTTGACCTCTAGGACTTTGATTATTATGGAATAGGTTCATTCAGGCCAGAAAATGTTTAAGTGGGAGTAACATTTTTAAAACTATACAATAGAAACCCTTTGATCTAGTTATTTTGGGGAGGGGTGTGAAAATTTAAAATTGTGTTTTCTCTACATATTTTACTTCCTTTGAAATTTTATTGAAAACAGTCTGGGGTGTGTGTGTCAAAGCTGTATTCATTGTTGTCTTGTCTCTTGCCTCTGGGCAAGCGTATATGGGGTTCATCTACCCAACAGTATGAGATTTCTTCTTATTCTTGAAGGATTCTTCCTCAGAATGTAGACGTTATTGTAACATGCGATGATTCAGTTGCTTAGGACACAGTTCATTCCCTGACTGCTCTCGATATGGGTGCATTGTGCTTGCTTTGGGTCCCAGCCAAGTCTGAGCCACGTCTGTCTGCATGGGCTGGCCGGCTGTGCTCCGACTCTGGTCAGCACTATCTGTTATTCTCCTAGTCATCTTTTGATCTTCCTGGGTAATCTTGGGCTTAATTTGGTTCCTGCCTTTAATACTCCCATCTGGCTTCTTTCTTTCTCTCTGTCTTTTTAAAACATCTGTCTGAAACTTATATAGTCATCCTCATGACCAGTTGGTTTTTTAGAGTAAGGTTTCTCTTCTTGTGTGGAACTGGAGTCTGTGATAACTACTTATATGGAACTACTTATATAGAAACTTATATACAAGTTTCTGTGACTTGTAGATGCTGCGAGGATGTTCAGGTCATTTTCTTCTTTGGTCTCTCTGGTTGGTACCGGTTCAAAGAAGAAGTTACTCAGGGAACAGAGTTTGTCATTAGAACACTCCCCCACCTCAAAAAAAGCTCTGTCTCCAAAGAGAATATCACTGTGTAGGCATTCTGATCAAACTGATACGGATAAAATTAAGATGTATTATATAAGTGAACTGTTCTATTACTTCTCTGGAGAAAGTTTATCGTTTTGAATCTGTGATTTTGTTGTTAAGCATCACCTCTTGATTTTTTTATCATTCATCTTGGGTACATTTACTGAAAGATTAATTTAAGAGATCACAATTCCAGGTAACAGCATTTGCCTTTAGCTTACTTGGTTTTAATACCAGTGGCTAAATTGATCAGTCTTAATGCTATCAACATCAATACTTGCTTTAAAACATAATGGTAAATAAAAGGGACTTGTGGAACTTTGTGATGTGGGGAATGTGTACTTTATTTTTTTGATTTTCTGGTGTTTTTTTCTTTAATTTTATTTTTAATTTTTTAAAATTTACATCCAAATTAGTTAGCATATAGTGCAACAATGATTTCAGGAGTAGATTCCTTAGTGCCCCTTACCCATTTAGCCCATCCCCCCTTCCACAACCCCTCCCGTTAACCCTCAGTTTGTTCTCCATATTTATGAGTCTCTTCTCTTTTGTCTCTCTCCCTGTTTTTATATTATTTTTATTTCCCTTCTGTTCATCTGTTTTGTCTCTTAAAGTCCTCCTATGAGTGAAGTCATATGTTTTTTGTCTTTCTCTGACTGACTAATTTCACTTAGCATAATACCCTCCAGTTCCATCTACGTAGTTGCAAATGGCAAGATTTCATTCTTTTTGATTGTCAAGTAATACTCCATTGTATATATCTATACCACATCTCCTTCATCCATTCATCAGTCGATGGACATTTGGGCTCTTTCCATACTTTGGCTATTGTTGATAGTGCTGCTATAAACATGGATGTGCATGCGTCCCTTCGAAACAGCACACCTGTATCCCGTGGATAAATGACTAGTAGTGCAATTGCTGGGTCGTAGGGTAGTTCTCTTTTTAGTTTTTTGAGGAACCTCCATACTGTTTTCCAGAGTGGCTGCACCAGCTTTCATTGCCACCAACAATGCAAAAGAGATCCTCTTTCTCCGCATCCTCGCCAACATCTGTTGTTGCCTGAGTTGTTAATGTTAGTCATTCTGAGAGGTGTAGGGTGGTATCTCATGGTAGTTTTGATTTGTATTTCCCTGATGATGAGTGATGTTGAGCCTTTTTTCATGTGTTGGTTGGCCATCTGGATGTCTTCTTTGGAGAAGTGTCTATTCATATCTTTTGCCCATTTCTTCACTGGATTATTTGTTTTTTGGGTGTTGAGTTTGATAAATTCTTTATAGATTTTGGATACTAACCCTTTATCTGACATGTCATTTGCAAATATCTTCTCCCATTCTGTTGGTTGCCTTTTAGTTTTGCTGATTGTTTCCTTTGCTGTGCAGAGGCTTTTTATTTTGATGAGGTCCCAGTAGTTCATTTTTGCTTTTGTTTCCCTTGCCTCTGGAGACATGTTGAATAAGAAGTATCTGCGACCAAGATCAAAGAGGGTTTTGCCTGCTTTCTCCTCGAGGATTTTGATGGTTTCCTATCTTATGTTGAGGTCTTTCATCCATTTTGAGTTTCTTATTGTGTATGGTGTAAGAAAGTGGTCCAGGTTCATTCTTCTGCATGTCGCTGTCCAGTTTTCCCAGCACCACTTGCTGAAGAGACTGTCTTTATTCCATTGGATATTCTTTCCTGCTTTGTGAAAGATTAGTTGGCCATGCGTTTGTGGGCCCATTTCTGGGTTCTCTATTCTGTTCCATTGATCTGAGTGTCTGTTCTTGTGGCAGTACCGTACTGTCTTGGTGGTTACAACTTTGTAGTATAGCTTGAAGTCTGGGATTGTAATGCCTCCTGCTTTGGTTTTCTTTTTCAAGATTGCTTTGGCTATTCGGGGTCTTTTCTGGTTCCATACAAATTTTAAGATTATTTGTTCTAGCTCTGTGAACAATGCTGGTGCTATTTTGATAGGGATTGCATTGACTATGTAGATTGCTTTGGGTAGTATTGACATTTTAACAATAATTGTTCTTCCTATCTAGGAGCATGGAATCTTTTTCCATTTTTTTGTGTCTTCTTCAATTTCTTTCATAAGCTTTCTATAGTTTTCAGCATATAGATTTTTTACCTCTTTGGTTAGATTTATTCTAGGTATTTTATGTTTTTTTGTGCAACTGTAAATGGGATTTATTCCTTGATTTCTGTTTCTGTTGCTTCATTGCTGGTTTATAGGGGGAATGTGTACTTTATATTGATTGTGTTGTTGGTTACTCTACTATATGCATTCATCAAAACTCATCACATTGTACACCTAAAATCTGGTGAAACTTGTTGTATATAAATACCTCAATAAAAGTTATTAAAGAGAAGTGCAGTGTAAGTAAACATTATTCAAATCTGAGATTTTCCTACAGCATATTAACATTGTTTTCCTTTAGGTCACCCCAAATTGTCTTCTTCCTTTTGTTCCTTAGATATTGTCTTAGTTTAGGCTGCCAAAACAGAGTATCACAGACTAAGAGGCTTATAAAAAAGACAAAAATTGGTACCAAGAAGTTGGGGCACTGCTGTAACAAATATCTAAAGATGTGGAAGCAGCTTTGGAGCTGGATACTGGGTGGAGTTTGAGGCACATGCTGAAAAGGGCTAACATGGACACAGACTGACCTTTAAAAATGATTCTGCTGAGGGTTCAAAAAGAAAGGGGAGAGCTGTAGAGAAAGGCCTCAGTCTTCTTAGACAATCCCTAAGTAATCCTGACTGGCATGGTGGCAGGAATGTGGACAGTAAAGATCTTCTGCTGAGGTGTTAGATGGAAGTGAGGAACAGGGTATTAGACAGTCAAAGAAAGGCCATCCTTATTATTGCGTGGCAAAGAATTTGGTTGAATTATGTTAATCTTCTGGTGTTTTGTGTAAGGTAGAATTTGCAAGTGGTGAAAGTGGATAATTTCTAAGCAAAGTGTTGAAGGGAGGCTTGACTCCTGACTTCTTCTAATAAAATTCTAGAAGAGAGAAATCACTTAAAGATGAAAAAATTAAGCAAGAAGAAAACAGAACTTAAAAGATTTGAAAATTATCAGCTTATCCATATTGCAAAAAATGAGAACACTAAGGGTGTGACCAAGTGACCATTTGATAAGGAAGTTATTTTTTTTTAATGTTTATTTATTTTTGAGACAGAGAGGGACAGAGCATTAACGGGGGGGAGGGTCAGAGAGAGAGGGAGACACAGAATCTGAAACAGGCTCCAGGCTCTGAGCTGTCAGCACAGTGCCCAACGCGGGGCTTGAACTCACGGACCGCGAGATCATGACCTGAGGTGAAGTCGGACACTTAACTGACTGAGTCACCCAGGTGCCCCTGATAAGGAAGTTAGTATGGATCAGCCATCTCAGCAGAAGCCAGGAGCTGTTCTCCAAGTCAGTGGAAAAATGACCCTGAAGTCCTTGGGAGATAATCAGGACTGCCACTCCCATCACAGGCCCAGAGTGCAAAGACAAGGGATTGGGGCTGGGGAGGGGAGCAGGGCTGGGCAGCATAATTTTAAAGGAGGGGCCCCTGGCACATGCAAGAACTCATTGTGTGCTGAGATTTACATGGAGGCAGTCTGATCTGTGCCAAGGCTCTGCCCCACCACACATACTGCATCCAGGGTCAGGTCTGCATCTGGCTGACAGGACAGTGAGCATGACCTTCATGAATGGACACTTAGGGAGGGGTGGCTGGTGTCCAATTCTGCACACTGACTGTTATTTATTAGTATTGTTGAAGTTGTATAAGATTATTTAAAATTTTGAAAAGTATAACATAATTAGAAATACTTATTATTTTATTCCACATTTTGCAGGAAACCTCAACTTCTGTGCATCAATTCAGCATCAGAGAGTTCGATT
Organism: Neofelis nebulosa; assembly: GCF_028018385.1. Classification (NCBI taxonomy): domain Eukaryota; kingdom Metazoa; phylum Chordata; class Mammalia; order Carnivora; family Felidae; genus Neofelis; species Neofelis nebulosa. The sequence continues at coordinate 94,190,284 of NC_080782.1, read as the reverse complement.
TAAAGGTAAAACTAACATCATGATAGATGATATTTGTGTATTCTTAGTTCTTTATTGAGTTTGACTAATCCATAGACATTTCATTGAAAACCTGCTCATGCTGGTGGTTGGAATCCAATTTGCAGTAAGTTGTTTGTTTATTGCCAAGGTTAACAGTTTCTAAGCTACTGAGAGATAAGGAAAGAATATGTAGCCAATAAATTACTATTCTCCCCATTTTGAATACCATATTCTGGCTTTCTACATTTCACTTATTAGCTCTGTGGGTGCTGTTGCCTGCTATCCTATAACTAGATTACTGTTCACTGTGGCCAACACCAAATATACTTACCATAGCATAGCATACAAGTTTTTAGGGTTTTCTTTTTAATACTGAAATTTGGAGTGTTGAGCACTCATCTACTGCCCAGAGATAAGGAAAAGTAGAAACCATAGTGGTCAAGTGCATTTTTGGTATCAGATCATATTTCAGTTTCTGGCTGTGTAACCCAGGCCACATTATTTAACATATATGAGCTCAATTTGTTAATCTTTAAAGTGGCGGTAATAATACTTTCTATCTCATAGAATTGTGGTAATAATTCAATCAGATAGGAGATAAAGGTGTTTAATAGAGCATCTAGTACGTGGTAAGCACTCATAAAAAGCTAGCTCCTATTTTTGTCATTGATGGCGATATTTGTTGCATTTTAGACATCAGCATCCATTCTTTCTCTTTTGGTAACACTACCCCAATTTCCATTTGATGAAAGACCTGTCTGCTATTGTGGGCAATCTTGCTGGGATTGTAATTTAAGGTAATTTAACCTTCCCTAGCTAAGAGGTTAGTGTGTGTCCTAAAATCGTTTACTCTCTCTCTTCTGAAACCTTGATGCCTGAAGATTCAGGAACAGAGATTAAACTAACCAATGCCTGTAACAGATTCATTCTGTGGCAGCTTTGATGAGGTGGGAAAACTCAGGCTCTGTTCTCTACCAGTCTTGAGCCTGGTTCTTTAGGGCCTTTGGTTCTCTGAGGCACAACACATTTTTGCATTGAATTATCATTTGTTAAAATTACTCAGAGTAGGGTTTTTTTTTTTTTTACAATCAAATAATGCAAAATAATATGAATATATATATATGAATATATATATATGAATAATATAAATATGATTAGGACCAATTTTTCAAGGCTAGAAAACTGTGGTGGGGTGTGGTATGCATTATTTTTTGGACCTGCTGTCCTACCTACTAGCAGGATCAGTGAGCAGCAACTATTTAGAGAACTTCCATTGTGGTAAGATCCTCACTCTTCTTCACTACTGTAACGTAGTAGAAGACCCCAGGCTCTATAAACATTTGCCAAATTAATGGCAGAGTATTCTCAGCCTGCCTTCTCTGTTTACATCATTTTGGAGTTACAATGGTGTTTTAATTCTTTTATGGGAAGTAGACCTTTATAGACAGCTTCTTCAGAGTATAGAGTTAAGTGTTATGCTAGTACTTTAAGAGTATTGTTCAACTAATCCTTACAGTGATTTTCATTTGCATTTTAGATTAGTAAACTGTCAGAGAATTTAGGAAAACTGCCTAAGGTCACACACTTAGTAAGAGACAGAGCCAGTATTTGAACCCAGCTCTACCTGATTTTCAAAGGATGTATTTTTCAGTAGACTTTGGAAACCTCTAAAATATCGCCTGTATTTCATACCCTTTTCGATAGGAAAGGATAGAATAAAATAGAGAAGACATATTTTGGAACGATGCTGGGAGTGTCTGACCACACCAACCCCCCCCCCCCCAGGTGTAAGATTCCTCTTAAAAATGTAACAGACACCACCTACTCCCCCTCAGGTATCCCCGAAGAATTGGACAAAAGGCCTAACTAAAAATAAGTAGTAGACCATAAAACCTATGACCCACAAGGAACAGTTTGGCCATAGGCCACCCCTCATACAATGGAAAGGAGCCAATCAGGAATGGACAATCCAGCACCTAAAGTTGTCCAGCCATTAAGGGTAGAACCTGAGAAGGAACAAGGAGGAAGGGAAGAGGGGGGATGATCAGAACCTTATAAAACAAGGACCCCTTGGCTGTAGTCCTCTGGCATTTACTTTCAAGTGTCCCCCCTCTGTAAAGAGAGATTTCCTACTATTCTTTCTAATCTTATACTCTTAACAACTTTTGCCTGCTGCTTATTTAGTGTCCACCCCTTCATTCTTTGAAGTGGTGAGACAACGAATCTTGGGTATTGTGGTAAAAAATCCTGCAACACTTTTGTTTCTTGTTCTTTTCATTCACAAAATAGTCAGGCATCCTATTTTTGTGCATTTCCCCTAGAGTGATACAAAGAATGATGTTATGGTTATTAAGTAATGAAACTGACATCTAAACAAGCATGTTCAAGCTTGCACGTCTACACTAGTGTTGTCCCTTTCAAAGTGTTGGTCTTGTAAAGATGTGCTTTCTATTACTCAGCACATTGTCTACAGGGCTGAGTCCCATTCTCTTGAATGCCTGTAATGCAGAAACTTTTTTGTTTTTGGAGAAAGTATTTGACTTTAAAGCAGCCAAAGGCATTTGTAGGCCAATTCAGTTAAGAAGATGGATAATCATGTTACCAAGGGCCATTGTCAATGAAAAATGAGATATGAGTGTAAGTGTTGAGACTGGTACTGAAGTCTGCTGTTCTGAAGACTGCTCTGAAGCAGTCTGCTCTGTTAACTGTTCTGAAGACTGCTCTCCAGGTGGCATCCCTAGACACTTTTGTTTCATCCAACAAATGTTAGGACATGTGTCAATCACTGAATGTATGGTGACCAAAAAGACAGGCATGAGTCTGGTTCTTATGGAACTCTCAACCTTGCAGTGAACACAGATAGAACAAACTGGGTTTTTATTACATTTGTGAGACATGCAGTAGTGTGTAGGAGGCATCCAGGCTGGGATAAGTGCTGTGTCTTAGAGGAATCAGAAGTCTTTCCTGAGTAAATTGCCAAGTGGTAGGTGAAGAGAGCATGAAGGTAGAGCAGGATTTCTCAGCCTCTGCACTACTGACATTTGAACCGGGTAATTCTTTGGTTTGGAGCTGTCCTGTGCATTAGAGGATATTTAGTACCGTTCTGAGATTTCTACCAGCTAAGTGCCAATGGTACCTTCTCTAGCTGTGACAACCATCACTGTCTTCAGACATTGCTAAATGTTCCCGGGGGGGGGGGGCAAAATCACCTGCGTTAGAACCACTGGTGAAGGTGAAAAAGGAATGGTATGTGCAAGGCCTCAAGATGGGAAGGAGGGAGGGAAGCATTCTGAAAGAATTGATAGATTGCTAGTGAATTACTGGGGAGACAGGCATAATGTTAGAATAGTTTGTAGTCTCCCATAACGAAGTCAGTCATCCCTGGACTAGTTTAAAAATAGTTTTGTTTCCTACTAGTTGTATCTATACTTAGTCTCTGCCCTCATCTTCCTTCTCTTCTTTCTTTCCTACTCCCGTATTCCTTCTGCGCACTGCCCCCCCCCCCCCCCCCCCCCCCCAGGTTTTGTAGAAGCTACTAGGCTTTTTGTCACCTAAGCCAGGTCAGTCACCTAATGCTTGGTCATTCTGAACTCATACACTGAATATCCAGGTAAATTTCTCTGTAGTAGCCTCCTCCTCAACTGGTTGGTGATCTTCTCATATTAAACTGAGCATGATCTGGATTAATTACAATTAAAACAAGAGCATAGTAATAACCTGCCAAAAATTCCTTTAGTGAGGGGAAGGGATATAAACCAGAGGTCATAACAAGAAGCAAGGACTGTCCTATGCCTTGCAAGATGTTTATTTTAGCAGCATCCTTGGTCTCTACCATCTAGATGCCAATGGGACTAGGGTATATGCAAATTTAACACAAACGGAACAACTTGTTGTTGTTGTTGAGTGCGGAAAATGGCCACCTTTGCAAGACTTTCTGGTTACAGTGAGGGAAACAGAAGGAAGCAGGCAACCAGGGTGTGGTGGGAGGCATGTAAATTATAGGTTGGAGCTGCTCCTCAGGGCACATAGGAGGGGCTGGGTAGTCAGAGCCTTCAGGCATTGCTTTTATTGGCAGTTTTGTCAGCTGACCTAAGTGAGTGGTATATAAATATGGTCATTATCACTATGTCCATGTGGTGAAAAAAGTTAGAAAACAGTGCTAGATAACCATACTTCCTAGAATACTGTATAAAACAGTATCAATCTATCATGAGTAAGTGGTCTGTTTGTAAAAGGTTTGCGATACAGGGCCATAATTTAGCAGCTCTTCTCAAATACAGTTATTCATATTTGAAGTACTTTCCATATTGGTGACAATTTCGTTGGTTGCTGTCATGGCCATAGCAGTGCTTTTGGCAAACTGCCTTTGATGTGGTCCATTGGTCTTTGTTGTTGGAAACCACTTTAGCACTCTCAGCTGCATGGCATCATTCCTTTCCATGGAAAAATCATCTACTGTAGCTTTCTTTCTTCCTACAGGGGCTGAATATAAGCCTCTGTCACTTCATTTTTGTTCTGTGAGCCCCACAGGCTGTGAATGTCCCTGTTTGAAGCCTGTGGTCCTCACCAGACTGTAAAGTGGGAACACTACACCTGTTTTGTTCACATAACATCCCCCAATGCCCAAGAGGCATCTACTAGGCTCTTTGTAAGTATTTGTTATGATAGTAATTGATTTGGGAAAGAGGAGGAACCTAAGGGGAAAAGACTCCATAAAGGGTAAGCAGGGGGATGAGAGGAATTTGTTTGTTTGTTTGTTTGTTTGTTTGTTTATTTTTGCTGGTCATAGGATAGATTTGAGGTCCTTTTTACTTACCCCTTAAAAGTTTGGCTGACTTCAGCTCATATCTGGCTTAAAATTTTCTTCTTAATTAATTTGTTATTACTGAAGAAGTACTCTACCACATTGTGAGAACATGAAATTCATGGCCTGATATTTCACATCAATATATTCATACCTGGCTCGCTTTAAGAAAGGCTGGGTCACCTCAGAAAAGGTAAGGAACTTTCTTTGCTTCAGTCAGCCTGAGCTGTTAAGGAGCTGAACTTCTTAGGGTGAAAGTTGTCCCCCACCCTGCATGAGGTGGGACTGGGGGTAGGGGGCTGGCAGGTTCTTTCTCCTCTGCCCAAGTCACCTTAATCCCTTAACTGGTTTTCTTCTCATCATCTCTCACTGTCTTTCCACTCTCCACTTCAAAACATGCCCGAGTCAACAGAAAATCTTGGGGTGGCATTCTGAAAACAATACTAAAAAATCAGGCCAGGCCAATACTGAAAAACAAGTTACCTTTAGCAGTAGCAACTTTGCATTTTGTGGACGTGAAAGGTTAACTTAGAAGTCATGGCTGTGAACTCAGAAGCTTTCCCACTGGAATGAATGTAGGTTGTATTGAGGAGAATGTTTTTCTAAAATTTTTTTTAAATGTTTTTTTATTTATTTTTGAGACAGAGAGAGACAGAGCATGAATGGGGGAGGGTCAGAGAGAGAGGGAGACACAGAATCAGAAGCAGGCTCCAGGCTCTGAGCCATCAGCCCAGAGCCTGACGCGGGGCTCGAACTCACAAACCGTGAGATCGTGACCTGAGCCGAAGTCGGACGCTCAACCGACTGAGCCACCCAGGAGCCCCGAGGAGAATGTTTTTCTAAATCATAAAAGCACATGCCACTGGTTGTTAGTGAATCATTCCAAGATGCATGAACAAAACCCTGTACGTTGAGTGTAGCAGGATTTCAATTTAATTCAACAACCACTTGTTGAGTAAGACCTGCATTTCTGTTTGCCCTGTCCTGTATGTAGGAATTGCTCTTTATTATGTGTTGAGGTAGTGTGAGGAGTAAAGAAATTGTTTTTGACAAACATCACTGTTTGGAAATTGAACCTACTTGACCTAAGTATGTTTGGCTATTTTCTGAGAGTTCAGTGAGGTTAGAATATGAAACAGAAATACAACTCAAAATATTTTGCCAACTCTTGCATCCATGTATATTTTCTGTACCTTTTTAATTTCCCCTAAATAAGATTTTAAACCATTTGTAGGGAGGAGACTGGGTTTAACAAGTGTTCCCAAGCACATATTATAGTCTAAGTACCTTAAAGACTCAGTAAATATTGACTGACTGAGGGGATGTGTATACTCCGGGGGCTGCATCCTCAGTGGTTGAGATTTTCCATAGAAACAAAACCAGTGTTGAAGCATAGTTCCTTTAGGTTGGGATGGTTTACTGAAAAGTTACAGCCAAATGACACTGATTAGCCGCCAGACTAATTGCTCTCTACCACCAACCTTGTTTCATAGGCAAACTGTGCCCCAGGGTAAAATAACAGGCATGCTGAGGCAAAGTTTCCAACATGTGCTCCTAAACCTTCCCCCCTTGAATTGGGAAAGTGACCTTTTGGCAAACAAATGTTCTTTCACCTTCACTGTTTAGAAGTTGTTAACACTGGGCGGGCTGCATGATTGATGCAGGAACTTTCCTCTCTTCTGCAAGTGGGCTCTACTTTTTACCCCTTAGAGCTGTGAGGTTTTTATATTGTTTTCCCTTGATAAGGTGGCTGGGCTACCCATAAATTTGTATTTTTTAATGACCTGGTGGCTGCTGAAAGAGTGTTATTCTGCTTTGTAGGCTTTTTGGCTTTTCTTCTACAGCTTACATTGCTGAAAAAGTTCACCTTTTGTGAATGTGTCCTTTTATTTGTAATCTGCTTGAAATAATTTTTTTTAAAAGCTGGATTTCTTGCTTCTGCTTTAGTTTGATTATCTCAGGGAGATACAGATGTTCTCAGGGAGAACAGATCTTTTAAAGTCACTACTTTCAGTAACCTTCAGTTTTCCAAGTGGAGGATGGAAAAGATGGAAAAGATGGAAAGCTGAGTACCGATTTTCTTTAGTATTTTTTGATTTGGGGGCATGACAGTGGAGTGAGGATGGATACTTCCTCAAAGCCCATATTGCACATACTGACAAAGGGAGAGGTTGAGGGTATTCTAGGAGAGTGATGAAGAGTAAAGATTCCAGGATGAAGTATATGACCTTGGGCAAATTACCTACCCCATTTGTGCCTCAGTTTTCTTGCCATTAAAATGGAAATAATACTAACACTTACTTTGTAACGTTGTTGTGAAGAGTAAATGGGTTGATACACACAAAGTGCTTAGGCTGGAGTGCAAGGTACTTTGTTGGTGCTACCTGAATGTTAGCTGTTAGAGGGTTCCCAACAATTATACAGTCCTAACAGCTTTTTAAAATTTTTTATTTTTAAACAAATTTATTTGATGTCAGAACTGAACCTAAGCTGGGGCGCCTGGGTGGCTCAGTCAGTTAAGCATCTGACTTCGACTCAGGTCATGATCTCATGATTCGTGAGTTCTAGCCTCGCGGTGGGCTCTGAGCTGACAGCTCAGAGCCTAGAGCCTGCTTTGGATTCTGCGTCTCTGTCTTTCTCTGTCCCTCCCCTACTCATACTCTGATTCTCTCTCTCTGTCTCTCTCTCTCTCGAAAATAAACATTTAAGGGGCGCCTGGGTGGCGCAGTCGGTTAAGCGTCCGACTTCAGCCAGGTCACGATCTCGCGGTCCGTGAGTTCGAGCCCCGCGTCAGGCTCTGGGCTGATGGCTCGGAGCCTGGAGCCTGTTTCCGATTCTGTGTCTCCCTCTCTCTCTGCCCCTCCCCCGTTCATGCTCTGTCTCTCTCTGTCCCCCAAAAAATAAATAAAAAACGTTGAAAAAAAAAAAAAAAGAAAATAAACATTTAAAAAAAAAAACAACACTGAACCTAAACTGATATGAGACTAGTTTTATCTTCATTTATGCCATTTAATGTGAATATTTGTAAGTTTTGCTGTGGAAGTATTAACATGTTTGATGTGGAGTGCTGCCCAGTCTATAGGATAGGTTACATACATATGGTGTAGGCACCATTACATTTACAAAATCAGAAAATTTTGAATTCTGAAACACATCTCATCCCAAGGATTTCAGATAAAGTACTGGATGTATGCTGAGATAAGACAGTATATTGGCAAAAATACTGCTGTTTGATCTGTCCTCCTGCTTCTTGGTTTTATCTCTTGGCATTTTCTTGTAGGAATTAAAATAGAAATTTCTCAGGCTACTCACTCATTTATTAAATATTTATTGAATACCTACTATGTGTCACACAGTCATGGTTCCTTCCTTTCAGGAGCTGATTGGCCAGTGGCAGTTGTGCCTTATCAATGGCCTACTATGTGCAAAGTCCCAATCTAGGCATGTTACTAACATGGTGTTTTATTTTGCAGAATAGTCAGTTCTTATAAATGAAGGAATGGAGATTCAGAGATGCTAACTAACCTGCTCAAATCTGCAGAATGCTTGAGCTGGGACTTAAACCCTGGTCTGAATGGCTCCAGGGCCTCTGTTCTCATTGTGGGGCCTAATGGCTCTTAAAGAGGGTCTTTAGATTTTAATCTGTTTGTCACAGGCCCTGTGTTGTATTGGCCTTGCAAACAGGAAAGGCCCTGCCCTGGAGTGGGCTCACTGGTGCCGTTCCCTTTTACCTCCCTAGAAGGGTTGGTTGTATCACTGTGTGCAGCAGACATATGAGCAGCCATTGGGCAAGTCCTATAAGTTGCAAATGAAATTAGTGCAATGGGGTGTACATGAAATGTTGGAAAAGTGCAAAGTGACTTTTGTTTAAAAAATCTTTTTTAACATTTTTTTAATGCTTATTTATTTTTGAGAGAGCAGGGGAGCATAACCTGGGAAGGGGCAGAGAGAGAGGGAGAGATAGAATCCCAAGCAGGCTTTGTGCTATCAGCATAGAGCCTGATGTTGGGCTTGAATCCGAGAACCTTGAGATCATGACCTGAGCCGAAATGGACAGTCAGATGCCTAACCTACTGAGCAACCCAGGGGCCCTTAAAAGCTCTTTGTAATATTTAAATAGAAATAAAATTTGTATACAATAAAAATCAAAGATCTTAAATGCCTGATTCAATGAATTTTGACAAGAATTATGCACTACGTACTTACCACCCTTACCACCTTCCTGTCAAACCTCATCCCATAGGCACCATTTTTCTCAGTTCTCTCTCCATAGATTATTTAGTTTTGCTGGTTCTTGAGTGTCATAAAAATGGAATCAAACAGGATGCACTGTCCTTTGTCTGGCTTTTTTTGTACAGTGCACTGTTTTTGAGATGTATTCTCGCTGTTACGTTTATTAGTAATTCATTCTTTATTATTCTGTGTAGTATTATATTATCAGAATGCACCACAATTTATTATTCCATTCCTTTATTGTTGGACTTTGGGGATGCTTCCAGTTTGGAGTTATTGAATAGAGCTGCTCTAAACGTTATTGCACAAGTCTTTTGTGGACAAATTTTTTCATGTCTCTCAAGTAAATACCTAGGATTGGAATTGCTAAGTCATGAGCTATGTTTAGTTTAAAAAGAAACTGCCAAATAGTTTTTTAAAATTGTATATATTTCACATCGTGAATATCTGAGAGTTCTAGTTGTTCCACATCCTTGCCATCAGCTGCTGGTTTTAGCTATTCCAGTGGGTGTGAATTGGTAGATGGCTGTGGTTTTAATTTGTACTTATTTGAAAATTACTGGTGTTAGGTATATTAGTATGGGCTTATTGGCATTAGCATATTTTCTTTTGTAAACTGACTGTTGAAAGTTTTGTTAATTTTTTTAAATTGGGTTGTTTATTATTGATTGTAGAAGTTCTTCATATGTGAATCTTGCTCAACTTACAAGGAGGTTACGTACCAATAAACCATTGAAAATGCATTTAATACACCTGACTTACTGAACATCATAGTTTAGCCCAGCCTGCTTTAAGTGTGCTCAGAACACTTACTTAGCCTACAGTTGGGCAAAATCATCTAACACAAGCCTATTTTATAATAGAGTATTGGCTATCTTATGTGATTTATTGAATATTGTACTGAAAGTAAAAAACAGAATGGTTGTATGGGTACAGAATGGTTGTAAGCAGATGAGTTGTTTACCCTCGTGATGGAATGGCTGACCAGAGTTGTGGCTTGTTGCTGCTGTCCAGCATCATGAAAGAGTATCGTATCACATATTGCTAGCCTGGGAAAAGATCAAAATTCAAAATTAGGAGTATGGTTTCTACTGAATGGATATTGCTTTTGACCGTAAAGGTCAGAAAAATCTTTACGTCAAACCATCATAAATTGGGAACTATCTGTGTTGAGACACAAGTATCTTCTTTCTCAGATGTATAGCATGTATAGCAAATATTTTTTTCCCCACTGTGTGGAAAACTACAAAGTCAGTTCATTAAAAGTAAAATTTCCTCAGGAGAGGAGTTCTGGTATCTGCCTCGTGCTAATTATAGTATTTGTTGTAATGTCTTCCTCTTTCAAAAATGGCTATGTTTGCAATTGACAAGAGGAGGGACATTTACAGAATGAAGTTTACATTGCTTGTGGCCCCCAAATTATTCCTCTTATAGACACTCCTCTGAAGTTATAATTGGAACATGTGATTCACTCACCAAAAATTTATTTTACCCGGTTTAGGATCATACTTATTTAATTAGGGGAAGTAAAAATTACTGAGCAAATTAAAACAACAAAAACTGAAGACTATTTTTTTCCTCAGAAAGGAACTTTTAGAATGATGTAATTGTTTAAAAGTTTTCTTTTTAATTTTAAAAGTAAAACACATTTCATGAAAAGTAAGTTGGCAAATATTATAAAGAGCACTGAAAGTTAAAATGGATAGTTAATTTAAAAAGCAAATAAAAAACCCCACAGGTTTCTGACTTTTAGGATTAATGCCTATTTTACTTTAGTTAGACAAGCCATGCTGTATTTGTTTCTGAAGAGAAATGTGTTAACAATGCCAGAGATATCACTAGAATTGGCTCCTACCTATATAGCCAAACAATATCCTTTAAAAGCCTGAGAAGTAGAACTGGGCTTGTTAATATCCACCATCAGCACGGCTGGATAGACCTTCCTGTCTGAATTCTCAGCTAATTCAAGAGGATCAAATAACTTAAGGCCACAATTAGGGGAGGGAAACAGGAGTTTCAGCCAGTTTTATCCTCTCAAGTATAAACTACCTGTAACCATAAAGTATTTTTTTTCCCATTCAGAAAGTAGTAAAGTTGGACAGCTATTCTGAGCTTTCTCTTCCATCCTTTGGGTTTAGTCTCTTCAGGGACAGGGCACATAATGGTGGGTTTCTGCCCAGGTTGGTCTCACAGCTTCTTAGCCATATTCCTGTATGTATTTGAGTGGCTTCTTCTTAATTCATGCATCATTGCTTCTTGTCTGGACTGAGCTATATCACCTCAGAATTCATTTGTTGAACCCTAACCGCTTGCACCTCAGAATGTGACTGTCCTTGGAAATAGGGTTTTTCAAGAAGTAATTAAGTTAAAATGAGATCATTAAGGTGGGCCCTCATAACTGGAGTTCTTACTAGAAGAGGAGTTTTGAACACAGATAGGTGCAGAGAGAGAGAGAGAACTATGTGAAGACACAAGGAGAAGATGTCACATATAAGCCAAAGAGAGAGGCCTAAGATGACACCAACTCTGCTAACACCTTGATCTCAAACTTGTAGCTACCAGGACTGTGAGGAAATACATTTCTGTTGTTTAAGCCATTCCATCTGTGGTTCTTTGTTATGGCAGCCCTAACCAACAAAATCAAGCCTTTAATGGATCATCACTCCAGCACTGTAAATATTAAGTTTATTAGGTTGTGGCAGAGACTGGGCTAAATGGTAGCACATATATTACTCAAAGGCTCAGAACAGTTATAACAGTCACTTCTCTTTTTTATCTTATTTAGTATTTTTTGAATAAAATAATTGTAGTTTATTTGATAGCTTTAAAATATGACATAAATTTGAACTAATATATATCTCCTGAATTCTACCTGATTTTTTGATTTTTTTTTTTTTTTTTAAACCTGACTTTAAAAAAAAATTTTTTTTTCAACGTTTTTTATTTATTTTTGGGACAGAGAGAGACAGAGCATGAACGGGGGAGGGGCAGAGAGAGAGGGAGACACAGAATTGGAAACAGGCTCCAGGCTCCGAGCCATCAGCCCAGAGCCTGACGCGGGGCTCAAACTCACGGACCGCGAGATTGTGACCTGGCTGAAGTCGGACGCTTAACCGACTGCGCCACCCAGGCGCCCCTGATTTTTTGATTTTTAATGTTTATTTATTTTTGAGAGTGAGTGAGGGAGGGAGGGGCAGAAAGAGAGGGGGACAGAGGATCCAAGGGAGGCTCTGTGCTGACAGCAGACGGCTCACTATGGGGTTCAAACCCATAAACTGTGAGATTAGGACTAAGCTGAGGTCAGATGCTTAACCAAGTGAGCCACCCAGGTGCTCCTACCTGATTTTCTCCAAAATAGGCTATCATATAAAATGTATCAAATATATATATTGTTGAACTTTTAGAATGAAAGGAAAAATGTCTTCCTTTAGATATTTAGCAGAGAGAGGGAGACACAGAATCTGAAGCAGGCTCCAGGCTCTGAGCTGTCAGCACAGAACCTGACATGGGGCTCAAACTCACGGACTGTGAGATCATGACCTGAGCCGAAGTCGGACGTTCAACCGACTGAGCCACCCAGGTGCCCCATTACTTACAATAATCTTTACACATGAGTTTTATTTGATAAAATTTTTTGAGAAAATTATTGATTTTCTAAACATTTAGCAACTCACAAAAAATGTACACAAATACCCCCCCCCCCGACACACACACACACTCACACATGCATACTTTTTTCTTATATATTAGTGTCAGTACCAGGGCAAAAGGAAATCTTTCAAGATATGAGTACCTACTCTCAGAAGTGGTGGTATATTTTTCATTCCTTGTTAGCATTCTGAATGGCTTGCTTTCAAGAGAGAGCTTCTGATCCTTCAAAAAGATACAAGCCTTTCCACTGCTCTCCATCTGGACTCCATCACTGCAGGGAGAGGCAGGGACCACTCCTGGGGACTGACACTTGGTCCCTTTTTTTTTTCTTTCTTGCCCCTTGTTTCCTGAAGTCTCCAGTTTATTAATGTGAAATTGAAGGAGGTCATTTTCCAAAGGGCAATAAAAGCTTGCTGGTCCCGGTTCTTCAAACATACATGGAAGCTTCCTCTACTCAGAAAATTAGTCCTCCTTCAGGAAATCCATTAGAGTTAGTAAGCTGTAAGGGAAAAATACCTCTTACCCACTGACACCTCTAAGCTTATTGGTAATCACATTTCTCCTCCTGATACTAAGCAGGAGGTATGTGGTGTGTGAACTCAGGTACTTGAGGTAGGAAGGGCAGGCCTGAGCAGCAGGAAGATGCTAGAGACTATAGAAGGCTGTGGGGAAAGAGAAAGAGCCCTGAGAACTGGAAGGGAGTATTAAAAAAGGAACAGCAGGCTAGACTTATGCTGCATCAAGTATCATTCTGGGCTCTTGTTGTTGCCGAAATGGGGACAGAGTTTCTCCATTCCCTGCCTCAGCCCTCCTTTCAACACACACAATACTTAGTTATGCATGCAGAGCTAGCCTGAGTTACAGCACTAAGATAGATGAACGTTGCCCTCCTCAAGCCTCATATTTTATCCTTCACCCCTATTTCTTGCCCAGGCCTATAATCTCCTCAGTCCAGAATCTATTGCTTATTCTTTAACTGGCCAAGGTCAGGGCTTCCACTGATACCCCACATCAGGCATATGTTCCCTCTTCTAGAAATGCTTAGCACATCTTCACCCCTTCATCTATTTCTCCTTCAGCATCAACACAAATGTCTCTCACAAGGGAGGCCTGTCTCAGCCCTTGAATGTGGTTAGGCTTATGTATTCATATCTCCTGGCAGTATAAACCTATACTTCCCAGCGCTTACCTCAGTTGGCAGTGGTCCATTTATTTGAAAGAATGTTGACTAACATCTGCATCCTATGCTGCACTGCAAACTGCTCGAGGGAATTTGCATCTGTCTTTCTCACCATTGTGTCCTCAGGCCAAGTACGATGTCTAGCCTGAAGTAAACTCTTGATAAATATGAAGAGTTAACTAATGAATAAATGAGGGCCACTTGAAGCCTACTGTGCTTCCTCTGCTTGATATCCAAAGAATAAAGCCATCTTTTCACCTTCTCATGAGACCAGGAGGTGAACATGAACTGGAGTAATTCAGAGGATGAGTCTAAGCAGTGTCAGAGCTCTGGCCCGGGTGGCTCCTATGCCTGTCCATCTTGGGAACATTTGATATGGACAGGTGTAGCATGGGTGGTGGGGTGCACTGGGGCTGGTTCTCTATAGGAGGTGCTTGCTGGTGGTTATGGAGAACAGAGTCATGATCTATGGGTTTATAAGATCCTTCTAGGGGAACAGAATTCATTAGAGGCAATTTGGTTCTTTCCCTTATAATTTCAACTGTTGCTTTCTCTCACAGGGGAAGACTATAATAACAAAAGCCTTATTAGGGCTGGGTTTTGCAATTGTTGACAAATAATACAAATTTGCATTTTCTCTGGATTTTGCACAGTGCTGGTGTATTCATTGTATGGATGTAGCTCAAAGCCTTTAATAGAATGACTTAGTTCTCATTTTGGTGGTTAGTAAAAATAGAAAAACAAAGTCTCACTTAGTTTTGTAGTCTATTGTGGAATTTTGATGATTTGTTTGAAATAAAGCTCATTTTTTTTCACAACCATAAAACATTTGCCAAACCTCACTATGATGTATCAGATACATGAATTACAATGATGAGAACTGCTTACATCTGTTATCTACAAAACTTCTGTCTGTGAGCATTAAAAGGTACCAGTGAGTTTTAGAAACACTTGCAATTATTTGGAATGTCCTTTCCATTTTCTGAGATTGGAAGCTAGACTGTTGAGTGTTGAGTGACAGTTTGTAAAGATGTGAACTGAATGGTGCACAGTCTGCTTATCTAATATGCAGGGAGCAAAAATATAATTACATAACTGAGAACTAGAGACCTTATCTCCTGTTTGAATTGGATCTCATTCCACCAAAGATGTGAGCTTCATAGTCAATCTTACTGCTTCATATTTAGAAGAGGCCCTCTAGGTCAATGGAAATGCACTGGGAAAGGCATTAGAAGACCAGTTCCAGGGGCACCTGGGTGGCTCAGTCACTTGAGTATCTGACTTCGGCTCAGTTCATAATCCTATGGTTCCTGAGTTCGGACCCTGCATCAGGCTTGCTGTTGTCAGCCTGTCAGCACAGAGCCTGCTTCAGATCCTCTGCCCTGCTCTCACTATCCCCTCCCCCACTTGCACTCTCTCCAAAATAAATAAATATTAAAAAAAAAAAAAGGACCATTTGCTACTCTGCCACTTCCTAATTATGTGACACTGGCCAAGACATTTAATCCCTGATGTCTCACTTCCATCTGTAAAATGGAAATTGTAATAGCTGTCCTAACCTACCTCATAGGGCTTATGGTGATGACCAAATAAGATAATGTAGGTCAATTGCAACGGATTGTACAAATGTAAGATATAATTTCATGACATCATGTTGTTTTCTGTTTTCATTTTTACATATGTAGTCCTATTTCCCCAACCTATTCTAAGGTTTAAAAAATTTGCTATACTAGGGGCATCTGAGTGGCTCAGTTGGTTAAGTGACCGACTTCAGCTCAGGCATGATCTCACAGTTCGTGGGTTTGAGCCCCATGTTGGGCTCTGTGCTGACAGTTCAGAGCCTGGAGCCTGCCTCAGATTCTATGTCTCCCTCTCTCTCTGCTCCTCTCCCACTAGCACTCTGTCTCTCTCCCCCTCTCTCTGTCAAAAATAAATAAACATGAATTTTTTTTTTTTAAATTTGCTGTACTTACTAGTCACAGTTCAGTTAGACAAGCAGGACCACTAGGAGATATAATATGTGAGACTTGTCATTACAGGCATTTAACTTTTTATGGTTATAGTAGCTGGTTAAGTAGTAGTCTTTGTGTTGGATGCTGGAGCCCAAAGTCTCCAAGGTGGGCAGTCTAGGAGGGAAGATGGATATAGAGTGGAGAAAAGCAAGGACAAACAGGAAGCTTTAAGCGTATACTGGGGCTCATGTCAGTTCTTCATGTCTCCAGCTATGATGTGTATGTCATGTAGGAAAAGTGCCGTCTCTCATCATGGAGTCCAGAAAGTGGATACGATGAATGATAATTTAGGGGGAGGTGGAGCAGTTGGAAGCCCACCTGCTGCCACATGCTAATGCGTTGATGCCAGCTGGTCGAAGATAATGTACAAGAGCTACAAAAGCATCTGCTTCTATCTTTCAAAAGTGAAAATCATTGTGGCTGCTGCTTCTGTTCCATGCTCTGAATCGTGTGCCGCTATGTCTCTCATGGGGGTGGGGGACGATATGTCTCTCATGGTACATCCTTTTTATCATGTACATGAAATATACAGGCAGGGTCAGCTATAACATTTGTGGGGCAGTACAAACTGAAAATGTGCAGCCCCCTGTTCAAAAGAGCAAGAAAACTGATTTTTCCTTTCTTTCAAAGTCTTTTTTTGGTTATGTCATGGTGTTCATTATTTGCAATTTAATGCTGCATTCCCTAACTTATGGGATGCTCACTGGGTGTATACAGACTTCACAGGCACCCTGGGCCCTGTCCCATGACTTGGCCTTCAGAGAGTGTATGCCTGCTTCCAAGCCTCCTTGTCCCATGCCCTGGACCCCACCAGGGGTAGCAATAGTCTATATGGGAAGGTATTCCCAGGGAGGCAGGGAGGCAGTAAGAGGTGATAACACATGTGAACCAAGGCTCCAAGGCTCTAGAATATGTTTCACTATCCCAGTGGATTTCACTTATAAAACACAAATTCAAAGATAAAACTAGTGAGAATTTCAACATGAAGCCTTAAACCCCAACATCAATTCTCCTTCTAAACACATGTCTCTGTGTATTTGCACTGTTTGCATGTTCATCAAGCTTGTCCTGCTTACAGGAAAGGCAGTTCTGGGGAGTGTAGTTTAGCCTAGCCAAGGAGATATATTACAAGTCCACTGCACCATTTACTCTGCCTACTTCCTGTACTTTTTTCCCAAAGAGCTATCATTATGTATTGAAACAAGATAGAAGGCTATAAACCTAGCCTTGTTATTTTTCTGACAATCTGCCAGACACATGCACATACCTCACTATGGCACTGCCACCAGTATTTCTCAACTCCTATTTCCCCAAGGACCACAACTTTTGATGTAACATTTTTGAAGACATACAACTGCTCACCTATGGCAGTCCTTTATGATTGAGAGATCTAAATTTTATAGTTGGGTTCCATAGGCTAATGAGGATATTTATATAATTCAATTTTCTAGCTCAACAATGTAGTCTTTGAGATTTTTCAGATGAGATGTTGGAAGGTGCATGCTCACCACCTTGTTGGGAGTCCTATATGAGCCCCTCCACTCTGAACCTACTTCAAGCCCCTGAGTGCTTTCTACCTGGGCTATTTCTCAAGGTTATATTTGCAGAGAGCAACTTGAAGAGAAGAGGCAATGTCTCCCTCTGGGGCGAATAGTAGGCATGCTGTAAGTAGTGGATTCCTCCTTAGTGTTTGTCTTCATTTTCTAGGGCTGCCACAACAAGGTACCACAGCCTGGATGGGTTAAACAGAAATTTATTTTATCACAGTCCTGGAAGCTAGAAGTTCAAGATCCAGCTTTCAGAAGGGTTGTTCTCCTTAGAAGCCTCTCTTTTTGGCTTGTAGATGGCCATCTTTTCCTGGTATCTTCACATCGTGTTCCCTGTGTCCAAAAGCATGCGTATCTGTGTCCCAATCTCCTTTTCTTCTCTAAAGGCTCTAGTCAGATTAGCTCACCAACAACCCATGGGCCTCAGTTTAATTTACTTATCTCTTTAAAGATCTTATCTTCAAATACAGTCACAGTAACGATCTGAAATGACAAGCAAACTTAGAATTCATAACCTAGTCCAGGTGCCCTGTTCTGAGTATTAGATGAATGCAGTATTTGTCATCAGTCAGTCCTCTGTGGGCCCTTCATGTCAAAGGAAGGTTGGCTCTTGCTGTGACAGAGGCTGCCTAAGCAGATGTTGGCAACATTTTCTTACAAGGTCCTATGTCAGCATCACTAAGGTGACTATGTATCTCCAAGGGCATGCATGGCTACTCCTGGAGGACATCTGGGTTGTGAGCTAGATGGAACTACTTTGCGGAGAGACCTCTGCTCTTCATAGTTAGGGGGTGGTGTAAAACCTTTTGCCAGGAAGGCTTGTAGAGAAGGCATTCTGAGCTTACAATTTAATCCTGTCCCTCACCCCCTCTTAAGGGCTGAATTGCATCCCTACTTAGTGTTGTGTGTTGAATTCCTAACTCCCAGTACCTCAGAATGTAACTGAATTTAGAGACAGGGTCTTCAAAGAGGTCATTATGTTAAAATAAAGTCACTGGGGTAAGCTCTAATTCCATATGATTTGTGTTCTTTTAAGAAGAAGAAATATGAACACAGACAGGTACAGAGGGAAGACCACACGAAGACACAGGGAAAAGATAGCATGTACAAGCCAAAGAGAGAGGCCTCAGAAGAACACCCTGTTAGGGGTGCTTGAGTGGCTGAGTCGGTTAAACATCCGACTATGTCTCAGGTCAGAATCTCAATTTGTGGGTTTGAGCCCCGTATTGGGCTCTGCTGACAGCTTGGAGCCTGGAGCCTGCTTCAGATTCTGTGTTTCCCTCACTCTGTGCCCCTCCCCAGTCACGCTCTTTCTCTCTCAAGAATAAACAAACATTACAAAAAAATTAAAAAAAAATAAAATTGTAACCCCCACATACCCTTCTCAGCATCTTCTCACCCTTTCATTTCTACCTTTTAATAAATAAATAAATAAATAAATAAATAAATAAATAAATAAATAATTTTTAAAAAAAGAGGAAGAGTGTCCTGCTAACACCTTGATCTTGAATTTCTAGCCCCTAATATTGTGAGAAAATAAATTTTTGTTGTTGAAGCCATTCATTCTGTGGTACTTTGTTATAGCAGCACTAGCTGACTAATACATCCCCCATTCACATATATATATATCCAAACACATAAAATGATAAATAAAAAAAGAACGGGGATAAACTGAAAATATTTAGCCATGTCTTAAAATTAGCCATCTCTTTAACATCCCAGTGGATGAGATTTGCAAAATAGTCTGAGGGACTAAAGCCACGTGTCTGCTGAACGTCAAGTTGGGTAGCAGGCAAGCCATGAATATATTTAAAGTGGTAACAGAATAAAAGTGCCTCTTACAACTTGCCCAGGCAGGACCAGAGCCACCTCAGTGCTTGAAACCAGGGTGAAAGTCATTCACCCACTCGTGAATGGAGACCGGTAATGGAAGCTGTTCCCAGGTATTGATTTGTGCTAATTACTGCATGTGCAATGAGTGGGCGATGTAAGGATGTGGACACCACCTTGTGATTAGCAATTAAGCCAAAATGTTCTGATTAAATCTATGAGATCTCTAATGTCTTTGAGGGACAAGAACTTCATTCAAAGCCTTAAGTCCTCAAGTTTCCTAGTTGTAGACTAGGAGGTCTGAGGAGCTGGGTGGAGGCCAATGCAAAACTGCTCTAGAGGAGGAAGAGAGGGGGGAGAGAGAGAGAGACAGAGAGAGAGTTTTTATTTTTTAAAACATTTTCTTTATTTTTGAGAGACAGAGACAGCGTGAGTGGGGAAGGAGTAGAGAGAGACACACACAGAGTCTGAAGCAGGCTCCAGGCTCTGAGCTGTCAGCATGGAGCCCAATGCAGGAGTCGAACCCATGAACCGCGAGATCATGACCTGATCCCAGGTTAGACTTCGGCTTAACCGAAGCCACCCAGGAACTCCAAGAGAGAGTTTTTACCTTTCACTGAAGGTGAGTCTAGAAACCAAAATTCCAAAGCATATAAAGAAAGCTAATCCTAAGCTAACAGCCTCCACATTCAAGAACTGAAAGAAAGATTCACTTAGGTCCTTTACTGCCTCACAGTGGGTTTTTTTGCACGCTAGTCTACCGCTCACAATATCAACCTTGTATTCTGATAGCAAGGTGAGACCTGAAAGGGACTGCTTAAAGAGTGTCTCCCATTAGCCATCAGCTACTTACTGTTCTTGCAGGGAAAAGCATCTTATAAGACCTTATTTACAACTTATCTGTAGCATGCCTTTCAGGATGTTACTGTAGATACACAAAGAATCATTTCCTTGAAGGTACATTTGATGAGAGAAATCTTCTGACTCTGATTCTGTGGTTTTACTGCCTGAACATTAACCAGATGTATAAGATAACAGAAATAGACTGCACTAATTAGTAGAAGTGTTATACTGGTGTTAACAGCTTTGTCTGGGCCAACTGATACAGGGAAACAACTTCCTATAGCTGACCAACTACTGCGTAGCTTAACTAAGGAGGCAGTGGTAGGAGTGTTATCCATGCTATTGGATTGAAAGGAATGATGTGACTTCTCAGTTGTTGTGATTGGCCACAAGACTGACTTAAAGTGGGAAGCAGTCCCGACCACCTCAATAAAGAGCTGGTTGTTGAATGTGTGCTTACCACCATTCCCTGCTTTAATGCTACCCACCTGTTAACTGAGTCTCTGAAGGAAGATATTTGACCAAGATTCTAAATCACCATTCCATCACCAGTCATTGTTTCTTTTTCCTAGGAGGCATGTACACAAAATGCTTTCCAGGTGCAATTTCTATACAGTGAGTTTTGTTCCAAGAGAGCTTTGTTCCCAGAAAATTCTAGGACCTGTTACACTGGGGTTCTAGGCAGGACCACATGTGGGTTGAGAGGATTCTTTTTGCCTCTGTTTAAAAAAAATTTTATTAGTTTTCTTTTATTTTTGAGAGGCAGAGAGAGACAGAGCACGAGTGGGGGAGGGGCAGAGAGAGAGGGAGACACAGATTCCGAAGCAGGCTCCAAGCTCTGAGCTGTCAGCACAGAGCCCGATGTGGGGCCTGAACTCAGGAACTCAGGAACAGTGAGATCATGACCTGAGCTGAAGTCAGACGCTCAACCTACTGAGCCACCCAGGTGTCCCTCTTTTTGCCTCTCTTGACTAAGGTCTCTCCTTGGTCCATCTCATCTAGGTTCACTACTTATCTTAGCCCTGTGGACCTTACCTTTTTCAGGAAGAGGAAGTGTAGAAAAGTGAGTTCACATAGAAAATTTCCCCATAAGGCCTAAAATAGAGGTGGATTAAGTGCTCTACTATATGATAATGGAGGGTTTTTTTTTTAAGTTTTTAATTTTAATTCCAGTATTGTTAGCATACAGTGTTATATAGTTTCAGGAGTACAGCACAGTGATTCAGCAATTCCATACATTACCTGGTGCTCATCATGAGGTAAGTGCCCTCCTTAATCTCCATCACCTATTTTACCCATTGGTCCACCCACCTCCCCTCTGATAACCATCAGTTTGTTCTTGATAGGTAAGAGTCTGTTTCTTGATTTGTCTTTCTCTTTTTATAATAAAAATTTTAATGAAAAATTGACATCAAAATTTTTACCCTCTCAAGATAGAAAAATATCATCTAAAAATTTATGAACATGTATGTCTCTTCAAGTACAGACTATAATTTATTTTCAAAGCAACCTGACCTTTTGGTTTGGGCAAAGCAACTTGAGTTAGCCTTTTATTCAGGCAAATACCTTTTTTCCTAATTTTTGGTGCAAAACCCAAATGCCTTCCTATAACCGAAAACAGATACTTCAGCCCTTATATGCTATGTTTATCATTTGGAAGAATTTCACTTCTGTAAAATTAGATATTTTTCCTCCTATATTTGGATGAAGACTACCCTATATTTGAAATTATAATTTGTATTGTGTGTGTGTGTGTGAGTTTGTGTTACATTGTATATATACATTATTCAGCCACTTGCTTAAAAGAAATTGGAAGTAGGAAACTGATTATTACAAAGGTTACATAGAAACTTGATTTTCTTACCTCCTATTAAAGGTAAGATCAAGAGATTCACTAAGTGGTATGAGATGTACTGCACTAGATTGTCCCACATGGTCTTAACTTAGTTTGATTAAGCCACACTTTAAAAAATATGTTCTCCAACTTAAAGATTCTTGTTGAGTTTCTGGCCTAGTTTTTGGTGTCAGACCAAACACTTGGATTGATATACAACCCCAAGGGAATGTCTACTCCCAAAGCCAAACACTCTAGGAAAACGTTACTTCTGGAATAAAAATGAGACAGCCTTAGATTGAGTGGGAAAGGATGCTGTTTTCTTTGTAAGGCCAGTGGCAGGTTGGGCCCTAACTCTGAGGCATGGAGACTGATGTGTGTGGAGACAGGGCAGGAGCCAGATAGGGAACTGGCTTAGTAAGAGTGTCTGAGGTCCATACTCCTGGAGAAGCTAGTTTGAGCAAGAATTGTGAATCATCCTCTGTTATTCTTCTGTTATCTCCTAACCTTCAGTAAAGTATTATTAAAAGTTACAAGCTAATTTCTGGGACTGAGGATTCCTGATCCATTTTTCAAAAGGACTAACAAAAGGGAGAGCACTGTTTCCTCCACAAGGCCAGAATGGGACTTCTGGCTAAGGACACTGGCAAAGAACAGCTGAATCCAGTAGAGGAGCCTCTGAGGGTGATTAGGAAAGGCAGCAACTTTGCAAGCTGACAAGGAGTCTCCAGTGCAGGAAGCTGAGGACTTTTGCTAGGTCAGAAATTAGTGAGCATTCTTGGACACTGTTAAGTAGATCTAGGCCTAGGTGCCAGGAACTGGAATCATGGGAACTTATAGCATAGTGATTTGGGAATAAAAAGGCAGTGCAATCTCATTTCCTAGTCATGGGCTGGTAACCAGTTATTAGGTTGCATCTATCTCTCGATTTGGAGTTTCCTCCTGGATTTCTTAGGTCTTCCAAGGGATGAGGGGCTCTCTTTTGTGGAAGGAGGCCTGGCCTAACCCTTCTTTTGGCTCTACCTGCATAGACAGGAGAAAAATAACAGATTTCAAAACGGAGGGAATGCACAGAGGAGAAAGCACGTTAATATCTTATTTGCCTTCCACTGAAGTCTCTGTCTTCTAGCTCTGTGGAGTTATGATCACTGAGGATTCCACTGATTCTTAGACCCACTCCAGAACTCTTTCTCCATGGGTGTCATAATTTGGCTACTGTCAGACTTCATGGCTGCCACCAGCCACGTCTCCACTGCAGCTGCTCCCTGCCCCTCCAGCCCATCACCCACTTCTGCCTCATGGCCTATCTCATGCCACCTTCTTCCAGCCAGGGCTGTGAACCCATTGGGCACCTTGGGCACAGTATCAAGGACCTGGAGATTTTCACAGGCTTACAAGGAAATTAAGTCCTGAAAAAATTTTATTGTTTATAAAATATAACATAAATAAATACCTTCAAAATTAAAATTAATAAATCTTGAATTGAATAATACATTCTCAAATAAATCTTGAATAAGACCTCCTTTAATAGTTACATACAATGTGAAACATTAATGTGAAACATGGCTGAATTCTAAAACATTTGTTGTTATGTAGGTTGGGTGTGGTTTCCAGAGTTGAAAGTTCCTGGGGCCCATGAGGGTCATAAAGTAGAAGCTAACTTTCACTGTCTACTCTCAACTATCCCCTGCCTCAAATCTTTCTCATATTATCCTGTCACCTACCCAGATTTCTTTAGTTATAGTTAATACCTGGGATATCATCCAGCAGGAAAAAAATATATAATAAAAGCCCAGTGAAGAAAGAAATGCATTTCCTTCCCAAGGCCAAGGTCCCTGGTGTTTAGACCACTCTACTACAGGATGCTGACTTGGAGAACTTGCCATCTGGCTTGAAGTGACACAGGTGTTCTGTTGAAAAGGAAATAACTCAGGCTAGAGAAAGAAGTGAGATGCTACATGGCTGATTTCTTCTCAGCCAGTCCCCAGTGAACAGGCTCCTTTTTCAGCCTGCATATGCACCTTCCATCCACCCAGAGCTGGGGTTGTCTGGGATTTGGAGCAACTGGTTGCCATTTTGTTTGGACCTTAGAGGTTGGATCTTGCCTGATGCCAAGAAGATTTTCCTTTTCCTGATCATGGAGGGGCTAATGCTAAATATGTCACTGGAGAAGGAGTTTTCTAGTTAGAAATAATGAACCTTTATCATTCTTTAAAGTTATGGTCACTATTTTAGATGTGTATGATACATGAAACAGATCCTGGAAATCTGTACTTCCTAATTAATGTGTCACTCTGCCCAGCTCCCAGGTTCAAGAAGTAGAATCTCAAAGCCCCTTCTTCCGATCACCATAGCTTTGAAATACTATGAGCTCTTGAATCTACAGAAGAGGAGACAAGGTGGTGTGAAATATGAACCACAGGCCAGGCCTGGCAGGGTGGCAGTTTCCAGCAGTGGAGCTTGCAGGCCAATAAGCTTAATCTGAAGCACGAGAACCATTGGGAATTGAAAAATGCATCCAGCACTGTATTAATACCATTGCTCCAAGTCAAATGTGTTGATGCCAAAGATGGTATCGTGGTCTCTCTGGATTAACTGGCTCCAGCCAGGGCTCGATTTTATTGCCCATTCTATCAGGGGGGAGGGGTAATAATTTGATGGCTGTTGTCAGAATGCCCAAAGAACATTGGATTGGCACCTCAGGAGACTTGGATCATGGCCATTAATTAGTTGGAGGATTTCAGGAAAATCCCTTAATCCTTCTGTGCATAAATTTCCCATCTATAAAAAGTAAGCATAATAATAGTGCATGTCTTACAGAGTTGTGTGAGAATGAAAGGGGGTAAAATGTGTGAGGAGCATTGGAAGTAAATTTAGCAACTTCCTGGGTGAGGGAGCTGAGATCAAGTAGAGAAATAATGACTGACGAGCTCAAAAACTGGGGTTTTAGTCTATGCTTTGCCACTTACTAACTGTTCGATCTTGGGCCTTTAGTCTAGCTGGGGATCTGATGCCTCAGGGGTGCATAATGACCGTTAAAGCCTCAGAAGTGTTGAACAGTTTAGGTGAGATACTGTATGAGGTTATCCACTATACGGTGCTATACAAATGTTAATTAAAATAGTGATTCATCTGGTGCCTTGCTATTCTCAAGCTGATTAACTGGTTTAGTTTTTGTTAATTAAAAAGTGTGGTTGTTATCGTCCTGATAAATCTCATATTTATAGGACATTAGACTCTCAAGACTCACCTCTAGCATTTTTAATCCACATTGGGCAGAGGAGAAAGCAGGTGGGACACCCCTGCAAGTCCCGTCTGCTCTTCGGCTCTCTGTATCAGAGCTGGGTAGGCCAGCATATTCCAGAACTGCCCCATTTCAGCAACTTGTACAACCAGAGGTTTGGAGTTGGGTTCTGAGAGGGTTGCCCAGCTGACAGTTAGAAACAATGTGATATTTGGCATCAACTGCTTGGGTTGAAGCTCTTCTGCCAGAGTAATTGGCCAAAGCCCTTTGGACCTTGCCTGATATCTGGATGGACACAAAATAGAGAATCAGATTCAAAATGTCTGGAGAAACCTCAGAAAGTTGCATACGTGTGGGCTTCCATGTTTTTCCATCACCCCTGTGGAACACTTAACTTGGGAGTTCTGTGTGTGCCCTGAGAAGACACTGAGGCCTGCATGAGCAGTGAAGCACTGAGCAGGATCTTCTTGTTCCTCTGGTCCATGCCTCTTCTTCCCAGAATCACCCGAGGCTTCACTATTGATATTGTCAGTGAGCTGGGCAGAAAGCTCAAGATTGCTGCTCTTGCTGATTTTCCCTTTCACCTGTCTTGGCTGTTTTGGGATTTGAAGTATGCCGAATAGCAGTTCTAGCTTGTTAGGGCTGCAAATGGATAACCTTGCTTTCAGATATGAGAGGCAAAGTGCTGCAAGAAAACTGCCTGTTCCATCTTTCCATCTGTTTAGCCCCATAGAATTCCCAGAGGGCGCAGCTCCAGCCAGTTAAAAAACCAAACCATTATTTGTCTACATGTTGAAATCTGAGAAGCTGCAGCAGTTTCAGGGGAGATATTCCCATTGCAGGGCCTCAAGACAACTGTTCATAAGCTAGTCATCATATTAATTGATTCATGGGCCATGCCCAAGTAAAAGAAAGTCAGAAATGCAGAAGCAGAAATGGACATTTCCCAAAGATAGATGGGAATAGAATGCATTTATATGATTTCAAATAGGAGAAAAATGAAAGTAGGTTCTCTTGTTCTCATATCATAGTGAAGGCTGGGATAAAAAATATCAGAATGATTGAGACTGAATTGGCTTTTGTGCTTACAGACTGTGCTATGAATTGTGCAGCCAGAATGAATAGTGTTTACAGGAAGCCGATCAATTGCCTGCAGTTGGTTATGTCTCTGGTATGATTTGCTCTCTAGTCAACTAAGTAAATACCTTGAATAATAAATGAAGAAAACAAACAAACAACAAAAAGTAATGGGAAGAAAGGCAGGAAGCAGGAGCTAAAAAATTTCAGGTTTATTGCAAATCCACAAAGGAACTTGAGGTAGTCACACCAAGATAGATTCTTCTTCCTCCTACGGAATGAATGTTCTTTCTTGATACATTTAGAAATGATTCTGTTGAAGAAATTTATTTGATCTTCTCTTTTAGCAGGAGACTTGGTCTTTGTTCTTCCCCTTGGCCTCCCTGCACTAGAGACTCTTCAGAGGGAATTTAAGTTTGAGGGTACTCAAGGCATGGGGAAGCTTGACTTATTGCCTCTGTCAACAGACTGCATATGTCACGGGGAGCTGTAATCACAGGCCCTGGGGTACTGTAGAGGAAAACTGATTTCCTCCATCCCTACTAGAGGGCTATTCTTGGAGCACAGAAAGGGAGTGGCAAGGGATTTAGATACTGAGAAGTATCTGCAGACTTTATGGCATGTCCCTATCTTCTTGTATTGACTGTGTTTCCTTCACAGAAGGCTGTGAATCAGAATAAGAGTTGGTGTCCATGCAGTTGTGACTCAAAGAGCCAACTTTTCTCTGCTGACAAGAGATAGACACAGGAAAAGCTGACCAGAACCAGGAGCATTTCCCAAGGACAGCTTGTTCTTCCTAGATCTTCCTGCAAAAGAGAGATAAATGGAAGATCATTTTTTTCTTCTTATAGAATGACCTAAATATAGGGATAAAAGCAGAGAAGTTTCAGGCACTGCTATTGGCAAAGGGACAGCATAGTACTCAGGACTGCTTGGTTTCTGTAGGGCAGAAGCTGTTAGCTGGCAAAGGGGCACAGTGGCAACTTCTGCTATCATAATATGACCTTCCTTCTCTTCAGTCAGGGGCAGAAGGCAGTGCCAAGTGCTGAACGGAGAAAGCATGAGAACGGGAGAACGAGTGGATTTGGTATAAAACACTCACACTAGTTGTATGTAAAGGAGGATGGTGTCGTTAGAAAGTATATTCCCAGCTTGTGTAAGACTACAGAATTCCATCTGGATCCGAATAATTGGAAAGGAGTATGTTAGTGAGACTGAGACTACTTGTCAAATTATCATCATTAGCATTGTCATCATCATTACAATCAATCTTTGCAAAAATAGCTCTCTATGTTCTGTGACAAATACTGTCCTAAGTATTTTATAAGTATTACTTTACTTTTGAAAAATGTAGAAACTGAGGCATGGAAAATTCCAGTACAAAGTTATAGTTATATAGCTCATTTGTTGCAGTTAGAATTTGAACCCATGACCACTTGATGGCCAGGCCTGGGCTTTTCGCCACCATGATATTCTACCTCAAAAGCCAGATTGTATAATCTTAACTGAAGGAAGGAACCAAGAAGCTTCCTTTGGAATGGATCTTGGCCTTTTTCAAATCATTTGATTATATTTTATCTTAAGAAGTACTGAAGTGTTTTTTAGTTCTATCGTTTGGATACTAACCCTTTATTGGATATTTCATTTGCAAATATCTTCTCCCATTCTGTAGGTTGGTTTTTAGTTTTGTTGGTTGTTTCCTTCACTGTGCAGAAGCTTTTGCTTTTGATGTAGTCCTAATTGTTTATTCTTGCTTTTGTTTTCCTTGCCTCGGGGGGACCTATCTAGAAAAAATTTGCTATGGCCGATGTTAGAGAAGTTACTGACTCTGTTCTCTCCTAGGATTTTTATGGTTTCAAGTCTCACATTTAGGTTTTTAATCCATTTTGAATTTATTTTTGTGTATGGTGTAAGGAAGTGGTACAGTTTCATTCTTTTGCATGTAGCTTTCCAGTTTTTCCCAACATCATTTGTTGAAGAGACTGTCTTTTGCCCATTGGATATTCTTTCCTACTTTGTCGAAGAGTAATTGACCATGTAATTGTGGGTTTATTTCTGGATTTTCTATTCTGTTCCATTGATCTATGTGTCTACTTCTGGGCCTATACCATACTGTTTTGATCACTACAGCTTTGTAACATAACTTGAAGTTTGGAATTGTGATGCCTCCAACTTTGCTTTTCATTTTCAAAATTGCTTTCTTTGGCTATGTGAGGTCTTTTGTGGTTCCATACAAAGTTTAGGATTGTTTATTCTGGTTCTTTGGAAAATGATGTTGAAATTTTGATAGGGATTGCACTGAATGTGTAGATTGCTTTGGGTAGTATAGACATTTTAACAATAATTGTTCTTCCAATCCATGAGCATGGAATGTCTTTCAGTTTCTGCGATGATTTTCTTTCATTGCAGAGGGGAAAAAAGAGAGAGAGACAAACTAAGAAACAGACTCTTAACTATAGAGAACAAATTTGTGGTTACCAGAGGGGAGGTGGGTGGGCTGATGGGTAAAATAGGTGATGGGGATTAAGGAGGGCATTTGTCACGATGAGCACCAGGTAATGTATGGAATTGTGGAATCCACTATATTGCATACCACATATATTGCATACTATATGTTAACTAACTGGAATTAAAACAAAAACTTAAGGGATACCTGAGTGGCTCAGTCGGTTAAGCATCTGACTCTTGATTTTGGGTCAGGTCATGGTCCCAGGGTCATGAGATTGAGTCCTATGTCAAACTCTGCACTGAGCGTGGAGCCTACTTAAGATTCTCTCTCTGTCTCAGAGGTAAGAGTGGGAGAGAGCCAAAGCACAAGAGACTCTTAAAAACTGAGAACAAACTGAGGGTTGATGGGGGGTGGGAAGGAGGGGAGGGTGGGTGATGGGTATTGAGGAGGGCACCTTTTGGGATGAGCACTGGGTGTTGTATGAAAACCAATTTGACAATAAATTTCATATATTGAAAAAAAAAGATTCTCTCTCTGTCTCTTTGTCTCTGTCTCGCTCTCTCTGCGCCCCTCCCCCATCATGCACACTTTCTCTTTCTAAAATAGATAGATAGATAGATAGATAGATAGATAGATAGATAGATAGATAGATAGATAAAAGTTAAAACTAAAAAAAGGAAAGAAAGAAGTATTGAAGCAGAGTCCCCCTGAGTGGAGACTACATCCCATAAATGAATCAGGTGCCTCATGGGACTATCTTGAGCTGCTGAAGGAATGTAATACCTACATTTGTGTCTGATTTATTGCCAGGGAGGAAGTGTGAGACTGGGGAGATGGGAGACCTTTGTGTTCCAAGTTTCTTACTCCTGCCTCAGAACGCTAATAAAAAGGAAGGTTTGCTTTTTCACAGAGCCAGTGGAAGCTTGTCTTCGTGTGGTTCTTGGGTCGATACAGATGGATCTACATGATTCCCATGTTAAACTGTTTGGTTCTACACATTTGTATTCAGTCTTCTTGTGGTTAGACTAGCCACTTTCCCTCAAGAATCTCAATGTTAGAATGTTTCAAACTCTATTATTAGCTGTGTGGCTATGACATCTGTATGAGTCTCACTGCTTTCTATAGTCTGAGACTATGTCACTGTGCATGTATGCTTAGAATTGTTATATCTGTTTGGTGTATGTTTCTTTTGTCATAATGTAAGAACCATCTTTACCGTGAACAGTAATTTTTTTTTTAACTCAAACTCCGATTAGTTCAATATTACTATAGCTATATCAGTTTTCTTTTGATTTGTATTTGCCCAGTACATTTTTCTTTAGCCTTTAATTTCAACATTTCTTTCTTCTAATGTTTTACATGTGTCTATTCTAAAGAGTATAAGGAACAATTTCACTCTTTTTCATTTTTAAATCTAGCCTAGAAATCCTTTTTAATTGGCAAGTTTAGTCCACTTATTACAGATATATTTATGTATTTATTTTTGTCATTTTTGTTTTTGCTTTTTCCTGTATTTTCTGTGTTTTTTCTTCCTGTCATCCTTTATACTGATCAACTTATTATTTCTCTTAGCTTAGAAGTTACACATTATAGTCCTATTCTTTTTAATGGTTGAAAAAAAATCTAACCTGCATTCATGCAATAAAATCAAAAGTTGTTCAGTGTATCTACATTTCTGATGAATGTTACGCCACTGTATAACAATTTACCCCCAGTCTGGCCCTTCCTTATTGTAAGTTATTATTTTTTAGTAGTGTACTATAGTTTTCATATTACTTGCTATAGTATTAGTTAGGGTTCTCCAGAGATATAGAGCCGACTGTGTGTGTGTGTGTGTGTGTGTGTGTGTGTGTGTGTGTGTGTATGTATGTATATAAATGAATATATACATGAATATACATATGGAATCTGCAGGTGGACTATTGGCAGGATTCCCTCTTCTGTAGAGGGGGGGGTCACTTTCTTCCTGTAAGGCCTTTAACTGATTGGATAAGTCCCATTCACATTATGGAGGGCAGTTTGCTTTACTCACAGTGTACTGATTTAAGTATTAATCACATCCAAAAAATACCTTAATCTCACCCAAAAAATACCATGTCTTGTGAGTGTATACAGGCTTCTGTGTGGTTTCCTGCCTTTGAAGCTAGGTGGACTGAGACTCATTTCTGACTAAGACAATGTGGAAAAAGTGATACTGTATGATTTCCAAGGTTAAGGTTGTAAGAAGCCCCTCACGTGCCATTTCGGTTTCTTGGACTATGTGTTCTGGGAAAGAAGGCCACCAGTGAAAAAGTCTAACTGTCCTAAAACATCCATGCTACAGGAAGCTCAAGCTAGCCATGTAGAGAGAAAGAGATGTTCTCCCAGTCTCACCTGTTCCAGCCATTTGAATTAAGTTGTCATACATGTGATTGAAAACATCATCTTGGATGTGTAGTCCAGTTGAGACTTCAGGTGATTCTAGTCTCAGATTGTTACTTAAAATCACTACATTTGTGGGGCGCCAGTTAAGCGTCCGACTCTTGGTTTCAGCTCATGTCGTGATCTCATGGTTCATGAGTTCAGGCCCCATGTAGGGCTCTGTGCTGACAGTTTGGAGCCTGCTTGGGATTCTTTCTCTCCCTCTGTCCCTGCCCCTCTCCCTCTTGCTCTCTCTCTCAAAATAAATAAACTTAAAAAAATTAAAAAAAAAATATGTGTTTTGGTGTTCTACAGTTTCATTATAATAAATCTACATAGGGACATTTCATTTATCAGTGTTTTAAACTCATTATACTTGCTGTATCCAAGGATTATATTTTTTTAATCAATTCTCAAAAATTCCGAAAACTTTCATATGTTATTTCAATTGCTGTCTTTCCGCTGATTCTCTTCTGATGTGATTATTGGTTATGTTGAAACTTCTCTCTCTTCCCTTCATGATTCTTAGCCTCTCTTTCATGTTTTTTATCTCTCTATCCTTCTGTGCTGCAATTGGGATTAAGTCCTCACATCTTATTTTAGTTCACAAATTCTTTTTCTGGATACAGTTTGAACCAACAATTGGGCTTTTAATTTCAATGCCTTTACTTTTAAATTCTGTACATTTTAATTTTTTTTTCAAACCTACCCATTCCTTTTAGATATTGTTTTATATGTTTTTCTTGATTTTAATTTTTCTTTTATATCTCTATTTTTATATATCCTTTCAAAGGCATACTGATTCTGGGGTCACCTGGGTGGCTCAGTTGGTTGATTGTCTGATTTCAGCTCAGGTCACGATCTCACAGTTTGTGAGTTCAACCCCGCATTGGGCTCTCTGCGGTTAGCACAGAGCCCTCTTTGGATCCTTTGTCCCCCTCTCTCTCTCTGACCATCCTCTGCTTGTGCGTGCTGATGTGCTCTCTCTCTCTCTTTCAAAAAAAAATTAAAAACATTAAAAAAATATTTAAAAACACACTGATTCTGTAGTTTCTTTCTAATAGTTCTGTGATCTGGAGTTTTTCATGTTTAGTAGTGATATTTCTTGTATCTGCTTCTGTAGTTCATTCTGAATAGTTTCTTGAGTGTGTCGTAATTTTGGATTGTAGTAAATCTTAAGCGGGGCTTCACTTAAAGACTTTTGTCTTCTCTGTGTTGGAAGTATGTCCCTCAGGAATGGTTTTGTGTCTGTTTCTAGCCAATTACCTCAGGGGTATCATTAACCTTGGGTCTAGGTTGTTTCTGACTTAGGGGATTCTGAACCCAACAGAAAGTATAAATTTGAACCCCAAATCCATGTGTGGCATGCCTATGGTTATGCATTTCAGGGAAGACTGTTTCAACCACCCAGATCCTAGGCCCAAACAGACAAGCTTGCTTGTCATTTCCCTAGCTAGTAGAAGGGTTTTTTTTTTTTTTTCTCTTGCAATGCAGGTGTAGATCTTTAAAGATTCTAACTTTATGTGAAGGTCTTAATTCTGTCTCCCTCCTGTTCCTGCATAGCTGTCAGAACATAAGCCCTTTGGGTTCCTGAGGCCAGCAAATCATCCCAAGGATTACCACTCTGATTTTTTACTTTCTCCTTCACTTTTGGCCCCTAGAGATTTCTGTTACATGTCTGTGAAATCAGATACACATTTAAAAGGGGAATGTGTGTGTGTGTTCTAAAGCAGGAAGTTTCTGTGGGTATTTAGTTCATGATATTGCTAGAAACAAAATTATAAATTATTTTGTAAAGCTACTACCAAGAATTTTTATTGGGAGGCGCCTGGGTGGGTCAGCCATTTAAGCATCCAACTTCGGCTCAGGTCATGATCTCACAGTCCGTGGGTTCGAGCCCCGTGCCTGGCTCAGTGCTGACAGCTCAGAGCCTGGAGCCTGCTTTGGATTCTGTGTCTCCCTCTCTGTCTCTTAAAACTGTGTCAGCCCTGTCTCTCTCTTTCTCTCTCTCCCTCTCTGTCTCTTAAAAATAAATAAACATTAAATTTTTTTTTTCTAAAAAAAGACTTTTTATTGGCCAACAGAGCAAGATTATGCCCATGCTCTGGAGGTTTACCTTTTCTTGTATCTAAGCTTCCCACAAAGATGCCTATCTGCGTGTCTTTTTCTTTCTGCTTTTCTCTCTCTTTCTTGTTGTTTTCAATAAGTCATTGTATTCTCCAGTAAGTGGCTGACTTTCTTTCTCATCTTGTCCAGGCCATTTATTTTTTTTAACTTATTATTTATGTATTTTTTCCACCTCAAAAAGTTAATACAGGGATTTCAA
Organism: Neofelis nebulosa; assembly: GCF_028018385.1. NCBI lineage: Eukaryota > Metazoa > Chordata > Mammalia > Carnivora > Felidae > Neofelis > Neofelis nebulosa. The sequence goes on along the minus strand of NC_080782.1, from coordinate 94,156,854 downwards.
CCAGGATATCAGAGTCTCCTAGTAGATCTTAAAGTTGATTTCTGCCATAGCAGCCTTTCTCCTGTTCTTAGTCTTTTCTGTGATTCCTAAAGGTAAGTCAAGTATAGTCCCTAGTAATGATCTGCCTCTAATTCCTAGAGGATAGTGACTGCGCCCAATTTGGAGCCAGGTCAGTAAACAGCACATAGGGTACAAAGGAAATGCTTTCTGACATGGTTGTGATATTCAACAGTAAAAGAAAAAAACTGCGTATGTACTTTAGAAATCAAAGTTTAGGGTAGTTATTGCAAAATGTATTTATCTGTGAAACTCAAGGTTTATTTTTAGGTAGTAAGTTGTTTCTTTTAGGATCATGCTGGTCAGAAACTGAGCAAGTACAGAAGCCATTGGGGAAATTAGTGAATTCCCTAAGTTTTGGCAGCATATGTAGTCTTGTTACGATCTTTACTTTTACTAAGTTAAACCTCAGGAAACTACTTTGTATATGCTGAGCTCTTCTTCTGTCTGCCAACAGAAAAGTTTCACAAGCAGGGTAGATGCATATCTACTAAATTATAGCCCAGAGGTTAAAAAGTTCAGAGACTGTTATGTCTAAAGCTCATGTTTTACATTTGAGAGATAAGTTATCAGTTCCTATAAAATAGGAGTGTATTCAACATAGTCAAGTTCTGATTCTATTTTCTTCCTCCATTTCTCCATGAATTCTACAGTCACTTCTTCCTGTAATAGGTGATGGGAAACTTTGCTCAAAATATTTCTGGAATTAAGTGTTTGTAAACTTCTGTATTTGTTCCCTTAGTTTTTCTCACTATTTAAGTTACTCACTAGATATCCTCCAGCATATATTTTTTCTTCCTCCCCTCCTCCCTACTCTTTCTCCCCTTATTCTTGCTCTTCTTCTTCTTCTTTATCTTCATCCTTTTTAATCTTCATCTTCTTCTTTTGGAATGAGAACCCCTGAGTTTACCTTGGCCTGTGGCCATAGAACTGGAGACTCCATTTCTCCCCTCTGCAGCTAGGTGTGGCTAATGGGATGTGAGCAACGGTGATGCAGGTACCTTCTGGTTCAGGATCTTGGGGTGGGAATAGGGGCTAGACAGCCACGTTGGTCTCTGTTTCATAAATCTGATCAGCCAAAGGTTACCCAAAGGTCTTGCAAGAAACCACAGGGAAAAAGAAGAAAGACTCATGGGCTATTGGAGAAAGAAAAGGGCTTTACAGTCTTTTGTTTTATACTTTTAAATATTTTTATATGCTTTAGATCGGATTTTCTTTTATATAATTCTATGTGAAAGAAGTTCTGTATAATTTTCATTTTCCATAAGTAGATGATTATAGTGTGATAAGGTCTATAATACAAGTATGAACAAGATTGTCCCCTATTCCTCCAAGGATAGGTCAGTTATCTTACTTTGGTTTGAAAATAAATGAAGTCACGGTCTGCACATAGTGTGATAATTTGCTGAATATGTTTTCTTTAAATAAGAAAGACTTTGAGGGTGTGAAAGGTGGACACTTTTTAGAATATTAGTTGGTGTTTCATGAGCAGTGATATTACTCTTATTTATTGAATGTCAGAATTTTATAAGGGAGCCGAGAACTCTGTTAGACAGATATAACCTGGGCCTGTTGCCAAATTGCTCTCTACAGTTAATATGAAAATCAATGAACAGGAATGTAGGATGTGCAGCATTAAGCAACAGAAATGTGTCCAGTGGTCATGCAAGTCTGCAAGTCTGGTCACTGGTCATGCAAGTCTGTTGAGAGTATATTCAGGTAAAACTCTTTTTGTGATATGTCTGTGGTAGGAGTACAAGGTGAGTCAACAACATTTTTGGTGCATATTAGCTGTCATTAGTAAGGGAACACAATTGGATTTTTTTTTTTTTTTCAGAAAAGGAAGTCCCTAGACTCAATTTTTAGCATGGCTTTGGTTGTTTTCTGAACATCTGCACTCAGGAGAAAGTTGAGTTGAATGATCACGCCTCTGTTTTTCACATAGCAAGTCACAGACTGTTTTTATACACATGGACAACCTAAGAATGCTTACTCCCACCCCAGTATTATTCTGTAGTCAGCAGATGAGGAGGGACCTTATAACTTAGGGATTTAGGTATGGCAAACTTAGGGCATTCAACAGGGGTGTGTAAGCTAGGCCTAGAGTCACAAATTGGCAATTTTAAAGGCCATTAGAAAGGGGAAAGTGGGGGCATCTGGGTGGCTCAGTCAGTTAAGTGCCTGACTTCATGATCTCACAGTTTGTGAGTTGAAGCCCCATGTCGGGCTCTGTGCTGGCAGCTTGGAGCCTGGAACCTGCTTCAGATTCTGTGTCTCCCTCTCTCTATTCCCCTCCCCCACTTGCACTCTGTCTCTCACTCTCTCAAAAATAAATAAACATTAAAAAAATTTTTTTAAAAAGGGAAAAGTGAGGGTACCTGGGTGGCTCAGTCAGTTAAGCATCTCACTCTTGATTTTGGCTCAGGTCATTATTTCAGAGTCATTGGATTGAGCCCTGCATTAGGCTCTGCACTGAACATGGAGCCTGCTTAAGATTCTGTCTCCCTCTGCCTCCCTTCTCTCCCTCTCTCTCTCTCCCTCTCTCTCTCCCTCTGCTCCTCTCCCCTTCTAGTGTCCCCCATCTCAAATAAAAAAAAAAAGAAGGGGGAAAGTGATAACATATATTTGCAAAATGTCATAGTATTTATTGAGTAAAATAAAAGGAGCCTATTTGTGCTCCATCAAACAGAAGAGGTGAATGCAGAATTGAAGACTGCAGAAGGGTCACAATATTTGTTCAAGAGAGTAAAATATTAGGGGTCCTTTTTTTTTAGTTGAGGTTTTAACTGAATACATGCTATGTAGTTCCATTGATTACAACTTGTGACAACTGTTTTTCTCTTTTGGGGGGCTTCCAAGTCATCAAATATTCCTGGAAGAGCTCCATGCTAATTTATGGGGAAGTGCAACCCCAGATGCTTCATTTAGCACTGTGCCAACCCTCTTTAACCTGCTGGGTTCCAATAGATGTGGCCCCCAGATGTCTTAGGTATAACTTTTAGCTGTGAGTCCTTCCTATCAGTAATTTTCCTGGTAAATGGTGTAGAGTTGGGAGAGCAGGAGGGGGGAGAGAAAGAAAACAGCCTTTCTTCAGGTTTATGTTTTTTTTAATACTTCTGTATGACCATCTTGAAAGAGAAGGTTGATTTGCTCATTTGTTTCAGGAGAACATTAGCTGTGTCCTCATTCAGGGCACAGAGGAAAGGAAATTTTCCTCCTACCACCTAGAGCTCATGGCTAATGTCCCTCCTCCAAGCAATGATTTTGGGTAAAAGTAGATTTGTGAAATTTTTATTTTTGGAAGGGATTATTGATCAAATGGTACTTGGTGGCCACCCCATCACCACTACTCTCCTTGTCCCCATCATGATAATGATGGTCTTGCCATCATGAGGGCTTTGTCGTAGAGTTTTGTAGTGGTAACTGATTGGAGAAAGGATAGAGATAGACAGACATACAATATGCAAATATGTATGAATATATATCATTGAATAATGAAAACATATAAATGTGCCAATGGTTGAACTGGTGGATGGATGTACGCTGGAAAGTGAGTGACTTATGACAAGTTGGAGATTTGGAACAAGGTTGGGGCTAGTCAAGCCCTGTGCCTCAGTGGCCCTAGACTTTGCATGGACTTTCTCCAGCTTTTCTGAGTGCCTCTGTGGTGCTTGGAACAGCTAGAAATGTCAGTGCACCAAGGATGGGATCATCCCAAGAGGATCACTCTATTGCCTCTTTCCTTTTCCAGATTGTGTGTAACTGGGCCACCAGATTGGTGCTGACAGCATGACTTTGGGTGACTCAAATTGTTTATAGAGACAGAGATTGGCAAAAAACATTTGCGCAGGTCCCAAATGCCCTAGGGGTGGCCCTTGCTAGAGACACAATTTTGGAAATAGTTTGTTATTAAAAGTCATGAAACTAGATGAGGTCATCTAGGAGTGAGTGTAGATAGAAAAGGAGCTCACACCAAAAGTCCTTGGGGGTTATAGAGTTGGCATGTTGACATTCTTGATTCTCTGTGTTGCATGCTTTCCAATAGAGATTTTCTCCAGCCATGATGGCAGACCCCCCCCCCCCTTTTTCTGACAGGGGTTTCCTTACCCAGATGGGCTGCAGTACAAAAACAAGGTCTTCATAGCAAATACAGGCAGGCACAGAATGTCACCTTCATGTAGTTCCCTAGCCAGATGGCTTTGAAGTTTAATTATTTTTCCTCTTCATTTAGCGTGGGTAGATAAAACCAATGTAAAAATGACTTATAGAAATAATTATTTAGGTAATCGCACTAAGATATTACTGTTGGGGTAAAGGAGAGAGGTTTTCTAGGGGAAAGAATAGACTGATGACTGCATGTACTTGGGAGGTAGGGTGTGGGTAGGGTGAGGCTGATTTTTTCAGCTTTTCCATTCACTTCTACTTATTTTGGTCCATTCTACTTGTATGGTTTCCTGGAGCCTGGATTTATTATCTGCATGAGCCAAAACAATTGAATAACTAACACTTTAGTTTTGGCTTTGTAGATATAGAACTGGCGTTTTTATCTGAATATTTTTTTTAACATTAAGCAGTTCCTCACTCTTCCTCCAATTGTCTGGAAGTTTTAGTTTTGGATCAGAATTATCAACACTTGTCTGAATTCTTTCCTTGACTATTTACATTAAATAAACACCTTCCCATCTTCCTGCAAGTCTAGAGACTTGCACCAAGGGGGTCCTCAGGATTTACTGATGTTCCTTGAGACCATGGTTTGGTATAGATTAAACACATATTAGGAATTGAAGAATGGCAATTTTCTCGAATTTATATATATACAAGCCAAAATCATTAAAATAATCACACACCCCACCCCCCCTTCCATGAAGGCAGAGCCCCTTGAATTAAATAGGTAAAAAATATCTTCCTTGTAGTCAGTAGTTTTGTACAAGACACAGTTAATTGGAACAGTTTTGGCTTTAAACCCAGTGAATTTGATGCTCTGGAACAATGCTTGAGGAGTTTCCATGTCAAATAAGCATTGGCTTCTCATGAACTTACCCTTGGCTTTCTGTGTCTGCTATATTCTAAGCTTTCCAAGATGACAACTTAGCACTTCGGTCAGGGAGATTTGCTGTATGTGAATGAGTCCATGCAGAGTGTCGGGAAACATTAATCACTCCAGGACTTCCCTCACTGTCCATTGGCTGGCTCACACACACAAAGGATCTCATGGGCCACTCTGAGAAGAAAGATAGGCAGTAGAAGAGGAGCATAACGCAGGGCCCTCTTCTGAGAGAGGAGAGCAAAGGCTACTATTGATAGTATTTGGGGCATGATCACAGGCCATGGGGAGAGTTTGCTGCTCATTTATCTCCAAAGTCCAGAGAATCATGTTCCTGGACAAAAGGAACATGCTTGAAGATAGGAGGGTACAGGAGGAAGTAAACTTGGAGGAAGAAAAGGTCGCTGGGAGGATGGGATGATGGGGGACTGGGTCACAGTTACTGTCAGATTCCTTATATATTTTGGCTATAGATTTGCAGCTTCTTTGATAGGTAAGCTGAACTCACCACTGTAGATGGCTAGAGGCTGAGATAGTTATTGGCTTCCTGTGAGATGTGGTCTTTGCAGGGCTGATCTTTGCAGGGTGTAAATGGGTAACTCAGTGATCAGGAGTCCATCAGCTAGGCAGTGTATATCATATGATCTCATATAATTAAAAGTACATTCCCCACTCATCTGTCTGGTGCTGCTTTGTTGATGTGTGTGTGTGCACATGCGCACGCTTATAGGGGTATCTGGGTTACCAGTCTATGAAGAGCCTGTAGGAGTTGCAAGCAGCATGAAGATACCCAGTATCTGAGGATAATAGAAGGAGGCTGTGGGTATTGGAAATGGGAGGTAGGGAAGGGAAGGGTACGATATAAGGGCAGAAAGAGTTTTTCTAATTTATAGTTTTGTCTGGGCTAGCTCTGACCATTGGGGGTCAGAGCTTCCTGAATGAGAAAGTAAAGTCCCAAGGCAAATAAGCCTGTATTGTTAAAGACATTTTTTCCCAAGTGGGCCTTTATTCATTTCTGTATTTTACTCTTGTCATTCTCCAACTAAATTCTTCTGAGTTGAGATATAAGGAAAGATGAGGTAGGAAATATCCAAGAGTGAGCTTGGGGAACAGTAGTTTTGCAACATATTAAAAAGGGGACTTCTGGGAATGTTGTTCTGTTGAAATAAATCCAACCATGTTTGCCTTTATGGAAAACAGAATCTTTTCTTCAACAGATTTTTCTCCCCAGCTGCTTAGAAGCCCTTAACTTCCCTTTCTTAGCCCTTTTAAGAGGGGGGAGTTTGTCAATTTGTCTTTGATTCCTGATTAGTCCTGGGAATCCTGATAGACATTCCACATGGAAAAAGTGTAATTTTTGAGCAGGGATTTGGGAACGTAGACACCTTTTTTCAGCCAAAGGATCACATCAAACCTGGCTCTGAAAAGCCCGAGACATAAAAACCTAAGAATGATCCCATTTCCTTTATGAGATCGCTAGTTCTGGAAAGGACACTTCTTCCCCGGCAGGTGATGTGGAGGAAAGCAAGTTTGTGGGCTGTGGATTACCATAGGCCTCATCTGAATCGTGGTCTGAGGAGCCCACTTGAGTGCCTCTCAGCCTCAGCTTGCTCATCTGTAAAATAAAGGTTATGATACCCTCTTAGCCATGTCATTGTGAGGATTAAATAAGATAATGAGAGCAAGAGAGAGACTGGATAGTAAAGGGTTGGGGACAGGGACTGTGTCCTGACCCTATTACCTGCAAGCTGGGGAACCTCGGCCAAATCACCTATTCCTTTCCTGTCTCCCCTTTGCATCTGTAAAGTGCTGACAATAGTTCCTACTGCACAGACTTGTTAGGAATAAATGAGATAATAGAAGCAGAGTACTTAGAAAACTGACTCATCGTAAGATGGGATTGTTATTAAAATGATTTTCACATAGGAGTGTTCAATACAGGATAGCTACTAGAATTATTTGTAGGCAGATATGTTGGGTAACTCTTTTTTCTCATTCGGGTCACAATGGACATTTCACAAAGGCTTCCTTTTGCTCAGAATTTCCACCAGTTCAGTCATGGATTTTCCCCGTTCTTTGCTCCAGATCACTGCATCTTGTGTTTGAATGACCTCATTCCCTCCTGCAGATGATTGGCAGTGGTCTCTGCCTTCCTTTCCAGGATCATAGAGCAATTGTCCTTTCAGTGTCCCACCTCTAAGCTTATAGGCAATAAACTCCATTCACCTATGAAGCCACACATTGTTGACTTGTATTCCTCCCCATCCTGTCCTTCCCCCTCCTCTCCCTTTTTGTCCTCTTACCATTTTTACAATGCCCCAGCCTAATAAATGAGTTCAGAAGGCAGCCCTGCCAGTATTTCCAGAGCTCTATTTTGTAGGTAAAAGACAAAGATTATTTCCTATAGCACAATTAGAGTTAGGCTGGCAGATAAAATCCTCCACTCACTGATTGTGACTGATTAGTGGTCCTTAAGTGCCAACCATGTATTTTGGCACTTTTAACTGTTACTTCTTAAAACACTGTATTCCTTTGGGCGCATTGACTTTAGTGTATTAAGAATTACTTAGGCGGTTAGTGAGAGGCAACGGAGCCTTTCTTCCTAGAGTCAAAACCACCCAGAAGTATAATGGACCATTTTACCAAGGAAGGGTGATAGACTGTGCCTCCCTCTCTTCCAGACAGATTCTAGAAATTCTAGTTCTTCAGAAGGAAAACCTGGGCTGCAAAGGAGTTAATGTAGTAGATAACACTGGGTAAAGTGCATTTTTGAAAATGTGAGGTAGGGGATCTTCCCATTTCCTCACTTTGCTTTGGAAAACAATGAGAATGTCCAGAAAGGAAAATGTTCACATGTGAAAAATGAAAACACCTTACGTTTGTGAAGCATAGGTTACTCAGTGGGGGCTTAGGCAAATTACTCAATTCCTTTGAACTTTATTTTCCATTTGATAAAATGAGAATAATAATATCTACCCAGCTTATGTTTTGAGAATCAATATATACATATTACTTTATAGATATATAGACATTACATATCTATTTATCTCTCTATCTACTTTAGATACTGTAAAGTCCCATTTAAGGAATTACATTTCTCAAAGTGTTCTCCCATACCTGACATGTTTTATTTTCTCTCATTTATTTATTCAACAAATATCTACTGGGAGATGGTCATGTACCAGGGACTGTGCATGGTATTTGGGACACTGACATGACCCTCTAAGAGCTCATGGCTTGGAGTTTTTAGGTGTGCATGTGTGAGGGGAGGGATACAGATGTGTAAAAGAACACTGAAATACTAGGGAAATACAGAGTATTGGGTTTTTCTCAATTATCCCAATCTATAGGTTGAGAAAACTTGAGGCATTGGAGTTAAAGTTGAGCAGATTCCATGGCTATTAGTATGTTTTATTATATTAGCTCGTGTTTCCTCATGAGTTTGAGACCTGCTGAAGACTCAGAAGGACAGTGGCTGGCTGCTATAGGTCTGTATTGGGTGAGGGTTGGGGGATGGAGTGTTTCTTCCATAAATATATTCAGGAGAGTTCTCCAGTGAGTCCCACAAAGAAAACAGCTGGGAAGTACTGAGCAACTTGATCTCCAGAGGGCACTTCCAGCCTGACCAGTATATGAAAACATCGTAAAATCACTCCTTGTCTCCAGGTATAGTGACTCTTGGGATTCTGAAGGTTGTTCTGAAGGGCCTAGGGGAAATGCCTCTCCAAGTGTCTTGAAGCAGATCCTCTGGGGATGCAGAGTTGGACTTTAAGCTATTTTTGTTATAATTGTGTGTGTGTGTGTGTGTGTGTGTGTGTGTGTTACAGCTTTTTTCACCTGTAAAATTGGCTCAGTAATTATTTGCCTCAAATTCTCATTATCTCATCCCAAAAACTGATTTTAAAACTAAACCATTTGTTTATATATCTATAATTGCATCATGATAGCATTCTTAAAACATTTATCACCATAGTAGACATTAGAAATATTGAGGCCAATCTAAACTACTCCCTTCCATTTATTGTTTAATAAACAAAACAAAGCATGTAATAAACTCACAGTTTAATTCCTGCAGTAAATTTCTTTGGCTTGACATCCATAGTGGCTTCCATTTTCTGACTGTACTTTGAACTAAAACAGATCTTCAGACCCACAATAATGAAGTTTATACTCCTCTCCACCCCCCCCGCCCCCGCCCCGCCCAGCACCTTTTGCTTTCACTTATTGGAATTTCCCACCCAAGTCTTTTCAAGTCATTTGCTTGTCTATCCTTGGACCCTGTCCTCTGAACCTTGCTGTTAGTGGTAACATTTTGCTGCTTATGGGACCCTAGCTTGGAGAGACGTTTGTTACATAGTTCGGCTAAGAATTCTCCTATGTTGTTTTTTCTTTTCTTTTTTTAAATTTTATTTTAGAGAGAGACAGAAAGAGAGAGAGAGAGTCGGGTGGGGGCAGAGAGAGAGAATTCCAAGCAGCCTCCACGCTCAGCATGGAGCCTGACATGGGACTTGATCCCATGACCCTGGGATCCTGACCTGAGCAGAAATAGAGTCAGATGCTCAACTGACTGAGCCACCCAAGTGCCCCTCTTTTCTCTTTTATTTTTCTCTCTTTTTTCCTCCCTCCTTTCCTTGCTTCCTTCCTTCCTCTTCTTCATAGATTCCTAATACTTGTGTCATTGTTATGTCTCATATGCTTGCATGCTTTACTTAGAATAAAGAATTTTCAGGCATTTTACCTGATTCCATGTGTCAGCTTGGACCAGAGGACTAAGTATACCTTAGTCTGCCCTTCCTAATCACTGATAGGGTAGGTACAGAATAGCAGATTAAGTTCCCAAGTGGGACAGAAAACATAAATAATTTTAGGGAAAAAAATCACCAGAAAATTAAAAAATAAAGTTTATCACACTTCCATTATGAAAGTGTGTATGTGTGTATATATATATATATATCCTGTCTCCTATAGACAGGAAATGTAGAGGAATTTTTAAAAATCACTTAAAGACAGCAAATATTTCACATTTCTCATTATTTTTTATGGTTTTGTATACATGTGTATTTTATATAATTATGATAATAAACTTTGTATATTGCTGTTTTCACTTAACATGACAACAGAATTGTTTATGTTTTTATGTATTAAGCATAATTTTATTTTTTTATTGTTATTAAATTTTTTTTAAAGTTTATTTTGAGAGAGAGAGAGACAGTGCAAGTGGGGCAGAGGCAGAGAGAGAAGGAGAGAGAGAATCCCAAGCAGGCTCCGTGCTGTCAGTGCACAGCCTGATGTGGGGCTCAAATCCATGAAACCCCAAGATCTTGATCCAAGTTGAAACCGAGAGTCAGACACTTAACTGACTGAGCCACCCAGGCATCCCTAAACATAATTTTAAATGAATATATAACTGGCCATTGAGATTTTGTGAGTGGCACTTTTTTTTAATTACATTAAACATTTTTTTTATTAAAACATTTAGTTTTTATAAAGTATCCACCATTATTATTAATATTATAATAAACATCTTAGGCTATAAAGAAGTTTTTATGTTTTGGATTATGTCTTTAGTGTGGCTTCCGAGATGTGAATTACTGGCTTAAAGCATAGAACATTATGATCCAAGAAATGAAACTTGGAAAACAGAATGTGATTCATTCCTTTACATTTGCCCAATATGAGCCTATGTTAAAACATGTTGAATAGTGCTGAAGCCAGGCTGCCTGTGTCCTCTTCCTGGCTCCATCCCTCTCTGTGTAACTTTGAGTAAGTTACTAACCTCCATGTCCCTCCGTTTCCTTATCTGTGAAATGCTTGTAAAATTATTATGACGTTTAAATGAGCTAATTTCTGTAATGTGCTTAGAATGTCGTCTGACACATAGTAAACACTATATAAATATTAGCCATTACTGTTATTAATAACATCAAATGGGAACTGTAAACAAGTTGTGAATTTCTCAGAGTGCCTGGTTCTGATAGATAAATCCAGGAAAGGACTACTAGAGCCATGGGAAGTGCAGAGGGAAACCTCTCAAATAACAAGATATGGGGATAGACTGATGGAGACAGAATCATAATATTTTGTATTTGTGAAGGGCTTCACAGTTTACAAAGTCCTTGATATTGGTACTCAACCCCTTCCCACTGCCACACATTATGTCTGTGAGGCATAGGTCATGTTAGTTCTATCTGATAGATAAGAAAACTGAGGCTTAGAGTTAGGAAGTGGCTGAACAAGAATCCATAGTCACTAAGTGGAAGAGCTAGGTCTTGACTTAAGTCTTCTTTTTTTATTATAACAGTTGATTACAAGGGTGCCTGGGTGGCTCAGTCGATTAAGTATCTGACTTCGGCTCAGGTCATGATCTCACAGTTCACGAGTTTGAGCCCCGCATCGGGCTCTGTGCTGACAGCTCGGAGCCTGGAGCCTGCATCAGATTCTGTGTCTCCTCCTCTCTCTGCCCCTTCCCTGCTCACGCTCAGTCGCTCTCTCTCTCTCTCTCTCTCTCTCTCTCTCTCTCAAAAATAAATAAACATTAAAAAAAATTTATAACAGTTGATTACAATACAGAATCAGAGTCTAGGTAAGCTGAATATGAGTGGATTTATACAAATTCTGGAATAATTGAATAAAAGGGAGAGGTAATTTTAGGATAAATAATAGGGAGTTTTACTATTTGCTTACCTATAAAAGTGGAAGGTGCTGAATTTATAAATAATTTCCTCAAAGGATAAATTCTGGAGTAAATACCACAAATGACATCAAAAACTTTGAGAGCAAAATTAATTCTCTTAAAATCTTTTGTTTGACAGCCATATCATGAGGTTAGATCCATAATAATTTCTTACCGCAAAAGTTGTTTCTCCTAACCCTTACACAAGTGTGAAGGATCATGAGGTGTCTTTTGTTAAATTAGATACAGACCAAAGAGCTCATATTAATTACTAAAACTTTGAAACTAAGCTTCTTTACATCTTTTTGGGAGGTTCAGCAAGAAGGAAAAGCATAATAGTAGTTTAATTCATTAGTTTGCTTCATCAACACTCAGCACTTTCTTGAGGGTGAGACACAGAGTGTCTAATGAAAGAACTAAAGGTGCTTAGTGATGAAATTTTCTGGGCAGTTAACCAGTTGCATCCTTCCAGATTATGAATAAGGAGCCTGTGGTAAGTAACACTATAGCAACTCTATACTTCCCTGTGCCTTTATGGAAGAACTTAAAAAACTGAGTTTTGGAGGTGGACACAAAGTTTTCATTTGGTTTCATTTTACTGAAACCAACGTAATTCTAATGTGACCTTTCCAGTGCTGAAATGCTGCTCCCCTGCATGGCCTCAGAGTGGCACATTGTCCATCTGTGTTGTATTAGAAGGAAAGACCAACATTTTTTGGCTTCACATTCATGGTGGCTTAATTTTCAACAGAAAGGGAAGATTTAAACAAAAGATTTCTTGTAAGGAGAGCCTTTTTCTCCTTTATTGTTAAATATTGTAAAAATATAAGCTTTTCCTCAAGTTGGTATCATTGTACTACCACCCTTAATAAAAAGAAAACAGAATAGAAAATCTAAATAGCCCTATGTCTATTAAAGAAATTGAATTTGTAATGAAAAACCTTCCCATAAAGAAAAGGAAACAGGACGCGACTTGATGAATTAACATTTTGCTTTCAGAAACTGGTTTGTGTATTTTGGCAGTTAAATCAAATTCTCCTCAACTCTGGAACAAAATGAAGGTCCATTTAATGGCAGCTATGGCAGCTAAATGGAGGTGTGGACACATAACTGATGAGAGACACTGACTGTGGCACCTTCGTAGAGGGTTCTCTTTCAGCCTTAGCTTTCAGATGGCTAGATGGTCACCTAAAGGTGTTTTCCTCTTTTTTGCCTTTTATTTTTTTTATTTTATTTTTTTTATTTAAAAAAAATTTTTTTTTCAACATTTTTAATTTATTTTTGGGACAGAGAGAGACAGAGCATGAACGGGGGAGGGGCAGAGAGAGAGGGAGACACAGAATCGGAAACAGGCTCCAGGCTCCGAGCCATCAGCCCAGAGCCTGACGCGGGGCTTGAACTCACGGACCGCGAGATCGTGACCTGGCTGAAGTCGGACGCTTAACCGACTGCACCACCCAGGCGCCCCTCTTTTTTGCCTTTTAAAAAAAAATTACTGAATTGAATGGTCACTTTAGTGTGTGAAAATGCAGTTCACATATCCTCAAAAAAAAAAATGCGTAACACAAAGACAAACAGTGAATGCAAAATTGATATCTTGAACTGTGTGTGACTAAGCCTGTGAATTCTGACCGTCAATGCACATGACAGTCATGAAGAGCTGAGTTCACATGCACTGTCTTAGGGAAAGCCATTTTCAACACTCTTCACCCCAATTTCAACCTTTGTCACTGTCCTGAAGACATCCAGATTTATAGTTACAGTCATTTTTTAGTCTTTTTTATAGTTATAGTCATCTTTTAGTCTTTTTCTCAAGATTCATCTTCCTAGTGCATGTCTTTTATCTAGGTGTCACAACAGACTTTAAAATCAAGATGTCTATATCAGATAAAGGGCTAGTACACAAAATCTATAAAGTAGTCACCAAACTCCACACCCAAAAAACAAATAATCCAGTGAAGAAATGGGCAGAAAACATGAATAGACACTTCTCTAAAGAAGACATCCAGATGGCCAGCAGGCACATGAAAAGATGCTCAACGTCGCTCCTCATCAGGGAAATACAAATCAAAACCACACTGAGATACGATCTCACACCGGTCAGAGTGGCTAAAATGAACAAATCAGGAGACTATAGATGCTGGAGAGGATGTGGAGAAATGCACTGTTGGTGGGAATGCAAACTGGGGCAGCTGCTCTGGAAAACAGTGTGGAGTTTCCTCAAAAAATTAAAAATAGATCTATCCTATGACCCAGCAATAGCACTGCTAGGAATTTACCCAAGGGATACAAGAGTGCTGATGCATAGGGGCACTTATACCCCGGTGTTTATAGCAGCACTTTCAACAATAGCCAAATTATGGAAAGAGCCTAAATGTCCATCAACTGACGAATGGATAAAGATGTGGTTTATATATATAACGGAGTAGTACTTGGCAATGAGAAAGAATGAAATCTGGCCATTTGTAGCAATGTGGATGGAACTAGAGGGTACTATGCTAAGTGAAATAAGTCAGGCAGAGAAAGACAGATGTTTTCACTAATGTGGATGCTGAGAAACTTAACAGAAGACCATGGGGGAGGGGAAGTGGGGGAAGTTACAGAGAGGGAAGGAGGCAAACCATAAGAGACTCTTAAATACTGAGAACAAACTGAGGGTTGGTGGGGGGGGGTGGGGGAGAGGGGAAAGTGGGTGATGGGCATTGAGGAGGGCACCTGTTGGGATGAGCACTGGGTGTTGTATGGAAACCAACTTGACAATAAATTCTATTTAATATAAAAAATAAAAAAATAAAGTTTTGTAACTTCATATTGTTAAAAAAAAGGTCAAGATGTCTAAAACTGAAATTTCAATTTCCACCTACAAGTTTACGTCTTATTGGTAATAGCATCTTAATTATTCCAATAGCTCAGTTTGGAAATCTAGGCATTCACCCAGCCATCTCCTTTTTGTCCAACTTTCAGCCAGTTGTTAGGAGAGTATGATGTACTGCATCTGCAGATAATTGACCTGTTTGGGATAGATTCCTTAGACTTCCATAACCTGTAAGTTTTCAAATACTCTTCAACTACAAATATTATTGTCCCATAAAATATAGACAAATTTAACTTTATGCTACTAAAGATGAGAAAATAAAAAGCTGCATCAGAGGGGAAAACATGGGCAGTCAGCTGGTCTCACTCACTGGCTAAACTACTCCTTCCAACAAAATGTGCATGTGTTAAGTTACCAACTTAGCAAGATGGTACATTACAGGGAACCCTTACAGATTTAACTTTCTGGGCTTGGCTAAGTACTATGGCCCTGAAGGTCCATGAAATTTATTAATTTTGGTAGGCCAGCAAGACAAAAACATTTCATGAAATGACTCCAGCCAGTACTCCAGCCGGCACTCCAGCCAGCATACGAACTGGTCAACAAGGGAAGGATTAAACTTCAGTGAAAGTGGAAAAGACAGTTAACTTGTGGTGCAAGGATATGCATAGGAAACATAAATGGAAATGGGATGTGGAAAAATCCAGGAGTGCGTACAGATATTTCTTTGAAGGGCTAATGGAGTTAGCTCCAGTTTTTTCATTTGTATCATAGTGCTTTTAGGGGAGAAATTCTATGCAAGAGGTGCATTGGTAAATATGGGATTCTTGAATGTTCAGGGATATATTCCTTGTGAATGGTAAGGGTCTATAGAACCCTGTCATGAATTTTTAAGGTTGCTTACAAATATCAAGATCTATGATATTTTGAAGTATGCATGTATATATCCATGCATACATTATATATGTATATACTTAACGTATATATGTATATATACAAACACACATGGATATACATATATACACATAAATAAATGCATGTGAATTTCCTTGATTTTTTTTTTGTACTCTTGTGTATTGTTGATGAAAAATCTCAGTCCTGCAATTTCTGTTATGTACCAATTCTGACATGAAACAACTAAATTAATCCCTGGCCCTGTCTAAGGCTCCCAACAATTGTAGTTGTTTATTTTTCCTGTTAGAAATTGAATTTAGCCCACCAGTATATTTCATAAAGATCTGCAGATTGTAATTGCTTTCTGGGTGAGTTGGGTTGGGTTTGAACCAATGACTTATGTGGTAAAAAGCTCTTTTTTCAGTCTCTTGATCTATCCATTTGCCTGGTTACAATCTCAAAGTTGAAAAAATGTCTTAAAAATAATTCTGTGGGTTGTCTTGATCATCGCATTGGTATGTCCAAATACAAAATTAATTTATAAAACAATTCTGCTTGAAAGTGTCTTTTTACCCTTCATGTTTTAGGACATTTTTTTAAAAGCAAGTTTTAGGGTAGGAGTCAAGAAATTGGCAAGTATAACTTTCCAAATGTTATGTAAAGTGCCTTTTATTTGGTAGGAGGGATAGATTCTTTTGGTCTAGATATTTTATCCAAGTGCTGTTCTCCATAAACAATCACAAGTTTATTTTGCAGGGAACTAAGGTTCCCAAATGCAGCATGGAGTAGCTCTAAACAATAAAATTTACTGAGAATTTCAGGCCACTGTGAAATCTCAATGTCCTTTAAAAATTGAAATAAGGGAAAAATAGTATGATGGTGGTCTTTAAGCATTTACCCTTTGGTCTGAGCATTTCCCATAGGAATAAAGAAAAAACAAACACAGGAAGACTTATTTTCTATGGCTTGTCAATATGGATATCTGAAGCTTGATTGATTTTTGTGGGGATCAATGAGGTCATGCGTAAAAAGCTGATGAATTCCTAGACCTTGTTGCTTTAAGCATTATGTAAACTAGACCATATTCTTCCCCAGGAGCTGTAGTCTGGTTACAATTCAAGGTCTCTGTAATTAATTCATGACCCAACAGTCTTTCTGGTGGAAAATTGAGCTCTTCCTTTTTTTAGTGAGAAAGCATTCAGGAATTATTAACTTGGGTAGATACACTGAACAATAACTCTCCCCAATCTGGTCTGTCCTTCATGTGCTGCTACCAATGCTTGCTCACAGCTTCAATTGTGGCAGGGTTTCCTTTATGGCAGCGTTCCATCCAATTAGATTCATCCTTGAGTCTATTTTCTCTACTTCTCCCACTCTCAAGGACTCATCTCCCTCCAGTGGCCCTGCTATCCGATCCATCTGAAGTTCTATAGACTCTATCTACAGTATGGATCCTGACTGGTTAATTATCTCTGTTTCCATTATCATCAGCCTTGTTCAGGCCACGATTTTCCCTCCCCTGAATCATTGCTAAGCTTCCTCACTGGAATTTCTGCTTCCATTCTTATCCTTTGCAATCTTTTCTTCATTTGGCAGTAGTCAACTTTTTAAAGAGTGTACATCAAATTATGGCTCTCTTTTTTTTTCCCATCCCACTAAGCTTAAAATTCAAATTTCTTAATCCTTCATGATTTACATCTTATATCAACCTGTGCCCCTTTCCTCCTAGACCACTGTGCTGTAGGCACTCTGGTTTTTTGTTTTTGTTTTTGTTTTTGTTTTTGACTCCTCAAAAGCACTAAACTTAAGTCTAGACCTGTGTACTCGGCTTTCTCTGTGCCAAGGAATATCCCTTTACTTCCACCCCACTCCCCACCAGATATTGCATAGCTAGCCCCTTCTTGCCATTCAGATCTGTGTCAAATGATACATCCTCAAATGTCTTTCTCTCTGACCATCCAATCTAAAGTAACCATCAGGTCACTCTCAGACAAATCATTCTATACTAATCTTTTGAGTAGCAGTTAATACCATTTTATTCTCTCTCTCTATCAGGAATCTACTTTTTGTCTTTCTTCCTCCACTGGAATGGATTGTAAGCTCCATGAAATCATGAATCTGTCTTTAAGTTTTAGTGCCTAGTACTATGAGCTTGGCACACAGTATGTGCTCAAGAAATGTTTGTTGAATAAATGAATAAACTTATAGCATCTAGGCTAGTTATTAGTCATCAAGGCTAGAAAAGACGAGTTTCCTCATTTTTCTGCCAGAACCACACAACCCTGTTATTGCTTAAAACAAAACAAGACAAAATAAAACTCCATTATCATCCTTTATTTTCTGTTCTCACTCTGTACTCTGATCCACCCCCTTGCCCCTTCCAGTCTAAGGCATGTCACCAGCCTCCTGCTTGGACTATATGACATTAAACTCTTAATCCTTCAATCAACCTTGCTTTCATTATATGTATTCCCTATGTAAAAAACTTTTAACATTTCCCAAGTCTTTAAGAAAAGGGAATTTATTAAAATACTATTAAAAATGTTAAAACAACATTTTAAAAGAACTAAGAAAAGAAATCACACTTAACCAGGATCCTAATAGGGATTGTTTTTCCTTTCTCAACATTCATGTTCCAATCTAGTCACACATGGAATATTCTTACATGGCCATAATAAGTGTGTACACTTCTCTGTGTTATGCATTTTTATTTCATATTTCATAAACAGTTTCATGTTATTCCATAGTTTTCCTATTTTGTTTCTAATGGTCACATAATGTTCCATTGATTATGTGTTGTAATTAACTGTCTAATAACAGAAGAGTGGCTGGACTAGTTCCAGTTTTTTGTTAATGTAACAGCCACTAATATTATTGCAAAAATGACTTTTTTCAGTTATTTCTTTTGGAGAAATTTCAAATAATAGAATTAATGGGCCAAAGGTTATGATCAGTGTGTGTGTGTGTGTGTGTGTGTGTGTGTGTGTGTGTGTGTGTCTATGTGTGTTACTAAGTCCTAAATTCTCCTCTAAAAAGCTTGTACAAATTTTCAGTGCCATAAGCCATGTGTAAATATTATTTTTTCTGAAATTTGCATGGATTAGGTTTCTTCCTTTGTAAATTTTTCATTAATTTAACTGTTTTCTTATTGTTTTCATTTGAAGTTTTATATCTTATTGCAAGTTATAAGGTTTAATGTGTTTCCATATATTTGCTTCTTATTTGTATTTTCCCTTGTGTGAATTCAGTGTTCACACCTTTTGTCTATTTATTAATAAAGGTCTTGGTGTTTATATTTATATTAACCCCTTCTTGAACTCAGTTTTTGCCATATTTGTCTGCTTCTGTCTTTCCCCCATTGTGCCCCCAAACCACTCATCAGCTCAGCTTTGTTGACTCACTTTTATCAGGTGATGTGATGGACAGGTTGATGTTTATTCATACTGCTGTGACTTTTGCAATCTTGTTTCTTTTTTTAAAAAAATTTAATGTTTGTTTGTTTAGAGAGAGTGAGAGAGAGAGAGAGAAACAGAGCATGAATGGAGGAAGGGAAGAGAGAGATGGAGACACAGAGTCTAAAGCAGGCTCCACGCTCTGAGCTGTCAGCACAGAGCCTGACAAAGGGATGGAACTCACAAGACGTGAGATCATGACCTGTGCCTAAGTCGAATGCTTAACTGACTAAGCCACCCAGGCACCCCTGCAGTCTTATTTCAGTTAATTTTTTTAAAGTTTATTTATTTTTGACAAAGAGAGAGAAAAAGAGAGCACGAATTGGGGGTAGGAGCAGACAGAGAAAGAGGGAGAGAGACAAGCCCAAGCAGGTTCCACACTGTCATCACAGAGTCCAAAGAGGGGCTCAGTCCCACCAACTGTGAGATCATGACCTGAGCCCAAATCAAGAGTCAGACAACTGACTAAGCCATCCAGGCACTCCTTGTTTCACTTGATTTAAGTGAAGTAAATTCCTTCCTTTCTTTTCCAATTCCTTTTATATCCATAAAGTCCTAGATAATGATGACTACCCTGATTTCACTCTCCTGACTTCTCTCTTCTCTTGCAATCACCTGGAGCAAGATAGCACTTCCAGTGATAAAATGTTAGATTTGGGACTTAGGATCTCTAAAAAAGAGATGAATATTCTTAATTGATAACATTCCCACTTTCCACTTTAACACTCTAATGTTGGCTCACTCATAACTTCTCTCCCAGAGCCTTGGGTTAACTAAAATGGGTAAGAGTGTGTGGAGGGGGTGACAGGTCAAATGTGATCTATGCAGTAGTGTGTTTAGGTTTTGTTGTTTTATATTGTTATCTTTATGGCAAGTGTTATACACCCACTATGAGAGAACAAATAGGTTTGTCATCTGTCTTTCACAATTTATATAGCGTATTTAATGTAGTAACTATATTTCTAATAGACAAAAGAAAATTTTCTTCTCTGGAAAATGAATATATTTCACTAGGATCTTATGGGAGCCAATGTTGACATGTTGGTCTCATGTGTTACTTGTATCTCACACATTGGATTACAGGCACTTTGATGATATTAAAACAGTGATGATGTTTCTCACATCCTCCTTCCTATTGTCCACAGGGTTGAGCACATATAAGGTGCTTGGTAAATACATCCTGATCACTTGCTAATTCCTTTGAAGCTGGTGGGAGATCTTTAAGAAACTGTTCTGAAAGGTGTGACCTAAGATGGCATGTTGCTCCCCCCATGTATGTGGTAACCTGAAAAAGCATGGTCCTTGTTTTCCCAAGAGTAGAACAAGAAAGGAAGGAGAGTTAGAATGGAATTGAGGAGAAAGTCAAGTGAATGAAAATGAAACATTTTAAACATAACCTTTGACTTTTGAATTTCAATTTTTTTTAATGTTTATTTTTGAGAGAGACAGAGACAGAATGCAAGTGGGCTAGGGGCAGAGAGAGAGGGAGGGAGACACAGGATCCGAAGCAGGCTCCAGGCCCTAAGCTGTCAGCACAGAGCCCGACACGGGCCTCGAACTCATGAGCTGTGAGATCATGACCTGAGCCGAAGCCGGACACTCAACCGACTGAGCCACCCAGGTGCCCCTGACTTTTGAATTTCAAAAACCAATCTATAAAAAATGACTAGGTGCATCTTAAAAAATAAAAATTGCCTGAAAGTGACCGACATCAACTTTATTCATGTAAAAGCCTCCTTTCTCCCAGTACATCCTATCATTTATAGCATAGCATGCCATTTATAGTTCTCTTACAAAGAGCACAGAGGAGAAAACATACAAAGATCTTTCCTGGAGCATTTTAGCAAAGGGAAAAAGTCAAATTATGAGACTCAAGTGGAAGATTTTTAGGTTAGTAAAACCTGAGGTCCTCTGGTCTAGCCCTGTCATTTAACAGTTGAGGAGTCTGACACCCAGAGAAGTGCCTTGACATAGATCATAGAATTAGTGAGAAGAGCAGAAATAACATGGAATAAAAGGGTACTGACTTCCATGTAAGTGTTTTTATTTTTAACACTACATTTTACTGTTTTTAATTTTTTAAACAAATTCTTATTTTACAAGAAGGAATGTATAGTTAATGGAAAACAATTTGAGATCCATTAATATCTCTTTGTTAATAATGTTCCAGCTATGAGTGCCAGGAAGACCTCAAGGCCATTTATCAGACCAAATTATTACTGTGTGTTGAGGGTCCCTAGGGTCACTTGACCTTCATCATTGTACCTCATGGGGCAGATAAAGCTGATACTAATGGTTTGTAAATACAGCGGCCATGCACGATTGCTTAATAATTTATTACCTTAATTATAAAGTGAATCTTCAATAAACTTTAATTGTAAACAGTGAATTGCTAGCTTTTTACAAGCTGGAGAGCACTCAGGTACAACTGGGTGAACCTTTAGAGAATAGTCATTTTATTCCATAGGGGTGTAGAAGTTGAAGCGAATGATTGTCATTTAGCCTGAGTTACTGGGTTTTCTTTTTCAGAACTTGATGACAGGCCTTTTCATCTTTCTATGGAATTGGCTTCCTCTTAGCTTTGAAAATACATTTCAGAATATAGATTAATCAGGTAAATTCTGGATGAACCCAGTAGAAGAAACCAAAAAAATATGACAGTGTTTGGCTCTTTGAGAGACTTTTCAGTCAGATGTAGTCGCTGTATATATATTATTTTCTCTATTTAGTTTCCAATGCCAATGCTGGGGATTTTCATTTTTTTCAATTGAAATTTAATTCATGAAGAACAAAAGAACTTCTTTTTAATAGATTTATTAATGGCTTTCAGCCTCTCTTTCTGGGTATCAGTTAGTGATTGAGGTGGTCTGACATTACTAGGAAGGGAGTAGTAGACTGGGCACAGTTTCTCATTCTGCTTACTGCCTAACCTTGTACTAGTTTCTCATCAATTAAATAGGGCAACAATACTGACATTCCAGGGTTCTCTGACTCATTGAAAGACCCAGCTCATTCCAGGAAGACATGTAGGCAGGGTCTAGACCCCAAACATCCGGATGCTGTGATTCTGAGTCCTGGAGTATAGTAACCTGTGAATAGCTGGCATCCACATTTCCTGGGCCTTCCTGGGAAGGAGGATATTCTGATCCCATTGGTTCTTTGGAGAATGGCTTTCTCTGATATCTCAATTTCTTAGTCCGTAAGATTCCAAATAGTAGAAGTTGTCGTTGTCTTTTTACCCTTATATCCCAAAAAAGTAAATACATTTTCTTTTTTAGTTTAATCGTTGAGTTACATGATAGAGGTAGAAATATAAGTTGAACATGTTTTCCTATTCCCCAGGGTTATGATTAGGATTTTACATTATCCTCAAAAGTAAATTTTAAAGCTAAATTTAAGGGAAGAACAAGTTATTTTTTTAACTGTGCATTTGTATTTTTCTCTCATTGTTTTTCCCACAGCTAATGTCTTTTGTTGTTTTGGCTTCTTCCTTTCTCCAGGTGTAGTTTAGCAGACAGACAAACTTGGTGTCATAGCCCCCTGGTTTATACATTTCATATTGCTAGAACTTAAATAACTGATAGTTGGAGAAAGAAGAGTGTTTTCAGGCATATTGTTAGCACTTAATTAGAACAGGTTTTGTTTTTAGTCTAAGAAAGGCACTGGAAAGGTATTCTATAATTTTGATTTGAAGTTATGTATGTAGAAACTGCAACATTGCTCTAAAGCAGATGTTATTGGAAGAAAACAGCTTTGCACAGCTTTTGAGTACATTCTGTCATTTCAGTTTCACTTCTAGGATGGCATTAAAAAGAATTCCATTTAAGCTATTTGTGCCTCCCTTTCCGAAGCTGGCATCTATTTCCTAGCAGTGGCAGTCCAAATAAAGTCAGATATGCCTTGGGCAAGAGAGATATGGGGAGATGATGGGGGTAAATGTTAGAGTCCCAGGCCCAGAATGGATGCGTATGGCTTAAACAAGAGACATTGATTTTCTCGAAGTTCTGCAGACTGGAAGTCCAAGATCATGGTCCTGGCATAGTGGTTTCTGGTGAGGCCTTTATTCCTGGCTTGCAGACAGATGCCTACTTGCTGTGTCCTCAGGTGGCCTTTTCTCTGTATATACACATTCCTGGTATGTCTCTCTCTTCATATATGGACATTAATCATATTGGATTGGAGCCCCACCTTTATGACGTCATTTAACTTTAATTACCTCCTTATAGGGTCTGTCTCCAAATAGAGTCATTCTGTGGATTAGGGTTTCCATCATATGGATTTGGGGGTGGGGCATAGTTCAGTCCCTAACGGAGATCTACACAGGCAACCTTTCTTCACAGTTGTCATGACTTTGTCAATCAATTGTAACCTGATTCAGGAGTAACAACTAGACTTTCTTATTGTGTTGAAAAACCAAGCCTTGGAATATAATCTTACTTATCTGGGGGACTGAGGTCAGTCAGCCCCTGGAAGGTTCAGGGAAATCTTTAGGGCTGAAGAAATCCTGTTTGAATTAGAAATCCTTACTCATTTCCTGATACCTGTAAGTCAGAAGGAAGACAGGGAACCTTACCAAGTAGCCATCTTGGTGGAGGTGAGCATTCCACAGTGTGATAAACCATTCCTCCAGTTCATCATGGCTTCTCTCCTGTTTGTCCTCAGCCAGGACATATGTTAATATCAAATGAAGTCTTTCATTGACATCAAGTTTTGTGGGTGACTGATCACCTCATTGAGGATGAATTTAGGATTCAGTAGTTCATTTTAAAATAGGTGGTGGGAAATTAATGTCGTCTTTACAATTTGTGGCAGCTAATTTATTTGAATCATTATAGCCCACTGAGCATATACGTCAAGGTCTCCTACAGTCAAGATGTTAGATGGTGCTAATCATTCTTTTGACATTTGAGAGATGAAGGCAGTCAATTTATATTTGATGATGATTACTTCAGGTTTAAGGCAGGGCTTTTGTGTTTTCATTTAGATTTTTAAAATATTCCTGAAATTAGGCTGTAAAATTGCCTCCTTTTGAAATAATAAAGCCCTGTGTATATGATATATACAGCATATTCCTTCAATGGCCTTTTGAAGCAAACCTAATTCTGGAGATTCAACTTTTTTTTTTTTTTAAGAAAAACACTATTTGAAATAAAATTTTGGTTAAGAATTCATTCTTTGATTTAACAAATATTTATTGAGTGCTTGCTCTTTGTCAGGCACTGTGCTTTTGAGAATTAGATAAATTGCTTACACTTGGAGCTTACATTCTCATGTAGGAATAAACATTGAACAAACAAATAGACAAAAGAAAGGTCCAATAACAGTGCTATGCAGATAATCAAAATAGGGTAATGTGAAAGGTGGCAAAGGGATGTCTATTCAATGAGGAAATGCTTAAGGTGCCAGCCACGCACCCACCAGAGCAAAGCCATGGCAAACAAAGAGGCCAGCAGGTCAAAAGTTTCCACAGCTGAACAACAAGCTTAGTGTGCTGTAAGAACTGAAAGAAGGCCTTTATTGCTGGAGCACAGAGGGTGGAAGAGAGAGTGGTCTAAAATGAGAAGTTAAGCGGTATAGCTGGAATAAGATTTTTTAGGACTTTGGAGAAGTGAAGAGTTCAGCTCTGATGTAAGTGCTGTGGGAAATCTCTCGAAGATTTTGAAATACCATTTTGTTTGCTCTATGGAGAATGGTTTGCAGGGAGCAAAAGCAGAAGCTAGAGGACATGTAGAAGATTATTGTAATAGTCTAGTGGGGAGATGAGAATGAATTAGACTAGGGTAGTGCCACTGAAGTCTGAAAGGTCATGGATTTGGGTTCAACTGGGTTATGTTTGGGTGGCCGGTAGTATCTTTAAGCTGCAGAAGTCAAAGTGAGTAGGTTGAGGGAAAGAGGAGGAAGGAAGTGGAAATATGGGTTTATGTTTTTTGTTTGTTTTTACTGAAGATATTCTCCATATCCTGCCTTAAAGTTGAACATTTTTAAACATCGTGAACTTTCATTTTTAGAATTGTTCCTTATCAATTATTTTAAAAATAATTTAAGGGACACCTGGGTAGCTCACTCGGTTAAGCATCTGACTCTTGGGTTTGGCTTAGGTCATGATCTCGTGGTTCATGAGTTGAAGTCCTGCACCTAGCCCTGCACTGTCAGCATAGAGCCTGCTTGGGATTCTCTCTTTCTCCCTCTCTCTGTCCCTCTCCAGTCATGCTGTCTCTGTCTCTCTCAAAAATAAGTAAATAAACTTAAAAAATTTTAAATTTATTGACTATTGTCAGCTGTTTTATTCTTCCTATAAACTTTAAGATCATTTCATCCAACTACCTCTTGCTCCCTGCCCAACAACATGAAATGGCAACCTCCATTGAAAATTCAATTAGAGTGACAGTGAAGTTATTTTATTAATTGTGGAAAATTTAATCTTTTTAATATGTTGTCTTCCAATTCATGAATATGGTGTAACTTTCCATATGTTCATAAAATTTTATAATTTCATATAGGTCTTGAGCTTTTCTTGTTAAATTTATTGTTAAGTACTTTTATTATTTGATGCTATTTTAAGTGTCTTTCTGAATACCATTTTCTTTCTTTAGGTGACTTATAGCTAAAGTAGGGAAAAACTAGTGCTTTATTTGTGTTTATATTGTATTCTACACCCTACTAAATTCTCTTATTAATGCGATTATATTTTTCCAAGAGCATCTTAGATTTTCTAGTCATTCAATTATTTCAACAAGAGACATTTTTATTTCTTCTGTTCTAATGCTTATATATTTATTTACTTTTCTTATATTAATAGAGGTTATGAAATAATTTTATTTTATTTTATTTATTTATTTTATTTTTTTTATTTATTTATTTTTTTTATTTATTTTTGGGACAGAGAGAGACAGAGCATGAACGGGGGAGGGGCAGAGAGAGAGGGAGACACAGAATCGGAAACAGGCTCCAAGCCATCAGCCCAGAGCCTGACGCGGGGCTTGAACTCACGGACTGCGAGATCGTGACCTGGCTGAAGTCGGACGCCTAACCGACTGCGCCACCCAGGCGCCCCATGAAATAATTTTAAATAATAATTTGGTTATTTTAATGAAGGTTATTTTAGTGGCTTACCATTATGGATAATATTCTTGATTTTCAATAAATATCTTGATTCTCATAAATTTTATTTTACTGAGTATTTTTTTATCAAGAATGGTTGTTGAATTTTATCAAATATAGTTTCAACATTTATTGATATGACATTTTTTGTTTTGTTGGTATAATAGATTATGTTGATAACATTTCTGATTATGTTGATAATATAGATTATGTTGATAAAACATCTTGCTTTCCTAAAATCAGAATTTCTTAGTTGCAGTTTATTAATTTTCAATATATTGCTGAATGCTACTTGCTAATACTGTATTAAGCATTTATATGTAGTAGGACAAGGCAGATGGGACAAATATACATAAAGGCATATATGGAAATTAAAAATTAATAAGTACATAAAGAACTTTTATATTTAAAAATTTTGAATATATCCTATAAGCTGTATGTAGAAAGAAACTTACAACCCTCAAACATAATACAAATTTTCATAAATACAACATTTGAACATTTATAAAAACTGATTGAAAATCTGGCTACAAATTCCAGAAGTTTACACTTTATAGGCAACTGTTTTACTTCATTAGATAATGAAATTAAAATAAATAATTAAGCATGATAAAAAGTTATCTATTTGGAAGATAAGAGTCACACTCCCAGACAACCCTTGATTGAATTGTCAAATCAAAACTTTCTGTGACGCAAAGAAAAGGAGCGGTGCCTGGGTTGAGTGTCCGACCCTTGATTTCAGCTCAGGTCATGATCCTTAGTTGGTGATCCATGCCAAGGCTCTGTGCTGAGCGTAGAGCCTGCTTAAGATTCATTCTCTCTCTCATTCTCAAGCTGCCCCTCTCCCCAGCTCACACGTTCTCTCTTTCTCTATAAAAAAAAAAAGGAAAGAAAAGGAAAGCACTTTACACAAAAAAATCTGTGGGACACAGTGATAAATGGACTTGAGAAACATTTTAAGCTTTTATATGCTTTCATTTTTAAAGAGATAAAAAATTTTAAAAACCCATAATGTATACCATAAGAAATTAGAAAAAGAGTACAGATTTCCAGGAGTTATGCTTTGTTTCCTCTTATTCTTTCCAGTTTCATCTTTTTGTATTTTTGTGCCATGCTTTAAAATCTGTCTTCCATATGCTCTTCCAGATCACTAATATGGGTCTCAAAAGTGACTAACTTCTCTTTCAATTCATCCGCTGAGTAATTTTCATGATAATTTTCTTTATTTCCAGAAAATGTTTGTGCTGTATGTAAGCTTGTTTAAGTCCCCATAAGGAGCTCTCTCAATTGCTGTTTTCCTTTGCTGTACTTTAGCCACTTCCATGAATGGGAGTTCCATCCATTCTGACTGGCTCTTGTTGCTTGTGGAGCCACCAAACAATCCTCTGACTCAGAAGAGATAGATCACACTGGGCAGTGGGAATAAATGAGTTGTATTTAGGATGCCATTTTTTGAGAATCCTCTGATCTGATTTGACTTAAATTCATATCATGTTAAGCATTCCAGCTTGTGATAACCATGGTAATAGTTACCAGCTAATTTTTACCTGTGGTGGAGGCCACAATGTTAAGGATGTATTAGAAAATAATTACGAATGGTGAAGAATGAAGATTGTGGTATACACAAAAAGCATTTGGAAAAGTTGGAAGACTAGTGCGTGTTGGATAGCAGGTGAAGCATCAGGGAAAATATGGAACTCAAGAGGGCAGGTTATGAATAAGGAAAGGAATAAAGTTGATAGAGACAAATAGTATTATGCACAGCCTTTAGTTCTAGGACGAAGATGTTTTCTTGATCCTTTTCTTGATCCTGGATGCCAGAAAAAAATTTTTTTTTAAAGTTTTGATTACTCATTTGGTTAGACGTGAAATTGATAATTAACAGTATTGGTACTATGGACTGAAGTGAAGTGAGACTAAGATCAGCCCTTCTTTGGAGATGTGGAGAAGAACTAACTCCAAGCTGACTCTGAGGATTGAAAGCCTGATATTTCATGGATCATGCTATTTGTATCTTTTTTTTCCTATTGATAAATATCACATTTAATTTAATTAAATATTTTATATTATTAAAAATAGTTTTAGAACCCAAGGTGGCACAGAGGAGGACTCATAGCAAGCCACTGCTAACTGTTAACAGTGGTGGCCAGAACTGGGAGCCAGCGAATGGGCCTGGATCTTACTTGGTGTGGGTAAGAAAACAGGTGTTTCTGAAGAGGGATTAAAAGGAGCCAAAGGGAGGGAATTCAAGAGCAGCCATTACAAATTCTAGAGATTTGAATTATTATTTTCCCAGCCTTAGGCCTGGTGTTGAGTTGATTCCTTGGCTGCAAACTCCTTTCTGAGTTCAGAAGATTTTTGTGAAAGGAGATGCTCTCTTTTGGAAAGAAATGCCCTTTCACATGTTCACTTCACAGAAAGAAGAGTAAAGTTTCCAAGTCATAAGACATCCAAGAATCATCTTACTGTTTTTCTTGCTCTATATATTCCTTCATTTGAGAGGAAACAATGATAGTCTCCTAATATACCTATCACAAAACATGATGAATTATTTGCTTGAAAGATTTTAAGATAGGTAAAAAATTGGGTTGGATATTTTATTTTAAGTAGGTAATTTTGCAGACTTGGATACTGATTCAGACAAATTTATAACACATTTTTTTCCTAAATCGTTTGTGCTTTTTGGTGTTCAGAAATCATTTTCTACTCCAAAATCAAAGAGATATTCTTACACACATTTTTACAGTATTGTTTTTCACATTTAGATTTTCAAAACACTTGAATTTTTTTTTATTTTACATGTAGTATCACGTAGAAGTTTAATTTCACTTTTCTCCTGACACCATTTATTATAGGGTCCATCATTTTCCCCAGTGATTCAGATATGTCAACCATATACTACATTCTTCTGAATGCATGGACCCATTTTCTGAGCTCTGTATTCTGTTCCACTGACTCATTTCCCATCACTCTGTCAATTCTACTTCATCCAAATTATTATAGTTTTATACTATCTTGTTATTTGGCAGGATAAGACCCTCATTTTGTTCTTTGTCTTCAAAATTGTGTTGTCTGTTTCATTTATAAATTATATCTTCTAGTTTTTTCATGTAAATTAAAGGTTAATCATCCTGTCGTTATTGAAGCAAGCTGACTAAAATTGTTTGAAACTACTACTCATCACTTTTTTTTAACCTCTTTATTCTTTCTTTCTTTCTTTCTTTCTTTCTTTCTTTCTTTCTTTCTTTCTCTCTCTCTCTCTCTCTCTCTCTCTGTCTCTCTCTCTCTCTCTCTCTCTTTTTACTGACCTCTTTAAAATTTCTTATCTGTAAATGGGAAAAGTAAAAGTACCATCCCATATGATGGATACCAATGCAGTTAAAGTTTCTTGGAGCCCCTGGGTGGCTCACTCTGTTGAGCCTCTGACTCTTTGATTTCCGCTTGGGTCGTGATCCCATGACCCATCCCAGAGTCATGGGATCAAGCCCCATGTAGGGCTCTGCACTAAGCATGGATCCTGTTTGAGATTCTCTTTCTCCCTCTCTCTCTGCCTCTCACCTGCGTGCATGCACCCTCTCTCACTCTCTCAAATAAAAATAAAGGGCTGAATTTAAAAATAAGTTCAAGTTTCTCAACCTTTTGAAACTTTTTCCTCATGTATAATGATACATTATTTATCAAGATTAAAGGAGCTAATATATCAGCTTAATACAGTACTAGCACATAAATAAATGTTAGTTTTTTTTTCAAGTCATGAACCAAAGCATGAAAATTGGAAAACAAAAAGCACTTGAAGAGACTGTGTGTCGGTGACATAATATGGCAAAGAGTGTTGGTGCAGACAAATGGAAAGAGATAAATTAAGAAGATAGGGTCACATAGCAAAGCCAGTCTGAAGCCAGTCAATTTAGAGAAGCGTTTGGTATTTGCTCAGGGCTTTGCATCCTGTATTTACTGATTCCTTTTCCCACCCTGGTGAGGTAATCATAATCATAGCCATTTTACACATGACATCAAGCAACTTACTCAAGTCATTCACATACGTATCCAAACAGATGTATCAACCTGGGTCTGATTCTAAAACCAATGCTTTCCCCCTCTATGTAAGGCTGAGGAGTTGGGAGTTTGGCTTAAACATTTTTAGGGAGAAGAAAAGGTAATGAAAAAAAATATTTCAGGAAGATTGGTTTGGCAGTATATGCAGATTGCCACATGCGATGTAGCTGGAAGGTGACAGCGGGAGCTGGGAGGAAGAAGGATCAGACTATGTCAGTCCTGCAGAGGTAAAGGGGTAAAGGGTGAGACAGGCAGTGGCAGTGGGGATGGCCAGTGGGGATGGCCTGTCAGACACCTGTCCTTTTGTGCCTGATATTACTTAGCACTGGACTAATGTCATGTTGTCTACTTAGCAAATGCCTCTTCATTGATTAAGCGTTTTGTTTCAAACAAGATTTCTTTCAAACTGGACTTTATTTAAAGTGTCTTTAAAAAATCTTCTTTTAACATACTAGAATCTAGTTGATACTACAAAAAGGAAAACTAATTAATGAAACGGTACTAAATATTAAAATATTACTAAAAATTGACAGTACTAAATTCTAAAAAAAATTTATTTCATGGAGTATGAGTCATTAAAAAATGAAAATTTGATTACTGAAATATCTTTTTTTTCCTGAAATATCTTTAAAGTATTTTTAGATCCTTAGAGTATTTAGGGCCTTTTATTGGTTCAGATATTCTACTATTTACTATTTGAATGAAAGAAAAATACATTAAAAAATTTTTTTAGCGTTTACTTATTATTGAGAGACAGAGACAGAGCATGAGTATGGGAGGGACAGAGAGAGAGAGGGCAACCTAGAATCCGAAGCAGGCTCCAGGCTCCCGGCTCCCAGCTGTCAGCGCAGAGCCCAACACAGGGCTCGAACTCACAAACTGCGAGATCATGACCGAGCTGAAGTCAGGCGCTTAACCGACTGAGCCAGCCTGGCACTCCAAAAGAAAAATAAATTTTAATGGAGAAATGAATACTTCTGTGGTTTGTACCTCATTTTGCTGTGTATGGATTTGCAGAAACTTTGCACATGAAAAAAGAAAAGAAAAAATAAGTTGTTGTGACTAGTGTTACATTCCTTATTGCCATAGACTAAAGCAAGGCAAATCTTACCAAACTAATTTGGTTTTAAATAATAAACCTCATGGCTAATTGCAGATAATCAAAACTAAACCAAAATCAAAACCCAACACCTAAACTACATTAAATTTAAACAAAGATGCTAATAAAAGCATTTAAACTCCCAAACACTAGTTTAGTAGATTTTACACCACTTTTATTATTAGCCAATGAGTTGAATCACTTTCTGAAGTATTTATAATGTTCAAACTTCTTAATTATTTTCATAGAGGCTAAAAGAAACCCTCAGCTTCAAAGGAGACTGGGAAAGGGTATAGGAACGAGAAGGCAAAGTAAGAATAAGAGCTGCATTTCACTTCCTTTTAAAGAATATTATTGTCAAAGAAAAAAATGAAGAGTAGAGACCAGAGTTGGAGCTCTAAATAGGATATTCTTCTGCCAAATGGGGAGCCTGATGCAGCCCAGTTAGAGGATGGCCCCTGGGAGGAGGCTGGGGAGCCTGATGCAGCCCAAGTACAGGCTGACCCCTGGGATAAGGCTGACGTAGGGAAATGGCAACAGGCCCTTCAAAGCCAAAAGACCACCCTTTCTCTCCCACAGTAGGACAGCAAGGCCTGAGAGTTTTGGTGACTGGTTGGAGCTACCTGGGCTTAGATAAGCCTGGCCAGCTTGAGTCAGCTGGAGGTGGTCTGCTGTGGAAGTGAGGAATGCATCAGCATTAAGGATTCCAGCTGCCTCTGCCAAGTATGTTAGGTGCTCAAGTCAGGATAATGGCACCCAGTCTGGTCTGCTAGGTTGTCAGCAGGCTAGGCTGGTGGAAATTTGTCATTATCTTGATGTCTCATTCTAGACTTGTTTGTGGAGGAATAGTGAACTTTGGATAGTTTTCATTTTTTCTAATTTTTTAAAGTTTATTTATATCTGAGAGAGATAAAGACAGAGTGCAAGCTGGGGAGGGACAGGAAGGGGGAGACACAGAATCTGAAGCAGGCTCCAGGCTCCACAGAGCTGGATGCGGGGCTTGAACTCACAAACTGCGAGATCATGACCTGAGCCGAAGTCTGATGCTCGACTGACTGAGCTACCAGGCGCCCCTTCAAAGTTTTCAAATTTCAGTTTGTATCTGAGTACTACATATTCTCTCTGCCTTCATTTTTTTTTTTAAATCAGGTAAATGATATCTTCATTAGCAATGTAAAAATCTATTGCTTCTACTATCTGTGGAATTCCCAAAACAATTTCACTTTCCTCAGATCATTTCAACCCAGATTCTTTCCCCTGCCTTCCCCTCTCTGCCCCCCCCCCCAGTCTCTTCTCAGGGTATTTTATTGAGGCTGTCCTGGTTAACACTCTACCTTTCTATGTCACCATTTCCTGTACCTTCTTCTTTTGTTTTTCCAAACTCGACATCTCTTAAAATCTTTTCTCTGCCTTGTTCATTCAACCAAAAATATTTCCTCTGAGGATCAAAATCTAAGGACTAGATATATATAATGGGAAGCAAACTTTTTTCCACTTTCACTGAGATTCTGGGCTAACACACAACAAACAGGTAAACAGAGAGACAAATTCATAATTATAAATTGTGGTAACTATTACAAAGGGAAAGAACTGGGGGCATGGATCCTAAAGAAGGACAGTCTGAACAGAGAATCTGATGCAGGAAAATTTTGTGTCCTTGAGGAACTGAAAGAGAGTTTGGAGCAAGTAACTGAGACAGAAAGTGCTATAAGGCAAGGCTAGAGGCTGATCACTCAAGGCCTTGCAGGTCAGATGATGAAGCCTGGAGATATGTGTGTGTATATATATATATATATATATATATATATATATATATATGTGTGTGTGTGTGTGTGTGTGTGTGTGTGTGTATACATATATATATATATTATTAATTTTGAGAGAGAGAGAGAGAGAGAGAGAGGGAGAAAATCCCAAGCAGGCTCTGTGCTTTCAGTGCAGAGCCCGATGTGGGGGGCGAACACATAAAACATGAGATCATGACCTGAGCCAAAACCAAGACTTGGATGCTGAACTGACTGAGCCACTCAGAAGCCCCATGGATATGTCCGCCCTGGGCTCTGTGCTGACAGCTCAGAGCCTGGGGCCTGCTTTGGATTTTGTGTCTCCTCTTCTCTCTGCGCCTCCTCTGCTTGTGCTCTCTCTCTGTCTCTCAAAAATATGAATAAATGTTAAAAAAAAAGAGATGGCTGCCATATACCTAAGTGGCACTTCAAAAGGAAGACAGAGAAAACTACTAAGAGAAAATATGCAGAAATGCACCTGGTAATCTTTTTAAAATTGATGAAAGATGTGAGCCTACTAATTCAAGAAATGTAAAATGTCATATTCATCTAGACATTATTTAGTAAAGCTGAATAATAGACAAAGATCTCAAAAAATATGAAAGACAAATGACCTACATTGAGTATATAAAACAGTAATTTTAAGATTTAATTTGTGTAATTAAAAAATACTAGAAGCTGGAGGGAGGGACAGGCAAATGTCCCTCAAAATGAGAAGGTAATTTGAGACCAGAGAATGAAGCAGACCACTCCATAAAGTTTCCACGAAGGTTTATTCGGGGTAACTTACTGATAGAGGAATCAGGCAATAATGATACAGCTGCACAATATTCTCTTTAAAGTCTCGACCTTGTTCCAGATTTTACTGAGTGAGGGGACGTGTAGGAGGGTTCTGTACTAAGGTCGAAGGGTTCCATGCAGCTAATTGGCAGCTAACCTTGAATTAGGTCTTGTGGTACGACCTGTACATCAGGAAAGGGTAAGGCTAGGTTATCTTTAACAGATAACATGGGAGGCCAAAACAAGTCTCCTGCATCCCAGCCTTGGAAGGCATTTCTAAGGTAAATATATTAATCTCCAAGGGGCCCAGAAGACATAGATCCAAGAGACGTCATAGAAATAAAATGAATAAAGTGGAGTGCCAGAGATACAGTCAGTATTGTCAACATCCCTACAACAAATGAGAGATAAAATAGTAAAGAAAATAAATCATGTAAACTAGGAGGAGGGAGTAGGTTTAAAACATACTAAATTTCTTGTATTATTTGGGAGAAAGGAAAAGTAATTTACTGCATTTAGATTGTATTAAGTATGTATATTAAAATTTGCATGAATGTCAACTAAATGAATATAAATGATATATATTTTCTAAACGATAGGAAGAAATATTTTTTTTATTTTTATTTTTATTTTTATTATTTTTTTTAATTTTTATTTATTTTTTTTTAATTTATTTTTGGGACAGAGAGAGACAGAGCATGAACGGGGGAGGGCCAGAGAGAGAGGGAGACACAGAATCGGAAACAGGCTCCAGGCTCCGAGCCATCAGCCCAGAGCCTGACGCGGGGCTCGAACTCACGGACCGCGAGATCGTGACCTGGCTGAAGTCGGACGCTTAACCGACTGCGCCACCCAGGCGCCCTGAAATATTTTTTTTTAAAAGGCAAGAAACCAAGACAGAAAGCCAAGAGAGGAGAGAAAAATGAATGTAGAAACATCACAAGAATGGAACAAAAAACAACTAAATTGGTAGAAATAACTCTGAATATATCAACAACAACAACAACAATAATAGTGAATTACTCATCTCTCCAGTAAAAAGTATATGTCATTAAGACGGGATTAAAAAAATCCAACCATGTGCTGTTTACAAGATCACATCTAAAATATAAGGACCAGAAATGTTTTAAGTAAAACAATAGAGATGATATACCAACCAAATATAAACCAAAAGAAAGTTGGTATTTTTATAGTAGATAAAATAGACTTAAATTTAAGGGAAAAACATTACTAGAGTTATAGGGTCATTACATAATGATGGAAGTTTTAAATCACTGGGAGGAAGATTGTGATGTGCTACATAGAGTCCGTTTCAGGATTTAAGGATTTATCACTTCATCTGCTGAGAATGTCATCTGCATGTAACTCTCAGCCATCAGTCCACAAGGAAGATTGGAACCTCCTTAACCAAGTTCACACTCTTTTCCCCCAGCACCTCAAAACAAATGATAGACCAACAGGGGACACCCTGAAGGGTCAGTCCATCTTTGGAACTCCTCACATGGTCAGCTTAGACATTCCATTGAGACCACATCACATTTTGACTCCTCTCTCTGGCCAGTCCTGTTTCCTTCCCTTCCACAGGTGTTGAAGGCAAAAGCACTTCCTAATGAATCTCCTACATACTCATTTCTGTCTCAGCATTGGTTCCTGGAAAACCGAGACTGCAACAAATGGTACCAGAAAGACCCAAGAAAAGCAAGTTCGGGGGTGAGATTTGGGAGCAGTCTCACCCACCCTCAGTTTGTCCTGGAGATTTCAAACCTGATGGTAGGCGAAACAAAGATAGTCCTTGGCATGCGATAGCAAGCAGTGCAATTGCTAGAACTTTCCCTGGAGGTGAATTGGAATGATACCACTGGAAGGAAATGTATTAGTCTGTGTGCTATTTCCAGCATTTGAAAACTATGGAAAAAATAGTAAGTGTGAGAACAATGGAATTGGATGGCCATTGTTAACCTCAAGTGATGCTCTGGAAAAACATGAGAAGCTATAAACATTTAACTGACAATTAAAAGCTAAATGTGAAAGCCAGAGGATGTCCTTGGTAGCCTATGAAACAAAGCTCACCTCTTATAATGGAGGAGCAGGGAAAGCACAACACAGCCACAAAAGTGGTAGCACGCCAAAGTGGGTTAAGTGCACTGCTGAAGCTGATTTCCTATGACAGGACCTCAAAACAACAGAGGCAGGGTGATAGTATATATTTTTGTGGGCTCATATTGTAATGAGTGGCACAGTTAGAGAGGCAGCTACAGGAGACCCATAAAAGACCTACAGAGAGTCCTTTAGACTCTCATGGTTAATAGAACATGGTGTCCCTAAAGGCTAAATCAAAGGGCAACCAAAAGGACATTACTGAATCTGTACCATCAAAGGAAACTAAGGATGGACAGTCAGGAGTCTGATGTCAGTCACCCAAAAAAAAAATCATGATCTGTTGCCCAGCTTCTGGACATGAGCCAATTTTTGTACTCAAAACCCATTGGAAATTAATTTTGAAAAAGGCAAGAAAAGGTTTCTCCATGTTTGGTAGACTATAAAACTACTAGTTGAGGAACATGCCTTTCACTCTGATCAGAGCAGAAAAACCGTGTTCTTCATTTTTCTTCAATAGAGCAGTCAGCACATTCGGCATCATTTTTTTGCCCTTTGGGCAGCCCTAAAAGAATGTTTCTTTAGAAAACTGTTTCTGAGGCACAGTCTGTAGGTTTATTTTAGATGTGACCACCTGTGTGAGGTGTGAGGGTTATTTTAAAAGGAGCTCTTTCATTTGTCTTTGTGGGAGAGAGGTTGCCCCAATCAAAATGACATCACATTTGTGGGGCACCTGTAAAACTATGCAGAAGTTGGCTCAAGTACAAAAGACTTTGTTTTCTTTCTTCTTTCCTATGGTAGTTAACTTGATTTCTTCTCTCCATAAATTCTCTAATTGGTTTACTAAAATACACAACAATCTGGGTGCCCTTTTCTATTAGTTACATTGTGAACACTTATGTGGTGAAGTTTAACCAAAGCAGAACAGCTAGAAAATAATTAAAAGAAGAGAAAAATTTTAAAGCAGTAGGGCTTTCTTTGATAATAATTCTCACAATCACATTAGTTGCTCTTAAATAGAATCTGCCCTGGCATTGTGTTGGCAATAAAGAAGGCATAATCCCTCGCTGTTTTTATTTCTGCAGCATGTGGAGTTTTACTAGTGGGGGTGTTAAGCTAATTTTTTAAAAGAGAAACAGGAGAAAAGATTTAGTATTAACTAATCACTCTGCCTTAAGGCTAATCAGACAGATGGGGATTGTCTCAAATTTATATAAAGTTGTAGCATTTTCCAGGAAAGGCTTAATTTTTTTTTTTTTTTTTTTTTTTGTTTGGGAGAGGATTTCATGTGATGATAGAAGTAAGTCAGGAGTTCAGAATTTCAGATCGCCTGCATGGTCAGATTTGTCACTGAAATAAGTTTCAATTATTGTTCCTAGGTAAAATTTATCCCTTTCCTCTTTCCCTCCCTCTCTTCCATCCTTCCCTTCTTTTTCTCTCCTTTCTTCCCCATTCCTCCTCTCTCTCAATCTATCTCTCCCCTTCCATTCCTCCCTCCCTTCTTTCACCTCCATCTGCACCTTTTCACTTTATTTTTCATATTTGATGCAAACTTTAAGACATTTCTATCTCTCAAAACCATTTCCTGAGCTAAGTCTCTTGGTCTCTAACTGTAGAAAAGAAAAAGGAATGGAATATAAGTATTCTGCTTGGAGAACGACAGTGAAGTCAGAAAGTAAACCTTGTCTTTATTTAAAGTTTGATCTGCAATTGCCTGCTACTTCATGACCTGAATCTGAGATTCCTAGAACAGCAGCCTTCTTTGAGATGGAAAATTGTTTCCACAAGCAATTAAATAGTCAAATCTAGGACACTGTTGACAAGAGACATATTTAACAGAAGCAGAAGTAGATTCTGGTTTTTGGAATCTAAAGCTTTTATAATGTGGAACACATCTTTAAGAAAAAACAATTCAAAATTATAAATTCAAAATTAGATAAGAAAATTAATATTCATTTACAATGAGAAATAACAAAAGGCAAATTTTAAAAAGCTGAGAAGAAACCAAACATCAGATCCAATCTAGAAAAGTAACATTTGGGGCGCCTGGGTGGCTCAGTGGGTTGGGCGTCTGACTTCGGCCCAGGTCATGATCTCACTGTCTGTGAGTTAGAGCCCCGCATCGGGTTCTGTGCTGTAGCTTGCTTCGGATTCTGTGTCTCCCCCTCTCTCTGGCCCCCCCCCACCCCCCATGCTCATGCTCTGTCTCTCTCTGTCTCTCAATAATAAATAGATGTCAAAAAAATTAAAAAAAGAAAAAAGAAAAATAACATATTTAAGTTAACTGCCTATTATACTTGTATGAGAATTTTTTAATCTACATTTTTTTAACTGTATACACTTTGATCACATTTTCATATGACAAAATTTTGTATATACAAAAGAGAAAGCTATCTCAGGTTCTAACATGGTTACGTGAAATCTGTTTTTACTATTTATAGTTTAGGAAATTTTGTTCTGCCTTACAAATTGTCACTGGTAATGTCATGTAAATATTTTTAAATTAAATAGTTTATGTACAGTGAAACATGCATATTATATATATATTTATATTAATGTTGAGAAATGTGTAAACTAATCAAATCAATATATCATCAAGATATAGAACATTTCCAACATTCCAGAAAGTTCCTTGTGCTCTTTCTCAGTCAATCATAAGACCCTCCTCACTCCTCCCACAAAAGTAAAAGTCACCATTATTTGATGTCTTTCACCACAGACTATTTTTACCTGTTCTAGAAATTCCTGTAAGTGGAATCATAGGGTATATATTCTGATGTGTCTGAATTCTTTTACTCAGCAGAATATTTAGAGATTTTGTCCATATTACTGTGAGCAGCAGTAATTCATTTCCTTTTATTGTCGTGTATTATTCCATTGCATCAATATAGCACCATTTGTTTATTTGTTTTCCTGCTGACAGAGATTTGGGTTGTTTCTAGTTTGGAGTGTTGTTATAGGTACTGTGTGTGGCTGGACACACAACTTAATGGTTTGAAATAACAGCATTTGTTTTGCTCGTAAATCTGCAATTTGGGCAGGACTCAGTGGGGATGGCCCATCTGGCTCTACTCAGCATCGGCTGGAATGGCTCACCCTGGCACCTAAAGTCATCTGAATGCTTATGCACTCATGTGCCTGGGCCCTGACACTGTCTGTCGGCTGAGTCCTTAGCTATCGTTGTCAACCAGACAACCTATAGAGCCTCATGTAGCTTGGGATCCTTTCAACCTGGTGACTGGATTTCAAGTGCTGGTGTCCCAAGAAATAAAGCCAGGGACAAATCACTTTGCCTTTTGTGATCTATCCTTGAAAATCAAATAGCAGCACTTCCTAGAATATTTCAGTCACAAAGTGCTGCCTAGGGTCATGAAAGGGGAAATATTTTATTTTTTGGTGGAAGTGGCGAGGTTCTGGCAAGCATGTGAGTCCAGAAATCCTGTCATAGCCATTTATGGAATATACAATCTATTGCATCTGTGATGAGTGAAGATGCTCTGGCATTCTTCATGAGTCACTGACAGTAGGAAACTGGCTCCCATTATCCTTAAAACAATGAATTATTTGGTAAGTAATTCATTTCTTTGTATGTAACCTATCTCCCATTGTTAATGCTGCCTCCTGCCCTCTGTGTCACCCTCCTCTCCCTGCTGGCGCTCTAACACCTCATAATTGGCAGTCCTCCTGTATAAGATCCACTTCACCTTGCTCAGGCTCTGACTTTCTGCCTAGACACCTCTTACATAGATGCTCTTCTTTTTTAAAATATTTTTTTAAATGTTTATTTTTCAGAGACAGTGAGTGAATGGGAGAGGGGCACGGGGGGGATCCCAAGCAGACGTTGTGCTAACATGGGACTTACTCTCTCGAAACTGTGAGATCATGACCTGAGCTGAAATCAAGAGTTGGACACTCCACCGACTGAGCCACTCAGGCACCCCATGTACATAGATGCCCTTCTACCCTGATTGTGCTCTGACACCCTTACCAGGCTGTTCCTGCTCTGGGGAGCCCTTGCTTGGGTTTTGGCACTCCACACTGGGCTACAGTTAAAATAAGACAATGGTCTTAACTGGCTGCAGTTAAGATATCTTACTTTTGTGAATTACAGGACACGGGTGACCATATGAATAAATTTGTAGGTTCCTTCCAGAACCCAACAAGAGGTTGTACAAATAAAAGGTCCTTTCATCATAGAATTGTCTTTAGTATTATTCATATTACTGCTCAGTGCGAACACCAGTAGAGCAGAAGTGGCTGTGACCCATGCCTTCTGCTACTTCCATTATTCATTCATTTGTGGTACTTGATTCTGCATATAGTTAGGCCATTTATATACATGGCTACTGCTTCCAAATGTTCTGCTATCATAGATAGAAAACAAATAGCCCTGTGTCTAAGGTTTTCCAGTTTATCATTCGAATGTTTTATTTGACTTTTAATCATATTATTAATTAATTCACATTTCACTGTGGATGAGCACTGCTCTTAGGAACTATTGTCTTCATGGGGTACAGCCACTGCAAAGATCATGGTACTGAAGTAGAAAGAAAGTAGGGGAAGAAATATCCTAACATCTTTTTTCACTCACTGTCTGATATCCCAGAAGCCAGAAGACATGGGAACCTGCCTGATTTAGTCATGGTGGTCAGCTCCTCATAGTACATAACAGTGTAGAGAATGTGGTATATGGCTCTTGGGGGTAGGTGGGCATATTTCCTTATTTCTTTTCACCTTATTTCTTTTCTTATTTAGTTTCGGTAAACTAAAACACAGGTGCTGTAGCAAATTACTATAAACTTGGTGGCTTAGAGCAACATAACTTTATTACAGTTCTTGAGTTCAAAAATCTGAAATGAGTTTCACAGGACTAAATTCATGATGAGTCTGCTTTCCTTCTGCAGGCTCAAGGGGAGAAGCCATTTCCATCTCTTTTCCAACTTCTGGAGGCTGTCTGCATTCCCTGACTCATGACCTCTTCCCCCCCATCTTCAAAGCCAGCAATATCAGACTAAGTCCTTCTTACATGACCATATCCCTGGTTCTCACTCTTTTGTCTACCTCTTCTACTTATAAGGACTCTTGAGATTACATGGGATCCACCCAGATAGTCCAGGATGATTTTCCCATTGGAATGTCACTGGATTAACAGCTTTAATTCCCATTTGCCATGTAGCCTAACACAGTCACGGATTCCTGGGGTTAAGTTGTGGACGTCTTTGGGGAACCATTATTCTATCTATCACATATTAGTTAGTTCAAAGAAATTTCTTAGGAATATTATGACTCTTGTTTTGCCTCAGAGTATAGGGGATGAAATAATGACCAAAAGTCCAACTAACTATACTTATAGGATTCTCGTGCATTCCCTCTCTTGGTATTTGTTACTGAATAAATCATGAAGATATCACTAGTAGTGTATAAATTGTCACAGATATACAAGGATTCCATTTGAACACAGTTTTGAATTCAAATTTATCAACTGTTCCCTCATTGGAACTCCTTGTGATGTTTCAGGATGTCTCAGGTTCTGGCCTTGAGAAAAAAATCACGTAAGACAATTCTTTTCAATAGGTGTTTCAGTAAAAAGAAGACCAACCTATGTAGTGGGTCATGCGTCTCTTTCTCAGTGAGGGAGGGAAATCATATTAGTGTTTTGTTCATTTGAGGACCAAATAAAATGTCCATTTTCTCCCATTATCTGTATTATGGCTGACCTAAACTGATTTGGTTATGTTCAGTTCTTAACCTTTTTTGGATAGGTTATAGTAGCCAGTGACAGGTTTTCTAAAACCTTGCTACCAGGTTATAATCAAAACAAGACCCTAAGTTTTGTTATAATGGATATTTATTATGTATAAATATCAATTAAAAATATCCATGTATAAATTATATTTTGTATAATGGATATTTACTATGTCAGCATTCATTAATAAGCTAACATGATAAAATGGTAGGCCTGTGTTCTTCTAAGTGAAACACAGTGTAAGGACCGTTCGCTTAAGGTGGCTATAGCAGCATTCTAGAGGCAAAATTCTTATCAGTCAGCGAGCCTGTTAAAATATCAAGCCCCAGGGTTCATTCTGAAGGGTGGAGACCATAAACTGGTGCTAGGTTCTTATATCTTGCTTTAAATTGTTTTAGTCAATTGACATATCTTGAATAACTTTAATTTCATCAAGGAAAAACTATTTCCAACATTTATTATGCTACCCCCCCCCCCCAAAAAGGCCCTTTTCCCTCAGGAGAAATTTGTTTCTTATATTCACTATGTTAATTATCAATGACAGAGGTATTGCTGAAGGTTGGATTGGCTGAAACCCTTGTAGTAACTACCTCTGAAGTCTAGCCTTTCCATATATTCCTAGCTCACCATTTCTAGACTGTTTGTTCTCCTTCAAGGCAGCTGACTGCTTCAGAATGAAGCTCAATTAACTGGTACATGAATAGTATCATATTGTATATGTTGAAGTTTTTGACACTTCATGGCAGGCATCATAAAAGCCAGCAGTGAAAAAAAATTTTTTTTAATTTTTTTTAAGTTTATTTATTTTTGAGAGAGGGAGAGAGAGAGAGGAAGAGAGAGGGAGAGAGAAGAAGAGAGAGAATGAGCGGGGGAGGGTTAGAGAGCGAGGGAAAGAG
This sequence comes from Neofelis nebulosa, assembly GCF_028018385.1. Classification (NCBI taxonomy): domain Eukaryota; kingdom Metazoa; phylum Chordata; class Mammalia; order Carnivora; family Felidae; genus Neofelis; species Neofelis nebulosa. The sequence goes on along the minus strand of NC_080782.1, from coordinate 94,114,360 downwards.
AGAATCTCAAGCAGGCTCCCCACTGTCAGCATGGAGCCTGATGTGGGGTTCGAACTCACAAAATGTGAGATCATGACCTGAGCCAAAACCAAGAGCTGGATGCTTAACCGACTGAGCCACCAGGTGCCCAGTAGTGAAAATTTTAAAGCCCACTAAAGAAAATTGCAGAGTTTCCTTTTTTGTTGATCAAGAGAAAAGAATTTGTGCCCTGTGAAGTTTAATTTTTCTAGCTAGTGTAGGTATACTATACTATAATTATGGCATACATTAAATGGAAGCTGACCAGTATTTGTTGAATTTTAATTTGAGGCGTAGTTCTTTTTTTATGTATGGCTTCAATGTAGGGACCATCCAAATCAGTGTTGAGAATTTTTAAAGTTTGTTTATTTAAAGTTTGTTTATTTATTTTTGAGGGAGAGGGAGAGGAAAAATCTCAAGCAAGCTCTGTGCTGTCAGTGCAGAGCCTGATGCAGGACTCAAACCCACAAATTATGAGATCATGACCTGAACCCAAATCAAGAGTCAAAAGCTTAACCAACTGAGCCACCTAGGCACCCCGGTGTTGGAAATTTTAAGAGACCCTGTAAAGAGTATACTTTGAACAAATTGAGAGTTAAGACAAAAAAGGAAGGCAAATAGAAGACAAAAGAGTGTGACAAATGTATCTCCTTTAGTACATATGATATATGGGATAGTGTTTATATCAAGGACTCCAGACACATGGACTGCATTTGAGTTCCAAGTCTGCCACTTCCTGGTGGTATAACCTAGGGAAAGTTGTTTATACTATCTCTGTTTCTTATTCTTAAATGTATATGATTTAAGAAAGTACTGAGGTAAAAAAAAAAGTACCTGAGACATAGTAATCATTGTCTAAGTATTAGCTATTATCATTGTTATTCTTATTATTTCAAAGTGCCGATTGGAGGACATGGTTACCTTGGTAGAGGAGTGGGCCTACTGTTACTGAACCCTAGAATTAAGGATATTTTACACTTTCCCCCATGAGTCATGGTAGGCCTGGATCAGGTAGGTCTTACCAGTAGAGGCCTATTCAAGTAACACAGGCAGTAGAGAGGCTTGGAGGAGAATTTCCTCACTGCAGGTAGCTTGCCTCAAAGAAGACAAAAAAAGGTAGCTAAGCTCAGCTTGCCCTATTCACTCTTATCAGATTTACAAATGCGATGAGTTGATTTACATCCTCTGAGATGAAGTGAATAAAAGGCAGAGCGAGGAGCCAGGAGTATTTAGGGAAAACCCTCCCTCGTAGAAAACAAGGACTATAGAGGTGTTCTTCACAATTGACTTTCTCATAGGACACTGTGAGGGTTCTCCAATTGACAGTGACATCCAATGTTAGCATAAATATAAAACAGAATCTCAAACTCCTATAACTGAAATGAATTGAATGGAGCAGTCCTCAGGTGTGAAAGGTGTAGATATTTTTAAAACAACAATTATCTGCCTCTGTTTCTCATCCCTGATTGATTCTGTTCTGATTCAGATTCTTCTACTGCCCACAAATTCTCTCCATGTGGCAAAAAAAGCCACAAGCAGGCCTTGCTTCATACTGTGATGTCCCAACCCCCTCTCTTTTACCTTTCAACTAAACACCATGAGGAGATGCTCTGATTGGTCATCTTGTCACATGCCTACCTCCCAACCAGTTCTTTGGCCGGAGGAATGGTCAGGCTGTGTCACCTACTGTCCCCTGTGGTTAGATATAGGGCTTTATGATAGGCAGCTCCATGTCATGGAGGTCCCTTATCTTTTTCCTGAGTTCCTAGGAGGATCCTAGGTTCTCTCATTTGCTTGCATAGCGGCTGGCACAATGTTGAATGAATAAATGAATGAATGATGAATGAATGAATGAATGAATGATTGAATTGGGCCATCTGTGACTTTCCCAGTAGTTTTGATATTTTAGGCTAGCCTTTAAAATGTGTTTTAAGGGACACCTGGGTGGCTCAGTTGGTTAAAGATATGACTTTGGCTCAGGTCATGATCTTCTGTGGTTCAGGTTGTGCAGATTGTTGTGTTAATCTTCCAATCGGTTTTCTAGGTGTGTAGGATGGTTTAGTGTTGGTCTGGCTGTATTTCATGGACGCGAGCCCCACAAAAAGCTTCCATGCTGTTCCGCCATCTTGGCTCCTCCTCAGAAATTCCAGGTCATGATCTTAAGGTTTGTGGGTTCAAGCCCTGCGTCAGGCTCTGTGCTGACAGCCTGAAACCTGCTTTGGATTGTGTTTCCCTCTCTCTGCCCCTCTCCCACTTGCACTGTTTCTCTCTCTCTCTCTCAAAAATAAATAAACATTAAAAAATTTTTAAATGTGTTTTAAATTCTGTTTTTCTGGGTCCTTAATAAATGATCATAATTATATCTTTGGGGGCATTTGTAGAAAAAAACACAACAAGCTGTTTCTCATATGGCTTGTAGTAAATGATTAATAATTAGGAGCATCATTGGGTTCCTGGAAATCTCCTAAATCAGGGAGCAATTTGGCCAGATAAAAAGCCAGGAGAAGCCAATGTAATTTAGGAATAATGGAAAGAGTGTAGCAGTATAAGCATTAGTAATTAAGTGGAGACTATTAAAACAGTTACTCAGACTAGGAGGACTAAGAGACTTATAAAATGGAATGTGTTTATTGTTTTTCATGGACTTTTGAAATTGTTCATGTTTCAGTTCTGCCAGTTTCTCTATGTACTTCTTGTTCAAATATATTTTTTGTGGCATGGGATAAAATAGTGTTCAAACTTTTATTTAGTAATCAATAGACTATAATACTTTACTGAATTCCTCCCTTACAAATGCAGAGGAAAGATGTTCACCCTGATTTAAATACAAGAATAGAGACTGAGATTAAGAATTGCAGAGCAGGTGGTTCATTTGGGAATGCAATCCTGGGGAACAGGAGTGTGGGGAAGGATAAGTGAAATAGCAAATGAGGCAATTTTTTTATGAGGTTGGCCACTGCTACGAGTGGCTCTCCCTTCTAGGGACCCTCATGAAATATGTCTGGAAGCCCATTTCCCACTGACCAAGGCTGGCCCCAGGGACATTAATTTTCTGTCACTTAAAAAAAAAGAATTTTAATGTTTGTTTATTTTTGAGAGAGAGAGAGAGAGAGAGAGGCAGAGAGAAGGAGACACAATTCAAAGTAGGCCCCAGACACTGAGCACAGCATAGAGCCCGACACAGGGCTCGAATATAACCTGACTGAAGTTGGACACTTAACCCACTGAACCACCCAGGCGCCCCATAATTTTCTCTCACTTTTGACGTGGACATGCATGAGTTCTCAGTTGGTTTTCGATCTAAGCCCAATCTTAGATGTCCACTTTTAGAAACTGCAGGCAAGAAGGAGAGGTGTAGTCTATGGGCGCAGGAAGAGTCTCTGTGCAGTTGTCCTGGTCGAAGCTGTCCAAAGGCTGTGCTGCCTTGTTCTTTATAGCAGCAGCTGGAGTAGGAAGTAAGGTGGATCAGGAAGACTTTGAAGTGGTGCTCAAGAGTGTGTGGCATACCGGCTGTCTACTACTGTACATTTTTCTAATGAATTAACATAAAGCCAACAACCTGCCTCCTGACATCGTTAGCAATCTCCCTCACTCTTTCACCTACAGTTGGTGTATTTGCCAGGAAGCATAGTCTGAGGGAGGGGTTATGCCTGGATCAGGTTCTCAGAACTTCTTTGCAGGCCCTTCCCTGGGATTCCCAGAATCTACTTAAGGTTATTAATTTGGTCTTGTCACTTCCAGTCTATAATAGCTGTGATGATTAATTTTATGTGTCAACTTGTGTGGGCCATGGTACCCAGATATTTAGTCAAATATCATTTTGGATGTGTCTATGAGGGTGTTTTGGAAGAGATTTACATTTAAATCAGTGAACTTTGAGTAAATCAGATTGCCCCCCATAATGTGGGTGTGCCTCATCTAATCATCTGAACATCTGAGTAGAACAAAAGGCTAACCTCTTTAATGAGCAAGAGGAAACTTTCCAGCAGATTGTTTACAGACTTCATCTGTGACATCTGCTCTTCCTGGTTCTATAGCAGACTGCTTTTGGACTCAGCCCTCCAGGCTCCCGCGTCAGATATTGGAGTTGCCAAGCCTCCACAGTTGCAATGAGCCAATTTCTTAAAATACATTTCTTCCTCTATAGATACACATCCTATTGGTTCTGTATCTCTGGAGAACCTGGTGGGTAGGGGGATCTCAAAGTGACTGGATAGCCTGTTGCCTAGAGGTCTTTGTTAGTACCTCATAATTATTTGTGGTAAAATGCCACTTAAACTGATCTATTTCATACAGAACCGGAGCTTCATAGAAGAGGTTAAAAAAAAAAAAAGTTTGATTGACATTTATCCTAAAGAGAACTCATCTAAAATTATGAAAAATCAATTTTAATTATATGAAATAAAAATGAAATATAATTGCAACTGTGCACTATTAGGACAAAGGACATATTGTGTTGAATTTTTTGCATAATACATCTGACTAAACTTGTAACAGAAATATGACAGACTTTATGTTGATTTTGGCAGCATAAAGATTAGTATAGACATTTTGGCAAAAACAACAACAACACAATCAACAAAAAAACTTTGACACTGTCATCAATTTTCTCAAAGAGCTTTTCAGTCTTTTGACATTCAAACCATTTTCTTTTGAAAACTTACATTGTTTTAACCCTTACTGATTTCCTGTGCTTCAATTGCTAACCAGTTTAATTGCCAGATCCTCATTTGTCAAAGTCTTGTGTAATATTTGAATGTTTCCCCAAGATCATGTTCAATGGCTTCATCCAACTTGTCTTTTAAAAGCTTTGCAGTTTTCTCTTAAAAACTGAGAACTGAGGGGCGCCTGGGTGGCGCAGTCGGTTAAGCGTCCGACTTCAGCCAGGTCACGATCTCGCGGTCCGTGAGTTCGAGCCCCGCGTCAGGCTCTGGGCTGATGGCTCGGAGCCTGGAGCCTGTTTCCGATTCTGTGTCTCCCTCTCTCTCTGCCCCTCCCCCGTTCATGCTCTGTCTCTCTCTGTCCCAAAAATAAATAAAAAACGTTGAAAAAAAAAATTTAAAATAAAAAAAAACAACTGAGAACTGAGGGTTGATGGGGGGTGGGAGGGAGGAGAGGGTGGGTGATGGGTATTGAGGAGGGCACCTTTTGGGATGAGCACTGGGTGTTGTATGGAAACCAATTTGCCAATAAATTTCATATATTGAAAAAAAAAATAAAAGCTTTGCAGTTTTACTTGGAGAATAATTTGCCATACTTGCATTGTGCACTTGGCTTTTGCACATATCTGCAATTAAAGACTGTCCAAGAAGGACTTCGGCATGATGGGCTGAGATCAGAACTGATGTCAGACAGGGGTGATGAAGGTAGAAAGATATGGATGGCACTAGTTCATCATTGGTCAGTTCCTTAGTGCTTTGACTACTTTTGCTCACCTCTAGAATAAGTTATAACCGTAGTGACTCAGATAGTGACTGTAGTGACTCAGATAGATTAACAAGGACCCCTTCCAACCTAAGACCACTAGAGGACCTCAAATCTGGGTCTGTCCCTCTAGAGCTCTCCAAGACTGGCAGAGGTCTAATTCTAAATCATATGCTCTGCAGGTTGCTGACCCCTGCTTCATTTGTTAGCTTTCTAGAGACTTTTTATGGCTGTAGCTCCTATTCTGCATTAGCTTGCAATGAGTTGACTATATTTCAGATTTTAAAAGCTTGTCAAAAAAGTATGGGTCATGTTTCTTTTGGAACAGTTTACCAAGTTCTGCTATTTTATCTGGGATTTCCATAGAAATTCCTTCAGAGAGGGGCCTGTGTACTTGGTAATGTCTGTTGAGCAAGTTGATGGAGCTGATGAACTCAAGCTGCCACTTCAGACAGTCTTTGATTTTCTTTGTTTGGATACACGGTCACTTTCATCTAGAGCACACACACGGTTTTCAGGAGCTTAAGAGACTCCAATTTTAGCAAAATGGTATTTCAGCAAATAACTTTGAGAACCTGAGCTAATGTCCTATGACAAGATCTGAGGAAAAAATGCTGGTTGTTGTTTGTTGGGATTCAGCTCTCTTAGGAAGTAGCCATCTTTGCCCAAAGGTCTGTCTGGACAAAATTATCTGTGTATTTGGCCTTAGGTTTGATATAGTGATTAAGTGTGGTAGCTTCAGAGCACAAGACTGGGTTTAAACCCTGGATCTAGCATTTAGACATTTTATAATCTCAGTGTAGTCCTGTTATTGCTCAAGTCCTCAGTTCCATATTTGTAAATTGGGAACATTAATAGCGTTTGACTCCTTAGGTTACTGTAAAGATTATAAAAGACAAAATATGTAAAGGGATAATACTAGATGTTCCCAAACTTTCTCAGTTTATAGGGTCCTCAGAGTCTCAGTAATTTTTCATGTTATCCACAGCCAAAAGAAATACCCAGTGGCACAGTAAGGATACACAAGGGTATCTCAGGTATGTCTCATTATGGAAGTACATGACGAGAACCTTCCATTTATTAAGTAGTTAGGTCCAAATACCATAATACATGTTTCTGTCCCAACAACTTAGTGGCTGCTTGAAAAGGTAATACACATACATTGAAATAAAAAGTGTTTTCATTCTTTTTTTTTTTTAAATTTTTTTTTTTTTTCAACGTTTTTAATTTATTTTTGGGACAGAGAGAGACAGAGCATGAACGGGGGAGGGGCAGAGAGAGAGGGAGACACAGAATCGGAAACAGGCTCCAGGCTCCGAGCCATCAGCCCAGAGCCTGACGCGGGGCTCGAACTCACGGACTGCGAGATCGTGACCTGGCTGAAGTCGGACGCTTAACCGACTGCGCCACCCAGGCGCCCCCAGTGTTTTCATTCTTAACCAGAGTTTCCTACCAAGGATCCTACCAGGATGTATGTTCCTGTTGGGAACTGCTCAACTTCACACACTTTGAAATCAGATTAGACACTGCACTTTCATTTCCTGTTCTACTTTGTTTTTCCTGTGGTACTTGTTTTTATCACAGTGCTTACAGAAAACCCAGCTTCACAAAGATTTAATGCTACTGAAAGGAATATATTGTGATTTCTTGTTGAGAGTATGAACCACTTCGATTTAGTAGGTCTTGTGGTATTCTATACATGGAGAGTATCATGGTTTCCCTCATACTGCAAAATACGTCCTCCCCTACCCCCCAGCTCCTCTGAGTTTGCTGTGGTGCCCTGAAGCAGGACACCATTTGACAGCTTTCCTACCTTGGTTGCATGTGTCCTAAAAAGCTCTTCTGGTTGGTTTACACATATAACAGGCCTTGCTGGGGAGGATGACACTTGAGTAAACACAATAACAGGAGTATGTTATCTGTTAAATCATCATCACTTAGAATTATCTCTGGGAGAACAGCTGGTGGCTGCTTTACACAACACCATTCTGAATTCCTATTTTGTATGTATGGCACTCCTGAGAACACAATGTGTGAATGATGTCCCTTTGAGTTTTCAAAGTAGAGACCCTGGGTAATAAGGTTACAGACATTGCTAAATACTTCATGTGGATTGTCTCATTAAATCCTTTAGTAAACCTGCAGTAGGTTTAGGAGATGTAGTAGGGCTGAATAATAAAGTTAATTTTGGAGGTGTAAAGTTTGTGTCAAAATCTTGGCTCTGTTACTTAACCAATAGTGTAATCTTTATAAAGTTGCTTAAACTCTAAGTGCCTCAGTTTCTTCATCTAAAAAAAAATTGGGCTCGGGGTGCCTGGTTGGTTCTGTAGGTTAAGTGTCCGACTTTGGCTCAGGTCATGATCTCATGGTTCGTGGGTTTGAGCCCCGCATTGGGCTCTATGCTGACCAGCTTGAAGCCTAAAGCCTGCTTTGGATTTTGTGTTTCCCTCTCTCTCTGCCCCTTCCATACTCATCTGTCTCTCAAAAATAAATAAACATTGAAAAAAATTAAAATAAAAATAAGATAAAAAATAAAAATAATTGGGCTAATAATAGTCATCTACCTCACTGAATTATTATGAGGATAAATTACTCAATTCATATAAATTCTTTTGAACCATGCCTGATACCTCATAAATATTAACTTTTATTGTAACTGCCATTATTATCTTAATTTTATATAAGTGCTACTACTTGAAATAGAATTGAGGCTTTTGAGATATTCAAAAGCTTGCATAAGTTTATAAGCCTAGTAAGCAGTGATGAAAGGAGTTGTCTTTCTCCAGTTACAGTACTCTGGGGAAAAATTTTATCTCCAATTTGAGAGGGCCAACTGTTACCTAATCTGGAAGAAAAGTTAAAAATCTCTGGACACTGATATACCCTTATAATTTAAACTCTTATGATTTATGGAATGTATAACCCATTTCCAACTTTGTTATCAGCTCTTTTTACACATAGCTCTCTAATTTTGCCAATCTGTGGCTCAATAGTAAATCAGTAGGACAGATTATATTGTAACATTTTGCCATGATCATGTTCATTATTTAAGGGAAGTCCAATGTCTGCTCTTTCTTGTACTTTCCTCTCGTGCAGCGAGACTACCAAGGCCAGAAAGGAAATTGTGGTGTATGGGTGTCCAAATTCTCTTGCATGAACCCATGCCTTCATGCGTTGGCGAATATCAAGGAATGGTTTCATCTTTCACAATATCTCTTAAGCACAGAGCTTAGTGAAGAAATGGTAACAAAATTTCAGACTTTTGAATGAGAGAAGGGAGATAGGAATATGCAAAGCCTGGGCCTGTTGGGGAATATCATGGAAAGGATGCCCTGCCGAAAGGTGGGACAGTAGGGAGTGAAGGAGGAAGGACAGGAGAAAAGGGAACATTTACATTTTCTTTCATGATTAGCTTGGTCTGGCATTGATGACAGTCATTTGAAGGGGAAAAAACAGAAGGAAAAGGTCACCGATATTTACTAATTTCCTGTGTCAGATACTGTGATACATATTTTCATATACTTAACCTTTTTTTTATTCTACAAAATAATACTGCAGTGTAAATACTATTAAACAGAAAATACTGTTGTGGAAATCTTGAAAGTTTAAGTAGGTTGCTAAGGGCACTCAAGTACTGGATCTGGGGTTGCACAGAATCTGCCTCCTCATGTATTATGGGATACTTGAGAGGACTATTAAAATTGTTCATATTCATAGCACTATAGTGTGCTAAGTTGCAGGGTTAATTTTGATCATCTGTTCCCAACTCTGAGTCAAGCCACCATGTTGATGGCTTGAAATTGTGAGAGTATTTATATTTCAGAAATTACCAAACATTGTTCGGTTTTCTGGAGTAGTTTACCACCTTTCCTTGGAGGTGATGCATAATAGTAAAGCTTGGGATGGAGAGAGAGGTTTACCGTTATGTGGTAAAGAGAGAAAAAGGCATCTGTGAAAGGGAAAATGGAAAAGAAAAACACAGGTGAGCCCTCAGGCAAATCAATTTTAGAGAAAACATAAATGGAAGCTGAAGACCTGGAAATTGATTCCCATGAAATTATGGTCCAGATGCCTATATTTTTCTTGGACAATCTTTGTGTACTCTCAGTGGTATGTATAATCTAATTTGAAGAGCACGAATGGAAAGATACAGTATTAAACAGAATAATAACACTAGTCCCTTTAAGTGACCCACAGTGTAATGAGAGAAGATAGATAAGAAAGTAGAAAACTAGAATATGGTGTAAATCATGGTGTAGAGCCCAGTCAGTTTCCTTTGATGTGGGGTGAGAAGTTTGCAAGGCCAAGGGGGTATATTCATCCAAAGCATATGGCCCTCTCCCAGTAGACCACATGACCTTTCAGGATCACTGGGATTTAGAAATCCAGGGCTGCACAGCCTCTTCCCTGGGTTTGATACCCTGAGGACACTTGTGTGCATCTGCTAGGCCTGAGGGGTCGGTGAGGGGTAGCTATGTAAGAGAAATGTGGGCAGAAGTTGAGATTGTGGGGTGGAGTGTCTATGAGACACCTGCTATGCTAGCAGGAGCTAGGGATGAGACAAGAAGGGAGGAGGAAACTGGGTAGGGGGAAGGATCTTCCTGTGCAGGTTAAGTGCTGGCAGAGAAGTACAAATCTGAACCAGGCATTCCAAATTATGAAAGTATGTTTGTCAAGAAGAAAATAGAATATATTTAATAATTTGTTAGCTTGATTTATAGATTTCAAATAGTTAAGTATACAGTTTTCTTTGTTTAAAAATTTTTAATGTTTATTTTTGAGAAAGAGAGAGAGAGACAGAGCGCAAACAGGGGCAGGGCAAAGAGAGAAAGAGACACAGAATCTGAAGTAACTTCAGGCTCTGAGTTCTCAGCACAGAGCCTGATGGAGGGCTTGAACTCACGGACCATGAGATTATGACCTGAGCTGAAATTGGATGCTTAACCTACTGAGTCACCCAGGCCCCCCAGTATGTAGTTTTCTACTCCTACAGGTCCTGATATTGTTTGGATGGAAAGGTTAAGGGCTTGAGGATCAGATAGCAGTGAGATTATCAAAGGGTAAGGTTGTAGGAAGGGAAGCAACAGCAGGGAATCCAGATAAGAAATGCAAAGTCATTGATAATTCAATGATAATTGATTATCAGTGGGAATAAAAGGAAGGGTGGGTTAGAGAAACATTTAAAATGTACAATCCCCTGGGCTTATTTGTGACATTCAGATACATTAAGGAAGACATGCAATTAACCAGTTTCATATTTGGGCCAGGATCTCAAGAAAGAAGTTGGGGCTCTCTATGAATTTGGAGGTTGTAGTTGTGTATAGGGGTAGCTGAAGTCATGGTGGGGGATGAGGTCACTTGAGAGGTAAGTAGCAATATGTGAAAAGAGTCCTGACACTAAATGCCCAGGGAGCAGCATTTAAAATACAGGTAGAGAGGGGCACTTGGATGGCTCAATTCGTTAAGTGACCCGCTTCAGCTTAGGTCATGATCTCATGGTTTGTGAGTCCGAGCCCTGTGTTGGGCTCTGTGCTGACAACTCAGAGCCTGAAGCTGCTTTGGTTTTTGTGTCTTCCTCTCTCTCTCTCTTCCCTTCCCTTCCCTTCCCTTCCCTTCCCTTCCCTTCCCTTCCCCCACTCACACTTGCACTCTCTCTCTCTTTCTCTTTCTCAAAATTAAATAAACATTCTTATTATTATTTTTAACGTTTATTTATTTTTGAGACAGAGAGAGACAGAGCATGAATGGGGGAGGGTCAGAGAGAGGGAGACACAGAATTGAAACAGGCTCCGGGCTCTGAGCTGTCAGCACAGGGGCCCGATGCGGGGCTCGAACTCATGGACCGCGAGATCGTGACCTGAGCCGAAGTCGGCACTCAACCGACTGAGCCACCCAGGCGCCCCTATTATTTTTAAATACAGGTAGAGAAAGGAGCTCTTGAAGGAGCCTGAGAATGAATGCTAGAGAGTGGGGGAGAAATCCTGACAATATGGTGTCAAGGAAACCAAAAGGAAAGTATCTTTAGGGAAGAAAGGTCAACAGTGTCAAATGTTGCAGAATTATCAAATAAAATACTTATGGGATAGTGTCCATTGGATTTGGCAGTATTCCACATTGGTTTAAGCTGGTCAGTAAATATCCTTGAGTGACTATGTGTTGAACAGCAGGGATAAAGAGAATGTGTAAGGAAAGAAGTGACACAAAACTCATAGGATGTTACTCCAGCCATGCTTTTCTAAAATTTGAACTTAAATTGTGGTTATATTGTCAGGTATTTGTCACCAGTCAACAGCCTAGCACAACTCTAGGTATGGTAGAGATGTTAATATCTGGTAGCTTACTGATTTCTAAAGAAAGGAGAAAATAAAATCAAAGCAGACAAAATAAATTTCTGTCAAAATTTCAGGCAGAATTTTCTAAAATGTCAGTCAGTGTCATCTGCCCCCACATTTTTTTCCTGAGCTTCAGTTCTCCAGGAGATCCTACCCTTCCTTCACAAGCAGTATAAACCCTACTTCTCCAGAATTTCTCCTTCAGGTTTGCCCACTGCTCATTTGGCTTTTTTTCATCTACTACTTTTGATACCTTGTGAACCATTATCCCGCACTAGTAATATAGTTGCATTATCTAATTTCACCAGTAACATTTTAAGGGCCTTGTCATCTTATCTATTTCCCACAGTACCTAGTATTGTGGTTAGTAATATAAAATATATTTATATTCTCGAAGGATATATATAAAATATATAAAATATAAAATATATTTTGGAAAGATATTTTATTAGCACAGGGCAGTAAACATGCCAAAAGGGGCTACTTCTTTGTCTTAGAAACAAACAACCATAGAATTTTAGAGCTGGGAGGAGCCTAGTCAAACTCCAGGGCCCATTTCTGACTTGAGTTAACTGTTCAGAGTGAACATGTGAGCAGGGATTTGCAGCATTATATGTTATGTGGAGTAAGTAGGTGGTAGCTTAGGAATGGTGACAGTCAGTCATTGGCTTCTGCCCTCACATTCATTCCTTGTCGTCTGTGAATGATCAGGAGGCTGACCCAGTAGATTGTGTTTCCCAGGCTTCCAGCTAAGTTCAGCCAAGGAGAGGTCAATGAGGGATTGGAGAATGGGAGAAAAGAACCACAATATTTTGCCCTGGCTCTGCTTTGGCTAATGTTCTTAGCTGTGGCTCTGTCTCCTCCATGCCCCCCTATCCTACTGGAAAGCCTGCTGTGGTTCCAGCTTTACTGATTTCTAAGCTTTTCCGTATCTACTTGTGGTGGTAGTGGTTTTCTGTGTTACTAATCTCTGGGTTGCCTCACCCATCTCTAGTTGGCTTTTAAACTATTCCATCACTGAATAAACCAGTTTCTTTTGTTACATTGCCCTTGTTTGAAATATGTGACATAAGGACAACCACAGAAATAAAGATATAAAGAAGGGGGGTTGCCGTTTGAAGGAGAAATGAAAAACAGAGAAAAATTAATATTCTAAGAAAGAAATACAGGAATGGGTTACTAAAAACAACACGTGCAAAAACACTGAAAATAAATGTGAGACCTCACCAGAATTACTAGCAGCAAAAAGATTTTATCATTGGAGTAATTTGAGAATCGATTTCTCTTACTGAACTCAGTGGAGCCAGAAAAGAGACAAAGGACAGCTTGTGGTCTGGTGGAGATGAGCTGGGAAAATTGACTTTGGCACTCTGGCCCATGGAAGGAAATGAACTGTACCTAAGTACAGGAGTAGTAAAAAGAGGAATAAGCTGCCACTTGGATGAGCCTCGATTTTAACCTGGTATCACTGGAGGGTCTTTAACATCATGGCACAGTTTCTGCCTACACCACATTGGCAAGCAGCAGAGCAAATAACTGTGGACAGTTACTAATGACAGAACAGAATTTCTAGATTAGCACCTCTTTGCCTTATTTGGGTATAAATCACCAGTGGATTCATTTCCCACCTAGAAAACCTCTTTCATCCAAAAATGGTCTTTAAACTCTGTAATTTTCCTGCTGTGGCCAATCTGAGTGCCGGTATTTATTTATTTTTAATGGTAGTAGGGGTTCATGTTCCTTGAGCTAGAAAGATGAGACTGTCCCAAGGGCCCTAAGGACCATATTCCTAGAGGAAAGATAAAAATATTCTTATTTTAAAAATCCTAATTAATCGCTTTTTCTCACCAAATCAAGTTCAAGACTGCAGAAAATTAAAGCAAACTCCTGACCTGAAGAAGGATACATACATGGTAATTTAAAAAATGTAGCCAGGGGGCGCCTGGGTGGCGCAGTCGGTTAAGCGTCCGACTTCAGCCAGGTCACGATCTCGCGGTCCGTGAGTTCGAGCCCCGCGTCAGGCTCTGGGCTGATGGCTCGGAGCCTGGAGCCTGTTTCCGATTCTGTGTCTCCCTCTCTCTCTGCCCCTCCCCCGTTCATGCTCTGTCTCTCTCTGTCCCAAAAATAAATAAAAAACGTTGAAAAAAAAATTTAAAAAAAAAAATAAATAAAAAATGTAGCCAAAGATCAAACTATAAATAAATAAATAAATAAATGGAAAGTTAAGCAGGGAGAGAAAAGAATCACAGAAAGGTATAGAGAGAGAAGTAAAAGGTAGATCAGAGGAGTGAAAAGTAATAGAGGAAAGAACTTTCTATCCAATTCAGCTTTTATGTAACATGGCCAAGGCAATATGGAGAAACGGGTTTTTACTCTGTTACCTTCAGACTGGAGTGGTTGGGACAGGTTCTGAGGTAGTGTCCTGTGATCTGGATTTTTATGAGGATTGAAGAGATCATATAACAGCAATTATGTGTGAGTGCTATTTACTTATTTATTTATAATGATTTAAAAAGTAGCTTCAAACCAGAAGTTGACATGTAGCTTTCTTGAAAATGTTCTAATTTTAATACAGTAATACTTTTAAATTTTTTAAAAAATTTTAAAAGTTTATTTTATGTGTGTGTGTGTGTGTGTGTGTGTGAGAGAGAGAGAGAGAGAGAGAGAGAGAATAGAGAGAGAATGCACATGGGGGAGGGGCAGAGAGAGAGGGAGGGAGAGAATCCCAACCAGGTTCTTTACTCATAACACAGAACCCCACGCAGGACTGGAACTCATGAACAGTAAGATCATGATAGAGCTGAAATCAAGAGCTGGTTGCTTAACAAACTGAGCTACCCAGGATCCCTTAGTAATGCTTTTTTAATCTGGTAGTCAGGATATGTACTATTCTACAAAAATGAATTTTCCAGATAACCAAAGCTTATATCACCATCAAATGAAAAAATATAATTTTACTAAATTTGATGTACATTTCTGATAAATGTATGTATACCCTTAAATAAAAATACTGATCTTCATTTCACCTTTCCTTTATGACTCTGGATCATTATTATATAAGCAACATAGATTATATTTTGCTGTAATGTAGTAATGTCTTCAGAAACCTGTTGAGGTTTATTATGTTATTTAACTCTAAACAAAGATGAAATACTCTAGATTTCTCTATTTTGAGCAAGCTCTCTGGTGTCTCTTCTCATGAGGCACTAATCCCATCATGAGAGCTTGACCCTTATAAACTTATCTAACCCTAATTACCTCCCCAAGGCTCCAGCTCTAAATACGACACACTGGGGTTAGGGACTTCCACATAGGACTTCTGGGGAGATATAGTTCAATCCATAGCACATACACATACATGTATTTTAATATAAATGGAACCATGCTACATTTATTCTTCTGCATCATGCCTTTTAATTTAAAAATATTTCTTTGAAGAAACATATTTGTGTGCTTCATTCTTTTTAGTAATGATGTACTAATCTGTGTCTTAAATTGATTAAATTTTATTCAACAATTCCCCTGGTGATGAACATTTCATCTTTTCCAGATTTGCTTTGTAAACAGTATTGCAATAAATGTCTTCATACGGACAAATTTTGTGCACGCTCCATTTTAGTAAGACACATTTTTAGATGGCCAAATAATATTCTAATTTGAAGTTTGAGAAACAATTCCAAGTTGATCTGTGAAAAATTTATGCCAGTTTTGTCACATTAGCAGTGTATGTGTTTCTATTGTTATTTTTTTACAGCATACTGGATATTATCCTTTTTTACACTTGCCAATTTTAGAATATGAAAAATAAATTTACTATTTATTTAATCTGTAGATATTTAATTGTGGTTCAGGTTATAAATATTTTCATATGCTTATTAATCATCTAAATTTTTCCTTGATGAACTTCCAATTGTGTTCTTTGTCCATTTTTATAACAGGTTATCTTTTTTTGCTAAGAGGGTTTTTGCTTGTAATTTGCACTGCGAATATTTCTGTATAATTTGACTTTTGCTTTTGACTTTTGCTCTTTAACTTCCAATAAATTTAAATTTTCATAGAGTTGGATTATTTAATATTTTCTTTTGCATATTTTGGGTTTCATGTATTGCTTTAAAAGGCTGACAATAAAAAAAAATGTAGCCAAAGAGATGAAATCTGGGAACAGGCTAGCTTTCAAAGTATTGAAAGCTTTTAATCTTTGCAGTTTTCCTAGGAAATGATGCCTAGACATTCATTGGCTTTTTCAAATGCTTTTGTTTTCTGGCTTTCCTGGGGTTGAAAGTAGTTTGCTTGTAGGATTGGGATTATGTTGTGGCTTTTTGTGATATAAATGGAATGTTAATATTCTGCCAAAGGCAGCCTTTGCATTATTTGGTGACATTTCCACAGGATTCCCCAAAGAAGCCTGGGACCTGCAGGCTTCTACATTGTGTCAGAGTGGGACTGTTTTTTCAAATTTTGGAAAAATCACAGTCATTGCCTGTTAAGCCAGGGTTGTTCCGGTTTTGTGGATACTGATTAGTTAGGAATTTCTCAGAGATCAAATCTTATTTTGGTATTCTACTCCTGTCTTTTATTTTTAAAAAGGAAAAGAAAAGCACCATTCAAGTACTTTACAAACCTTTCCTATGAACTGTTTTTACTTAACTTTTATATGAAAAAAAAATATATAGCTATAGAATTTTTCTATATATCCCATAAATTCCTTTTTCTAGTTAATTTTCAACCTACAATATGATTTCAAATATCAAAACAAGGCTCAAGACTTGAGTAGAGCATCAGATCTCGAATTTACTGGTTAGATTTTTCTTTATAACCTCTGAGATAGATTTCAGGAAAACAATTTTATAAATCCTAAAAGACCAGAGAACCTACAGCTACATATTAGTCAATATAAGTGGAAGTGCTGAGAACAGTTGTGGTTCTGTTCTTTATTCTCTTAGTAGCTGCTCGAAGACAGAGGGATTGTGCTAGCCATCGGGACTCAGAGCTGAAGGTCTGAGTTCTCAAGAAGTTCATAAAGGAGACAAAATCTAAGAGATAAAATTTCATTTGTTTGTCTTCTTAATGTCTGAGTTTCCTCATTGGTCAAGTGGATCCTTGTGAGAACACAATAGTATTAATAGCTAATATTGTGTGTTCGTCTGTACAGCGTTTTAAGCACATATCATGTGTTAATATATTAAATAATCCAAATAATCCTATGACACAGATCCTTTGGTCTTCCCTCCCTCCCAAATTGCTTGAGTGCTTACTACCTCTCTGCAAAGTAACTCCATGTTCTCTTGGTTCTTGTGGAACCATTTTTTATTGCGGGCAGTGGCTTCTCCAATGCATGTAATTTTCTGAACCTTGCCACTAAGCTTGAGAAGAACCTCCACATACTGGCAGAAAGCCCTCAAACATTCTTTTTAAGGGACTTGGTGTCAAGAGAGGTAATGAAAATACTCGTGGATTTATCTGTATGGAAGTGTCCTGAGTACTACATCTGACAATAAATGGATATGAATTTTCAGCTCTATATGTTAGAAACCTACTCAAATTTAGTCTCTTTTCATATATTTCAGGAAGCTATTCCTTGAAAACTTAACACCCTATCCATGGCTAGCAAAATCTTGTAGCCCTCAAACTGGGTCTCTGCTGAACAGTAGGTTGAGTATAAGCTGACCCAGCACAAAGCCCTGCTTTCCACACTAACAGTGACTATTAGCCAGGCTCTCAATTACAGTATCAACTTTTTGGAGGAAGGCTAGGAGAGAATCACACTTCCCTTATTCCCAGATATATCTGAAACAAGACACAGCGGTAGTCATTAACAATAAAGATGAAGTTAATTTGCTTTCACTCTAAATCTGAATGCTAAAGTAACCATTTAAATAGTGCCAAACAGTGGAAATAAGCAGAAAACTGAATTTAACCTTAAATGTACAGACCTGTGCCACTTGGCAAAACTTAACAGTCAGCAGTATTGAAATAACAGCAATTAATGCTTATATGTAAAATGAACCACAGTATGGTATGGGGCCAACAGAGCAATTTATCAAATTGAACCAATGTGACCCTAGAGATAGGAATATGTCCTATTTGAAATGAGGGAATGTAATTCCATAACATTTCTTAGAAACTGTCTGAGTTCTTAAAACTCTTATAGCCTAATCTCCTTCCTTGTTCTCCACATGCTGTCAGTCCTTGGAGTACTGATTGGTTGAGGAAACCCCCAGGGTGAACATGAACTGCCCAGTGGGGAAGAGTGGGAGAGGAAATGGTGAGGAGCCCTTTGGCTGTCCCGTGCTACTGCTGAGGAACAATGGGGCCATTCTTCTGGCTTGTGTGGTTTCTACACATTTTGTTAACCCTGAATTATACACTACTCCTCTTAATCCATTAGAAATGGACCATTAGAAATGGACATTAGAAATGTCCATTAGAAATGGACAATGGTTTCTAGAACATCTCTTTGAAAATAAATGAACTCTGTGCGAGTAAAACACAGCATTCTCATTAAGCTTCACTCATCTTATAGTGAGCAGGCACTATAGGTTTTGCCTCGGTCATGTGTTTGTGCAGCACACTATGTGCTCAGCCCTTAGCACTGGTGTGTCGTGCGGTGGGGTAAGTGTAGCTTGTAAGAGCCGTGGTGATGACATTTGGGCCAGTCCCTCGTAGGTTGTATATCCCCATGCGAATCATTTCATTGCAACTCAGTTTCATCATTTGTAAGATGGGTGTGGTGATCCTTACCTTGTAGAATTATTACGAGAAATAAGATTGTGTGTGTGTTTATGTATTTTACCCTAAAATGGCTCTGCTATTAATTGTCTCTCAACAAATAATTACTCCACTATTCTTACTAAAGACCCCCTTTCTAAAGTCTGTTGCCCCACAGACTTAAAGTCTGGGTAAGGAAATAGGATATTTATTCATGAAATAGTGCTTAAGCAGGCCTTCCTTTCCACTTTTTCAAGGTGGAAGTCATTTTTCTCTTCTCCATATCCCTGTGCCAGTTTTTTGTCATCGAAATGGATCGCTGGGGAGCCCACACAGGGCTCTTGTAGGCATAGGACTAGGAGTGGGAGATTGAGTTCTATTCCAGACCTTCCCACTTCTCTGTTGGCTACCTTTGATCAAGTTCCTTAACTCTTGGGAGTCTCCATTTCCTCATTTATAAAATGGGAATAATACCATAATCCTCTCTCAGGACTTTTGTGAGGATCAAGGAGGTCATGAAAACCAGAGTCCTGAAATGTCTTATAAAACACAAAGCATTATTAATATTCTATTGTGGTTATTCATGAATATTCCTTATGCCTCAGACTAGGTAGATTCATAGCACAGTGATTTGAACAACCAGCTTTCAAAAGCTATGATCTAAGGAGGAAAACTTAATGTGAGAAATATGGTAAAGTTGCGATTAGATAAGAATTTCTAATACATCACTTCTTCTATTGAGACTTATTGCCTTTTTCTATATGAATTATTTTAATTTTTTTCCCAAGGAATAACCAGTGAAGGGTAAAATGAACAGTTGGGATTATCAGGGAAGATTTTCAAGATCCAAGATCAGGAAAGGGAGATAATAATGGATAGGCAATCAATAATAATGATTAATAATGATTAATAATAATGATTAATAATAATAACAATAATAAGATACCTTTTGTTGTGGTGAGTTTGTGCTATTATGGTATATGTGGTGTATTTATCATCCATTTCCAGGACAGCCCCCCACCCTGCCCCTAACACACACACACACACACACTCAAACCAAACTAAATAAATGGTGGGAAAAAAACAACCAATCACCAAGAATCAGCCCACCAAGAATCAAGGCTCATCATCATAAGAGCCAAAACAAATCACAAGTAGGTTTAAGTTGTGGCTCTCTAGATGGCACAGAATTAAAAAGATCTCTGTGATGCCTAGGTCAAAAGCCTTCAATTATGGACAGACACAGTCTGCGACTCTGACTGCATGTGTGTCTAGTGCTCTCGTACTGGGCACCTGAAAGGAACCAGCAGTGCTTGATGAGGAACTACTGTATATTCCTTCAAAGACTAGGGAGGAATGGGTCATTCTTTCTTAGTATTACCACTTATGACTCTAACAGGGTCTTGATTTGGGGTAACCTCAATCCCAAAGTTGACTGGTTCTTTAAAGTGATGTTTTGATAGAATAGAATATGTTTGCCTCTAGCCACATCACTAAGGGAAGTTATTGTTAACCATTGTTAAACATACAGTTTGCCCGTGTGAGAAAGGCTCTTGATTACCAATTCTGAGAGACTGCTGCTTTTGACTTTCAATTGTGGCTTATATTTGAAACCACAGTCTTAAGATGTCTTCCAGTTAATAGACCTGCTGGACTCTGGTGGCCCAGTTTCAGCTGTTCTGGAAAACACGGAGTCATTCTTCTAAGCTCCCATCCTCAGGCCCTCCAAAGTGGATTTCTTAAATATTACGTAGCGTATAAGTCAGACCATCAGACATACTATTCACCTAGTAGTTTTCACATGATGTGATGACTCCATATTTATTTATGTAGCTTTCATGAGCAATATGAAACATAACAGTGGTGAAAGAGAATATCTGAAAGTTCAGTTGCAATATAAATGACATGATTGATTAATATGCAATAATGGGTAACTGAATGTTTACTATGTGCCCTAAAGCAGTGGTGGAGAATTTCACATTATTTTTAATTTTTTTTAACATTTATTTATTTTTGAGACAGAGA
The DNA here is from genome assembly GCF_028018385.1 of Neofelis nebulosa. Taxonomy (NCBI): domain Eukaryota; kingdom Metazoa; phylum Chordata; class Mammalia; order Carnivora; family Felidae; genus Neofelis; species Neofelis nebulosa. The sequence goes on along the minus strand of NC_080782.1, from coordinate 94,093,853 downwards.
GAGATAGAGCATGAACGGGGTGGGTCAGAGAGAGAGGGAGACACAGAATCTGAAACAAGCTCCAGGCTCTGAGCTGTCAGCACAGAGCCCGACACGGGGCTCAAACCCACGAACTGCGAGATCGTGACCTGAGCTGAAGTCAGACGCTTAGCTGACTGAGCCACCCAGGCGCCCTGAGAATTTCACATTTATACTTCATCTATAATAATCCTGTAAGGGACCTATTATTATTTTTGCTTTATTAATAAGAAATATGAAGATCAAAGAAGTCAAGTAATTTTTCCAGTGTCACATAGCTGCTCAATAAAGCAGCCAAATTATTAAATCTAATTATGAATCTACTTTTTCTAGAGAGAAAAGTTTTTTTTTTGTTCTTTGTTTTTGTTTTGGCCTTTATATCTGTTTTCAGGAAACTAAAAAATTCTGCCCTGGCCTTTAAGCAATGTTTGAAGGACTTGCATTGTTCCAGGACACTGTAACCAGTGAAAGGCATACACAGAACTCTTTATACTACAATGTATTTTTCTCAGTGATACATAAACTTTGTGGCTACTTTTAATCTGTATTTTAGGGAACATTTTTTTCTATTTGCCTTCCCTAGATCTCTGTATAATTCTGCAACAGAGCATATTTCTGTCAGAAAGGCAATCATAGATTAGTTTTTTAACTAATAAACTAAAAAAATGTATCTCCAGAAAAGGCTATCATAATTTAATTTTAGGTATAATCCAGTATTCCTAAATATAGGTGATTTGAAACTATAATAAAAAAATACATATATATATTTGAGCACCTGTTTTTGGCTAACTGATTTTTCTGGATCAAATTTATCATTGTAAAATGAAGGATTTAGTTCAAAAAGGAAATTATTTTCTTTAACAATTCTTTAACTTATACAGTGTTTAGCAAAAGTAGCATCATAGAATGGGATATTTTAAAAAAATTAAAAGGTTCTTGAGGTATTTCCTGGAATACTTAATAAAATTTTGATTTGAAAACCAAGCCAGTACACTGTTTAGTTAAGGGTGTTTCCCTATGTTTTCATAATTTGAGACACTGCAAGAAAAATAGAATCTTTAAGTCTGGGAAGTAAATTATTTTCTCTTGAGCCAGGTCTTATATTGGTCAAAGTGCCGTCCTCATTTTCCTAGTGATTGATAGTAAGAGGTATGCCCCAGTGTCGCCACTCTGTGTCAGATAGTAAGGGTCAAATGTACGTGGATATAGAGTCAAAAGCCTCTGTCAATGTTTTAGCAAACTTCAGAGCCTTCCTATGGGCTAATTTATCATCATTTCTAGCAGTTGTTACCAAATGTGAGAACATGATGAATGGGGATGAGAATCAGACTGAAGTGTTGGACTGGTCTGCCCCAAATCGTGAACTTGGCCAAGTTTGTCCTGAATTCCTCTCCTCTTTTCTGCATTCCCTGCTCACTGTGACTAGTCTCTCGCTTACTCAGTGTTGACCCGGTATTCCTCCACGTCATGTCTTGCCCCGGTAAACTAGTTAAAGCTCAACTCTTCCTTGTCTCCTTCTATCCAAGATGCAAAGGATCTTACATCCTTCTCTGAGCCAGAAGCTTGACACGATTTGATTCTTTAAACAAACTGCAAGCAATATTAGAGGATATTGTTTCCAGGTTACACATGAGGCTCACATATATCAGGCAAAACACCCAACTCACAGCACTAGTAATTAGTGGGAACTAGTGATATGAACCCAGGTCTGTTTAATTGACAGTCATGTGCTTACTACCATGACATGCTGCTTCCCAATCTAACTTAACTATTTCATTTTTTTACTTCTATAGAGGTCAGCAGAGTGTCTGGTAAGATCAACAAATGAACCAGCTCCAAACAAGGTGTTAATGGCTGATGTCAAGTCAGTGAGAGCATGGAGAAGGGCCACCATTTGTCTGCCAGTGTTTCTTCTTTCTGAGATCTGCTGTCTTGGCTCTTGTGTGATCAAGGCCAGTGTCCAGAACATAAGCCTTGATCTCAGAAGGTGAGCCTGTGACCCCTCATCCAGGGAGAAATTTCATTTTTAACTCTAAAAGTCCTTATTTGGTAAGCATCCTACCTGAAAGTATTTTCCTCTTTGATGATATTTGTGTTTAAAAGCAGTCTCAAGTGATGTCAGTGAGGTGACAGAATAGGAGTTTCCAGCCCTCATCCCTTCACAGAAACACTTATTTCACAATCATTCTTGTACAAAAATACATTTATGAGAGCTCTAGAATCCGGATGAGAGGTTGCAACACTAGTGGAACACAGAAATGAGAAAAGATACATTACAAAAATTGTATACATTAAGCATGTACAACTTTTTCCGTGTCAGTCATACCTTGATAAAGTGGTTTTAAGACATAAATGCAACCATAATGTAATAAATGCAACCCAAAGTATGGAGGTGACCATCTCCATCTCATAGAGGTGACCTCCTATGCCACCTACACCATACAGAGAGCCCTTGCATTATCCTTGAAGTTCCATCAAGCCTAATTTCACTCAGCATCAGTGAATAACTGTAGGAATGTGAATGTGGCAAAGACAATTAGTACAAACTAAATATTTTCTGTGCTTTTCTAAATCTCTTCTCTTCCCTGGATTTAGGGCTATGTGAAAATTTAGGCCAATGAACTGTGAGTAGGAGTTAAAAGTCAGTGTTCTTCCTCTGTCTCTTGTTCTCTGCTTAAGGAAAGGGAGAGGAGACCTGGATCCCTGAGTTACTGAATGAAGGGATGCTGTCCTGGAAAACTGGTCCCATTCACATCAGACTTTACCTGAGAGACAAAAGAATTGTGGTTTGTTAAGCCACTGAAATTTTAGTGTTTATTCGTTACATAGCATAGTCTATTATATTCTGAAGAACATGGAGATTTTGTGCAAAATGCCCTCCTCATTCTCAGGATATATGCTCTTTGGACTTACCTTTTAGAAACAGACTTGTTATTTGGAGTAAACTCCTGCCCAAGCCTTTGGAATTTATTTCAGCTTTATAATGACAGTCTTTGAGAACCTTCAAACAGAGGTCAAGTTTATATGAATACTTAGATGGTTGAGTATTGAGGATATTGAGTAATGAAGAACAAAGTTAGTTGTAGTTGTAGCTTATAGGTAATAACTGTGACTGTGTTATAAATGCTGTGATTTTCCCCATCCCTCCGAATCAACCAGTAAAGGCTGATGTTTTACATAGAAGCTAACTTTGCAAACACTGCTTCCCCACATTGAAATGGCTTGGATGACAGAGATGCTATTTAACAAGAGATGCTACGATGGTCTATATTGGGTAGTTCTGGCTTTGGCACTGGCTTCTCTTCTTTCTCAGTAATTTTCAGGGTTAAAGTAAATGCTATTTTCAGTATTATTCTTACAAAAGGAAGAATAAAAAAATTAGATCACAATAAAGGAAGGTTACACCTTTGATCCCAACTCTCCCTGGGCTACTTGGCCATGAAATTCCTATGTGTTTGACAGAAGGCGGTCTGCCTTGCAGCCTCCAAACTTCATGTCAGGCTCCAAGGAATATGCAAATGGCAAGGATGCCAGATGCAGTAACCACAGTTTTTCTGGGCTGAAGATTTGGGGTAAAATGCGAACGACATATCATGTGGTTTTTTTTCTTTCTCTCACTGAAGTTCTTCCTTAATACTTTCTATTAGCTGAGTCTTTCTCCTCCTTTCAAATTGAAACTTTTTACCCCTAGAATTTTTTCATTAGGCATTTTGGGCTTTGTCTGTAATAGTTTTTAGCCTCATCTCCCAAGAGATTTCTTTTCTGCCATGGTAAAGGTCTGCGCAGTCTGATCAGGCTAAGCTTTTGAATTCACTGCCTTGTTTGTGTTGAAACTTATTGTACCAACAACATTTACTGTCTCTCCTTCTCTTTTTAAATTTCTTGACGTTTCGATTATGTCCACAAGGATCCAGATAAAGCTCCCTCACACATGACTGTCCTGGCTGAATTATAGAATCCATCCTGCTCACGTTCTCCTGAGCTAAGTGAATTCTCAGGTTCCATCTGTTGTGTTTTTGGAGGGAGACAACAAAAGCAAGTCCTAAGCAGACATGGTAGGGTCACTTCAGGATCCAAGTTCAGGAGAAGAGCCAGAAAATGGTTTTACTGCCTTTTGGAACCACCTAAATCCTGCCTCTTTTGAAGGCTATTTAGAAATGGCACTGATATGTTTTGAAAGCAGGGAATTCACAATACCTATGAAATGTTATAAAGCTACTCAGAGGGCTGAGTGGACTTGATACATTTCTTTCAATGAGGAGAAATTATGTCACCTCTAAATGTTTACTCATTGTCCTTTACCCACACTTCTGGACTTCTATGGGGGCGTTGCTTAGACCCCAGACTCACTAGGATTTTACAGGGTGACTCTGAGAAGGGAGAAGTGGTAGCTTGTCTGTTGTGACTGTTTTTATGTATTGCTTCATGACAACAGACTGTCATGGATGTCATGACAGGTCATGAACTATAATGATTTATCAAACCCTGGTCAAGAATGGACTGCAGTGGAGTCACACATTTGAGGGAGGATTACATTCCAAAGGTGGTGAGTCAGTGAGAATCACAGAGAGGCAGAGTAATTCTTGGAAAGCTTTAAGGAAGATGCTCCATTGGAAACTAAGATAGAGCCAGTTTTCCTTCTTGTTTTCCAGCAGATGAGCACCAGATGAAGAGGTTGGCTTATTTTGGGGGGGGGGCATGCTCTTCCAAAAATATGTATTTTTAAATACTCCAATCATACTTAGGGGAAAGCAGATTTGCCTCAAACATCTCTGGGGCATTTTCTTATTGAAGGGAAGGCAAGCAGATTGCCCTCAATTGCAGTCTCCATTGCAAATTCAATTCCCACGTTCGTATGCCTAGATTTGTGTAATTACATGGACATGTGGTGTGCTTCAAGACAGTTCCTAGAAGAAAGGTGGCCATTCCCCAGTTTTGAGAGATAGGAAGACGTCTGGAGTCTGCCCTGCTGGATGTCAGTATTGAGGACAGCACAAGTGTTGTAAACAAGGGATTAGGAAGTGTTTCCTCACTGAGGAATCAAAATCCCCATCTTCTGAATGAGCCTTTGTACAGAGGCTACTGAGATGTGCAGGGGCAATGAGGTTTCTGTGGAGAAAATCTCTAGTTAACTATATTCGAGCTGAAGGTCTAACTGGATGTGCTGTTAATAATTACCAATTCAGGAGACACACTCAAGGGAACATTCTCCTAAAATGTAGAGAGGTTAGGTAGGGCTATGGGTGCCCTGAAACACTAAGACTCTTAATCCCTTCAGTATCAGAGTTCTGAGCATATTATGTAGAAAAGCAACAATGGCAGGGAGAAATATCTGCATTACGGTCCTTGGCGTGGAATACTCTCTTTCTTGGAATTTTAAAAGTTGTTTGGGAAAGCTTCACTGAAAGGGCCCATTATTTTGTTACTGTAAGTAACTTTGATGATTTCCAATGCAACCAGTAGAATCTCTTTCTAATACTTTTCCTGTGGCCAGAGTAGTTGCAGGTGGCATCATTGAGCTGCTAAGAAGAGACATTTCTACAGGTTTCTGGGTAGAATTTGAATGAAAGAAGTCTGGTTCTCTTGTCCAGGGACATCATGCTATAATCGGGGCCGGGGGGACAGGATGTCTAGTGAATCGTGTCCTCCAGACTTCATCCCCTAGAAGGTATACCTGTGAAGCTGCCTCACCAGCCACATTGGTGATGCTATTTTTTTGTGAGAAGGAAAATTTGAGACAGCCTAATAGTTTTGATTCTTTGACATATCAGTGGCATGGCTGCTATGTGGCCTCTGGCTCACACTTAACTAGTAATGCCAGCGAGCAAGTTTGTATGTAATAATCCCATATTTTCATTTGTATTAAATCAAACATCATCAATTTAAATGAGAAACAAAAAAATTTTACTCATGTGTTGAGAGACCCCAGATTTGGTTCTGAATTGCTTCTAAACTTAGATGAATGAAGGAGGGAGAATCATAACAATTCAGAGGTTTTTTGTTTTTGTTTTTGTTTTTGTTTTTCCTTTATAAAATAAGGTAGTAGAGGGTGAGGTGATAGGTGGTGGGGTTTGTTCTCTTCCTGGGCTAGCATTCTGCAGGTCTTTGATGAGCAGCTCTCCTTGCATAGAATACAGATGAAATGTGTTCTGAAGCATGTTTTTTACCAAATGGCTCTTGCTGGAAGATTTCTCTGTCGATAGCTATGGTTCTATATTTTAGACTTTAGTAAACGAAAAGATCCATGTACTCCTTACTAATTCCTATGCTAATAGGTTTCTGATGAGCAGTGTGGCTCCAGAGCCAGAGTTTGTGAACAACTCAGGGCAAATAGGTCTATTAGTTGGCTGATGCCAAGTTGTAAAAGAAGGTGAGTAATAATAACTGAGTACTGACTATGTGCCAGGCGTTCCTGCTGCTCCTGCTCTACCTGCCTTGTTTTGTTAATGTTCACAATAATTTTATGAGTTCAGAATTATTTTGATCTCATTTCATAGATGGTTGTAATGAGGCTTAGAGAGTAACTTGCCCAAGCTCGCAGAGCAAGTAGGTGGCCGAGGCAGGATTTGAATGCAGGTTGCTTGTTGCCGGGAAGACTTTTAAACATAGTGTGATGGTCTGTTGACTTCTTATGTTTATTGCATTAAACTGTTTTCTGCAGTGCTTTAGGAAAATTGAAAATATCTTAAGAAGCTACATGTGATAAATGTTTTAAAATTCCCATCTAAAAACAAGCATGTAACTTAACCAACCTCTAAAAAATTTATATAAACTTACTGTACAATAAAATGTTGTACCAATTTTAAATTAAACAGATTAAAATAAACATTCAGTTTAAATCCCAGAACTGTCAGCTACTCACTGTTCAGTCAGTTAGACACTATTAGCTATTTGTGTGTTCAGGAGTTTTATTAAGTTAACTACCAGCCCCTTGGTGTTTTGAATGTTACTATGGATGCTGCTACTTTGCTCTTCTTTGAGAAATGCTGTCAGAAAGAGACAAGCACACACAGCTGAACTGATGGTTTTTCCAATGAAATGCTGTTAAATGGAAGGTCAGCTTAGTGTTAATTACTGTTGATGAAGACTCTGCCCACAGTGAAACTGCCTCTAACAGTTTCACAAGTCACCCTTTCCTGCATGTGTATTTAAAAACGCCAAAGAAAAGCCAATGTCAACAACAGTATTTTCATGTAGGCTATTTCTTCTACAGACTGTCCAGATGCCTCTAATAGCTCAACGTTTTTCACAAATGAGTGCATCCATTTCCTAAGAATGCTGAGAAGCATTTAAGGGGGCAGATCGAGGAAAAGTATAAGTGAGGCTGTGAGGGAGAATGGCAATATCCTACATTTTTCTTTTCTTTCCCTCCCAAACAGGTTTTGTTTATGGGGACCTCTTCTTTGGGCAATCATGGAATTTTCTTAATTTTCATGGTATGGCAAGATATTTACCTTTTCTTACTACAGAGGAGGGAGAGTTGGCATAAAACACATGAAGGACATTTTTGTCTTTTGGCTGCACTAGAGTGATGCTCTCTCTTCCACATATCACAAAAGCTAAACCTTACCTCCGTGGATTTCAGAATATTACTTCTGTATGAGATGAAAGAGAGATAACACCTCTCACCATGAACATACTTCCTTATGGATCCACGAAAGGGTGGGCTTCTAGGAAGATAAGCTTTATGTTCTCAAACTTTATAAATGTTTTCCCCAGTCCTATTCTGTCTTTCTCATTGTTTCTGCTGGCATGGGGCCTCTGCTGTCTTTTTCTGGCTGCTCCTGCACTGATTTTTTTTTTTCTCACTGCACTGGATGGTTAGCCTGTTAAATATCGTGAGAATAAGCTGCTCCCTGTCCTGGCATTGCTTTTTGAAGGAAACATTTCCTTTCCTTGTGCAGAGCCAAGGAGTTACTTCCATGGGGAGAAAGTTGGAGGACTGATTGGAAACATGCATGATTGCTGGTTTAAATTTGGCTTATTTGCAACAGACAGAGGTTGCAAGAGATAGGAGAGAGGGGTTCTCCTGGTACTGAGGTGGTTCCCACATCTGCTTCTAATTAGGAACACTGTGGAGAAAAGATTTTGAAATTAACTTAGTTGTGGAATAATAAAGTAGGCCCCTTAATATGGGGGATTATAAATGATTACCCTAGAAAATGAAGGGACAACTTTTCATTCCCTAGGTCGTTTACTTTTTCCGAGGTGGTTTGGCACCAAATAGAAACTAGAGAGGTATTTTGTACCCTCTATCTTCAGTGGACAATGGTGCTGTTTTACTCCCTCTTCCTGAGAGTCTAGATTCAGGCTTTTAGAGCACAAAGTGTGCAGCCAGCCAAGAGCCATTTGTTCACATGTCCCTAGTCCTCTGGGATCTACAGCAGCCAGGGGCATCTTAGTGACATATACAGATTTGTGTCTGTGGGGAAGAGGCTGGCCTGCTGGTCTTACCTGCCCTGGAGCTCTCAGGTGATGCTCTAGAAATAGGCACTGGGGCACAGGTCCTCAAACGCAACACCACATCACACACACACACACACACACACACACACACACACACACACAAACGGCATATTTTAAAACTTTCTTGTCTGCCTTTTTCTTATTTCAGCCCCTGACCTCTTAAAAGGTCAACATCATAATCTGAAGAAGATATCCAGCCCTCATAAGTGTTATTCTCTACATATTTTCATGTATTAATTTGTTTGTTTTTTCTTTTTTTATCCACATGTTGAATGTAAGAGCTGTAATAGCAGAGATCTTACTATCTTATACCCGCTGTGCTCCGAGCAATGTTTGGAAAATTGTAAGAACTTCACAATCAACTGTTGACTGAGTGAATCAAGGAAGCAATGGAGGAAACTCTCTGCCCATAAAGGGTAATTCTGGATTCTGCCTTGAACCCTTGAGTTCTTAACTGATGAACTCTGCATTGGGACCAAAGCCCCAGAGCTGTCATAGATGAGTCTCACCCCTCTGAGGTCAACTGGACCTACATTTTGGGATTAGGCAGGAGGAAGCCTGAGCTATGGAAATGAGAAGGCAGATGACCTTCCGGACCACTTCCCAGACCACTTCAATTACCATGGTTTGGGAAGCTTTTACACTCACTGGGAATACTCTCATCAGAGTGTTCTCAGAATAGGAACAACAGTCGTCCATTTTATATGGTGTAAGTTTGCAGGCAAAGGAAACAATTAGTTCTTTAATGACCATCTAAGTCCATGATTTTTCAATTTTCCCTCATTAAAGTAGATTATTGATTTTAGATTATTGATTTTAGAGTTACTTTAACTTGTCTCTTTTGGTTTTAAGTGTCTGATCAGAAAATCACTGATTACCTCAGAAAATGGGAGTGTCTGATCAGAAAATCACTGATTGCCTCAGAAATTGGGAGTTTATAGTAAAGACAGTTTTTACATCTTGTCATGAAAATTTTTATATTGTTACTTCATAATTTCTCCTTGGAAGGTCACCTCTTCATGCTTCAAATGGGAGAGGAGAAGATGTAATTGAAATAATTTCTGTTGGTCATCTTGGGTCTGAAAGAGGAAGGCAGGTCATTCCAAATAAGAGAACCCATTTTAGGCCATGTCTAAGCTTGACTCTCCTAAGGTAGGGATGTGTTCAGTCTGTACTCACACTTCTGAAATAGCCATTGAGGGAACTCTCACCACAAAGGACTGTGACTAATCACAAGCCTTGTGATGAATAGCTCATTATTTTTCAATATTATCTTGAGTAAAAAAAAACGTGGTGGGGGGCTTTTGAATTAATCTTCTAAAAATGTCTGTCTCAGAATTCCAAACCTTTTATTTGATAGCTAATTCCAAGAAGTCTAAGGTAGTACAAGTAAGGAAGAAAGACTTCCCTAATCTTTGGATAACATTGTTTTAAATTTCTTGAGCTTCTTGTAATGAGTATACATCTCTAAATTAAATGAATACTTGAAATATTTTCTCCATATGCTTCAAATTTTCCAAGTATTCAGACATTCTTACCGGTCATGCTCTTCTAGCTGCAACAGGTCATAACCAGTGTCTGGATTCCTACCTGTGGACCAAGTGACCATTCAGTTACTGTCCACATTGGGTTCCATGAGGCTGTGCCTGGAAAGCTCTAAACAGAGAGTTTTCCCTCAGAAGGAGCCATGTATCTGGCAGTGATTAAAAACTTTGGCATGTTTGGGATAGAGTAGGATCAGAAACCTGGCTTGCTTAGGTCTGTCAGTTCTTTGAATGTCGACTCATTAAAGAACAACATAGACAAATTTAGGTTCCATTGAAGCTGAAAGCAACCGTGGATAGTACATTGATGAATTCCATCATCATACAGATCAGAATTTCATGAACAAATAACCTGGCCAAAATCACAGAGGTAGTTAAAGGCAGAACAGAGAATTTAGAGAAATTCACTCAAGGAGTGATGAAGTGATCCTGGCAGATTACCTCTAAAAGCTTTACTCCCCCACATGCTCCCTTCCTTCTATGTTCCTTGGTAAAGAACAGAGTTTAATTTCCAAACAAATATATTAAAATCAAAATTAAAAAATCAAGTCTGAGGGCAATAAATGATTCAATGTTCTGGTAGGTTTTAAAGTGTTTACCTCATCTAGCTTGTGAAATAGAAATAACTTTACCCAAATTTTGGTGATATTGTTGACATTGTTTAGGCTGTTTGACTTTTCTTTATGGAAATTGATGATATACTTCTGACTACATCGATGGAAAAAAAGTGCATAAGTGTGTAGAAAATATTAATGTTAGTATTGCACCTAAAACTCTCATTTATTGAGAAAGAAACCCAAATTGGTAAAAAGAAACAATTTATAGAACAAGGAAGAACATTTATGGACTTCAAGTACATAAAACAAATATGCTGGGCCAACAGTATATTTATCTAATAGTGTTCCTAAGGAGATGTACTATGATGATTACTTAGTATATTAACTTTTTGTGTTCATAAATTGTGCTTTTTGAATGTATAAATTGTCCAGAAAGGGATATTACAAAACTAAACTTCATTCCAGACCTTCTAATGAATACTAATTCTTATTTAGAAGAGCTGAACTTAAAGGTTTACATAGTTTTGAATATTTTGGCTTTAAAAACATTTATTTCTGTCAGAGGTCTCAACATGCTTTGCCACAAATAGGTGAGCACAAATATTATCTATGGACTATATTTTGCTGATGGGCATTGGAATGTCGGGACTAATAGGGAATGGATAGGGTGGTTTCACTAAAAACTAATTCTTAGACTAATAATGTCTGCCTTAGGCAAGAGACCACACTCTACTGTTTCCATTTATTTTTTGTTTAATTCTTTAGGAGTTTGATATAGAAAAGTGAGAAATAAAATAGGGTAATGACCATTTATCACTTGGATATAAATATGTTAAAGGGAAAAGAGCCCTTTATGTTCTTTGACCATATGACATATGTTAAAAAGCAGGAAGAACGGTGCCCTTATAGATTGGTGTTAGGACCTGTATGATTTGTTTCTCTCCAGTTTAGGATCAACTTAGTCTCTGCTGGTTTGGGTAAAGCTCTGGAAGACAACATGGCCAACTCAGTCACTTTTTTCCTGCTTGGGGATTGCTGACTTTTCATCTTTAGTCAGCCTTTTAGGAAAATTTAACTTGGTTGGATTTGTTTTGGCAGGTTAGCATGATGTAAGTGTATTTAAAAAAAAAAAATCACAAGCAATTTAATTACAAGAAATGGAAGATAATTCCCTAAAGGCTGCTGCTGTTATAGAGGTAGTCATAACAGCTTTTTTTCACATTTTCAATTTTTTACCGTTTCAAGCAGTCCAAAGAAGAAGGAATGAGAGCGCCTGCTGAGTGTACTGCCAGTGAGCTAGACACGGAGACAAAGAGTGTCAGGGACATGTCAGCTCTCCTGGGGAAATCCGGGCTGTTTTTTAAAAAAAAAAAATGTGAGCTTGAGAAACCTTGGTGAAACACTTGAGGCAAAATCTTATCAATATTAAAGGACATTTTGAAATTCATTGGAGATATTTGTTTTACCCTGTTTCAAAAGACGTTATTGGTTTGATTGTATTTTACGTGTAGAGTCAGTAAGACCTCTTTCATCCTCCCCTCCCCTGCCTCCTCCAAAAAACCCTCAGGACTGCCTACACATCAAATCACTACAGGACATAGCTACAGAATCTCAAAAAGAATAAAAGCACTACTGTTGAATCATGCTGTAAGGTATATCGCACCCTTCCCCCGCCCCCCCCCCCCAACACATGCTCTTAACAAAGCATTCAGGGTCCTTTCTCAAACCATCTTTAGGACAAAGGGAAATAACAACATAACAGGTGATACTCCAAGAGCAGGTGTGGTTGCCAAAGAATTACTACTTCCTTCACTTTGTGGCTCTGTTGAGTCATTCGAAAGTACAAGTGAACAATAAAAGCCAGATGACTTTGTTCTATAGGAAATGACTCGTAAGTTTCTAATATGGTTAATAGGATGAAGGCCTTTGTAGACAAACTTCACTTATTTGTTCATTTATTCAAAAATATTATTAAGCACCAGTTTGTGCTAGCCACTATGATAAGTGGTACAATGGTGAGCAAAGCAATAGTAAGCTCTGTCTCACCCTCCCTCCCTTCAATTCTTTACCTATATGTATTATAATACTAAGTCCTATGCAAGCCACTCTCTCTGTAATTACTCCCTCACACACATGCTTCTTACAACCCTTTTCTGCTTTTATTATCCTTGATACTTATTACTGTCTAATGTATGATATATTTTATTTATTGCCTGTCTCTCCCACTATAATGTGGGGAAGTTTAAAGCAAGAAATTTCTTTTTTATGTGTTCATAGCTATATATACCTAGCACCTAACATAGTGCCTAGATTTGTGCTGACAATATGGAGCCTGCTTGGGATTCTCTCTTTTCCCTCTCTCTCTGCCCCTACCCTGCTCATCTGCGTGTGCTCTCTCTCTCTCTCTCTCTCAAAATGAATAAATAAACTTAAAAAATTATTTAAAAAACCACAGTGCCTAGAAATAGGCACTCAATAAATATTTGTTTAAGTAATCAACCAATTAATGAACAAAGCGAGGACATACCCACAGAATGGCACTAGAGACCCCCTTCTATTTTTTCATTTATATCCATTCATCAGCATTTATTGCATTTGGTTTTTCAACTTCTTAGCCATTTAAGTGTTTGTTCTCTAAAAATGTCAGGAGTGAGTGTGTGAAAACTTGAAAACACAATTAATTATATCTGTAATATTCCTCTGATCTCTACATCAAACATACCTAGCAATAAAGGAGATCAGATTTGCCTGGAAAAAAGACTTGTTCTTGGTAAATTGATAACCATATGCTTGCGAAAGGGTTCAAAATTATCTGCTAACATTCATTAACTGGGTTGATAAAACTTAGTTTGTTGGGTTATCATTAAAAGTACGTGAGATAAAATAGTGAAAAACCTCGGAATCTATATATTGTCTTTGGCTTATGGTAGAAGTAATGAAATTAATGTTTTATAATTTGATTAAGGATCAACACCCAAATCTCTGTTTTACAATGCCTACCACCAGAGGTCAGGGAGATGCAGAAGAATCATCAAAGGAGACTCTCTCTCAGCAGAGAGCTAGAAAAAACCAGGTCACAGTAGTATCCAAGACTAAGGGATAAACTCTGTTAGTCAGTTGATAGGTCAATGAAAACAGTGCATTAACAGGGTGGAGATTATGCATGATTTTCATAAAAGCAACTTCCATGGAAGAGTGAGGGGAAAAGTTCATTATATTATAATAGATTTAAGATGTAATGTGAACAAATAAGTTGAGAACAACAGGTATAAATAATGCTTTTACAGACTTTTGCTATAAAGGAAAGGAGAGAAATGGGGTATGAGGTCCCAAGAGGTGTGTGTGTGTGTGTGTGTGTGTGTGTGTGTGTGTGTGTTTAATGATGCCCAGAATAATAGCCTCTTGATCTATTGTGGGAATGATTCAGTAGAAAAGAAAGTAATTACTGATGTGTTTTATATAAAGGCTAATTTGGGTGTCTAATGGGCATCTAGTGATAATTAGCCATGACCGAAACAGAAGTGTCAATGTTTTTGTCCATGCTTTGGAGGACGACATTAATAAATATTACAAATTTGATACAGATGATTGATATGCTAAGTAATAAAATTATAATTTAAAGTGTCTTTCATATGACAAAAATGTAATAGACTGTACCTTCAGTGAAAGAATAAACTTAAAATTTTACTTTATGGAGGGAGATGTCAAGACAACCAGGGCAGTAGGGAAAGTGTTACCTCTGATGATTCATATCTAATGGCTTAACTCACCTGAGTTTAAAGTTTAAAGCCAGATAATATGTGCTATCAGAAAAAAACTCCATTCTGAGGAACTATTTTAACATAACCACAAATTAGTAGAACCTCCAGGCACCAGTCAGAAGGAAATGAACATTTTCTCTGGAGGAATCTGCTCTTTACTCAACTCTCATAGAACTTCCATAGGTAAATTCTCATTGCATGAGTGATCACAATCAGAAATTACAAACAATGTAATTACTATGAGGGAGAATCAGCAGAAATAACAAACAGCAGAACCGGACCCATAAAGCTTTGGTAGTAAAGTTGGTATTTGAACCTGAACAGCCTAACAGCAGAGCCCTGCTTCCAACCATTATGTTATACTTTTTGGTATTCTGGATACATATTTGGTATGTTTAAAGAAATGAAAGGTAGAATTTAATATGAAAAGAATAAAAAAGGAAGGAAGTGGAACCTCTAGAAGCTAACTAAATAAAAAAATAAGTGAATAAGATACTCATTGAAAGTCTAAATGGCAGATTAGGTATAGGGAGATTAGTAAATTGCAAAACAGAGCTGAAGAAATTTCTCAGAATGTAACAGAAAAGCAAAGTGAGAGAAGATATGAAAAAAGGGTTAAAACAAAAGGGGAAAACCAAAATGTTTAATATATATCTAATTTGGAATATCAGAAAGACCTATTAAATA
This sequence comes from Neofelis nebulosa, assembly GCF_028018385.1. Lineage (NCBI taxonomy): Eukaryota > Metazoa > Chordata > Mammalia > Carnivora > Felidae > Neofelis > Neofelis nebulosa. Next base: position 94,078,820 of record NC_080782.1, on the reverse strand, counting down.
AGGTGAGGGAGATTAAATATGTGAAGATACAATGGCTGAGGATTTTCCAGAATTGAAAAAAGGCATCAGTCAATAGCTTTAGGAATCCCCAAAAAAGGCCAAGCAAGATAAATAAAGGGGAATTTATACCCATACACATCACAGTCAAACTACAGAATATCAGAGACAAGAGAAGTTTTTAAAAAAGATCCTAAGTGGGCTGACAACAGTCATTTTAAGTGCAACAGTAGAAGACAGAAGATGGTGGAATACTGTCTTCAAAATACTGTCAGCAAATGCTCATTGTTTGTTAAAGTTATCTTTTAAGAACATACTCAGAAAAACAGAAACAGAGATTACACTATCGATAGAACACCACTAAAGGCATCTCTAAAGGTTGTACTTCCAGAAAGGAAATGTCATGGAAAGGGTGTCTGACATGCAAAATGAATGGGGAGAACAGAAAACTCCATGAAACACTGACTGTTTAAATCAACAACAATAATAATGCCTAATGGGGTGCCTGGGTGGCTCAGTCCATTGGGTGTCTGACTTTGGCTCAGGTCATGATATCACAGTTCATGAGTTCGAGCCCTGCGTCGGGCTCTGTGCTGACAGCTCAGAGCCTGGGGCCTGCTTCAGATTCTGTGTCTCCCTCTCTCTCTGTTCTTCCCTTGCTTGCACTCTGTCTCTCTCTCTGTCAAAAATAAAGATTAAAACAAAATGTGTTTTTAAATAATAATGCCTAATATGTGGGCTTAAGAAAATATAGAAGTAAAATACAGATAAAACCTGTATCTGTACAGCTTTGAAGGGAGATAGAGTTAAAATATTACAATGTGTGTGGGTTTTTCAAGGTGGATAACACAGACTCCATTAATTATGAAAATCAAAAATTTTTAAGTGCAGTCACTAAAAGAAAGAAGAAAATGTTTAATCAGTCACTGTATTACAGAGAAGATACTATAATTACAAAAATAAAATACTTTGTCAACTAGAATACATCCAAAGAAGAACAACCAGGGTGTCCAAAGGTCTTGAAACAGTGGTATAAAAATATTTAGTTTTACTAAGAAAAGACTTTCTCATTATTAGGGCAGTTAATGCTCTAATAATTTATCCAATTTGATAGTCTTCAAATATTTTAAGAATTATCATAAAGGGAAGGGATTAAGTATATTATTTATTTAATGTTAGAGGACTGAATTAGGGTTATGGATATGAGTTACAGGGAGGTAGTTTGGAGGGTTATTACAAGGGAAATACTTATATAAATGGAATGGCTACATTTGAGACGCTGAGTTCTCCTTCACTGGAGGTTATAAGATCATCTGTCAGGAAATTTTTATGTGGGTAATTCCTGCCTTGGGTCAAAAGTTGGAATAAAAGAACTAAATGAGCTCTCTGCCAACTCTAAGAGTAATAGTAGTAATTTACTTAAAATGAGCTAACCACCATAAAGGCATTAATGTATTCCATTTTTGCAACACCACCATCAGTTAAGTTTTATCTCTGTTTTGCAGTTGAAGGTACTAAAGTTCAGAGAGCTTAAGTAACTTGATGAGAATGTGTAGTTTGTATGAAGTATAACAGATTTCACTCCAAAACTGCCTTATTAGAAAGTGGAAAACTTTAGATTATGCCTCACTGAATCCCAAGAATAGGACCATCAACTTAGCTCTGATTTTGCCAAATTCTCACAGAAAAAGCCTTCTCTGCCTCATAGTATTTTTGTAGGATATCATAAGCCAAAATTGGCAAAAGCAGACAGATACACACATGTGGGCATACATGAACACACATACACACACACACAGGTTAAATTCCTCATATAGGCATTAATGTATTCTTCTTCCTTTCTGAAATCTAACGTATTATAAGTAACAAAGAAAGCCTTCTTCATCCACGCAATAAAACATTTATCAAGGTGAATTTTGAGGGTACTTTTGTTGTAGAATTAATTTTCCCCAGTACATGAAATAAACCTTTGTTAGTTTTTATATAATTGTTTTCCTTTTGCACTTTATCTATAGACAGTTGCTTTTTGTATTCTTTTTTGTTTTTGATCCATTCAGGGATTTTTAATGAGGTTTGGTGGTGTTGGGTATTCTTGTACCGATTCTGATAGTAAATTTTAATTTTGAATTGTGTACTAATAGTAGAGGCATAGCTACAGAATAGCTACACTAGTACTGAATGAGAAGTTTAATTTGAAAAATTCCTCTCAAAAAATAAGCTGTAGCATGTAGTGACATTTAAGAGGGAAATTAGGTAGAACATAAATGGATAGAAATTATTTTAGACCAAATAGAATAAAAATTGAGCATATCTCAAAACTGAATTTGCACTAACCTAAAACTCTAGTAACTGCTGAGTATTGAAAATATCCATTATGGTCCTGAACTAGGATACACAGAAGGATATGTTCTGTTATCCTGATTAGAGATGCACTATTCCCAGGGTATTTTCCACAGATAGTTGAGCTAGACAAATCTTTCCTGGAAGCAGATTTTCTAGCTAGCCAGATTCGATGGCATTTGGTTGGATTAGATGGACTCAAAGTAAATATTCCAAATCTAAATCCTTCTCTGAACTGGCTAGTAAATGTGTTGGGATCATAGGTCATTGGTAAAAAATGTCTTTGTTTGAATGCATAGGTTTGCTAAAGCTCTACTAGCTGTCTGTGGGCTAGGAAAAGGCATGGAAGAATCTGGCCCCAAAGGAAACTGAAAATGTGGAGTAGCAGTGTTGGGATCTTGCCATCTAAAGTTCTTGCCTGCATGTGGAATGTGGGTCCACTCTGCCCTTCAGTTTCATAGAGGTTGAATTTCAAATTCCGCAATTGACCGCTAGGTATAACATTTTCACTTTTCTCTTTAATCACCAATAGACCAAAATTACTCTTACTGTTGAATTTTAGAATTCTACATTTCCCTGTAAGTACAGATATTATTGTGAGGAAAACAGGTATGGCTGCAAGGCTGCTTGTCACCTCTTCTCACTTGTTGAAGTAGGAAGGTGGAGTAGGAGGGAAGGGTAATCTTGTTGAGAATCACAGTTCACTGTGGCCTGCCCAATTATACTCATGTGCATGTGCACACGTGTGTCCCTGTGTGTGTGTGTGTGTGTGTGTGTGTGTGTGTGTGTGTGTAGGTGCGTGTGTTAGGGGCATTGATTTGCCACTCTCTTCTGAAGAGATATTGACGTAATCATGCTGAGCCTGTGCTTGATATTAGTTCCCTGAAGAGGTGTCCTGAAAGTGGCTTAGGTCCATTAGACTTACTCTAGTGGACCTATTGTTTTCAACTGGCAGCACTCCTTTCTTGGAAGAGGTATATTTTTCTTGCTTTGTGCAGTTGTGGAGGTGAAGCTAGGCTAAATTAAAGGAAGTTAAAACTGAATTATACCTCTCTCATTATATTTGGGTGGGCAGGAGAAGCTGATGCTAAGTTAGAAAATTTGGGGACTACATCTATCAGCAATCACCTTGCCTTCCCAGAGGAGAGAACCCACATGCAGAACAAAATTAAGCAAAGAGAACTGGATTTGAGATCCCAAGAAATCTCTGTGTACAGTTTTGCCTAAATCCAGTTCTACCCCTTGAGATCCCAGTTATATGAGCTGATAAATATTTTTGCCTAAGCTTGGTTTTACTTGCATTTTGTCGCTTGCAACAAAAAATGTGCTAACTGCCCACAACCTCCAAGATTTAGAGTAAGACAGAAACTGAGGTAATTATTTCATTTGAATGCTTGTGATGGCTGGAAATTATATTCATCCAGAGCTCTAAAATCGGCCCCACCAAACTGTCACTTAGCATTTTTAAGAAACCTCATCTTTGCATTCTTCACAGCAGACGGCAACTGACCTGAAGCTTTGCGAAACAGCAGATGCCCAGATATCCTCAAAGGTGCTGTCCTTGATAGCCCCTCAAAACGAACACATGAACATCATATATTAATGAGGGTTACTGTTTGCCTTTGGCCGTTTTCCAGTCATTTTGCTTGAATGGGACATTTATTTACTTTTTCTTGACCTATTATTTCATGGCTCCTATGTATGATCAGATATTATACTTTATATATTGGTGAGTTTTTCCTGAATGCATTAATGCTTTTTCTGTAAAGCTTTCCACCAGTCTACTTCTCCCACCCGTTAGTTAGGATTTATTAAGGAAAGATGCCCTTTAAATTTTCTATATTCTTAGAATATTATAAACATGGAATGCTAAGTTAAACTTGACACTCTTCCCCTTAGCTCACTGAGCTGTGCCCTTTTTTATTACGGGTACATAAGTATGTCCTGTTATCTTTAATTGAATCTCCTGAGTTGTGTTTATGATTTAACCCTATTCCACGTTTGGAATTTTCACAAGATGAGTCCCATAGTTATCTTTACTAGATACGTGTTTATGCTCATGTTCATTCTCACCAACTTCTCTGACAAAGGTTTTCATTTTGAGTACCATAAAAATGCATTTGTTTTAGTGGACAGAATTATAGAATTATTGTATGTTAATGATACTGTTTCCTTTGTTCAGTGTCCAGGCCATTGCTCTAATTTTCCAGTCCAGTCATGGCTAGACAAATTAAAATGTTTTAAGCAATATTTAGAATGGCTTGACTCCACTATGCAAAAAACATGCTGGTAATATCATAAATCCTTGTAACTCTGGAGATTTTTCTCAATGTGTAAATACAGAAGTATGGGATAAATTTTGCTTTGGGTGGTTTTGGAGGGGTGGCCATGCAAGAAATTGTTTTCAAAACAATCACTCCTACCATCTGTGCACCAGAAAACAGATTCATAGAGCTGATAGCAACACTTGGAGATAGCCAGCAGAAAAGAGCTCAGGAAACCACTGAGATCACCTACTCTTTGTGAGAAAATAATTGGGAAAAATCGCTTTATAGAACTGACTTTGCCTGGTGGAGGGTATCTTAAGGTTCTGGGGATAGAAGTTATAACATGATTTACTGGCAAAGTACTATCTTCCCTTCTGTTTTTAATGAAAGTTTCATATATACACTATTAAGGGATTCTATAAAAGGTCCAACATGTTAAAAGAATACAGAAAAAAGATGAGTAAAGAGCATGGAAATGTTGAATTTCCAAAGATACACTGCTTTTCTTAGGCAAAAAATATCTGCCTAATTTCAAATCCTCTCCAGGGGCTAAGGAAAGCTTTAAATATCCATTCAAAATTCTTCACAGCCAGACATCTCTTTTAAAGGAATTAGGTTACATTAGTTGATGTAATGAACTCAGATAGTTTGGGTGATTCAAATCCCAAAGACAGCAGTACACCTGTGCAGTGCACACATTTCTCCTCTGTGTGAAGGCGCCAGTGGTTTCGATTTGGGGTGTGTTTTGAGGGGGTTGAGGGAATGGGGGCAAGAGAATGAGCTGGTGAAAGGTAACATAGAGGAGAATCATTTGCTAAAAATGTTGTTTGATGCTATCTGATTTCCTTTCAAATCATTCTTTGAAAAAGAAATATCAGTTTGGAATCTGTTAGTGGTCACATATATTAAAATAGAACATCTCTTGTTTCGTTAGCTCAGTTATTCTTTACTCCCCTTTGAGCATCTGACAAGCAGTGTAGAGCTGGAGGGAGAGGAATCTTTTAGGCAATCGGTGAACTGGAGAATGTACCATTTATTCACCCCCTTGCAGGAAGGAGCCCTAGAATCTGCTTTCAGAGCAAATCCAAATTATTTTATATTTCAATTCCATCTAACATAGAATCTTTAAGCCATAAAGATACAGTCGTGCTTAAATACTTCCATCTCCAGATGGCATTGCACCTGACCCAGTACATAGTTTTCTAATTGTTTTTTTTATTGATAAAGAAATTTTTAAAATTTTATTAAGTTTTTAAATTTTAATTCCAGTATAGTTAGCATAGTGTTACATTAGTTTCAGGTGTACGATATAGTGATTCAATGATTTTATACATTACTCGGTGCTCATCATGATAAATGTACTCTTAATCCCCTTCACCTATTTTACCCATCCCCCCACCCACCTCCTCTCTGGTAGCCATCAGGTTGTTCTCTGTAGTTAGGAGTCTGTTAGTCTCTCTCTCTCTCCTCTCTCTTTCCTTTGTTCGTTTGTTTTGTTTCTTAAATTCCACATATGAATGAAATCGTAGGGTATTTGTCTTTCTCTGACTGACTTATTTCACTTAGCATTATACTCTAAGCTCCATCCACATCACTGCAAATAACATAGTTTTTTAATTCTTAAAGATATTCAGAGCAACAGATCATACCCTTTTGCATGATAATTACTAAAGCGTCATCTCCACAATAACTCACTCTCTTTCTTGACCAGATTCTTACTTACTACTTACTCTTAGTATCATATCAGCAACTGTGGAAAATAATCATTGCTATCTTTCTAGATTAAATTCTTTTTTCTATTTCAAAACAATATTTCTTCCTATGGTGAGAAGAGTTATAACAAGAGATGGATATAATGTGCTCAGTTAATTAAGAACATGGTATATATTTACAGATTTCTATTAACTATGACTAGATCACCAAAGTTTAAGTACATAATTTTTTCAAAAGAAAATCTTCTGTTCATATTTTATATAGCTTAGCTCAGTGTAATATATTCATTTGTGGTAGAAAGACATTATTTTAAGCAGAATAAACCATTCTGCATACATTTTTGTCTTTAAAATCAAGATTTTTTTTTTTTTTTTTTGGTTTGGATACATTCTTCTGGAGCGAAAGGAGTTTTGAAGTCACATTTTGTCTATATCCTTAAAAATGTTTCGTAAAAAAGATATCTGAGTCTTAGTCAAAGAATATAAAACTTAATAATTTCAATTATGCTTGTAAGAAAAACTCCAGCCTGAGACTGACCATAGTATTGGAGGGCCTTAGGTGTTTTCAAATAAATGTCAGGACTTTGGCCCATTTGTCTAGAAATCACAAAGAAGCGTGCTTTTTCCTTCAACTCTAAGGCCAACCTGTACAATTCTGGTCAGCTTTTTTTCTGTCTTTTTTCTCTAGTTTATATCCCTCCAGGGAATTTTCCTGATTGGTAATAGTACAAAAAATTTACTCTTATTCCTGGAGTTTGTTCAATGTTAGAGTCGCAAGGATCCTTAGGAATGATTGGCCAACTTCCTTTTTAGATAAAGATTCTGAGCTCCAAAGAGGTGAAGCAACTTTCCCTATGCCATACCATGCATGAATCTTTGTCAGAACTGGACCTAAGACTCACTGCCCATGAGATTCTATATTCAGTCCCTGGAATCATCATTCTACAGATTGGTGGGTTTCCTTTCCACATATGGACCATTATGTATCTGTATAAGATTTGGGACATTTGAAATATAGGAACTGAATCCTCTATGTGGTGGTAGCATGAAGGACACAGCTGATTCTGAGCTAGGAGACACAGTACTTAAATGTGAACAGTCTTTAGTAACTGAGTGTTACTGTTTGTTAATTACTACAACTTCATGGAAATGATTCCAGTTGGACAAACTCATTTATTTCATTTGGAATGTAGGAAATAAGAATTTCTACACAATGTATCTCTTTTTCTATATAAAGGCTTGAATCAATGACCATTTTACTTTGTTAACAGATGAATCAAATGTTTTCACCAGCAAAGTTCTTGGTCAAAGTGTTTCATTTAGTCTATCATACATGTCATGTTTCATACATGTTTATCAGTGTGTTGACTTTTCTAGACCAATACTTAAAATGGAAGCTAGAACCATATGAACCATGATAGAAGGAATTCTCAGTAATTATCCTTTCTGTGTGTTAGTATCAGGAGTGTAGGGTGGGTTGAAGGATTGATTTTCCATGGTTTGAAATTGCTTCTCATAGGAAAGGGAGCAAGATTCTCTTGAAATACGTAGAAAGGGAATCTTATAAGGAGCAAAATGTAGACTATACTTGTATGTACAGCATGCTGTGAATTTTTATAAAAGGTTATTCAAGTTTAACAATGTACTACAATTCTCTAAAAATTATGTTTGCATGTTGCAGGTACTCATGACAAATACTTCCTGAATATTATTTTTAGCAAATCACAACCCAATTTAGGTAATGACGATTAGTTAGACAAAGTGAATATAATATCAGTAAATGTTATTTTTAGTATATTCCTAATGGACTAAATTTCTTCCCCACACATTTCTGTTTTCATCTAAGCCTCTTGATCAACAAATGCTGGAGGAGTTCAATCATCAAAACTACATTGTTCTCACTCTTCTAACAACTCTTCTACAGAGAAATTCCACATTTTATTTTTTAACAATCTTAAAAACGTGATAGCCATTCACATGGAATGTCACTCTAGCTCAAACAGTGTTTTGCTGTTTGGTACACACAAATAGCCACCTGAAACCAGGTGACGAATGTCCTAATCAAGTATGATGTCTGCATTTCACCTACACTTTCTCCCTTAGTAATAACCCTAGAGGGGCCAAAGAAGTCTACTGAGCACAAGAGGAACTGTAGGGCAGTGAGGAAGACAGCCAGCCTCACTCTCCTCCCCCCACTGCAAGCTTCTGAGCTGTGGAGGGGGAAAAGTTTTAAATTAGATAAGAGATTAAAGCTTTGAAATCAACTGGGTGGGGTCTTCTTAACAATGCAATGGTATTTCCTTTTTTTTTTTTTAAAGTTTATTTATTTTGAGAGAGAGAGAGAGTGCAAGTACAGCATGTGGGGGAGGGGCAGAGAGAGAGAGGGAGAGAGAGAATCCCAAGTAGGTACTGTACTGACAGCACAGAGCCCGATGCTGGGCTCGAACCCACAAACTATGAGATCAAGACCTGAGCTGAAACCAAGAGTTGGACGCTCAACCACCTGAGCCACCCAGGTGCCCCAGCAATGCAAAGGTATTTTCATGAGGCTTTATCCAGGAGTGGGAATAAAACAGTTGACAAAGCAGGTCAAAGGAGGAGATTTATGAGAAAGAATAAAATTACTGTGTTTGTATCCTATTCAAAGTAGTCAACAATCTAATAATATTTAGAAAATTTTCTCAGATAGGTAACTTACTAATTATTAAGGTATATCATTTTTACAGAATTTTTACATTTAAGAAGTCATTTTTTTATAACAGTCCCAAACTAAGCCTCCTATAGACTTTATAACGTATAACTTTAGGGAAAATTCATCTCTTTGAGTCCATCCAGAGTGAGATTAATATATACAGTAACTCTTCTTTACCCTCCCCTTTCAATTCTAATATTTCTCTTATTTTAGGTAAAAAAAAATCTCTATTTTTTTTACCCTCCTGGGCTCTCAATATGTCCTATTAATGCATTAAGTGGTAGTGCTAGAATTCAGTGTAATGTCACTGGGAAACCTTTGTTAATTGAATTTCAAAAGTCAAGAGCTTTAGGTCAAGATTTAACTTTTACAGTGAATTGTTGGTCTTTAGAGCCTATGATTTGGGAATAGCTCTGTTCCCTCACACCAGAAAGTAATCCTGCACAGGATGGGGGCTAAATTCTTGCAGAAACCCTCCCCCCGCTTTTTTCCCCAGATATAATTCATTTCAGGGGTAGCAAAACAGGCAGTGTCATCCTTACTCCCTCAATTTCATAGCCACTGCCATGTCACCGAATCCCCACTGCTCAGCAGTTGTGAACGATGAACCTATTATGAATTGGGCAGGCTAGCTGAGAAAAGTGAAAAATGCAATCCAGGCAGATGTGTATCTCACTTCAATTCTTTTCTTATTTCTCCAGGTTGCCATTTTACCCCTGACTTTCAACGAGTACTTAGCTTTAGCAGATGAACAGTATTTTGGCAGTGCCGCTTATTGAATGAAAATAGAGTAAGGATTAATTTTGGGGGTGTTTCCAAACCATAGAACTGTTGGCAGAATGCCGGCCCCCTGAATGCCTTTCTCAGCAGCTCAAATCAGCAAATCTTGGCTGTTACAGTCAAATGAACGTTGGAGTTTTCAGTGGTACCTGTTACATTAAATCACATATTGATGGGGAAAGAAAGCAGAAACATCATGCTATTGTGTAGAAAAAAATGAGGTCCAGAAGTTTTTCTGCCAATAGAAGGCTTTTTTAATAAGTGACAAACAGTTTTGGGGGTTTTGTGATACTCCTATTTATTTGGATAGAAACCAACAGAATTTTTCACATGTTAATGTGAGTTTCTGTGTTAGCTCTGAGGCCGTTTCCTCTCTGGCAGGAGACAGCCCTAGAAGTTGTGCTTTCTCCACTCCCTACGTGTAGAAAGCAAATAGGGGCATAAAGCAAAGCCCAGAATCCTAGCTAATGAATCAGTGAGCTGGCAGACAGATTATTAACAATAATGTTACCTTCAAATAAATCAGGAGGTTATCACCACCTCTTCGGAGATGTCTGAGACATAATGACACAGCCCAGACTTAACTTATATTAGGCGGTATGGACCCAGAGACCTACTTCACATTCCATTCTTTGAAACCATCTCCTAAGTAGTCAGTGTTCTCTGTTGGCCATTTTTTATGGCCCCAATCACACTATTCTTATTTCTTCCAAAACATGGCTAGTGTTCCTGCAACCTGGAGAACACCAGTCCTTCTCCCCATTTCTCTTTGGTCTTTTTGGAACACTTGTCTTCACTTCATCATTTATTCTCCTTCCATTCATTCCTCAGTCAGCTCCAATAGACTTGTTATTTCCACCACTTTATCACAACCACTCCTGCCCAGGACTCCAAACCTCAGTGGTCATTTCCGAGGAACGGTGTTCAGTTCCTTAGGTTTCCTCTCCCATCAGGCTACTGTTCTCCTTCTCAGCATTACCTTCTCTATTTGGACTTTAAATATTTGAGTTCCTCAGGGATCCTCATTTTAACCATTTAAAAATATATATTGTGCAACCATTACTACTATCTGGTTCTAGAACATTTCATCACCGCAAAAGGAAACCCCATATTTACTAAGCAGTCACTCTGCATTCTCCCATCCCCTAGTCTGTGGCAGCCATTAATCTGCTCTCTGACTGTATACATCTGCCTGTTCCGGGTATTTCATGTAAATAGAATCATGTAATATATGGCTTTTATGTTTGGCTTCTTTCACTTAGCATAGATTTTTGAGATTCATCCATGTTGTACTATGTTCACATTTGTTACAACGACATTTGATGTTCTTCTTTTCCATGTTCTCCATGTCCCTATCATAATGGACTGCATTCAGTTTGTCCACCATGCTATGGGCACTCTCTCCTTCAGAATCCCCTGTTGCTGTTCCTCTTGCCTGAGGCACTCTTCCATACCTCTTCTCCTTCACCCAGTTAATGCCTATAATAACTTTATGGTTTCAGTTTAGAAATAATTTCGCCAGTAAAATCTTTCCTGACTCCCAGTAGGAGAAAATCCAGGCGTGTGAGGCTGCAGCTTGTATTTTGAAGGGCTCCTTTTAACAAAAAGAAAAATCCAATTGCAAAAGTAGACATAAAATACAAGATTTTAAAGTAAGAACAGAAATTGAAATGCATAACTTCTATAAAAAGCTGATGTTTAACAACATTACATAATCTGGAAAAATAATATATTTTCATTAGTGTACCGCCTGACACATTTACTTAATTTTCTCAAACATTTTTTGGCTTAATAGTTTTTTGTTTTTTTGTTTTGTTGAGAGGGGGGAGGGCTGGGGAGAGGCAGAGAGAGAGAGAGAGAGAGAGAGAGAGAGAGAGAGAATCCTAGGCAGGCTCCACACTGCCAGTGCAGAGCCCGTCATGGGGCTGGAACCCATGAACCATGGGATCATGACCTGAGCCAAAATCAAGAGTCGGACTTAATCCACTGAGCCACCCAGATGTCCCTTGGCTTAATAGCTTTTAATCACTCTTTGATCATGATGAAATTTGTAGTATCACTGACTATAAGGAGAATAAAAATAAAATTCAACCTTTCCTCTAGTGTATTTTATTCAAAAAGTTTGCTTTATAATTTACTCTTAATGTCATAAGATATTAATTTTAGAATTCTCATCCAATTTGGGAAAATCTGTATCCAATTTCTTTCATATACACTAAGACTTCTTGTGCAGTGGCTAATCTTAGACACTCTTTAAATTGGCAGTGTATACATTAACCTGTTTTTTTTAAATGTCCTTACTGTAGTAGCATGTTAAGAGTTTTATATTAAATATATCGGCATCAAGTTTTGAGTCAAATCAGCACCAAATTTAAACACTTTTCCATGGGTTCCTGGGTGGCTCAGTTGGTTAAGTGTCCAACTTTTGGTTTCGGCTCAGGTCATGGCCTCACAGTTTTGTGGGTTCGAGTCCCACATCGAGCTCTGTGCTGACAGTGCACAGCTTGTCTGGGATTCTTTCTCTTCTCTCTCTGCCCCTCCCCTGCTCATGCTGTCTCTGTCTCTCTCAAAATAAATAAATAAATATTTAAAAGTAAATAAATAAATATTTTTTTCCAATGTGTTCATATGATACCCTTCTCTATATTATCAATCTAAGAACCTACTCATTATTTGAAATTTTTATCTCCCTCTTAATGAATTGCTTTTAGTATGATTTGAATTTTTTAATTAGTATTTGCTTCTTGATAATTTATATTGTTTTTTTTGCTCATCTCTATCATTTTAGTTTCATATTCCATTGTTTCAATATTCTTTCAATTATTTTTTTTAATGTTTATTTTTGAGAGGAAAGAGAGAGCATTTGCATGGATGCACTATTAGGGGGAGGAGAAGAGAGAGAGGGAGACAGAGGATCCTAAGTGGTCTCGAGCCCAATGTGGGGCAGAACCCATGAACTGGGAGATCATGACCTCAGCTGAAGTCAGATGCGTAACTGAGCCACCCAGGTTCCCCTCTTTTAACTCTTTAAAAAAAAAATTGTTAAACCTTTATTTGTTATTGAGAGACAGAGAGACACAGACATGAGCAGGGGAGGGGCCGAGAGACGGAGAGACACAGAATCTGAAGCAGGCTCCATGTTCAGACCTGGCAGCACAGAGCCTGATGCAGGGCTCGAACTCACAAACTGCGAGATCATGACCTGAGCCGAAGTCGGACACGCAACTGACTGAGCCACCCAGGCGCCCCATTAACTCTTTAATAAATGAATTTAAAGATGAAAAAATATAGTTCCCTTCACAAATATCTAAATCAGGAGTCTGGGATACATTGATTTCTTTCCAAGGCATTTTTTTTAACCACTATCTTATAGCACTCTGATGTGGAACTTAAGGGACGAGTTCACAAGTGAGGAAACTGAGTTTAAGAAACATTTCAGATCATATGTTTTGTCAGTGTAACTGAGAAAAGAGGTTGTATACTCAAGCTATTCTCTATTTTCATCCTTCCAAGGACAGACTGTCAGCATGTTAACCACTGTCACTGTCAAGAAATTTTAAAATTATAGCGCCTATCTTATGTCCTATGAGGCTGATCTAAGATCTGAGATGTTAACCAAAAAGTGTAAACTCTCACAGGTCATGACACAAGATGGTAAATGGGTCTAGAACAAGGTCTAGTTTTATAGTCTTCTTGTTTCATAGAAATGTACAACATGAAGACACTGCCTGAAAAAAGCCCCAATATATTACCCAGGACTAGGGAGAACCCTTCGAGATGGAAAGAGACTTTTGAATATGTATTAACTAGGGGCACTTGGGTGGCTCAGTCAATTTAGCTTCTGACTTCAGCTCAGGTCATGATCTCATGGTTTGTGGGTTTGAGCCCCAAGTCGGGCTCTGTGCTGACAACTTGGAGCCAGGAGCCTGCTTCAGATTCTGTGTCTCACTCTCTCTCTGCCTCCCCCACCCGCCTTGCACTCTGTCTGTCTGTCTCTCTCTCTCTTTCTCTCTCTCTCAAAAATAAAGAAACATTAAAAAAAATAAAGAATATGTTTTAAGAAAAAAAAATTCTGAAGTGAAAATCTGGCATTTTTTTTCATGATTTTGGCTTTTATTTTATTTTTTTTTTTTTATTTTTTTTATTTATTTATTTTTTAATATATGAAATTTACTGTCAAATTGGTTTCCATACAACACCCAGTGCTCATCCCAAAAGGTGCCCTCCTCAATACCCATCGCCCACCCTGCCCTCCCTCCCACCCCCCATCAACCCTCAGTTTGTTCTCAGTTTTTAACAGTCTCTTATGCTTTGGCTCTCTCCCACTCTAACCTCTTTTTTTTTTTTTTTTTTTTTTTGGCTTTTGATCTGCATTCAAAAAATATCTTTAGGGCTAAATGAAAATTTGAGTTCTTTGATTTTTCTCAGTTAAAAGGATAATAAATTTTAGAAGAGAAAATCTTATTGAATAAAAACTAAAGAATAGTGAAAGTAAATATTACATGTGAATTTTTATTAAATATACATTTGTTATAATGTGGTTGGTTGATCAATGTAAAAATAGAATGAAACAGCAAAGGAGGAGAGAGAGAGAGAGAGACGAAATACCTTTATTCAACATGCACAGGTTTCTACTCAGACTGATACTATTGATCCTTGATGGATCCTTATGGGTTTAAAATAAATACTTTCAATTATTAAATTGTCTACTGGTATTTGGAATAGATTTCCATAGAAAGTGTAGAAAGAGAAAGCATCATTGAAATACTTAGTGTGTATTTTCTTTTCTTTTTTTTTTAAGTTTATTTATTTTGAGAGAGACAGAGAGTGCAAGTGAGGGAGGGGCAGAGAGAGAGAGAATCTCAAGCAGCTTCACACTGCCAGCGCAGAGTTCCTTGCAGGGCTTGAATTCACGAAGAAGCCGTGAGATCATGTCCTGAGCCGAAACCAAGAGTCAGACACTCAACTGACTGAGCCACCCAGACTCCCCTCTTCATGTATATTTTCTGAAGGACTCTTTCAGCTCAAAGGAGCTCACTGGCAATTCCTCCAGGCAGCAAGTGGCTCATAGCAAGTTCTCCAATAAAGCTCAATGAATGGATAAATACGGTATCTGTTCTGTGTTGACCCCAAGTGTTATTTTCAGGAATACCGGAACACACACACACACACACACACACACACACACTCTCAGAGATACTTTGTGTATACAGCTCACTCTCCTTTTGATCAGATCTGTCTCCTTATCACATTTGCCAGCTGACCTTTGATTGAAGCCTCTGGGATCAGAAATAGAAAATCTGATCTTTCTTGCCCAATCAAATGTGAGAAGATAAATATTGTGGCCTCTTGGACACTTCTGTTCCTTTAACTGTATGATAATGACACTTCTGATGGTCTAAAGTTTAAAATCTTCACACACAAGAGTATCTGAATTATATCAGAATAGGATAGATTTTTTTTCTACTTCTTGAAAATAGCCAGAGGCAAACATACATACTGAAGGCTCTAAATCGTATGGAAACTCATTTTTCCTAATTTGCCATGGGAAGCCGAAGTACTATCACCACAATTTAAGGGCTTTTGTGGCTGTGGGAAATTATATCTTACTAACAACAGGAATTCTACATTCCTTCAATAAGGTCACATAATATTTTAATTGAAGACTGTGCACAGGTAGCTTATTTGAAGGTCATATGCCTCTGCTTAGCGTTTGTATTATTGTGAAACGATTTTGAGGTTCTCAGTCTGAAGAGATTTGGTCTGCATTGTAGAATGTTCTCAGACTTTAGAAAAGATTTGCATAAGTGTTCTGAACATTCGAAAGGACCCTGATGTAAATTGCCAATGAATTTATTTAGGTTACCATGAATGGTCAGTGAATAAAAGGGAGGCTGAGTTCCAACTCAGTTAAACTCATTAAGTCAAGAAATCATGCTGTCAGGTAATCACTAATTGTTTAGCAGTGGCCATTAGGTTGAAATAGAGCAATGTGTTTTTGTATGCTCATATGTGAACAGAATATTAGTCTCATGGAAGTGATCAGTCTGATGAGGTATGTGCAAGAGGTGTCCTGGAAATGCCAGAAGTGTTGTGGACACGGACTAATATGTCTTTGAAGGATTGGTGGAAACTTCACAATGCTTGCCACTCTCCCATAGGTAGAGTTACCTGTCACAAACATGCAAAAAGACCTCTCTTGCATGCTTACTTAGGGAAGTTCCTTCCTCTTTTCTAACCCTCGTTTAGGTGTGTAGCTTTACACACCTCCTGGCAATGTGGGACTTGGGGGAAAACATTTGGCCTGGGGGAGCCGGCTTTGTTCCCATCTGATGCCCTCAGTGAGTGCAGCAGAGGAAAGAAAGCCCTGTGTGCCATCTGTGGAAGAACGTAGCCCCCTTTTCTGGTAGCTGTTCAACTTGAATAAAGCCTGACTTTTCTGTCCACAAATTGGCCAGAGTATTGAGGAGTTTATTTTTCCTTCACATCTGGGGGATGCTATGCTTCCTCTCTCACCTCCTTGCCCCCATAAAATCTAGCACTTTCCAACAGGAACCAGGATGAAATCCTCTCCCTAAGTCATTGTCATTCCAGGGTCATCAATGAATATGCATCCCCAGGAGCCTGTGGTCTAGGAGCTGCCCTTGTGGCTCTGGGGGCAAGTTACCCATGATTATGTTGGAAGATGATGGGTGGAGTGGATTGACCACAGGTAGTGTTTTGTGTTAATTCAGCAAGGAGACTCTGAGAGGCTTTACATGTATCTCACAATTACCCTAAAATGCTGCTCAATGTAATGATGTGTTGGGAAATGGAAAATGCTGAGGGGGGTGATTTAGCAATCATATCCTGATAGTGTTCTTTCAGCAGATTATAGGTTTCTCCCCCCGCCCCCACCCTTATAGTAATATATAGAAGTAAATATAACAACTTTTGACAGCAACAACAAATTCATATTCAGATGAAAACAGGCCTTTATCAACTTTTAAACAGCTAGGGAAATTATCTGAGAAGAGACCTCTTTGAAGTGTCTTGGATGTTTTTATGGATAAACTTCCCCAGGGGGGTGTAGATTCTGGCTATCTTCTTCTCACATACAGTTTTTGATCTTGTAAATTCACACAGGCATATATGCCTGAACCCATACTTGCTTCCATTATTTCATAATTACTTTGTAGAAGAGAAAAAGGATATAAACATGTGAATTTAATACACTTAATTTACTTTCAAGGCGGTGCATTTAGATGAGAACTTGCTTATCTGTTAAAGACTATCTCCATACCTGAAAATCTATAATGCTTAAGGAGGCCAAGCTGAAATCTTCACTTGTTTGAAAGTGAATGTCTTCCAAATTTTTTCTCAGCCTTTTTAAAAAAAGAGGTTAATGTCAGAAAACTTTTTAAATGTTACATTTAAATTGCTGTACAGTTCCATTTTGTTCTATATAAATTAATGATTCTTTTGAATTAAGTTTTGCCTAAAAAATAAGTGTTATTACTATTGGACAAATAATTTTCTTATTTTTAATCACCAATATGAAATTAAATGTGTGGTCAGTTGCCTGTCTGGAATCTCTAATTCAATTTTCCTCTTACTTTGTTTAAATCTGTTTTTAAAACCTTAAGTCATGCCAAGTAGTTTTACTTTCTTTAAATATCATTTAAAAATGTTTTTCCATTTTTTGAAACTTGATCAAATATACAGTAAAGGACTTTTAAATCTCTCTCTTCCTTGAAAGTTAGATAAAAGCTCTAGAGATTTCCTTCTACATTTGCTGTTGTAATTTTGTACTGAAATCCCACAAACCACAGTATTTACTAAATCACGTTCTCAGAATAATTCATTGTTTACCAAGGCATGTAAATATGGTTTCCACAGTTAATAAGTACTATTTACTGAAGGGAACCACCATTTATACAGTACAGCAGAGTTACAAGGGATACTTTACATCAAATGAAGAAAAGTTTCTCACTAGATTATTAGGTTTTGGTGATTTTTTTTTTTTTTTTTTTTTCTGGATAGTGGATGGGGAGAATTAGTGGGCTGGAGAAAGATTGTAAGTTCAATAGCTTAAATTGTGTGTAAATAGCCAAAACATACTGTTTGAGTTGCCAAACACCCATGGGAGATTGTATTAATTAAACTAAAAATTTGTCAGCTTTCTAAATGTAAAGTGACAACATTTCCAAATACATAGGTCATATTTAAACTTACTGATGTAAAGCTACATGGTAGAATGTCCAATTTGCTCATTTTTCCTTCTCTTCCTATTAGATGAGGAGGAGGATGATGACTGTCTACATTTATTAAACGCTTACTCTATGTCAGGTACTGGTCAAGGGCTCTAGTTGAATTATCAATTTATTTATTCCTCTCCAACCTATTTTTAGTCCAATAGACAGGAGTTCTGACTTGGTTGCAATCTGCATGGAAAAGAAAAAAATCTTCACATTCTCCCTGAATGTCTAGTATCTGTCCCTTACCTTTTATTTTCTCTGCCCATACATAGAGCATGTCCTAGAGTTTTGTTTGAAATATTCCCTGGTTTGTTATTTTTATTCCCTCCCAAAGTCTACTGACCAAGTAAATTGGATCACACAGGCCTGATTGCTGTTCTGCTCCTTTCCCTTCTCTCCCACCTCCCACACCCAGCTCCACAGAAGTGCTGGCCCTTTTAACTGAACAAAAGTTTTTTAATAGACTCAGCCATTAGTCAGCTTAACTTGATTGTTGTCCTAGGATAATGTTTTTCTAGTATTGTCACAGTTTGGATTTTTAAATAAGAGACTAGAAATCTCAGTTTTTTATGCAAAATCTGACATTGAAAGAATCATTCAAGAATTGAGAAAAAAAGTTGTGAAAACCCAAAAAAAAAAATGCCCTTGGGCATATCTGGGCTATAAGTATAAAGTCTCCATTTCAAATCCAATCAGAGCTTAGTTCATTGCTTATGCTTGTAGGTGTTAAAACGTAACGGCTACTTTTATAATTAGGAAAACCTTCAATCCCATAAATTACAAACCTCAAAAATTTAAAGAAAAGCCACAAGGGATTACAAAAGCCACTTATTCCAATAATTAAAAAATTAATTTAAGAACAATATAGGTCTCTATTACAAGATTTTTTGTTTTCTTACTCTGCTTCCTTAGCCATATTTCTTATTCTTTTAGTTCATTTAGGAATGGAGATTCTTTGGGAACAGCAAAGGGTTAAGAATGCAAGAGCACTAATTTTAAAGGAAAAAGCAAAAAGAATTGCAGGTTCAGTAATTTTGATTCCATTTGCTATCTGGTCCACTCAGAGAAAAGATTAGAAATAAAACTTAGCAATGCTCGTAGGCATGACAGTTTGCCCCTGTGGCCTTCAGTGCCCCTTCTCTCAAATGAAGCTCTCCCCTACTCTTAGTGTCCTCTAATCTTTCTTTTGGTCAGAAGGCCTCAAAATAACAGGATGAAGTATATGTAGAGGGAGGCATTATTGATCTTTGTCAAGACTCTTACTAAGAGCCTGTTCTCTTGGAGCCTGTCATTCTTTCAGTGCCCATCTCTGACTGGAAAGACTAATGAGTGTTGAGGTTTACCTTCTGTCTTAGTCAGTTTGGGATGCTATACCAGAATATCATACACTGGGTGGCTTGAATAGTAAACATTTATTTCTCACAGTTCTGTAAGCTTGAAGTCTGAGATCAAGATGCCAGCATGGCTGGGTTCTTGGTGAGAGTCCTCTTCCAGGTTTATAGACTGCTGCCTTCTTGCTATATATGTACATGTCAGAGAGAGCTATGGTCCCCTCATCCCCTTATAAGGGCACCAGTTCCATCATGTGGGCTCTACTCTCATGACCTTATCCGAACCTAATTACCTCCCAAAGACCCCACCTCTGAATACCATCACATTAGTGGTTGGGGCTTCAGCGTATGGATTATGGTGGAAGACACAAGGACTCCATCCATAGCACCTTCCATTGGAAAGGATTAGAGGGATGCCAGGGTGGCTCAGTCAGTTGAGAATCCGACTCTTCATGTTGGCTCAGGTCATGAGCTCACTGTTGTGGGATAAGGCCTCATTCAGGCTCTACACGCTGGGCGTGGAGCCTGCTAAAGATTCTCTCTCTCCCTCTGCCCCTCCTCTAATCTCTCTCCCTCGCTGTCAAAAAAATAAAATATTAGAGACTTTAATTGTGTCGTGAATTTGGGGAAGTTTTTCAACTTCTCTGTATCTGTTTTCTCATCTAAAAAAGGGGGTAATGATATTACCTACCTTTATAGGGTTGTCTTGAGCACTGAAGAACTTAGTCCATTTAAAATGCCCTTAGAATAATAGGTGACACAGGTTAGTATTTAATAAGTGTTGGCTATTGCCCACAAACCATAGGGAGAGAATACATTCATGCAACCAGGTATCACACATCAGAGATGGCATCTCTCTTCATCTTTTGTGTGTAGCCACGACAGCCAAATAATTTAGGTCATGGCAAAATATTTCTTTTGGTAGTAACCTCTAAATCACTGTTTGCAATCTGGGTGGGACTGAGAAAGTGTTGTGTGTTTCACTGGCCCATTTAAGTTTATATTCACATTTATAAGCCATTAGCTCTTTCTCACAGGCTCTTGTCCAAGTCTCTATGCAGAATAATTAGGCAGGTCTTCATTAAGAGTGGCTCACTCAGAGAGTATGCATTCCAGGGCAATCATGAGAGGAGGGTGGCATAACTCTCTGGGTTGCAAGGTGGATGAGTATCCAGGCTGCAACTTCAAGGCCTCAGTGCAAACAGACCTTCTTTGCATACCTAAGGAGAGGGAGGAAGAGGGAATGAGAGAAAGAGTTGGATGTTGGAGAACACATGCTTAGTATTTGTCACCAGAAGATTTTTCCCCAGTGAAAGAACCAACAAGGCAGCTATTCATAAGTTATTTAGACTGTCTCATTAGTACCTAGAAAAAAAATGGTACTACTGATCTTCAATATCTTTGATTTCTTTGGCAATTGATTTTTGCCACTTATTATAACAGTTCTTTAATAAGTAAAGATTTCTTCTTTAAAGCTATAACACAAATGAAGTATATTTAAAGGGACATGGATATCACTGTTCTAAAAATTTCCTGAAGAGACTCTGAAAAATAATGACTTTCAGAAAGTGTTCCCTAAAACCTTAAACTTTTCAAGGACTATGCTAAATGATGCCATTCCTAATGAGGTCCAGTAAGTTCACAGATTCCATGCAATATGCTCATTATTTTTTATCTCTGGGATACTAAAGAATAGGATTGAGGAGTTTTTTGTTTTATTTCTCTCACTTTCAAATAGATGACATTGAGGAAAGTATAATCTATAATTGAAATCACATGTCTGACACAGTTTGAAATGACTGATTAAATTGTCTTAGGTTTGGAGAAAGGTTGAGGAGGGGAGACTTTGTTCTCCAATACATAGTCTGAGTTTATGAGGCCTGTAATGGAATAAGAATGCACTTCTATCAAAATGAAGGCTTAGGGGCTGTGGAAATGTTTCAGATTAAAGAAGTCTAGAGAGATAGAGCAGCTAAGGCAATGCTAGACTAGATCCTGTCGTGGAAGGAAAAGAATGCTATAAAGGACATGATCAGATCAATTTTGAAACATGGAAAAAGGATAGTAGATTAGATAAAAGTTGTATCAATAATATATATTTATAGTTCAGTTTAGACTGTACTATGATTATATAAGAACATACCCTTGTTCTTAGGAAATATACACCAAAGTGTTTAGAGGTAAGATTCATGGTGTATGTAATTTACATTCAAATGCTATTATAAAATATTGTACTGTTTTTATACATAAATGTATATATACACATCATAAATAAATACACATACACACTTATAAATACAAACATACACACATATAGTCTTAGTTCATTCAGGTTACTATAACAAAAATACTATAAGCTGGGTGACTTATAAACAATAGAAATGTATTTTTCACAGCTCTGAAGGCTGAGAAGTCCAAGGTCATGACACCAGCAGATTTGGTGTCCAGTGAGAGCTGTCTTCTCACTCTAACTTCACATGGTGGAAGGGGCAGGAGAACTGTCTCAGACCTATTTTTTTTAATGTTTATTTAATATTATTATTATTTTAAATGTTTATTTATTATTTTGAGAGAGAGACAGAGCATGAGCAGGGGAGAAGCAGAGAGAGGGAGACACAGAATCTGTGTCAGGCTTCAGGCTCTGAGCTGTCAGCACAGAGCCTGATGCGGGGCTCGAACTCACAGACCGCGAGATCATGACCTGAGCTGAAGTCAGAGGCTCAACCTTCTGAGCCACCCAGGTGCCCCTTAATGTTTATTTTTGAGAGAGCATAAGCCGGGAAAGGGCAGTGGGGTGGGGGGCGGGGGGGGGGGGGGAGGACAGAGCATCCGAAGTGAGCTCTGTGCTGATAGCAGGGAGCTTTCTTGGGCCCGTTTTTTAAGTGCACTATTCCTAATCACCTCCCAAAGGCCCACTTCCTAATACCATTACTTTTGGGATTTGGGTTTCAACATATGAATTTTATGTAAACACAAATATTCAGAGTATAGGATGTATATATACACATCATATGTTCATATCTATATCTATATCTGAAAAGAATAAATGATAAAGCAAATGGTACAAAATTTTACCAATAAGTGAATTTGGCTAAAGGGTATACAAGGCTTCTATGTACTCTTTTTATTCTTAGATCTTTTATGTAAGTATTAAAGTATTTCCAAACAAAAAGTAAAAAGAAATAATTAAAAATTCAGCATAAACCAAAAAAAAAAAAAATTAAGGCTTTCAGTTATTCAGTATCCTATTACTTGGATGACCGTGGGGGTAGCACAATGCACTTCACTGTAAGCAAACTGTTTAAGAAAATGCTACAGGTAGAAAGCAAACTTCAGTTAAGAGTGTAAAAGAGGGCCCTTTAAACAAGCAAACGCACTTGGGGAATGTTTACAAGTTGGCAAAAGCATCCTGTGGTGGAGAAGCTGATAGTCTTGAATGAGAACTGGCGTCTCCAGGCAGCAAGGCTGCCTGTGCAGTGACAGTGGTTCTTCTTAGAAGTGTCTGGCAAGCCTGAGGCAATAGCCAGGGAGACATGTAAAGGGACAGAAAGGAGAAGGAAAAGAAATCTGGAGAACACTTGGAAAAGAGGAGGGAATTGTAACATTAGCTAGTATCACTGAGCACTTACTATATCCTGGCTTTGCTCTTCGGTTCTTTTACCTCATTTTATCCCTTCCTCCTCTGAGTAAGCCTACAAAGTTAATATTATTATTTCTCTTTTATAGGTAAAAAATCTGGGACTTAGAGAAGCTTCTGTATAAATTAGACAGTGGTAGAGCTGATATTTAAACTGAAGTCTCTATGACCTCAAAGTTATTAACGACTACATTATAGGGTCCCCCCAGTGGCTCTTGTGGGGAAGGAGTATCAGGGTGCCCCAACAGTTCAATAGGCAGCTCCTGTTGGCAGCTCCAGGGCTGGGCCCTTGGTGTCAAGATGTTAAGAACATCCATTGCGCCTTTGGCTGTTCCAGCAGTAAGATCGCTTGAAGTCAAAAAAGAACTGTTGGTGTGTCCCAGGGAGTAGTTTCTTAGATTGTCTAGCACCTGATGCCAAGAGAAGCAATTCCATTTCTCATGTGGCCTCATGTCGTTCCAACTCCCTTTCCTTCCTTGCTATGCAGACACGTACTGTGGAGTGTAAAAAGTAATTTGGGGGCCAAACACTACAGTATAGATGGAAAACCCTTGCCTCATGTAGAAGAGCTGTGGAGTTCTTCATATTATTTTTTCTTCTCTGACTGTCTGTTAAAGAAGCCAAGTGAAAATGTACTCTCCAGGATGATAGGCTGTTTGTTTAAAGAACTGCACACATCACGGAGGTATTGAGTTGTTCACTAGGTTTTTGGTAGGTGGATAGTAGGTTTCCAGATACAGCTAATGACTTTCATTTATGGGTGGGGATCTTCAGCATTCAGGTTGTTTTTCTTACTCCTCATCACAAAACCAAATTATGGTTCAACTCTGCTTGAGAGTTCATTTCTCTTTTTCAAAGACCAGGGATGCTCAAGTTTATGTGCATAATTACTTTTTAAAAACTGATGAGTCTGCCTTATTTCAAGGTTAAAGCAAAGCTCATCATGCCCAAAGTGCAGGCTGAAAAAGAGAATTGGCCAAACTGGCTATTATAGGGTACATAACGATTAAAACATTGTCTTGCTTACAAGAAGCAGTTAGAACTTCCTCAGTCTTTGGTTTTTCGTGCTTCTTTTCCATTGCTGGATTTTAGAAGCTTGTGTGTACATAATATATCTCATGTATCTAAGTGAAAAATTTCCCAGGGGACCAAAATGTTCATTATTCTTAATCCCCAGTATAGATAGATAAACTGCAATTAGTTTGTCTTTGGGCTTTTTATCTGTTTGGTTTCTTTCCTTCCTTCCTTCTTTCCTTCCTTCCTTCCTTCCTCCCTTCCTTCCTCTTTCTTTCTGTATATATACATGTATGTTTATTGCTGTTAGTGGCAAGATTAAACAGTACTATGATTAATTAGGTAAGTAATGTATTGGGTATTTATTCTGGGTCAAATATAGTGACACCAAGACATTGTTCCTGCCCTCAAGATCCTCATAATACAAAGGGAGAAACAGGGACATAAACAGACAAACACCACACAGTAAAATAAGTGGTTATGGTCCCTACCCTTGATGTTGGCTACTCTTTCTGTTTCATTTCAGTGAAACTGGCTACTTCACACAAAATGACATACCCAAAGGCAGCATCTCCCTGTGAAAGCATGCTTCTCATGGGAAAGGCGATTGAGAGGGGGTTTGGGGTTAAGAAGAGGAAACTGACCTGATGTGCAAGATGTTCTTCATGCTCCCAGTAAGGCATGGGCACAGGAGCCTGTGGTCAGAGGATGTCTTCCCCAGGACAGTCTTTCTGTCTGGAGTAGGAAAGTCGCTGGAGTGGTTGCAGTTAAAAGTGGCATGCAGGTGGAGTACTGCAACATCCATTTTAAGCCAATTAAGTAGGATGAGAAGGATAAGGAACACCTCTGGGAGCTTTGTGATTGAGATTGTTCCTGTGTTTCTTAACTGCAGAAGAAAATGAGTGATGAAAGGAGAAATCGTTCTCAGGGCATAATTTTCATTTTCGGAGTAAAAGTAACTAATACAGAGAGGAGTGAAATATAGCCAATTGTGTCTCAAAAAAAAATGCCTAACAAATTCAACCAAGGAAAGAATGATTTTCTACATGTTTAGTCCATGTGGGGAAGTATTATTTGGAGCACTTGCTAGAAGTTCTTTACATAGGTCTCTATTTTATACATATGCAGAAATGTGGTTTTCGATGTATGGTTCATAAGCCAAAAATAAGGTTGTATTTGGCTTTCCTAAAAGGTGGTCATGTGTGGAGCTGAGTGGAGGAAATTATAAGTCATATTTTTGGTTATTTTAAGTTTAATTGATAGAATCATGAGCTGAATTCAAAGACTGTGTAGGCCAACGTTTTCTGAGAAATCCACCAGATGTTATGTGGTTATATGTGAGCACACCTGAAAAGGATTTTGAACATTAAAGTCTGAATCCAGAGCTATTCTTCAACATTTTTAATTTTTGTTAAAAAAAAAAAAACTCTTAAGACTGGGGCGCCTGGATGGCTCAGTCGGTTGAGCGTTCGACTTGGGCTTGGGTCATGATCTCACAGCTCATGAGTTCGAGCCCTATGTCGGCTTCTGTGCTGACAGCTCAGAGCCTGGAGCCTCTGTCAGATATTGTGTCTCCCTCTCTTTCTGCCCCTCCCCAACTCACGCTCTGTCTCTCTCTCTCTCTCTCAAAAATAAATAAACATTAAAAAAAATTTTTTTAAACTCTTAACACTGATGAATAAAAGTGTCTAGGAGGTGAGTTTACCAAGGCCCAATCAGTGAAGCCAGATCTACATGAAGCCCCCAAATCAACTTCTGCCTCATGGGGTCTTAGAATTGTCTTAAATGAAAGGGAAAATTGCTCATAACTGCAAGTGTAAGTAGTCATTAAGACAGGCACAATCATCACCAAAATAGACCACTTTTTAATTTAAATTTGTTTCATCATTGGGCACTATAATAAACCCAAACTCAACAATGAGGTCACTTAAATTTAACAGATAGTTCTCTCCTTGAGAAACTCCTTGTCTTCTTCTCCATTCTATCATACTTCCTTCCTAATGTGGGGGACATTGCAGAAAACAAAGAAGGAAAACTCATCACTTCAGATTTGACCATATGTGGTTGCCAAAGCTTGCAGGTTTGTGATTACCATGAATATACTTGTGCTGTCAGCTAGAGCCACCAGAATATCTTTGAATCTATGAGGGTGTAAGAGAGGAGAGGTTTTTGCTTTTCAGCTGAGAGTATTTAACAAAAAGATTAATAGGAGAAAAAACAGTTTATTAATGCATGAAGTGCACATCACGTGGGAGAAACCTAAACCAAAAAGTAACTAAAACTAACAACTTTGAATTCTGGCTTATATTTATATAGCATTTTCAATAAAGAACAACATGTTAGTAGAGAAATGACAGATCAAAAGAAACAGTTTTTGGCTTTTCCAAGGGCAGCAAACTGTGGGAAGGTAAATATATGGGAGGAAACTAATGAAGTAAAGTGTGTTTGCAGATTCATCTGGAGGCATCTCTGGGCTGATAAGAGTCTTTCTCCATTCAAAGAATTTATATCCTGCCTTTAAGCAGAAGTGAGGTAGCTTTTTTCTGCATTTGCTGCCTCTTACTTGCCTATCATTTGAAATAATTTTTATGTCAAAGAGGGATATTTTAGGGTGACATATTCAGATTTCCTTCAAGGGCCACATAAGAAGAGCTGACTGGTGGTCCTGTGACCAGGGTCTTCCCTGGCCAAAGTTTGTCTTTAGCACTCCTAAAAATGTCCTCTTTCTTCTGATGCCCTCCCTACTAGTAACCACTATCCTTTGCTCCTGGAGTGTCAAGAATGGAAAATCATCCCATGCCTTTTTTGGGTCACTTTTTATTTTGAAATCATGTAATACTTACAGAAGATTTGCAAAGATAGCCATTGAGTCGGTTTGCCCCTAACCCCACTTCCCCTCATGTTAACCAGTGTCTGTATTGGTATCTTATTGTGGTTTGAATTTATGTTTCCGTAATGACTCCTGATGTTGTGCATCCTCTCATCTGCTTATTTACCATCCTTATGTCTGCTTTGGTGAGAAATCTGTTGAGAAATGTGTCTCATTTTAAAAATTGGGTTGTGTGTTTTCTTATTGTTGGGTTTTGAGAATTCTTTATAGAAGTTAATTATCAGATGGATGGCCTGCAGATATTTTCTCCCAGTCTTTAGTGCTCTTTATTTGCTTTTTCATATCCAAGTGTCAGTCCGATATCCTTCTGCCTGATGAAATTCTTTTAAGATTTCTTGTCAAATAGATTTGTGGGCAGTGAATTCTGTTCATTTTTATTTATTCGAGAAAAACTTCCTTTTTTCATTTTCAGTTTTGAAAGTTATTTTCATAGACTGTAGAATTCTGGGTTGATCGCTTCCCCACAACCTCCACACAAGCCCATTGAAGATCTCTCTCATCATCTTCTGGTTTATATGGCTTCTGATAAGAAATCTGTTGTAATACTTAAACTTTCTTCTGCTGTATGTAATATTTGTTTTTCTGCTGGTTGTTTCAAAATTGTGTTTTTTTGTTTTCAGTAGTTTGAATACAGCATTTGAAGATGTATGTGTCTCAGTGTGTGTGTGTGTGTGTGTGTGTGTGTGTGTGTGTGTGTGTGTATGTGTTAGTATTTATCCTGCTTACTTTCCTCTGAACATTCTGGCATCTGGTATTAATTTGGGGGACTTCTTGGCCATTTTTTCTTCCAGTATTTCTTCTACATTATTCTCTCTCTCTGTTCTCTTGTTGGGATTCCTATGATGTGTAAGTTATAAAAGTTTGACATTGTCCCACAGGTATTTGTTTAGTTTTTGCCACGCCCACCCTTTTTTTTCCCCCTCTATGTTTCAGTTTGGGTAATTTCTATTGCCTTATCTCCAGGCTCACTGATAATTTCAGTGGTAGAGTTCCTTGAGCTTGGTAGTGCCATCTCCTGGCTTTGTTACTGTGCTTTTTCGCTTTCAGCATTTGCATTCGATTCATATTTCCCTGATCAGACTCTTCATCTGATCTTGCATGTTGCCTACTTTTTCGTTTGTAGCCTTTCACTGTTATTTTTAAATCTCCTGTCAGATAGTTCCCTATCTGTGTCATAACTAAGTCTGGTTCTAATGATTGCTTTTCTTTGTCTGTCTTTCTTTCGTTTTCACATACCTCATAATACTTTGTGAAAGCTGGATGCCTTATGTATGATAGAAGAGACTGCAATAAATAGTTTTTGATGAAGTGGACACACCTTTCCTTCTATTAGGTCTTTAGTGTGGGGATTCAAGGTAATGCTGTGAGCAGTCGGGCTGGGCTTCAGGTTTTTTGTTGCTATGGTTACCCTCAATGTTCCAAGGGCTTCATATTTCTTAGGGGGGCCTGGTGTTTAAGATGGGAGTTTGTTTGGAGAACAATGTCTATTTGGTCTTCTCTTTCTACTTTGCTTCAAAGAGTTTCTTTTTTGTCCATTCTTGCTCCTCTGTTGTCCCTTTCTCCACAGTATTCTTGTTACTTGTTGAAACATTTTTCTTAGTCATAGAGGACAGTGGAATGGTATAGTCTCTACTGTTATGATTAAATTTCAGTCTTATGTAGGATCTTGGAAGTATGGCTTTCTGAATTCTCCGCTTGTTTCCCTGGCTGTAATTTTGGGCCCAGTGTGTATTCATGCCCCTAACACAGGATGAAGCTTTCTTATTTTTCTATTTTCCTCTTCCAGCTTCACAGAGTTTTCACTTGTGCCCTAAGGATGGTGTCATTGTCACTCCTGCCACTTTCCCCAAAGATTAAGGCTTTTGTTCAGTAGAGGAGATGCGGGAAACAGATGAGGTGTGGTGCTTCCCCCACATGACTGCTATCCCCTCACCAGGTTTGCGTCAACACTGATAGTTCTTAAAACCTTGTCTTTTGTGTGGGTGAGAGCATCTGGTGGTTTTTGTAGAGAAAAGGGAGCTGAAGGTGTGCACGTTCCCAATTTCTGTGTCTCTAAGGTTCTCTTACCTTGGAAAGATCTTACACAAAATTTTGGATAAGGCAGAGAAGGAGGACTTCATTCTGTCTTCCCTGCCCTGCTTTGGCCTTCTCCAATTCACCACTTTATTCTGGCTGAAGCTCACTTTTGTTGCTTTTTTTTTTTTTAATTTTTTTTTCAACGTTTTTTATTTATTTTTGGGACAGAGAGAGACAGAGCATGAAGGGGGAGGGGCAGAGAGAGAGGGAGACGCAGAATCGGAAACAGGCTCCAGGCTCCGAGCCATCAGCCCAGAGCCTGACGCGGGGCTCGAACTCACGAACCGCGAGATCGTGACCTGGCTGAAGTCGGACGCTTAACTGACTGCGCCACCCAGGCGTCCCTCACTTTTGTTGCTTTTAACCCAGGTAAGTGAATGCTTCCATCTCCTCTCTCCCAGTAGGTACCTGTTTCCCCTCAAATTCTGAGCCAGTTATTTGTTCCACAACTTCAGTTCAACCGTCATGTATTTGAAGCTACTTCAGCTTTTTTTCTTTGGAAAGTTGGGAGTGACATTCCCTCCAGCTTTGCCAGATAAAATACAAGACATCTTGTGAAATTGGAATTTCAGATAAACAGTAATTTTTTAGTATATCTCATACAGAATTTAAATTTTAATGGGTGTTTGATACCTTTGTTTGCTAAAGGTAGCAACCCTACTTTGGCCTCCCTCATTCATGGTGCAGAAGTAGAAATTCCATCGTGTGTGTGTGTGTGTGTGTGTCTGTGTGTATGATGTTCTATCACAAGCAAGTTCCAAATATAAAGAACATTTTAAAACAAAAGATGTTTTAAAATGGAGCTGAAGCAAAATGTAATCCTGAACACAAAGGAATCAAGTAATGGTGACATTTGAGGTTTCATTGGAGAGGACATTATTTACTTGGATTTTATTTTATTTTTTTACCTCCTTGCTGTCCTTCCAGTCATACCCTATAAACTGGACTAAAATTTAGGTTTAGTGAACAGTTTCTTTTTTTTTTTTCATTTATTCATAAACAATGTGATTTTTCTTACTTGGGGATCATGGAGTTCTGTGAGAAGTTGTTGATAGTTATGGATGCTCTCCTGAGAAAAATTTGTATAACATTCCTGAGAAACTTTGTATACACTTTTCACTTATGAGTTTTGAGGTTCTCGTACATTGTAAAGATCTTACACAAAATTTTGGATAAGGCAGAGAGGGAGGAATTTTTGAATGTTACCTCAGCTTATTAATGTCATGTCAGACATACTGAATTGTGCTCTGTATTATGGAATGTATGATAGCACACTGATTACTGTGAGATGGAGACATTTTGGTCAAGGAGAGACTTATTTTAGAAATAGCCTTATTTAGCTATTATCTGCATGAGTCAATGACCTATTTGCATTTTTATTTATTTCTGGTTTTGACACAACTATCCATTACACAGAATAGCATTTTTCTTACACTTTCAAAGTACAGCAGACATACTGTGAAGCTGAACTTGGATCATCCATCAGTGTAGACAGCCCTTTATTATTTTCAGTTGTATTTCCTGTTCTGGAAGTTTTTCAAAATTATGTTCCAATTTCCATATGTACCAAAAGATATCTCTCCTCTTTCCATATATTTTAATAAGCTAAAATATAGTGGTGAAATGGGACAAGAAGATGTTATAGAAACAGAAAGATATAACCTCACTCCATAGTTCTTTAAATTTCCTTTCCTAGACTATGGGTTGGAAAAAATATAGCTGGCAAGCTGGCCATGTTTTTATAATAAAGTTTTATTAGAACACAGCCATGTTCATTTATTTATGTATTGTCTTTGGCTATTTTCACTCTACAAGGGGAGAGTTGAGCAGTTGTGACTGAGACTTTGTGGCCTATAAGCCATATTTAGTGTCTGGCCCTTTAAGAAAGAGTTGGCTGTTTTAGACAAAGGACAAAGATAAGAGAATAACAAATTTATACATGACCACAAGCTGTTGCGTAACTCATTTAGTTTCCACAGCAAGGTTGTTGCTATGTGAAAATTGCTTATTTATACTTAGATTCTTTAGAAGGCCCCAAGTTGCCCTGAAAGGCTCAGAGGTAATTTCAATAGCCTCTTTAGGCTACTTTGGAAAATCTCCCCAGTTCTCCCTTTTGCTTTCATCCCTCATTAGTCTTGGGATAAAAACCAAGTAGAGTTGAGAGCCAATCAATTGGGTTTTGGGGATAAAAGAGTTATCCCAAAAGAGTTATCTTCCAGAGTTGAGAGAGAGAATTAGAAGTTTTATCTCAGCATGAGACCAGGAAGGGAAAGAGAGTGCTATGTAATCCAAAAATAAATGCATTTTATTTAGGAATCTCTTTTGTCATTCTTAGAAATTTTGCCAATGATGTTAAATGAAAACTAATTTTCTTTCTAAATTAGGAAATGCTGAAGGAGACCCTCCGTTTTTCCTCTTAAAGAATAGATCTGTGGAATTTCTTGAAAGGGCATTTGTAAAATGCTCTCTCTCACACACACAGACACAGACAGCTTTTGCAAAAAAATATTATCTGGATTCTGGGGCAAAGACCATGGCGTTAGGATCTAGGATTTGACCTTCTTTCTGCAGAAAGCTGTCAGACATTATACAAGCTCTGTAGGAACCAGTGTTGTTTGGGATGTTATCTGAAATGGGCTGGAGATCTTGGAGTTTAGTTGCAGTGTATGCTGGTACCTGATTCTAGCAGTAATCAGAGGGGTTCTTTTACTCACATTTCTGTAAAAATGACAGAAGAATTAACTGGGATCCAAATCCATACTGTGAAATTAGCTTTAAAAAAGTAGTTCCTGGGGGTTTCGGTGTACATGATAGGCTGATGCACTGCAAACATTTCAAGTCAGACGAATATATCTTGATCCAAGTGTACAGTGTATTTGAACTGGGACTGAGTATACATGCTGGTACGGCCATGTCTGTCAGAGAGAATATTTGGCTAAACAGGTTTTGTGTCTGTGATGTGAGAAATGGTATGAATAAGAGGTAAGAGACAATGTGTAATAGTAGCCCAAAGAAAGAGTACGTATTTACTGGAATATGCTAGAAATTTGCTTCAGTATATAAGAAACATAGAACATAAATATCTTAGTAATTCCTTGACCTGGTAACACCATGATAAAAGGAGACAAAGTACCTTAGCTTGGGTTCCAAGTCCCCAACCAAAAGCAGAGCCCGAGATAAGGGCTTGAGTGCAGCAAGTTTATTGTGCAAAATAAATTTTCTCTGGAGAGACATTAACAGGTTGGAGGGCAAGCAAAGAAGGATGCATAACTGAGTTGGTCGTTATTGCAAGCAACTGGTGCTTGATCATATCGGGGCCTTCTGAGGATCTGTGTAGACTATTAGCAGTGTCCATAGAGGAAAGATTTCTACCGGCTCTTGTCTGTCCTTCACTGATCAACAAGTACCCCACAAGGAGTAACTTCCTTGCACTTCCAAGAGAAGGGTAGCAGAATTTACCACCCAAAATATGCCTCTTTGGCATAAGGAATATGAAGTGATTACTTTGAGAAACTGCACACAGAAGAGAAACTCTGAAAATAGGAGTAGTAATTACCATTTTGTAAGAGAAATGTACATGAGAAAGGGGGGCATATCCCTGGAAGAGAGCTATTACCAGAGATAACTTTTTTACCTGAGAGACTTATCTGCATGGCTGGGCAACCTTTGTTTACCAAATATTTCCTCTTTTCGCTTCCCCCACCTGAAGCACCAGACTTATCCCTTTCCTTAGCTTAAGATGGTATATAAGCCTCAATCATCTGGCCACTTTTAGAATCTCATATCTTTGTGGGGTGTACATAATTACAATTATCTTTTTCTCCTGTTAATCTGTCTTTTACTACAAGGGAGTCTCAGCCACAGAACCTAGAAAGATAGAGGAAAAATTATTTTTTCCTTCCCTATACAGATTTGCTTATGTGAAATTCTGAGTAACTTCTCAACAGGAGTCTTACACCTTACACAGTAGTGTCAGAAGATTCAAGGCACAAAGTAAGAAACAAACAGTGCAGCTAAGGTAAGCTGCTATCGGTTCACACCTGTGAAAAGCTGGTTGCCATAGCAATAGCTGGAATGACAATGTACTATGAGAATATTGTGCAGGAAATAGAAGGATGTATTAGAGTTACATATTGTTGGTTACAAGTTACTCCAAAACTTAATGACTTGAAACAACAGTATTTATTATTGCCATGTGTGTAGATCAGGAAACAGGTAGGGTTTAGCTCACTCTTCTGCTTCTCTCACAGGCTGCAATCAAGGTCTAAGATATGGTCATCTAAAGGCTCAACTTGGGATGTACCCAGGTGCCTCATTTGGTTAGGCATCTGACTCTTGATCTGAGCTCAGATCTTGATCTCAGGGTTGTCAGTTCAAGCCCCACATTGGACTCAGTGCTAGGCATGAAGCCTACCTAGAAAGAAAGAAAGAGAGAGGGAGAGAAAGAAAGAAAGAAGAAAGAAAGATTCAACTATGAAAGATCTGCTTCCAAGCTCATTCACTTGGTAGAATTCAGTTCCTCCCAGGCTGCTGCTAGTCTATGGTATATGATATGGTATGGTGGAGCATTGGAAGGCACATACTTATAAGAACAGAGTCTCTCATTTCATGTCCACTTTCTTAATCTCTTAATTGTTCAGTTCAGCTGTTGCTAAAAAATAGTCTCAAAGACATTTCTATAATAAGTCATGATGAGGAAAAATGAGATCTAATCTCACTCTCTAAAAATATTATACCATTAATCTAAATATTGTCTCTTATATTGGAACTATAATGGATTTCTTTTCTCCATACTTCTAATGCTTATTTATACTTCATTATTTACAGTAAGTCCAGCCAGAGAATATTCTTTTTATTTTTATTTTATTAAGTAGAGTTGAAACACAGTGTTACATTAGTTTCAGGTTTACAACTTAGCGATTTGACAAGTTTGTGCATTATGCTATGCTCACCACAAGTGTAACTACCATCTGTCCCATTACATTGCTATTACAATATCACTGACTGTATTCCTTACTCTGTGCCTTTTATTCCCATGACTTATTCATTCCATCATAACTGGAAGCTGATAACTTCCTTTCTCCATCAGCCATTTTGCTCAACCCTCCATCCCACTCCCCTCTGGCAAACCATCAGTTTGTTCTCTGTTTTTATAGGTCTGATTCTGCTTTTTGTTTGTGTATTCTTTTTTCTTTTTTAGATTCCACTTATGAATGGAATCATATGGCATTTGTCTTTCTTTCTGATTCATTTCACTTAGCATAATAACCTTTAGGTTCATCCTTCTCCCAAATGGCACTCTCTCATCCTCTTTATGGCCGTATGATATCCCATTATGTATATATATCACATGTTCTTTATCCATTCATTTATTGATAGACACTTAGGTTGCTTCCATATCTTGGCTATTATAAATAATGCAATAGAAGTACATGTATCTTTTTGAATTAGTATTTTCATTTTCTTTGGGTAAATATCTAATAGTGGAATTATTGGATCATATCACATTTTTATTTTTAATTTTTTGAGAAACCTCCACACTCTTTTCCACAGTGGCTGTACCAATTTATGTTCCACCAACAGCGAATGAGGGTTTCTTTTTCTCACGTCCTTGCTGACACTGGTTATTTCTTGTCATTTGGATTTTAGTAATTCTTAATGGTGTAAGATGTCCATTTGTGGTTTTGATTTGCATTTCCCTGATGATTAGCATTGTTGAGCATCTTTACATGTGTCCGTTGGCCATCTGTATGTCTTCTTTGAAGATATGTCTATTCAGGTCCTTAACCCATTTTTTTAACTGGATTGTTTATTTTCTTGGTGTTGAGTTATCTAAGTCCTTTAAATATTTTGGATTATTAACCTCTTCATTGGCTATATTGTTTGCAAATATCTTCTCATATTCAGTAGGTTGTCTTAGTGTTTTGTGATTATTTCCTGTGCTGTACAAAAGTTTTTATTTTGATGTAGTTCCAATAGTTTACTTTTGCTTCTTTCCCTTGCCTTAGGAGACATATCTAGAAAAATGATGCTATGACTGATATCAGAAAAATTACTGCCTATGTTCTCTTCTAGAATTTTTATGATTTCAGTTCTCATATTTAGGTCTTTAATCCATTTCGACTTTATTTTTGTGTGTGGTATAAGATAGTGGTCCAGTTTTATTCTTTTATGTGTAGGTGCACAGTTGTCCCAGTACCATTTTTTTTTTTAATTTTTTTTTCAACGTTTTTTATTTATTTTTGGGACAGAGAGAGACAGAGCATGAACGGGGGAGGGGCAGAGAGAGAGAGGGAGACACAGAATCGGAAACAGGCTCCAGGCTCCGAGCCATCAGCCCAGAGCCTGACGCGGGGCTCGAACTCACAGACCGCGAGATCGTGACCTGGCTGAAGTCGGACGCTTAACCAACTGCGCCACCCAGGCGCCCCTTTTTTTTTTTTTAATTTTTTTTTCAACGTTTTTTATTTATTTTTGGGACAGAGAGAGCCAGTACCATTTTTTAAAAAGACTGTCTTTTCCACATTGTATAGTGTTGCCTCCTTTGTCATAGATTAATTGACCAGATAATTATGGGTTTATTTGGGGTCTCTCTTTTGTTTCGTTGATCAATGTGTTTCTTTTTGTGCCAGCCAGTCCCATACTGTTTTGATTACTACAACTTTGTAAGGTATCTTGAAATCTGGGACTGTGATACTTCCAGCTTTGCCCTTCTTTCTTGTTCAGGATTTGTTTGGCTCTTCAGGGTTTTTTGTGGTTCCATACAAATTTTAGTATTACTGGTTCTAGTTTTGTGGAAAATGCTGTTGATATTTTGATAAGAATTGCATTGATTCTGTAGGTTGTTTTGGACATTTTAATAATATTAATTCTTCCAGTCTAGGAGCATGAAATATTTTTCCACTTATTTGTGTCCTCTTTAATTTCTGTCATCAGTGTTTTGTAGTTTTCGGAGTACAGGTCTTTCATTCTTGGGTTAAGTTTATTTCTATGTTTTTTGTTTTGTTTTTGTTTTGTTTTGGTGCAATAGTAAATGGTGTTGTTTTTAAATTTCACTTTCTGCTACTTTGTTATTAGTGTACAGAACACTAACAATTTCTGAATATTAATTTTGTATCCTGCCACTTTACTGAATTTGTTTATTACTTATAGTAGTTTTGTGGTGGAGTCTTTAGGATTGTCTATGTATAGTATTATGTCATCTGCAAATAGTGACTGTTTACTTCTTTACCAATATGAATGTCCCCTTTCTTTTTCTTGTCTGACTGTTGTGGCTAGGACTTCCTGTACTACATTGAATAAAAGTGGCAAGAGTAGACATCCTTGTCTTGTTCCTGACCTTAGAGGGAAAGCTGTCAGTTTTCATGATTGAGTGTGGTGTTAACTATGGGTTTTTTATATATGGCCTTTATTATATTGAGATATATTCCCTCTAACTCTACTTTGTTGAGACGTTTTTTTTTTCTTTTTTAGCATGAATGGATGTTTATCATGAATCTTGTCAAATGCTTTTACTACATTTATTGAGATGATCATAAGATTTTTATCCTTTGTTTGTTGATATGGTATATTACATTGATTGGTTTGTGAATTTTGAACTATTCTGTATCCCTGGAATAAATCCTGTCTAATCATGGTGGATGTATTGGTGCAAGCAGATTGCTACTATATTGTTGAGAATTTTTGCATCTGTGTTCATCAGAGATGTTGGCCTGTAGGTTTTTTTTTGTTTTTTGTTTTTTGTTTTTTTGTTTGTTTGTTTTTTTGTGGTGTCTGTCTAGTTTGGGTATCAGGATAATGCTGATCTCATAAATGCATTTGGAAGTTTGCCTTCCACTTCTATTTTTGGAGTAGTTTGCTGAGGATACATATTAACCCTTGTTTAAATGTTTGGTGAAATTTGCCTGTGACTCCATCTGGTCCTGGACTTTTATTTTTTGGTAGTTTTTTGATTGCCAATTCAAATTCATTACTTATATTTAGGCTGTTCA
The DNA here is from genome assembly GCF_028018385.1 of Neofelis nebulosa. Taxonomy (NCBI): domain Eukaryota; kingdom Metazoa; phylum Chordata; class Mammalia; order Carnivora; family Felidae; genus Neofelis; species Neofelis nebulosa. Next base: position 94,041,856 of record NC_080782.1, on the reverse strand, counting down.
GATTTTCTGTTTTTTCCAGTTCAGTTTTGGAAGATTATATGTTTCTAGGAATTTATCCATTTCTTCTAAGTTTTCCAGTTTGTTGGCATATAATTTTCTGTAGTATTCTCTTGTAATCATTTGTATTTCTATATTGTCAGTTTTTCCTTTTTTTCTCTCATTTCTGATTTTATTTATTTGGGTCCTCTTTTTCTTGATGAACCTAGCTAAAAGTTTGCCAATTTTGCCTATCATTTTAAAGAACCAGCTTTTGGTTTCATCTAGTTTTTTCTACTTATTTATTTTTTAAATCTCTCTGTCATTTATTTCTTCTCTGATATTTATTACCTCCTTTTTCTATAACCTTGGGCTTTGTTTTTCAGGGGTTTTTTGTTTTCATTTTCTAGTTCCTTTAGGTGTAAAGTTTATATTGCTTATTTGATCATTTTCTTGTATTTTGAGGTAGGCCTGTATTACTGTCTACTTCCCTCTTAGAACTGCTTTCACTATGTCCCAAAGACTTTAGATCATTGTGTTTTCATTTTCATTTGTCTCCATGTATGTTTTTTATTTCTTTTTTTGATTACTTCATTGAACCATTGGTTATTTAGTGTCATGTTCAATCTCCATGTGTTTGTGCTTTTTCCAGTTTTTTATTCTTGTGATTTATTGCTGGTTTCATATCACTGTGACCAGAAAAGATGTATGGTATGATTTCTGTCTTCTTAATTTTTTTGAGGCTTGTGTCATGGCCTAATATATGATCTGTTCTTAGCCAGAGATCGTTTGTGAAATACCCAGCTTCTCTTCGGTTCTTGAGACAATGCCCATGGGTAAACAAAGACGCTAATCCAGATTGTCTCCAGGTATGTTTCTAGCAACAGGAACCCTATGCTGGCATTTGGTTCTACAAAAAGAATATCAGTCATTAGGGGTATAGAATATAGAGAGCTTAAAAACCACTGATAAGGCCAGATATCTGAACAATATGCATTTGCTTGAATCCTTGCCTCCTACACCATCCATAATTTTACCTTTCCAAAGCATATGTGAGTGTGCCACCTCCTTTCTAAGCAATTATTTTGAATGGAATTTTATGGGCATTAAATTGAATATGTTTGATCTATATGTGCTCACATGGAAATATCTTCAAGATACAATGTTAGAGGGAGTACAAAAGGTGATCTTATTCATATTAAAATAAGCATTGAAAAACTCTGGATGTAAGCAGTGGAGGTTGCAATAAGTGAATTTTCACCTTTTCCCTCAACTATTCTGAAACTTGAAATTTTTGCAGGTTCTTAATTGCTTATATAATCCGAATGAAGATATAATTGAAAAACATCACAGTTACCTAAACATTGTTTAACAGGTAAGTCTCAACTTCTTCGGTCAGGCACAAAACATACTTGTTGATCTGATTTCCACTGAACCCTGATCTTATCTCTCATAATAACCTCTCTGCAAAGGCCACATTCTAGGTAGCAGAACTATTTCTTGAAGATTACTTTCCCTGTGTCTGGAATCCCTTTTCTCTCCTGTCTACTAAATGAACTCCTATTTATCCTTTAAGGCCCATCCCAAAGGGCATTACCTCTCTGAAGCCACTTCTGATTCCCCAGACTTAATCCTCAAAACTCCTTGGAAATGTGGGTTTTTTTTTTTTTTGTTTGTTTTTTTAAATTTTTTTTTTTTTCAACGTTTTTTATTTATTTTTGGGACAGAGAGAGACAGAGCATGAACGGGGGAGGGGCAGAGAGAGAGGGAGACACAGAATCGGAAACAGGCTCCAGGCTCCGAGCCATCAGCCCAGAGCCTGACGCGGGGCTCGAACTCACGGACTGCGAGATCGTGACCTGGCTGAAGTCGGACGCTTAACCGACTGCGCCACCCAGGCGCCCCAAGAAATGTGGGGTTTTTTTATAGCCCTTACCCCCTGGTATTTTAACTCTTCAATTTCTCTTCTGGCTTGTAAACATAGAAATTCTTATTTATCCTGACTGTCCTCTCTACAATTGGAGAACACAAAGTTTCATATGCTTGTATGTTTGTTTATATGTTTGTATGTGTTTCTGTGGTACTATATTAAAAGCCAGTTAGCTGTAGTGATACAAATAAGACTAAGGGAAAAAATTATAAATTAAAAAGTAAATATTTTTCTACACTTCTAAATTGTCTTTGTTGTTCAATTTGTTATCTGGAATTGGAATACATTTCTGGAAGTAAGTTTACACAAGAAGAGAGTAAAGGAAGGGAAAGATGGTAAAACAGGTCTAGTGTATGATCCAAAGGCGATGTTAAAGTCTTACTGTGCTCTGAAAATTCTTTTCATTTAACAATTCTGATACATATATGTAAATATATATAGTTTAAATTTTAGTTAATTTTCTCATAAGAAACTGAAGGCATGGAAGAGAGAGCTGGATTCTGTTTCACTAAATCAAGCTGACAGGTTTGGTCTGATCCCAGAATCTTAAGGGCTGCAATGAGATAGAAAACAGCCCAACTTGAAGCTCAGACCATGAGTGACTTTGCCAAGCTGCATGTTAACAGCATGCTCCATTGGGTTTATAAACTGCCCAGACTTGGCACACACTGGGCTCAGTTTTATTCTCAGTCTGTTAACACTTCAATGTCATGTTTTAGAATAATCCAAAATATCATGCTTAATAAGAGCTATACAGTCTATATAGTGGTTCACTGGGTACGAGCATCTCACAAATGACATGGGTATGTCCATGTTTTAATTATCATTCTCCCCATGGCATTATAAATGCTCCAGAGACTGCAAACAGAAATTCAGAACTAGTATCCACCCTAAATATTAAGTAGTTGTTCTCTTAGGCTAAATTCACTGTTGCTTCAACAACCTAAAAATCAGAATTTCTAACTTGTAGAACTTTGCAAAATGTGAGGATAGGGAGCAGTCTGCAGTTTCATATGCTAAGCTTTAACAGAGTGAAGAGAAGTGTCTAATTTGGCCAGTGGCTGCCATAGCTACACCACGGTTAACAGGATCCTAACGTGGAAATGTATCAATCAAGACAAAGCGAGATTTAGAGGGAAATGGAGCAATTCCTCATTAGCAGCTAAGTGCCAATAAAAATGAAAAATCAAAATGAAAATGAATCAAAAGGAAATTATCTGCCTATAAAAATTACTAGGGAAAAACAGACTATCTGCTAAATCATAGTGTCATTTCTTTATACTCAGCTCTCCATTAGGAATGAAAAATAGTCCAATTATACTAAAAGTTGGCTTGGAAAATCTAAGTACCTATGTTGGTTATTTTTTGGATACCAGCCCCTTACCTAAGTTAGATTCATTTTCTGCTGTTCTCTACTCTACTTTGGGCTACAAAACAATGACCCCTAAGCACTCTTGTTTCCTTGATAAATGGCCTTGACCAATGACAGGCACCAACAAGAGATAAGGCAGCAAGAGAAAGGGTAGGGCATTTTTTCCTGGATTCTGCCTACTTTGGGCTTTTTTATTTTTTCCTCCTGGTATTGGGAGCACTCCTCTACCACTAGAGGTCCTACTAGATGGCCCTCCCTCTCTGGCTCTTTCTCTCACTGGACTTCTCAATGCTAATGTCTCTCCTGCCCCTTCAGGTCTATGCATGATAGTGGCTTCCTGTGTTGCTAGTTCCTGGGGGATTCCAACATCATTTGGGGCTTCTTAGTCCTGCCTGCATCTCTGTGAATGGATTTTATATGTATATAACATTATTCATTTTTTTGAGAGACAGAGACAGAGTGTGAGTGGGGGAAGGCCAGAGAGAGAGGGGGAGACACAGAATCCGAAGCAGACTCCAAGCTCTGAGCTGTCAGCACAGAGCCCAATGTGGGGCTCGAACCCACAAACAGTGAGATAATGACCTGAGCCGAAGTCGGACGCTCAACTGACTGAGCCACCCAGGTGCCCCTGTGAATGTTTTTTTATTAAAGTCTATTCTGTCATGTGAGTTGGATTTTATTTCCCCATAGGAATTCCGTGATATATTTCCTTTCTGAGCCCTGAGAAGTAGTTAAACTTACTACTGAATCATGAAGACACCTGATTTTATATCCTTAGCCCCCCTTTCTCATGCTCCTGCAAATTGGCATCAATTGTGGAAGAAAATGTGTTGTGGAAATACTCCATTGAAGTTCTGATAAGTTCTAGTTGTAGTGCTGCTTTGATCAGCAAACCACATGCCGGTTTTGCTCGGGGCTGATCTTATACACAGGATAGTTGGGCAATGGTCATCTCAGGGGCTTGGCAAGGGCACTGTTGGATATGTAGATAGAGCTTGTGTCAGGAGGTAGTATTAGGAGGGATGGTGACACACTGTCCAAGGTGAGAAAAGTGTGTGATGAAATTTTTCTCTAACTCACACTGATACTTGAAAATGTAAGTGACACCTCAGAGAGAGTACACAATCTTACTGCTGGAGGGAGTAGAATTCACGGATTTCACTTTATAGATAAGAAAACTGAAAGTCAGAGAAGTTAAGTTACTTTCCTAAGGCTAAATAACTACTGAGTACAGAAGCAGGGCTAGAACTTCAACTCCCAAGTCTGGACAGATCTCCTTGTGCTCACTATACTGTTCAGTTAGACCTTACTGTGATCTTATACACTTATGGGCTATGGAGCAGGCAAAATAATGTGCCAAAGTTAGTAGAAAAATGATTTATATTGATCAAGAGAAAAATAATTAGGAATTGGGTTTTGTTTAAATCAATCCTTGGATGCCAGAATTATTGGGGGATAGGAGATACAACCTCAGTTTTATAGTCCCACTGTATTTTAAGATGGCTTCTGTTGAGGAGGAGAGGGACAGAAGATAGGAAGGAAGATGATGGGGAGGGAGGGAAGGTACTAGTTTATTTAAGAGAAAACTAACTAAGAAATTAAAAAATGCCTACATCTTACATATTAAATTATTTCCTCTGCCAAGTAGACATTATCTTTCATCCATGATGAAACGTGCTGAGTTTCTTCATGAAACCAGAAAGCCCTGCCTCATTCAATATGGCCTCAGAATACAAACTAATTGTTTAGTCATCCTTTAGTTGGAAGTGTGTACACCCAGCCATAAGTTTTCCTTTTCATTTATTTAAGGTTTCCTGTCCATTTGTGGAAGTATTAAACCTTCTTTCCATTATAACACACATTCCCTTAAAGTGTAAGTTGTATCATGTGGTGATTATTTCATGGTTTGGTGTCAGACAGCTGGTACTTAGGTACTTAGTGCCCCTCTGGCACTTCTAATCATGTGACTTTGGGAAAATACCAAGCTTGTCTGAGCCTCAGGTGCCTGCCTCGTTAGTCATCTGGGGATGATCATAATAGTAACTCCTTTTTAGGGATGTTGATACTAGATTTTTTTTAAAGTATAGTTCTTAAGACAGTGCCTGGGACATAGTGCATGTGCAATATAGGATAAATATTGTTAGTGAGAACAATGACTTATAACTATAATCTTCCCTCATCTCACTTTTTTTCCTAATGTTTATTTTTGAGAGAGAGAGAGAGAAAGAGAAAATGAAAGAGAATGTGCTGGAGGAGCAGAGAGAGACGGGGGGACAGAGGATCTGAAGCAGGCTCCCATGCTGACAGCAGAGAGAGAGCCTGATGTGGGGCTTGAACTCATGAACCATGAGATGATGACCTGAGCCAAAGTTGGATGCTTAACTGACTGAGCCACCCAGGTGCCCCATCTCCCTCTACTTCTTAATTTCCCAATTAACAGGAAAAAAATGTGAAATCCTTGTTGTAGAAAATATTTCATAGATGTGGTATCTAGCTCAGAGAATTAATTGCTGATAATTTAACCTGAACTTCATACGTCTACACAAGTAATAATAGTAGTTAAAAGACAAAGTTGCCTGTTTAGATTAACATTTTTTTATTATATCAAAAAACAAAGAGTCCATTGAAAATGTTGTCCAGAGGAAATTACCTCCTGTGGCTACGGAGCCCTTTGTGGCAGTTTTTGTTTGTTTCTTTGTTTGTTTGTTTGTTTCTGAAATTAATTCTGTGGTTTAATTTATTTTCATCTTGCATTGAGAGTTTTAAAGGCTAATAAGAAAACTGTCTAAAAATGAAAATATTGGCCCAGAAGATTGAAATGCATATTTGTGTAATTCAAACTATATTCTTTCTCTCTTCCCACTATATCTGCTAATTGAATAAAAGTTTTACCTTTTTTCTTTTGGTAAATGTTCAACATAATTAATTCATTTTTTTTTCACTTCCAACAGACTAGATAAAACCAAAACAAGACCTAACTAACATAACTAAAGCCATTTCAGAGATAATTTCCAATTGTTACCAGTTATCAAGGAAGTTTAAAAAATCACCTTTGAGCTCCCCTTTTTAAAATCGTTGATAATATCCTCATTTGTTGATCATAATAATCAATAAGACTATTTCATAAACGCTATCAGTAACATAACATACTTATTTCACTTTGGTCATGTTGATTTAATCATGAACAATTTTAGTTTGGGCTCCTGGAACAGAAGTTCCATGTGTAATCTCTATCACCAAGTCAGTCCATCATTCCCAAGACCTCTCATGAGTCTCCCACCATGTTTTTTTTCAGTTCTAACTTCACCCTTATTCTTATTTCTAAATGTGTATGTGTCAGCATCCAGCATCTCTATTATATCTTTACATATTAGTGAGAAATACTCTTCTCCACTGAAGGTAAGTATGGAATTATTATTGATTGCTTTTATATAAGAAAGAGCTAAACTTTGTCCTCAGATTCAGCCAATGGGGTTTGATTCCTTTGAAACATCAATAGTTTCAGCAAGGATTAGGTTCCATTACGAATAACAAAATATTCAAACAAAAGCAACTCATCACACACAAGTAATAAGATGTCCAGGAAGGCATTTGCTGGCTTAGTTCAGTACCTCTTGGATGTTTTGGCCAAGATTTCTAATATCTCTTTCATTTCTCCTCATGAGCCCAAGATGAATGCTGGAGATCCTGTTACAATTTTCATTTCCTGGCAAAAATGTTTTATCTGAAATGCCATGCAATACTTTCTGCTTATATCTCATTTGTCATCTTATCTATAAGGGAGTCAGAAAAATAAACTATTTGAAAGAAAAAAAGAAGAAAAGAGTAAATAGGTATTAGTTGGAAACTAGTATTTCTGCCATCTCATTCAGTCTTAGATGATGTTAATTGTTCTATTTATACCCTCCATGGATATTAGAATTCTACAAGAGCCCTTACTCAAAGTAGTCTCCATATTTTATATTATTCTTACGTGTTTGTTTTCTTACTGAAGTCTATCACCCATGTTTATAAGCTTATGTAATCCTCAAAACCTTCAAAAACAAAACAAAATTAGAACTTTGAGAGCCAAGTGCATCCACTGTATTAGATACTATGTGTGCAGTGGGAAATGGGTGATTAATATGGTTACACAACAGATTGCTCTACCAGAGCCCTTAAAAATCTCCTTATGGTTGGAGGGGACAGTCACAACTGCTTGCATCTCTTGTTGCTTCTGCCTCTTCTGATTTGACACTGCGTGTGTTTTGGGTTAGCCTGGCTTTTGTGTGTCTGGTAAAGCAGACTGCAATTCCTGAGCTCTATGAAGGGATTTGATCTGTCTCAAGTTGATAAATTCAGGCCAATGAGTATATATCCATGAAAAAGCCAAAACTAATTCTAAAATAACAAGAAAAATATTTAAATAATTTCCAAGTGTCAGAAAACAACATCACATACTTAAAAATTCACTATTAAGATGCTATTTGGGAAACTCCAGGTAAAATGAGAACTAGGTCATTAACATCAGGAAAACTGAACTGCCTGGTGCAATTAGATGCAGCATTTGCCGTACTGGCTTTATATGCACAGAGAGCTATGTGCAATGCTGACCGAGGCTGTGGTAGGACAAACATTCTCCTTATACAATCATTTTTAGCTTTTAAAAACTGTAGCAGTTGAAGCCCCTGTTTCACTGGCAATATCCTGATACATGTAACAGTAAACTGTATCACAATGCTGTATACAGTTCTATAATTTATTGGGGGATTTTAGGGACCTTTCATTGGCTTGCCTTTCGATGTCTATTACTTCCATGAAATAAGAGAGTGATAAACTTTCCTATCTAGAGTTCTGTTGCCAATCCCTGAGTCATCTATTCCACAGATCAATGAAGTTCAGTGAACATCATTGTGCTCACTGGAAAAGATACCAGTCGCCCAGTTTCTTTAGGTAAAACTTTTAGAGAATTCAGTTATTCTCTTGAGTTAGGAATTAAGTTCCTTGTATATTTTGGATAAAAATTTTTTTCCAAGAATTTTGAGTTGACTAAAAGTTAACATGATTTAAACTGGTTTTAGCACATGAAAACGTGTTCAACATTATTAGCTATTAGGGAAAAGCAAATTAAAACCTGAAGACACTAAAAAATCAGCAGCTTCTGTGAAAAAGATTTTTTAATGTTTATTTTTGAGAGAGAGAGAGAATATGGGGGAGGGGCAGAAAGAGAGTGAGACACAGAATCCAAAGCAGGCTCCAGGCTTCCAGCTGTCAGCACAGAGCCCGACATGGGGCACAAACTCACGAACCGCGAGATCATGACCAGAGCTGAAGTCGAATGCTTAACTGAATGAGCCACCCAGACACCCCAACAGCTTCTTTTAGATCCATCAAAGAAGTAAGATAGTAGGAAAAACTGCTGCCCTCCAGTATTGGAGAAACAGACAGACAGATACAGATAATTACAACTTATTGGAGCAGATATCCACAATCAGAAACCTCCCAGGGACTGGATGCCTGGGTAAAAATACCTGAACTAATTGACTAATTGCTGGAGGTTCAGTGTGAGAAAGTCTGAGAGTTAAAAAGTCTTACGCAACTCATTGGAAGGATGCCCCAACACTTTTGTGAGTTTTTCTTCCAGTGTCTCATAGTGCCTATCTCCTGCACTTCTGACAGGAGAAAGTAAAAAATAACCATTTTGAAATATGCATAAAATTCTGTTCTTAACAAGGCTTGTCCACAGGAGAAACTATATTTTCAATGCCTAACCTGCTGGGATTTTATCAGAGGCTATAAAATGTGTAGAGGATAATATAGTAGAAAACCTAGATGACTTTGGGTATGCAATGACTCTTGAGACACAGTACCAAAAACATGATCCATGAAAGAAATAATTGATGAACTAGACTTCCATCAGTTAAAAACTTTGCTCTGTGAAAGACAATGTCAAGGAAATATTCAAATAAGCCACAGACTAGGAGAAAATTATTTGCAACAGACACATCTGATAAAGAATTTTTATCCAAAATATACAAAGAACTCTTAAAACTCAACAATGAGATAACAAAAAACTCAAAAAGAGGGCAGGGGTGCTTGGGTGGCTCAGTTGGTGAAGCATCCATGAGGTCATGAGGTCATGATCTCAAGGGTCATGATTTGGAACTCCATGTTTGGCTCTGTGTTGATAGCATGGAGGCTGCTTGGAATTCTTGGTCTCTCTCTGTGTCTCTGTCCCTTTCTCCCCCTTTCCAAAAAAATAAAAATAAATAAATATATAAACATTTAAGAAAGGGGGGTCAAAAAATCCTTAACAGAAACCTCACCAAAGATATATAGATGATAAATAAGCGTATGAAAAGACGGTCTACATCATAGGTGATCAGGGAAATATGCAAATTAAAACAACAATGAGATACCACCACATATCTATTAGAATGGCCCCAATCCAAAGCACTGCCAAATAAATGCTAGTGAGGATATGGAGCAACAGGAACTAATTTGTTTTGAATGGAATACCACATGGTACAGCCACTTTGGAAGAAAGTTTGCCAGTTTTTTTTAAGATTTTTTTTATGTTTATTTATTTTTGAGAGAGAGAGAGACAGAGTGCAAGCAGAGGAGGGGCAGATAGGGAGGAAGACACAGAATCTGAAACAGGCTCCAGGCTCTGAGCTGTCAGCACAGAGCCCAACGTGGGGCTCAAACCCATGAGCTGTGAGATCATGACCTGAGCTGAAGTCAGATGCCCAACCGACTGAGGTGCCCCAAGTTTGCCAGTTTCTTGCCTTACGATCTGGCAGTCTTACTCAGTGGTATTTACCAAAGTGAATCAAACAGTTATGTCAACACAAAAACCTGCACAAGGATATTTATAGAAAATGTATCCAAAATTGCCAAAATTTGGAAGCAAACTGTCCTTCTATAGGTGAATGGATAAATAAACTGTGGTACATCCAGAAAAATGAAATATTATTCATCGCGAAAAAAGATAGGAAGGAAGGAAGGAAGGAAGGAAGAAAGGCCATGAAAGGACATGAAGGTAAATTAAAATGCATATTTCTGAGTAAAAGAAGCCAAACTGAAAAGTGTAAATACTGTATGATTCCAACTATATGACATTGTGGAAAAGGTAAAACTATAGAGGCAGTAAAAAGTTTAGTGGTTGCCAGGGGGGTTAAGGAGAGGAGGGGATGAATAGACAAAACACAGATGAACCTTAGGGCACTGCAACTATTCTGCACGATACTACAGTGGTGGTTACATGTCATTGTACATATGCCAGAACCATTGAGTGTGCAACACCAAGAGTGAGCTGTAATGTAATCTATGGACTTTAGGTGATAACAACATGCCAATATAGGTTCATCATTTGTAACAAATGTACCACTATGGTACAGTGTGTACAGTGGGGGACATTGTGTACATGTAGGGACAAAGGGTTTGTGGAAACTGTACTTTCCATTCAATTTTTCCGTGAGCCTAAAACTGCTCTAAAAAATAAAGTTTACTTGGGGCGCCTGGGTGGCTCAGTCGGTTAAGCGGCCGACTTCAGCTCAGGTCACGATCTCGCAGTTTGTGAGTTCGAGCCCCGCGTCGGGCTCTGGGCTGATGGCTCAGAGCCTGGAGCCTGCTTCCGATTCTGTGTCTCCCTCTCTCTCTGCCCCTCCCCCGTTCATGCTCTGTCTCTCTCTGTCCCAAAAATAAATAAACGTTAAAAAAAATAAAAAAAAAAATAAAGTTTACTAATTAAGACAACCCCACAGTGAAATATCACTACATGCCTATCAGAATGGCTAAAATAAAAAATGACAGCACTACATGCTGTCAAGAATGTGAAAAAATTGGATCACTTATCCATTGCTGATGGTAATGTAAAATGACATAGCTATTCGGGAAAACAATTTGGCAGTTTCTCATTAAACTAAATATGCAATTACCATATAATCCAATAGTTGCACTTTGCTCTCTTATCTGTGTATCCCAAAGAAGTGAGACTTAAATTTGCACAAGAACCTGTATACAATGCTTGCAGCAGCTTTATTCATAACAGCCCCAAATTGGAAACAACTCAGATGTTTTATAATAGGTGAATGGTTAAATGTACTGTAGTAGATCCATACCATGGAATATTACTCAGTGAGAGTACCGAGAACAAGATGCTAATACAAGAAGTAATCTGAGTGAATATCCAGAGAATTATGCCAAATGGAAAAGCCTATCCCAAAAGGTTACATACTGTATAATTCCATTTATAGAACATTCACGGAAGGACAAAAGCTAGAATTGGAGAGCAAATTAGTGGCTGTCAGGATTTAAGGTGAGAGTAAGGTGTGAGGGAAGGATGCAGCCATAAAAGCGCAACAGAAAAGACTGATGGAAATGTCCTGTATCTGACTGTATCAATGTCAAGATCCTAGTCATGATATTGTACTATAGTTCTGTAAGATGTTGTTATTGGAGAGAGTGCTAGAGAAATGGTACACAGGCTCTCTCTGTGCAGGTGAATCTATAGTTATGTTAAAATAAAAAGGCTTAGGGGCTCGGTTGAGTGTCTGACCTCAGGTCATGATCTCATGGTTTGTGAGTTCAAGCCCTGCATCAGGCTTGCTGCTATCAGCTCAGAGCTTGCTTTGGATCCTCTGTCCACGCCCCACCCCCCACCCCCACCCTCTGCCCCTTTCCCACTCATGCTCTCTCTCTCAAAAATGAATAAACATTTAGAAAAAAATAAATAAAATAAAATAAAATAAAAGGCTTAAACAAATAAATAACATAAAACAAAAAGGTTGATTAGAATACAATTTGTCTCTTAAAAAAACAGCAAGGGGCACCTGGGTGGCTCAGTTGGTTGAACATCTGACTTCAGTCCAGGTCATGATCTCATGGTTCATGAGTTCGAGCCCCACATCAGGCTCACTGCTGTCAGCATGGGAGCCTGCTTCTGATCCTCTGTCTCCCTCTCTCTCTGCCCCTCCCCTGCTCCTTGTTCAGTTCTCTCTCTCAAAAATGAGTAAACGTTTAAAAAGAACAACAACAGAAAACCCACCCTTGTCCTCAGAAGCTATTTGGCTTTTTTTTTTTTCTAGTCAAAAGGCTACAGGCTTTCCTTGGTGAATTTTCAGAGTCCGGTTATCATTAGAAAGGAAAGAGAAAGCAAGATGAGGGAGATGAAAAAATAAATAAATAGAAAGGTAAGCATTTACATGTCTAGCATGTTGATTAAATAGATCACTATCCATTCATGAAGTAAATGCAACTGTTAAAAAGTCAGCTTTTTATAAAAGAATACTTCCTAATTGGAAAAATGTGTCATATGTATTTAAAGTACATTAAAACAGAACTAAAAATACACAGTATTATAAGATATATATTAACATCCCTGAGTTCATTCAACAAATCCTGCATACTCAATAAAAAAATGTACTAAGGTACTTGTGCCATGCACTGGGGATAAAACCATGAGCAGAGAATTTTCCTAATGGAACTCACAGTATATTGATACATGGATTTCTTTCCTCTAACATCATTATATTCAATTTTTCAGTAAGTATTTATTGAGTACTGATTGTGTGCTCAGTACTCTGAAAAGCTTCCTGTGGGATCCAAAGGGTATATTTTATGTAGTTTGTGACCTTAAAGTGATTATAATTTGGGTGGAGGGACAAGATTCATGAACACATAATAAAAATCAGAGAACAGTACAGTGTAGGGTATATGTCTGCCTTGTTATAAGTTTTCACATCTGAGACCTCATTCTGGATGGGCGTGGGGAATGGTTAACCCTGCTGAGTGTGCCCAGACACCTCACGGGTCAGTAGTGGCAGAGGGAAACAGAATCTCCCACGGTTGACTCTTGGCCTGAGTCTCTCTCTGTGGCCAATGCCTCAGTGATTCTTCAAAGTCAGTTTTGTTTGAGCCACCTTTGCCGTGACTGTGCCCCTCCTCGCTGACACTAGTATTTTGTTTCAGTGTAGTCTGTGCACTTTCTGAATTTGAATTGGCTGAGCCTGAGCCCAACTTCCCTGCAACATTCTTTACTCCCTTTCCAAAAGAATTGGTAAAAGCGTTTGACCCCTTTTATATGTTGGTGACACCACTGAGCACATTAAAACCCTCTCTGTAAGTAAACCCAAGGACAGCCTTGGAATTCTTTTTCCAGCACCGATTCTCTAGTGGCTGATAAAGATATTCCCTGAAGCAGTTATGACAGCCTGGAGAGGCACAAGCTGCAGCGAATGATGTGTTTCCACAGTGGCATATGAAAGGGAAGTCTTTCATTTAAGGGTGTGGAAAATGGCACATGTAGGCGAGACTCTAGGACACTCAGCTGACAATGCCATTAAAAACTCTTGGTATATACTTTCAGAAATAGAGCATTACTGCTTGGCACAGCTATCACTATACATTGGAGAGAAAAAGATGACATAGTTCATTATGTAGTTTCTATGTATGCTTTCTATTTAAGGGATTAAGAGACATTTGCCTCCATGTCTGTTAAGCACCGCGTGAACTAAGACTTTGTCATTAGCAGAAAAAGGCATGGTTGCTATTGGCTCTCAGGAACCTAAGCACTTTCACATACTTCCACAACTCCCAGTTCCATGAAGACCATAATTTTTTGGACATTGTTCAGTGAATGGGTGGAAATTGTTTGCAATGAGTCTCACTCAGCAACTCAGAGTGAACTGCTCTGTGTTCTGTTTTGTCCTAGTGTATGGAATAAGCCTTAATAAAATTCACATGCCTAAGAACTGTGGTTGCCTGTGAAACGATTTCATCCAACAATGAAATATTTGGATTGGCTGCCGTGCACTACCAGCTGGCTAAACATTGGTAAAGCTGGGCGTATTGAAATGGCGTCATTAGTAGAAGTTGGCATACAGTTCACCAAGATACAGCACTATAACAGGACTGTGTCTAGCAAATAATGGGAAATAGTGTAAGAGGGAAGGTAAAGCCTCAAGCCTACAATATTCATAAAGTGCTTTGCAGTTGCAAGTGGATTTTCTAAAGAGCCATTTTTCTTCCTTTTGAAAAGTTTACTTGTATATCAAACATCATGATACCCTGATAAAAAAGGAAAATGTTCCTTTAAGGAAACAATGGTGGTTTGTTAGGAGCCCCAGACCAAATTTCCCAAGAGACCATCTTACTGTTATTGTTTAAGTCATACTGACCTGGGGTTCAGAAAATGCAATCTCAGCAGCAGGCTTTATTCTCTTTACATGTTCGCTGTCTCCCATGACAAGCCTTCAGGGTTACAAAAAAATGTACACTGAAAACTCTCATTGTTTGTTTTTCCTGAAGTTCCCTATAAAATGTCAGTGTCTTTGAAGGGGTTCTCCTTGAATTGAACTCCTGAGGTTGGAGATTTACCAGGTTGATTTAGGAGTTTGAAATCCTGCCGTGTTTCCATAAAATGAGGATTTACAGTTCATAAATATAATGACAAAAGTGTGAAGATACATTTTTGTTCTTGAAAAACTATTGGAACAAAGTTACTTTTCATTAAAAAAAAAAGCCCAAGCACTGCCATTTTCTTCAGACTGAAATCTATTCTGGCTTTGTGAAGTGGCTTTTTATTGCCACTTGTTCAAGATGGTCTCCCCTCACCACCCCCACCCTGCCTGCCTCACCATCCCCCACTTCATGAGGAGCCTCTTCCTCCCTAAGGTACACAGATGGAGAGAGGAATTGAACTCTAGGACATTTAACCAGTGACAAGCATAAAGAAATGAAAGGAAAATGTGTGGTAAGGTAAAGAATATTCCTTCTGTTTACCTCTTCCTGCGTGGGTTCAACTTCCAGATCATTATAGTCTGGTTCTAATATTTACTCTCAAATTGTTAGCTTCATTCTTTTTCACATATGGCAGCAAATAACTGAGTTATTAATTGACATTAAACTGTCTATTCTGACTAACTTTTTGGGGAAAGAAAAATATGCCGTTCTCTGGCCTTCTACAGCGTTACAGAGAACAGTAAGGAAATTGTGTCACTAATGGATCTTCTCAATAGATGATAGAAGTGGTGTGAGAATACCACTTGCATATTTCTGAAGGAAAAAAAGCCTGGGTTGAATAATAGCAATGTATTTGTGAGCCTGGGGGAAATCTCTGGACTTTCTTTCAATTTAGTTGTAAATTGAATTGACATGATTTCCAAACTGAGGATAAATGTTGTAGCTTACCTTGAGGTTAAAGAAAGGACAGCCTTTTTCTTTACCCTAATTTGATTACTTTATCCCAATTCTTAGAAAGGGAGACTCATGGCTCCATTCTGATGTGAGTAAACATTTTGCTCCATAATTTTCTAGTAACCCAGAAGGACTGAGGAGGGGTTGTTCCCCCCACCCTCTTGATATTCATATTCATAAGTGAGAAACTGTGTTCTAGTCCTGGATTCACTACTGGCAATAATTTATTGTTCAAGTTATGGCACCTTGAGGGTGAAAGGTATGTAATACTTACACCAGGACACTAGGCATAAACCAAGACTGTCTTTGGAAAACTGGGATACATGGTCATTCTACCGCTTACTGTGTGTTTGGACAAACGAATCCACCTCCTAAAGGTTCTAGTTCCTCTTTTATAAGAGGTAAATAACAATAAGTTCTCTATATTATAGGATTATTGTAAAAATATAATGAAATAATATATGTACAAGTACTTTGTGAGCTGTGAACTATGAAACCATACACAATGCAAGTGAAATCATGATAATAAATCCTATCAGCTGTAGCTGGAGAAAACTCTCAGAGAAACATCTCTGTATGTCTTCTGGGACTAGAACAGAGATTTGAAAGCAACAATTGTGGATATAAACCCAGATAAGATTAGGGTTTCTAAGGGAATTTTTTTTTTTTTAATTTTTTTTTTCAACATTTTTTATTTATTTTTGGGACAGAGAGAGACAGAGCATGAACGGGGGAGGGGCAGAGAGAGAGGGAGACACAGAATCGGAAACAGGCTCCAGGCTCCGAGCCATCAGCCCAGAGCCTGACGCGGGGCTCGAACTCACGGACCGCGAGATCGTGACCTGGCTGAAGTCGGACGCTTAACCGACTGCGCCACCCAGGCGCCCCTAAGGGAATTTTTTTTAATGCTTATTTATCTTTGAGAGAGAGAGAGAGAGAGAGAGACCAGGAGAGGGGCAGAGAGAGAGGGAGACCCAGAATCTGAAGCAGGTTCCAAGCTCTGAGCTGTCAGCACAGAACCCAACGCTAGGCTCAAACCCACAAATCATGAGATCATAACATGAACCAAAGTTGGATGCTCAACTGACTGAGTGACTGAGGTGCCCCTCTGAGGAAATATTGAAGGAACTAAATTAAGTGGACTGTTTTTTATAGTCTTTTCTGTTAAACCAATATAATTTTTAGTAAGAAGTAGGCCATAATGTGAGAAGAAGATTGTGTTTGGGAAAGTATTAATAGGAAATGTTGAGGATCCTGATGACACAGTTAGATAAGCTGTATCTTTGTATATTTAGAATCTGACCTGAAATATAAAAGTCTGATATTTTAAAGAATTAACTTTGGTGTATATTAAAACTCAAGGACTCTTAGTCCTTCTCATGTTGTAATTTGATGGTTTTTGGCCTAATTTTGCTGATCAGCCTCAGGCCCTCTACCTCATTGTGGGTTTTTTGCAGGATGAGAAGGAATCAGGATGACTTCTATAGAGCTCCTACCCCCAAGCCTACAACTGTGTTCATGGTCCATGTAGCCCAAACCCTCTCAACCATCTGCTCAGCCTACTGGCCATAGTTCTCTATTAAGCAACTGGAAGTCGGTCATTAACAAATACCTTCTGTTGGCTTACATGACCATGACCAAGAAACTTCAACTGGCAGTTTGAGGTCATACAAGACATTTCATTTTTTTATGTTGTAACAAATTCAACTCATAGACACTATCATATAAGCACTATATATGGGTTGATTAAATCATGCTAATGCAAGGTCATGGACAGCTATACACAAATAAGGAGGTTATTTTATTTTTTGCCCAATAAGGTTCTAGCTCTGTAAGCATCCCTTTAAATCCTCCAACAGATATCTTGTAACATCTGTTAAGTAGGAAACGGGGCTAGTTAAGTGATCAACAAAAATGTGTGTGTCTTCTCCATAGAAAGAGCTGAGTCCTAAGAAGCTGCTGCCCACCTAGGATCTTGATTTTCTGCCACACCTGGCATAGGGAGAGACTGGTTTCTAGTTCTTGACCATGAAACACGAGTGGATGTGAAGTATTCTCCTCCAGTCTCATCCCCATATACTGGTTGAATCAGAATGTCTGTAAGATCCTGGAAGAGGGAGAGTCCATAAGGTAAAAAGAGCCAAGCCTGAATAACCATATGGATGGCTACTAGCCAAGGAAATTAATGGGATTGAGAAATATAGCTCTGTTGTGTTAAGATATGAGGGGTTATCTATTAGAGAAACTGATGTGATGTTAAGTAATACAACTAGGCACTGGGATTTTATTTATAATCTATGTGTTTCACAAAATACTTGATATAACCTACTAAGAATACACACATTTAAATAACAAGGAAATAGAAATAGGAAAACATAAATTAGAATATAAGCCAAGATCAGTGGCAATTTAGAGCAGAAATATTCAGGCTATACGTGAATATTAAATTGAGCCACAAATTTGGCTCTTGACTCCTGGAAACCAAAGCAATTCTAAAAATAAATTTAAAAAAATTTTAGTGTCTATTTTTCAGAGAGAGACAGAGACAGAGTGTGAGCGGGGGGAGGGGCAGAGAGCAGGGGAGACACAGAATCCAAAGCAGCTCCAGACTCTGAGCTGTCAGCACAGAGCCCAACATGGGCCTCAAATCCATGAACCGTGAGATCATAACCTCAGTTGAAGTTGGACACTTCACTGACTGAGCCATTCAGATGCCCCTAAAAATAAATTTTAAAGGTGTATGACTCATATTGTCTATAAGGTGAAAACATACTAATTTTTAAGGCAAAGGAAAAAATGTCCTGACATTTCAATTTGAAAAAAAAAATTATTTGATGAGTGTCATATACTCAGAATACCGAGTTAATAGTGAATAGCGTCCTCAACCACATGTTTTAGTAAACATAAATAGTGACATTTGTAGAGAAATTTCTTGTAGGTTATTGGTGTCCATCACAGGGCAGCTTGCCAATGTGATTCTGGTAGTGGTAGCCAGGTACAGAGATAAATAAGACGTATATCTTGAACTGGAGAAATTCATTTTCTAGTGGGAAAGATAGATATGTTACACAGTAAATTAAATACAGAGTGATAACTACTGAAAGAGAAGTATTAATCAGCATATTCTAGACAGCTCTATAAAGCTTTCTTTCTTTCCAAAAAGCTGCAAAGACTAACAGCCACATTTTCGTTGGTTTTATTTATTTCGTTTTCCAAGATAAGAATATGGGACTTTCTAGATACAGAGTTACTTCTTTTTTTTTTTTTTTAAATATTTTTTTTTCAACGTTTTTTATTTATTTTTTTGGGACAGAGAGAGACAGAGCATGAACGGGGGAGGGTCAGAGAGAGGGAGACACAGAATCGGAAACAGGCTCCAGGCTCCGAGCCATCAGCCCAGAGCCTGACGCGGGGCTCGAACTCACGGACCGCGAGATCGTGACCTGGCTGAAGTCGGACGCTTAACCGACTGCGCCACCCAGGCGCCCCAATACAGAGTTACTTCTAAGGTGGCAACTCAAAAGTTTCTGATTGCTGTCTCTGCAAACAGCCCTGAGGGAACATGAGGAGGGGTAAGCAGATGCTGCAGAAAGGTATGGGCTTTAGATCACGTTTTGGAGCTGAATTCCAGCCCTCACATTTATTAGTTGCATAACCTTGTACAAGTTCCTTCAATCCCTAGCCATATTTTGCCACAAAATGACATGATGATTTCTAACTCAAAGATAATGTATGTGGAGACTTTGATAGTTCATCTAATCATACATATATCCAGTCACTTATCTCTGGATAAAAGACGATAAACAGCTTTTCTTCCATGTTTTCCCAAATCCCGATTTCGACTTCTTTCTGGAGGAAAGAAGTGAATGACAAAAAACCCTTGCATTCCTTGAATCTCTGCATGTATCCTTTGGTCAGTTCAAAGCCAACAGTGTTTCTCCAACCATGCTGTTACGATCACCTGCATAAAAAGTTCTAGAAATATTCCTGTTGGCACTTGCTCTTGGGCTTCACTCTATCATACTGAATCAGAATGACTGGGGAAGGGCAGGGAACCTGTATCTTAAACAAATTCCCCGGGTAATTTTATGAACACTGAAGTTTGAGAACCATTGCCTTAACCATCTAGACTTGAAATACTTCAGTGAGAATGGCTACTGGCATTATGAACATTGAGAAATCATAGTATCTGAAGCCACAAAAGAAGGATCTTTATATATTCACTATATTTTCTTTTCTTTTTTTTTTTGCATGTGTTTTAGGGCATTTTAGGCAGAACTTTATTTTAAATTCCTGACTTACCTATTTTTTTAAATTTTTATTCTTTAAATTTAGTAGATATAAATGTTCTGTTAGTTTCAGGTGCACAACATAGTGATTCAACAATTCTGTACGTTGCCCAGTGCTCACCTGGATAAGTATAGTTACAATCTATCACCCTACAATGGTATTACAATATTATTGACTATATTCCCTATGCTTTACTTCTCATCTCTGTGACTTATTTATTTGATGTTCGGAATGTTGTACTTCTTAATTCCCTTCACCTATTTTGCCCATTCCCCACACCCCTGGCCACTACCAGTTTGTTCTCTATTTTTATATTTTACTTATAAATCTGTTTCTGTTTTCATTTGTTTATTCATTTGTTTTGTTTTTCAAGTTCCACATATAAGTGAAATCATGTGGTATTTGTCTTTCTCTGACTGACTCATTTCATTTAGCATAATACACTCTAGGTCCATCCATGTTATTGCAAATGGTGAGATCTCATTATTTCTTAAAGCTGAGTAATAATCCATTATATATACCACATTTTCTTCATACCTATTCATCTATTGAGTATGTTGCTTCCATATCTTGACTGTTGTGAATAATGCTGCAGTAAACAAAGGGGTACATATATCTTTTCGAATTAATGTTTTCATTTTCTTTGGGAAAATTCCCAGTAGATATTCACCATAGTTTTGTTTTAAAGCAGGAAAGTTCCCTTCCCATATTATTTTAATATTGGTATTAAATATGAGATACTAGAATATGAACAATGATATGATAAGCAGTCATGAAAGGACTTGATGATTGCAAACAACTGAATTTTCAAAAATATTAACCTGACACATAGGAAGCATAGAGATTACATAAATAATCTTTATAACATGATGTTATTAATTTTTTATAGCTACATTTTTAGCCTTTCTCTTCGATAAGTCTCTAGTGCCTACTAGAAGCATCAACATGGGCTCTGTTACTTGATACCATGTATAATTAATTCTTATCATATACACTGGTGATTATATTCAGTTACTAGATGAAAGGACCTGTCTTTAGGAGGAGAATTTTTAAGACTTGAAGCTGCAGATGAAAGAAATCATTGTATGTCTCAATGACTCTACTGCCCTTGGCTTCATAAACCAATTCTGATCACTCCTATATTTCCTAACAGAGTTACTTCTCAACTCTTCTTCACCATGATTCTACTACATGGAGACCAACTCTGAGAAACCTAGTGCTGAGTTGTATTGAATTACAGAACTTCTTGTCACAAAACATACAAACAGGAAAATAGTGAGAGAGCATTTGTAAAGTGCTAAGACAAAATATTTCAACCTAGAATTCCTATTTTTAATGTTTATTTATTTTGAGAGACAGAGACAGAGAGCATGATCATGATCAGGGGAGGGGCAGAAAGAGAGGGAGGCACAGAATCTGAAGCAGGCTCCAGGCTCCGAGCTGTCAGCACAGCGCCCAACACGTGGCTGGAACTCATGAACCGTGAGATTATTACCTGAGTTGAAGTCGGCCATTTAACTGACTGAGCCACCCAGGTTCCCCAACAACCTAGAATTCTATACCTACTAAAAGTATCCTTCAAAAATGAAGGCAAAATAAAGACTTTTCCATCCAACCAAATCTGAAAAAATTCATAGCAAGCAGATTTACTCTAATAAAATATGTTAAAGGAAGTTTTTTCAAGTGAAAAGGAAATGATGTCAGGTGGAAACTCAGGTCTTCACAAAAAAGTAAAGAACAGAAAAATAGTGATTATGTATGTTTTAAGATATTTTACTTCTCATTTTTAATCTTGTTAAAAGGTAATTGGCTATATAAAGCAAAAATAATAAACAGTGTTTTGTAAGTTTCATTAACATGTAGAACTGAAATATGTACCAACAATAGCATAAAAGAGAAAGGGGGACATAATATTATTGGAAGGTAGGCTGTGATATGTTAAAGATGTATACTAAGAAGCTTGAAGAAACTACTAAAATAATGCAATGAAAGTTATAGCTAAGACAGTCAACAAAAGAAATGAAATAATATAAAATGCTCACCACAAAGGAAGACAGAAAAAAAGAAAGAGCTTATGGGATAAATATCAAAAACAAAGATAGTAGATTAAAACTTAACTATATTGATAGTTGTATTAAATGAAATTGGTCCATATACCCCTAGTAGATGGCAGAGACTGTCATTTTGGATTATAAAAAGCAAGATCCAGTGATAACTGACATTTACGAAGTATTCTACCCAACAAAAGAAAAATACACATTATTTTCCAAAACACATGGAACATTCATCAAAGTAGACTATATGCTGATTTATAAACCAAATCAACAAATTTAAGAGTATTAAATTGTACAGAGTATGTTGTCTGAGTACAGTGGAATTAAATAAAATTGCTAGCAGAAAGATGTATGAAAAAAAATCCCCAAATATTTGGAAATTAAATGACACATTTCTAAATAACTGATGGGCCAAAAATCAGAGAGACCTTAAAACAGAACAATAATAAAAATCCAACATACCAAATTTGTGCACTTAGAAAGAACTCTGTGGGATTACATAAAATTGAAAAAAAAAAAAATTTAAATCAATGACTCAAGATTTCACTTCCAGAAACTATGAATAAAAGAACAAATTAAATGTAAAGTAAGCAGGAGAATATAAAAAATAAAGAATGGAATAAATAAAATAGAAACAATAAAAAGCTGATTCTTTGAAAAGTCAATAAAATCAATAAAGCTGATAAACTTACATCCAGATTGATGAAGAAAAGCAGAAGACACAGTTTACCAATATCAGGAATGAAAGATAGGACCTCACCACAGATCCTGTTGAATTTAATTAAAAGGAATATTTGAAAAAAACACGTCAATAAATGTGACAGCTTAAAGGAAATGAACAATTTCTTGAAATATACTAGCTACCAGAGCTTACTTAAAAATGATAACCTAAATAGTTCTATAGTCATATAATTTTTTAAAAAATGGTTTCATAGTTAAAAACTTCCCATGAAAAGAATCCCAATTCTCAAATGATTTTTACTGTTAAATTTTACTAAAGAGTTAATGAAGAAATGATACAATTTTTATTGTTTTTACACAAAATTTTCCAGAAAATATGAAGAGTGTTTTCTAACTCATTTTATGAGGTTCAAATTACTCTAATACTAAAACCAGACAAAAGCAATACAAGCAAAGAAAACTATAAACCAATATTGATTTGATGTTAAAAAAAAAAAAAAAGCAACAGAAACAACAACAAATCCTCACCAGGATTTTAGCAAATGAAATCTTGAAATACATAAAATGGATAATAGATCATGACTAAGAGATTTTTAAACCAGGAATGTAAGGTGGGTATTTACATTAATAAATTAATCAATTTAATTTATTATATATAAATGTGTGTGTGTAATCTCAAGAGATGCAGAATGAGGATTTGACAAATTTCAACATTTATTCATGATAAAAATATTCTTAGCAAATTAGGATTAGATTGAAATTTACTTAAGCTAACAAAAAGCATCTACAAAAAAACTTTAGCTACTTAATATTCAGTTGTGAATGACTAAACACTTTTCCACTAAGATCAGAACCAAAGCTGGAATATCTACTATCACCACTTTATATCAGGTTCTTGTGAAATTAATTGAAAAACTGATAATCTTTATGTATGAACAGTTGAAAAAGAAATAAAAGTTTTTATTCACTAACAGTAAGTAAATAATGTATTATTTGAAGTTACTTGAAATAATAATCCTTGAGTTTAGCAAAATCAAAGGGCACTAAGTCAATATATAAAATTCAGTTTAGTTTGGGGTGACTGGCTCAGTTGGTAGAGCGTGTGACTTCTTGGGCATGGAGCCCACTTAATTAATTAGTTTTTAAAAATTCAATTTAATTTTATATATAAGTCAGAAACAACAGGAAAATGAAAATTTTAAATACCGTGTAAATGTCATCAAACTTTAGAATACTTAGTGATAAATTTGGGGGCACCTGGGTGGCTCAGTCGGTTAATTTTCCAACTTTGGCTCAGGTCATGATCTTGTGGTTTGTGAGTTGGAGCTCCATATCAGTCTCTGTGCTGACAGCTCAAAGCCTGGAGCCTGTTTCCCATTCTGTGTCTCCCCTCTTTCTGCCCCTCCCCTGGTCACACTCTGTCTCTGTCTCTCTCAAAAATAAATAAACATTAAAAAAAATTAAAAAGTTATGTAGAAACCTGTAACACTGAAAAGTGAAACTCAATGAGGAAGAAATAGTTTTTAAAAATATTTAAAAATGGGGGCTCCTGAGTGGCTCAGTTGGTTGAGCGTCTGACTTCGGCTCAGGTCATGATCTTGCACTCCGGGAGTTCAAGCCCCGCGTCCGGCTCTGTGCAGACAGCTCGGAGCCTGGAGCCTGTTTCCAATTCTGTGTCTCCCTCTCTCTCTGCCCCTCCCTTGCTCATGCTCTGTCTCTCTCACTCTCAAAAATGAATAAATGTTAAAAAAAATTTTTTTTAAATATTTAAAAATAAAATTTAAATATTTTATATTGATAGAGGGAGAGCATGCGTGAGCAAGGGAGGTGCAAAGAGAGGGAGAGAGAGAATCCCTAGCAGGCTCCACCATCAGTGCAGAGGCCAAGGCAGGGCTCGATCTCATGTCCCTGAGATCATGACCTGAACCAAAATCAAGACTGGGATGCTTAACCAACTGATTCACCCAAGTACCCCAAGGAAGAAATATTTTCAAAATGCATAAATAAATGAAGAGGCATGCCATATTCATGAATCAGAAGAAAATAAATTTCAGTTATCAGTTCTCCTCAAATTGATATATAAACTCAAGGTATTCCAATAAAAACTTCAGCACCTTTCTTTGCACGTGAAGTTGACAAGCTGTTTCTAAAATGGAGTTGGAGGGGCTCCTGGGTGGCTCAGTCAGTTGAGCATCTGACTTCAGCTGAAGTCATGATCTTGAGGTTCGTGTGTTCAAGCCCCACGTCGGGCTCTGTACTGATAGCTCAGAGCCTGGAGCCTGCTTTGGATTCTGTGTCTCCCTCTCTCTCTGCCCCTCCCCCACTCATGTTTTCTCTCTCTCTCTCTCTCTCTCTCTCTCTCTCTCTCTCTCTCCCCACCCCCCTTCTCTGTCTCAAAAAAAAATATCAAGGTCAAAACCAAGATAGGCTGAGGAAATGGAAGTCTGGGTTAAAGGAGAGAAAGAAGAAATGATAGTAAAATACAAGTTTTGATCTTGGATTGGACTTTGGGCCAGAAAAAAATAGCTATAAAAGACATTATTGGCAAAATAGTAGCTATTAAGTACCTATAAACAAATGGCATTATAGGCACAATTTGTAAATAGACTATGACTTACATAATAGAATTATATCAGTGTTAAATTTACTGATTTTGATAACTTCATTGTGGTTAATTAAGAGAATAGCCTTGCTCTTAGAAAATACACACTGAAGTATCAAGAAAAAAGAGCATGATGTTTTCAACTTACTACCAAATGATTTAGAAACAGCATAAACATACACAGAATCATAAAGCTGTATAAATACACAGCTTTAGTGTGTCTGGATAAGGGATACATTGAATTCTTTGTAATAGTCATATAACTACTGTATGCTTTAAATTATATCAACATAAACTGTAAATAATAATAATAATAATAATAATAATAACCTGGTTTGAAAAGGTCTGGGTTTCTTTTTAGTTTCATCTTTCATTCTCTTAGTAATTTGACAGCCATTCATTGAAAATTTGCCATGTGTCAGGAATGGTTCTAAGCTCAGTCAGCTCTATAGAAATAGAGCTTAATATGTGGTTTCTGATATCAGGAAATTCACTACCTAATAAATATGGATCTGGGATAAATGATGTTGCAGAGTTGGTTCAGGATACCATGTAAGACCGGAGAGGCCCTGCATATGCAGATTTTGGATGCTCCCAGGGGATGATCTTTGAGCTGTGCTTGGAAGGTGGAGTGGGAGTTAACCAGATACAGAGGCTTCCAGGCAGAAGATGTACCAGATAAAAGGAATGAGGGCTTATAAGGACACCTCATGTTCAGGAAATGCAGGTTGGTTTGTTAAGAATGATCAGGTAGAGGTCAGCAAAAGGAAGGTGAGATAGGAGCCTAGAGAGTGGCCAGGGTCAATTTATGAGAATTTTCACTGCCAAGTTAAAGATCTTTTCTCTGTATCCTGAATGTGGCATTTTGGAAAAGTATTCAAGTGGAGATGTTCTTTAACACAAAAGAGTCTGTGTCTCAGGAGGGCAATGTTGGGTTGGAAACAGGCATTTGAAAGATGTCAAAGTACAGTGGTTGTTGAAGCCATGGATGTGGGAGGCTCACCAAGAGAGGGGAAGGTGGGACACAAGGAGGATAGGATAGAGACACATCCCTAGGATCATCTATCTTTATAAGACACCAAGAAGGAAAGGATACAGACTTAGAAAAGGGGGCCAAAAGTTGGAGGAAAACCAGGAGAAAATGAGGTGGCAGGCACCAATAAAAAAGGGGCTTTGAAAAACAAAATCCACAAAGTTTAATATTAACACTTTCATCCTGAGATGAAAAATCTCATATATAATATCTAAATTGAAAATTCAGTTTCTCAGTCATCTGCATATTCCTTGCACTGGCATTTGCTGAACTATCGGATAAACAGCTTAGCTACCATACTCCTCTGTTTATAGATCTTCGTCAGGAAAAATAAGGAACTGTACTAGCTGATTTCTGAAGACTTTTCTGCTTTGACTCCCTTTGATATTATAGATGCTTGCTCAGGATTCAGAGCTCAGATTTGTCTGTGTTTATAGACAACAAAGTTAAATGTGTTTCATCTATACTACGACGTGGCAGGAACTGCAGCTGGTTATGACTTATTTCCAAAGAGAGCAGAGGCAAGACTTTGGAAACATATTTCAAATAATTCTAACAGTCTGCAGTCATGTGAAACTTTTAAGAGTTTAAAGCAACAGAAGAAATAGGACTGCTATTTGTTAGGCCTGCTCAACCACATGGCTTCATTTACATCGTTACATTGGGCTGTGATGTGGGACTGAGGTTAAAAGTTTAGTCTTCAGACAAAACAGGTGATTCAAATGTCGTCATAGTGGAGGTCTTGGCCAGATACTTGCACATGGACCATTTCTGGTTTTTACAAGAAAACTGGTTGTTCATCGACTTGAAAATGTTTGTACACACATGTCATTTGTGTGTTTTTCCTGAATCAGTTTTGTTCAGCGAAGAACTAGAGAACATGTACTTCGTGTAAACACAATGCTGAACACTGCTGAGGAATAGAACGATGGAAATGACACAGCCTCAGGCTGCAAGGAGCTTACCATCTAACAAGGGTGGACAGACATGTTTGTGGGTGTGCTCTTTATAGAAAAGTGGAATCGATGCTATGGTCTGTCCCATTACAGATACAAACGACACACCAGATCTCTAGACTTGAGTTGTAACAGCAGAGGCCCTTTGAAAGTACGAGATAGTACGCATTTGAGTCTGGATATCCACTAAAGTATTAATTAGATGTGATACAAATTTACATGAAGTCTGAGACTTAAGGCAGAATAATATTTCATCTCCCTGTGCCCTCCTTCCCAAGGGAAGGAAGAAGAAGCTTCCAGAAGAATAAGGTAATTGCGTTGTACATTGTGACTCTAATATTTTGATAAACATTGGAACCTTCTTTATAAATTGCTGTTTATGTTGTTTATATGTAAAGGAGGGCTCTGTAAAAGTAAGATGTGTATTTAACAACTACTTAAATAGCACTTACTTTGTGACAGGCACTGTTCTAAGTTATTTACAAATACTAACTCAATGCTTTTTTAAAAATTTTTAAGTTTATTTATTTATTTTGAGAAAGAGAGAGAGAAGGGCAGAGAGACAGGGAGAGAGAGAATCTCAAGCAGGCTCCACACCACCAGCATGGAGTCCTATGTGGAGCTTGAACTCATGAACTGTAAGTCAATAAAGAGATGCTTAACTGACTGAGCCACCCAGGCACCCCTCAATGCTTCTAGTAAACATGTAAAGCCTTATTATTCCCATTTTGCAGATACAAATTTGAGGCACAGGAAGGTTAAGTAATTTTGCTGCAGTTGCATTTGTATTATTTTATTTTGTTGAAAGTTCTCACAGGTAAAAATGGCCTAAAATACTGTTATAAAGTAAAGTGCAGCTCCTGACAAAGGACATTACAGATAAGTTCAGTCTCCAGGCTCAGAACGTTGATGCCATCATCCATGCTTCTCTCTCTCAACTTTCTGTGTACTCTTTAGAACCCATTGCTTATTCTTTAGGACATCCCTCATAGTTACTGCTCTTAGAGCAGGGTTCTGGGACCCACATCTCAGGGACTTTATGCTTTGGACTGACTCCCTCTAAGTGTGTCTAGTCCATCTCTGGTTCCTGGAGTTGGCTGGGTCTATTAGTATCATTTTGGAAGGTGTCTCATACCCAAGATAGGTATGGTGTGGCCCGTTTCCCCCTCCAGGGCACTCTCCATTGTTCACTGATGAAGGACAGACCAGGCCACTCTTGCACTCTCTCCAGTCTAATTACAGATCACCTTTCCAACTCTGTCTCGCAGCTTGTCTTGTTACCACAAATTACATCTATAACAAAACTGAACTTTGGGCTGTTCTTCAACATGGCTGTCCTTTTCTCATCTCACATTTGCTTTTAATATTCCTGCCCCACTTCTGTCTCACCCATTTCCCTCCACCAGAGTTATACCCAATCTTGACGGTTTCACGTGTCTGCATTTCCCCAAGCCTTAAGTTAGATGTCATATCTCCTTTTCATTTCCTGTGCTTATTTATGAGGCTGTACCTCTTTTGTCAGCAACCCCCAGCTCCGTCCCTTAGAAGCTGACTTAAATGGCGTGGAGACTGAGAGACTTGGCCAGGGTTAGGGTTCATATTAGTCAAATACTTGATTGTATTGGCAAAAACATATTTTTACTGCTGCCAACCATTGGCACTTAGATGATTACTTTTATTAAAGATAATCATAGACATTAAAAAGAATATGAAGCTATGCTCTTAGTAAAAGCTGATAACAGGAATAAGCTTGCAATTCTCAAGATGAAAAGCCCAACTGTTATTGTGAATCAAAGCTAAGAACAAAAACAGTCTAAACCAAGACAGTCTAGAAATCTTATTAAATGACATGCATCTACAAAGACATTTTTTTTCTTTTGGAAAAGAATAGAGTCAGAGGAAAGCAGATTTCTATTTATTGCCTTTGTTGTCTTAAAAAAGCAGATTCTGCCAAAACTACAGCAGTCATGCAGATCTTGGCATCTGCGATCTCTAACAGGTTTCAGATTTCAGAAAATGACTTGAAAATCACATGTCAGCAAACTGAGGGGGTAAAGGGAAATGCTGATAGGGAACAAGTGAGTTTTATGTGCTCTTAAAATTCTCAGAAAAAAATATGCAAAATGCTAATCAGGAAGCCTTCAATCCTTCATCTTCTTTTTATGACAGTGATTAAGCTCCTAGTATCTTTCAGAGACTTAGGCAAAGAAAACCAGCAGGAAAATCAGCACAGGGAATGGCAAACATGTCCTGGGTATGGATTAGACTGAGAACCAGTGTCACTGCAAACATGGTATTTGGGTAATACTGTCTCTTGATTGGTAAACTTAGATTTGTTATATTTTTAGTCTAAAACACATCGCAACACAGATGTGGATATGAAGGCATAGATGTAATTAGAACAGGCAGTTTGGTGATGAAAGATTAAATACCTCTGATTTCATCTAAGTCTAGCCCAAACCTATTACAGATGAGCAAAAGAAGTCTCCATAATAGTAAAGTGACGTGTTCAAGTTAACAGCCTAGCTGGTGACAGGATCACAATTAGAATCAGGTCTCTTATTTCCTAGTGTTCTGTCCACTACTTCACATTTCCTCTCCATTCAGCTTAAAACATGTTTTTAGAGCCACATGTCTGTGGTTATCTTACTGTCAGGGATGAACAATTTGAAAATAGATCAAAGATCAAAGTTGTATTTACACTTCCATTGTGAAGGAACCCAAATTTATGGCTTAAGGAAGCCCTTACAGCACCAATGAATCACGGAGTCTGTGATAGAGGACTCAGGGGCTGGAATACCATTTGGTTCATTGTTAGCCTAACTGAACTGCTAACTATGACAACAGAAATATAAATAGGAGGATATTTTTGTGTTTTGTAGGTTTAGAATGTTTCTGTGTGTATATAATTTATATGTAAAAAGAATATTTGCTTTATTTTTTTTATCTGTGAAGGTCAGGACCGGTATTTCCTGAAATTGGTACTGATTAAGGGTGCCTAGAAACAAACTGTTACTACTTAGCTAAATATCTCTGGGGCATGAACTAAGGGGCTGTGGAAAGAGCAAGGACGTCCAGGCCAGATTGTAATTAATCAGGAAATTTGAGTTTTTCAGGTAAATACGTACATGGTGGCTTGAATTATTTTTAAGTAAGCAATTCAACATTGCAGTTATTTGTTTGAAATAATTTTGAAATTGATGTGTAACAAAGCTTTCAAACCTACGCAAGTCCACCAATTCCAAGAATTAGACTTTCTCTTAAAAAACAAAGGAGTGTTTATGTGGTTGAGTATAAACTGCAGATTTTTAAAAAACTATCCCCTAAAGCACTTTAGTTTCTAACTCTAAAGCAGAATTCGAGGAAGGATACAAAACAGGGAACACAGAGATGTTTCTTTACTGCAAACATGTGCCTTGGAGTCCAGCGTAGGATCTATACCTCTGCAAACTCACTTTCAGAAGGGCCAACCCATGACAAAGTGTTTTGTTATATAGATAGCCCAGGTTGTCCCTCAGAGATTAGCTCACACTAGTAACAGTTCTCAGACCAAATATCTCCATTTCAGAAGCTTCTCCTAATACACTCATTTCTGAACTCAGAGAGCTGCGTTTTTATTTATTTGCATCCCGGTTCTCCTGAAAAAGTAGCAAATGGCACAAACCATGGTCAAGGCTATCCATAGACTTAAAGCAGGTATAGGTTCAAGAAGGTGGGGCTTTGTATGTATTTCTCTTGAAAACTAGGTTAGAAATGTGACCTAATGCTAGAAGAATCTGTAGCTCCCAAAGAGGAGAGCTGTGAAAATCTGGTGCTGGCGACTGGCAAGTTGCCATGCTGACAGAATTGCACAATTGGCTTCCAAGATGCGTCTCTCTAGTTTATTTTAGGAACCAGTAAGCAACACTAGAGGGCAGACTAACCTAGACTTTTTTTTCTCTTCCAGTGAGCGTTTAATCCTTTGTGTTTGACATGATGCATTATACAAATGGGGTCGTACAAGTGATTAAAATTGTGGCAGTATTTCATTATCATTCATGGAGATTGCACCTCAGATGGAATTGCCTTATTTAACTTTGGACTTAGGGCGTTTAATATCTTAAATGTTTAATTTAGATAAAATTTAAGGACAATAAAAACAACAAAAAGCTTGTGAAAATACTGGATGGCATATGATTATTGCAATCTGTGTTCATGGAAAACATGTATCACTATGAGAAGGTGGTAATGTCCAGGTACATACAGAAACCTTTTCCAAAGGAGCAGAAAATTTTGAGACATCGTCACAATAAGATACATTGGGGGGCACCTGGTTGGCTCAGTCGGTTGAGCGTCCGACTTCAGCTCAGGTCACGATCTCGCGGTCCATGAATTCGAGCCCCGCGTCAGGCTCTGGGCTGATGGCTCAGAGCCTGGAGCCTGCTTCCGATTCTGTGTCTCCCTCTCTCTCTGGCCCTCCCCCGTTCATGCTCTGTCTCTCAAATAAATAAATGTTAAAAAAAAAAATTTTTTAAAAAATAAGATACATTGGATTCATAATGCCAGTTCATGCCTAATACAATGTTCTGTAAATTCTCATTTCTTAAACTATGAAATCTCATTCCTTCTTCCTTTGGGCAAGTATGAAACACTCTAAAGACCAAGAAGATAAACTACATGGATTGGGTTGTCCCTGAAATAGACTCAGCATTATTCTGGCTGAAATGGTTCTATACCACCTCAGAATCTTCAGCCCTTTTAGTAATTTTAAGATGTGGTGGAGACAGATGCAGAATTTTCGGACTAGTCATTGAGTGTGGCTGTAATGACAAAACTGGTTGATTGACACAACTGTTCACTAGTCAGTCCATTATTTTGCCCAACTAATAGGTGTAAGGAATGAATATTTTTCATAGCTAGAGTGTCAGGGTTGTCCAGAGAAGCAGAACCAATAGGATATATATACAATTTATTATAAGGAGAAATGACTCCACTGATTATATGGGCTAAGAAGTCCCAACGTCTGCAGTCAGCAAGCTGGAGACCTAGGAGAGCCTATGATACAGTTCTAGCTTGAGTCTGAAGGCTTGAGAAACAAGAAAGCCAATGGTACAAGTTTCAGTCCAATCCTAAGTCTGAAGGCAGGAGAAAACCAATGTCCCAACTTACAGACAGTTAAGGGAGAGGGAAAGAAAACTCTCCCTTATTCAGTGTTTTTGTCCCATTCAGCCTTCAATGGAATGGATGAGGTGAGGCACACCTGTATTGAGAAGGTGATCTACTTTATTCAATCTACTCATCCAAATGTTACTCTCATCCAGAAACATTCTCAACAGATGTACACAGAATAATGTCTAGCCAAATATCTGGGCACCTTTTGCCCAGTCAAGTTAATACATAAAATTAACCATCACAGCTAGTCTCCTGTGTTGTATTTATCTCACTCTTTAGAGACATAAAGTGCCTTCATAAACATTCTTTTTTTTGTTCCTTATTACCAACCTGTGATCTAGGTAGGGCATGCTGTCATTAACACATGGTTATTTATCACAGGCGGTTACTGTGATTATAAGTAATTAAGACTCTGATCTTCATGTCTCTTGCAGATTATGAAAATGAGGCTTAGAGAGATTTCGTAACTTAACAAACATACGGTTTGTATCAGGTCTTCCAACTCTTAGTCCTTGACTCTTTTCACTACATTTCACATTTATTTCAAAGTCAAAACAACAGCTACAACAACAACCAAATCTCTAAAAGATGCATACTCTGACAAAGAAAATCTCCTTGGCTAAATTTGTCCGTTATAATGTGTGTTGAGTCCCTATAATAGGCTTGGCACATTAGAGTAAATGTTAACGTGAACTCAGTGGTGGTAGAGATTAAAATGGTCAAGAAATAAATGGAATAAGTATGTCAGCATAATTAATAATCATGGATCTACAGGAACTGCTCCTGCCTGAGGACTTCTTCTCCACTAAAGACTCAGATTTGTCAGATTCCCTTTTGTTTGTTACTTTTCCCAGACAGCATTTCCTTCCCCAAATAAAACATTCTTGGGACACATAGCACATTTTGTTTATCAGATGCTTCCATTTGGTAACCAGAGCCAGGAGGGCACTGTAAGGGTTTAGCCTCCCAATGATAGCAGAGATCTAAAAGGGGGCAAAGAGCACAGAGAGGAGAAAGGATTACTGAACCAAATTTTCATTATCTTGATTTTCACGATTATAGAGCAGCCATCAAGACAAGATCTTAACTTATTAAATGATGAAACTTCTTTCTATACTTGTGACAGTTCAGTAGAGTTATAGTGTACTTAGAGATAAAACCTAAAGTTACAATGTATGGCTAAAATCACACACAGACAAAATCACTGTTGAAAATCTTAAATCATCCTTGAAATATGGTGTACAGAGTTTTGCAACCCTGTTTAAAATAATTTGTATGCATACATGACTAATCCATAGTATGTAATAAAAATGCATATGCAAAAATTTTTGAAGGCTGTTTTACACAAAAATACATATATTAAAACACTAGAACCACACTCAGCATGGCATGATGCTCATACTTGCGGGGTCCTGTCAACTGAGGCTAGCTCAGGGTCTCATGTACCACTTTCTCTCATTCTGTGGCTGATGCTTATTAAATGGAATAGCAAATTTGAGTTGCATGGTAATTTTTTTCTTTTAATTTTTAATTTTGGCTTAATTTCAGACTTAATGAAAAATTGCAAGAATAGTACAGAGAATTCCCTATGGTTAACATTTTAAACACATTTGCTCCATTTTTTTCTCTTTCATGTATTTTTACAGTAGGTTTTCAAAAATTGTTCTCCCTCCTTTGTGTGTGTATTATTAAATCAACTGTATTGTAAATGCTGGTGATGCACATTCACTCGAATTGCATCTCAGACACATTATGACAGTGATTTAATCAGTGTTGCTGGTGTGCATTAGGAGCTGATAAAAATGGATAAATGAGAGATGAGTGAAATAAAGATGCCCAAAATGTTGACCTGGCCAAGCAATCTAAATCCTAGTAGTATAGTAAAGAATACAAAGAGAGACAGTTAGCTCTTGGTAAGAATGCTGTTTGGACTGAATTACGAAAATCATCACTAAGCCAGAATAAAGTCTGCCTTTTTGTAATTTGCATTACTAATGAGCTATTACACGTTCCTGTTTTTTTTTTTAACATACAGATGCGAGTGACATGTATGAGCTCATAAATAATTCAAAGATCCACTGTGAGTTCTCACCTCTGATTTCTATTGTTCCTTAGCAAAGGAGGATGGCTTTCTATTACTGCGGGAGCTGGAAGAATTGTCACCCTGCAATATTATTGTTATTAACATTATTGCAGGTGATTATTGTGGTTACAAGTGATTATTCTTACAAGTAATTATTAAGATTCTGAATTATCTGGTCTTCAGACATCAAGACACAGCTCATGCATTTGAAAACATAACTCACTGCCTCTTAATATCTGTTAGCCCATGAGGCTGGTCAGTAAATTACTACCTGATGGTGCTATCTTTGACTATCTTTGTGTTCTTTTACAAGCTTAACAATTAAACGATACTTTCCTAAACAATTCGCTTCAGATAATAAAAAATGTTAAAATACAGTAAGTAATACTCAAAGAAGACAGACCCCAATGAATAAGTAAATTAAAGTTTATTGCTCCTTTGGATATAATACTTTGTCAGCTGGTTGCCTTATGGTTTTAATGATATATTTGCAGTATGGTTTTCAAATCTGTGTACATGTAACTAATCTCCATGACTTCCTTTGTTTGTAGAACACTTTGTTTTATTTTAGTTAGCATATCTTACCCCTTACCCCCAAACAATGAGAAAAAAAATGGAATGCTCATTGATTGTTCTGAAGCTTAGAGAGAAACCAGCATTTCAAATGAGAGCCTAGGGAATGTTGAGGAACACCAGCTGCTTGCTCTTACCTATTATGTAACATGGACTTTCGACATGTAAGTAATGGAACTGCACTACCACTTACGAATAGAATAAAATGCCTACTGTGGATATAGTACAGTGCTGGCCATTTTGGAAGGAGGTTTAAGGCAGTCTGAGAGCAGGGAGACAGAGAACATGGGTCTGAGCCATAGATTGGCCATTCACTAGTTGTGTGAGCTTGGGCAAATACTCCTAGAGGAGTAAGGTGATAAAGAATCCCACCTTTAATGCAACACTTACTGGAGGCAAGAATTTATCAAAAGTCATGCCATTTAATCCATACAATAGCCCCAGAGACAGATGTTATTAGCCATATACTATCCTTGGAGAAACTGAGTCTCAGAGATGTTGAGTAACCAGTCAAATTCAAAGACCTAGGCAAATGGAGGAGGGTGGGCTGATGTAATGGTTAAGGCTGTGGGTTCTGAATCAGTCAGGTGGAGGTTCAAATCCTCTATCTTGGCTCTCTCTCACTTACTGGCTATGTATCACTGGGAAATTTATTTAATAATCTTTATTTTTCCTGTTTCTAAATGGGACATATCATTATACTCCTGTCTCATAGGATTGTTGTAAGGTGTGATTAAGATATTTCTGGCAGCTGCTTATATCAGTACCTGAAGTATTTAATATAATAAAGTGTTTCTTTAGTTATATTATTATTTTATGACAGAACTGGAGTTTTTTAACCTCAAAAGCCCACAGATAACAATAATGACTCTTCTCTTGTATCATAAAATTATTGTGGAGCTGGTCAAATAATGTGAGGAAAGCATCTTGTAAATGGGTGTGTGTGTACATCTTTGTGATTACTCTCTTTCTTCTGAGTATGTCGGGTCTCCAAATGTTAGCTTCTGAAAAGCAGGAGTGATGTTTTCGTTTTTTCTGGACCCCGTGTTTCTAATTCTGATCTCTGAAAACATAAATTATGCAATAAACCCTAAATCAGTAACTCTCATAGTCATATATCTTGAATTAGAAATTATTTTTTTTGTATTTATTATTTTTGATGGAAAACTGTATAATCCTATTTGTCTAATATAGAAGAAGGGTATTATTGAGACCCAAGAATGCTATTCGAGTCCAGCAATCACACTTTTATTATATTATAAATCTCCCTCTTCCACATGTCTTAAATATTGTTCACAGCAACAGAAATCATTGTAAAGGGGCATGTTACTATTTTTAATACCCACAGGTGTTTCATTCTTAAACTCCTTTTTTGCCCATATTAATTGCTACCCTTACCCAGTACTGAAATAAATGCATATTAATTTTTAGTGTTGTTTATTTTATTTCTGCAGGTGTGTATTAATTTTGAAGTGCAGTTAAGCCTGTCTAGACCTTAAATGCCACCAGATCTCTTAAACACACATTTATTTTTTATTGTTTTTGTTACATTCTTTATGATCAGAATTAATGAATGTAGTTTTTATAAAGCTTATTACTTACCCTGAAGACTGGATTTGAACGTGCTGTTCTGGTCTGGTGAGTAAATGGAGATTTAATTACAGATATTTAATTGCTTATTATGAACTTGATGGACTGGAACTGAATAAGCCCTTCTTCTCCGTTTTGCATCTTTAAATGCACTACACAGACTCATCCTGTCTAGCTGCCGTTCTATATATCTTTACCAACTTATGAGTCCTCACTAGCTGGGATTTGACGTAAATGTGTGTATGTTGGACAGTAATACAGGGACAGTCTCTGGTTTTTTTAAAAATATGTGAAGGAGGAATATTTTATTTTAAAACAGAAATCAAGGTTAACCTTGAAAGAAATGAATTCATGAGTTTAAGAGGAAGATGGATAATCATTTTGGAAAAAATATAATAGGAATTTTGAAATTAGAAAGCACACTTAAAGACTCAAGTAAAATGAAATTCTAATATCTAACTGTATTTATTTTCGTGACAAGTCAAAAAACAAAATGGGATACCATGGAATAGAGGAATTTTAGTGTCAGCAGAACATAGTGATGAACTGTAACAGTGATTAAAATTCCATTACAGTTCCCTTTTACATTATTATTTTTTGGTGCAGTGTAATAGAAAAACCATATTTAATACAGATTTAATAAACTAAATTTTAGTCAGAAAAAATTTTTTTGCACCACAAACATATTTATCCTGCATTTTAAAATAAACCAAGGGGCACCGAGGTGGCTCATTCGGTTAAGCGTCTGACTCTATCTCAGCTCAGGTCTTGATCTCAAGGTAGTGAGTTCAAGCCCTGAACTGGGCTACACACTGGGTGTGGCACCTGGGTGGCTCAATTGGTTAAGTGTCCCACTCTTGATTTTAGCTCAGGTTATGATCTTAGAGTTACTGAGACTCTGACAGCATGGAGCCTGATTGGAAATCTCTCTCTCCCTCTTCTCTGCCCCTCCCTCACTGTGCTCTATCAAAGTAAATAAATAAACTTAAAAAAAATCTTAAAATGTTTATGTAATCTTGCTGGTTGATCAGTGTTTTAATCTCAAGAAGTTTATGATTAAATTTTCACTTCAAGTGAGAACATGTATTTATATTTGGACCGAGAATCTGAATACTGTTTATGTTGGCTTGAGAGCAGGAAGTTAAAAAAAAATTAAAAACAAAAACAAAAAAACTAGTTTTGTGGGTGCCTCGGTGGCTTGGTCAGTTAAGTGTCTGACTTCAGTTCAGGTTATGATCTCATGGTTTGTGAGTTCGAGCCCTGTCTCAGCCTCTCTTCTATCAGCGCAGAGCCAGCTTCAGATCCCCTCTCTCTCTCTCTCTCTCTCTCTCTCTCTCTCTCTCTCTCCCTCTCTCTCTCTCTTCTCTCTCTCTCTCTCTCTCTTCTCTCTCTCTCTCTCTCTCTCTCTCTCTCTCTCTCTCTCTCTCTCTTCTCCCCCTCTCCTGCTCATGCTGT
This sequence comes from Neofelis nebulosa, assembly GCF_028018385.1. Classification (NCBI taxonomy): domain Eukaryota; kingdom Metazoa; phylum Chordata; class Mammalia; order Carnivora; family Felidae; genus Neofelis; species Neofelis nebulosa. Next base: position 94,003,933 of record NC_080782.1, on the reverse strand, counting down.
CTCTAAACTAAATAAACATTTTTGGGGCGCCTGGGTGGCTCAGTAGGTTAAGCGGCCGACTTCGGCTCAGGTCATGATCTCACGGTCCGTGAGTTCGAGCCCCGCATTGGGCTCTGTGCTGACCGCTCAGAGCCTGGAGCCTGTTTCAGATTCTGTGTCTCCCTCTCTCTGACCCTCCCCCATTCATGCTCTGTCTCTCTCTGTCTCAAAAGTAAATAAATGTTTAAAAAAACAATAAAAAAATAAACATTTTTTAAAAACCTAGTTTCAACAAAACTGTCTCACTTAATATGACTCCCAGTGTGATGCCAAATATGTTGTAAATTCACCAATAGTTTTTACTTTAAGTATTCTGTTAGTGTTATGTAACATTGTGGTTCCTTTTCCCTGTGTGGGAGGTGAACAGCCCTTACAGAGGTTTCCTCTCAAACCCTGTCCCTGGGTGTCCAAATATCTATCAGAATGCTAAGTCATGTCTTTTAAAGAATCGCCCTTGCCTTGGTATTGGGTCCAACTTCAGTTAAGTCAGTGAATCTCTGAGGTTGATGAACTTTGCCTCTAAAGATGGATGCTTCAGAAGGAGCTATGAAAGCAGAAGACCTCAGGTCAAACCCTGAAACCCAAGATGGTTATGGAGTTATCCACCACTAAGACCGCCCTTTTTTTTTCAAATTGAAATATAGTTGACACACAATGTTACATAGTTTCAGATGTACAACATAGTGATTCCGCAAGTCTATACATTATGCTATGCTCATCACAAGTGTAACTACCATCTGTCACCATAAAATGCACTTAAGACTTCTTTTAACACTAAAAAGCACCACTGCCTCCTGTTGAGCCCTATGTACTGAATACTAAATACTAAGTACTCAGCCTAAGGCTGAGCTTTCTGTTCCAGTGGTTGACATTGAGACTGTGTAAATTCTTTCCTCAGTGCTGGTGGTTCAAGGAGATGATACTGACAGGACAGTGATGTAGCTCTTTCTTGGAGCATAAAATCACGTTCTCAGCGTATAAGCTGGCTCCCTCTTGGGTGTTGGAATATGTTCTAGGGGCCAGTAGTTCACAACTGTGGGATTTCCATCCCACTTTGACCTTCCTACTGGGTGCAAGGTCAGCCTTTTCTCATGGGGATTTTATTTTGGGGCTCTCATTGTCTTTGCCTGTCCCTTGTCCTTTGATGGGATTGTTCCATTTCACCCTATTAGGCTTCACTGTGAATCCTTTGAATTTTTACGAGGATCTACCGACCTCCTGCCTAACAACCTTCAATATCTCTGTCCAACACCAAAAAATATCAGTAGCGCCTCCCTGGATTAGCCTGTACAAATGTTTTCACTGAAGCAGTTGTTTTCATAGAATATATTGTATTTCGTAAGAATTTCCATTTATGAAATTACAGTATTTTTGGTTTTGGATAATGATCAAGATTCAACTTAAAGTTATCTGGAAGAATAGTGATTTAGTAAAAATGATTGATCTTCACTTAAAAATTACTTTTTACCATTTAAAAAATTCTTTGTTTTATTGAAGAAAACTTTGTAATATACTCTAGAAAAATCATAAGACACATAAATACTCATGAAAATGCACTTTATTATATTTTCTGGAATATCTTTATCACTATTTCTTTTCTTTTTCACTTGTTATGAGGGTAACAAAAGAATATACACGGTATTCACAAAATTTGATGCATTCAATTTTTTGACCTTCAAAAAAAATCAGATATACATGATAATTTTTAAAAAATAGTTCTGTATTATATGTGGCCTACTGAGCATCAGCCCAAAATCAGTTAATGCTCTTCACAGATCTAGTTTGGCCTGTAAAGGAACTGCAGACATAGGATATGGTAAGAGGCTTTCTGTGTGTTGGATGGAGGGGATGGGTTGGAGGTGGATAACATCAGGGTGACTAAAGAAAAGATATAAACACTTTTTCCTTCCTGTTCTACCCTAAAAGGTAGATGGAAAACTATCCAAATAGAGCCTAGCTTTGGATGATTTAAGACATAAGATACCCATAACTGTCACAAAAATATTCAACAGTATTTGCACAGAGTAGGGAACAGAAAAATATCTCCAGTTTAATCTATGAGCCACCCTTAAAGAGTATCATGGTAATGACTACAGGGTATTATGGGCAGTCAGTGGCTGAAAGGGTCTGGGACATCCAGTACAATGGGGTTAAGGTGAGTCACCAGCAAATATAAGCCAAGTCAATATTCAGACCGTACTTTTAATTAAACTAAAGCAAATTAAAATATATATGCTTGCTTTTTCTTGAGTGATATATTTGTAAAGAATTATTTGGCAGACCCTTTGTGTGAAGGGAACACCAAACATTCTGTTTTCTCAGAGATTTTTTTGAAAGATTAGTTCAGGGGCACCTGGATGGCTCAGTTGGTTAAGCATCTGACTTCAGCTCAGGTCATGATCTCGCAGTCCGTGAGTTCGAGCCCCACGTCGGGCTGTGTGCTGACAGCTCGGAGCCTGGAGCCGGCTTCAGATTCTGTGTCCCCCTCTCTCTGCCCCTCCCTCACCTGCACTCTGTCTCTCTCTGTCTCTCAGAACTAAATAAACTTAATAAAAGAGAGAAAGATTAGTTCAGTCAGTTTGTTGGAGGTCGTGGAGGTATCAGCATGGAAGGACATCAACTTTAAGCATCTCTGGTTCTTCTTGGTGGCTATGTCATCATGGACTCAGAATCATGCGAGTGATTTCCACCTCATATTTCCTCAACCCCTTGCACTTCAACACAGTTTTACTGATCACACTTGGCTCCCTGGAAGGCCAAGGAAGTTTAACACATTGAAGTCACAGCCATAGGAATGGAATCCTGTCATTTTTTAATTGGAAGGGGCCCTAGTCATTATTGAGTACAATGCCTTTCTTTTAGAGCTAAGACTCATAAAACTTACTAGTAACAAGGATAATAATGACAGCCAACATTTATGGACACTGTGCTGAGCAACTAGCATGGATTATTTCATTTAATCCTCATGACAATCCTGTGAGGTAGGGACTACAGTCCCCACTTTACAGTGAGAAATTGAGGCACCAGCAGGTTAAGAATCCTGCCCAGAGTCACACAAATCTGTGAATACGGAAGTGGAATTTGATCTCAGAAATCCATGTGCAAAGGCAAAAGCTTAACTACTATACCATACTACCTTTTTATTTTTTAAATTCGATTACTGGCAAAATATCACATGGTGATCTAGTAAACTGCAACCCAGATTTTCTCCTTCCCAGGCTTTGGCTGATGATTAATGATTATGACTGATGATTCGATTGAGCAATAGTAATTAACTGCTGACTTTAAATATATTTATGCACACACACATGCACACACACACATATACTCAGTACTTCTTCATTGTTGTGACCCTTTCTCATTTCTTGAATGCCTCTTTCTTTTCTCAGCTTTGTTGAGATAGAATTCACAAACGTTTGCACATTTAAAATGTACACCATGGTGATTTGATCTATGTATGCACTGTGAAATATTTACCACAATCTGGTTAACTGACACATCGTTCACCTCACATAGTTGCCATGTGTGTGCACATGTGCATGCACGGTGAGAACACTTAAGATTGGTACTATCTTAGCAAATTTCAGGTATGCAATAGAATATTAATTATAGTCATCATGCTGTATGTACATCTTGTATCATTCTTAAAGACCTTTGCCAGGAGTTTAATTTACTCAATCTTAAGAATTTTGTACAATTTTGCTATCTATATAAGTGTTTGCAAACTAGGAGCATCTCTCTGTCCTTCCCAGCCCCAATTCCCACATGTGAATTCTTTTTCCATTTTTTCCCTTTAAATAAAAGGCTGTTTCTCCTTTGTATACTACCCTGTTGAACAATTATTCTCCGTTAGCCCAAACACAAACATACTCTTCCAAGTAGCTCTGACAATTGGTTAAATTTTGTCTCATTAATTTATCCTACAGAAAGGTACATAAACATAAGCTTCTTTACAGATTAATTACCATGCCAGTGAAGCCTCTCAGGTCAAACAATCAAACACTGCCAGCACGTAAAACCCTTTGTGGGATTCTCCTTTATTATAAGCTCCTACCTCCCAATAGGTAACCTCTCTATCAATATTGTGTTAATTATTCCCTGGATTTCTTTTTAATATATGGTTTTACCATCCATGAGTGCATACATTAAATTTAATTTGGCCAATATGATCCTTATTTTTTTTCATCTCTCCTACGATGTCTTGTCTTATATTCTTATCTTTTCACTTTCACATTTCCAGTATAGAAACTCTGTTTAATCTTTGCATGGTGAATATTTATTCATCATTTTAATCCAAGTTTGTCATCATCTTTACATAGCAGCATGCATTCAATTCTTGTGAATTCTCAGATTGCTCTTTTATTTATTGCTTCACTTTGTCATTACATGCCAGTATTCCATAACATCCTAAAAAGAAAGTAGAAATTCAGAAACTTATTAGAGGAGGAGAAATGGCGAGGCCTGGCATTTACTATTTCTTACTTTAGGGTACAGTGACTTGTGTATGGATTCCACAGTTAGTGAGCTCAGATCTATAATCTCCAGAAGGCTACACATCTGCTTCTCTTGCTTCTCCAGGAACCAGCTGAACCAGCCCTTGTACTAACACCCCACTGCATGAAAAATCCTAATGGAAAATGGAAAATGTAATACATAAAACAAAATCTGAGAACTACTTGTGCCTATTAGAAAAGGCCTATGATCTTGTCTAGCCAAAAACATTTCAACATTGGTCCATTAGAGAAAATGACTATGCTGCCATCCTAACTCATGTTTTGAAGACCATTTAATGATTTGGGGGAAATGCTCCTATTATGGTAAGTGAAAAAGCAGGTTTCCACACTCTATATAGAGCATAATGCCAGTTTGGTCAAATAAATGCATGGAAAAGAAATGGTGGAGGGAAATACTCCAAAAAATTACCGTGTTTGTCTCTATCAGTGAGATTAGGAGTTATTTTTAATTCATTCTTTACATCTTACATCTATATGTACAGGCTTTTCTGTAACAAGCATGGTACTTTAATAACTGAAAAAAAAAGTTATCTTAAAAAAAAGAAGGGGAGGGGCGCCTGGGTGGCTTGGTCGGTTAAGCGGCCGACTTCGGCTCAGGTCATGATCTCACGGTCCGTGAGTTCGAGCTCTGCGTCGGGCTCTGTGCTGACAACTCAGAGCCTGGAGCCTGTTTCAGATTCTGTGTCTCCCTCTCTCTCTGCTCGTCCCCTGTTCATGCTCTGTCTCTCTTTGTCTCAAAAATAAATAAACATTTAAAAAAAAAAAAAAGAAGGGGAACCTGGGTTGTTCATAGGTTAGCTGTCTGACTGCGGCTCAGGTGATGATCTCACAGTTTGTGGGTTTGAGCCCCGCGTGGGGCTCTGCGCTGACAGCTCAGAACCTGGAGCCCTCTTCTGATTCTGCTGTCTCTCTCTGCCCCTCCCATTCTCATGCTCTGTCTCTCTCTCCATCTCAAAAACAAACAAACAAACAAACAAAAACTGATGACCTTGTAAGGTAGTTGTCTGCCTATTCTTTGACAAAAAGGGCCTGGCGAGGGATTCACGTGTCTTGTTTTTTGTCTTAAAGTCAGAGCCCTGCTGCATATCCCCACAGCTCAACTTGGAGGGCATTTTTGTTTTGATTGCAGACCTTTGGATTGGCGCTCCTTGTCCTTCCTGTTCCCATTCCCCAGGTGCTTCCATCTAGGCACTTTTGAGCTCAGCTCACCTCTCCAACTTCACCTTATGCTCTCATGAGTGTTCTCTATGGTTTGGGAGCCTTGTTTTCCCTGACGAGTAAGGAAGCCCAGACAAGAAATGTTCTGCCTAATTCTTATTATCCTTGCTGCACCAGACCTATGTCCTTGTGACTTGGAGACCTCTGAGACACAAGGGCACTTAGGATGTCACTGAATGAGGACATCCACTGGGTGGGTTCCTTTCTTCCCCTTCTGAGCTTGGGCCTCCTGCTTCACCACGGACTGCAAAGCACTGGGTACCACCAGAAAGCACATAGGCACACTGGGTCTCTGTGAAAGTGGGAGTTTGGGTTAGAAAGTTAATTGTAGTTTTCATCAGGATAAAGATATCCAGATGTTAGAGAGAATTAAGTTCCTTCCCATGCCATGGAACAGATGACTGAACTAAAAGAAACATTTATTCTGTGAAGAAAGAAAATGAATACACCTGCACTATCTTCTATCTACTCTCATGTTCCTTAAATTAAATTAAACTACCTAACAGGTCCTACTGACTAAAGGAACAAATGCAATACTGTATTCCAGAGCATTTGATGTTAATTTCTTAATGAAGAAAGAATAAACAGAAATTTACGTGATATTTATGGAGGCTGTAGCCTTGCAAGAGATTTATATAAAACTTCTTATTCCCAAACCTATCTTGTAAGTGTATTGAAGCCATTCTGTACATTTTATCTATAGAAAAATTTTGAAGTGTTATACGTGAGAGCAATTTTCAAATGTGGCTTATGTGTCATTACTTTATATTAATACCTTATAATATTTTTGACTGAATCAGAGGATTTTAAGGTTGTATTTCAAAAAGTAGGATCGTGTAGTTATTTTTTATATGGAAAAAAATAGAGGTCCAGGGATAAATATACTTCTGTCTTGTGTGTGTGTATGCAAGTTGAAAACACCGTTGAATTTAGTAGATTTTTCTTTACTATTAAAAATATCCTACAAGTTTAATACTTTATTATATTCATATTTGTTAATTAACTAGTTGATAGCTTTAACCATGATGAAAATATAGTATTAAGCAAGAGAAGTAAAAGAACTTCAAAGAACAATGATCTATCATGAAAGTGGAAACCATGGATTGGCATATGAAGGAAATAACATGTTTTTATTGCTACTAGTTACACAGTATATTTTTAGCAGTGTTCTCATCCCTGATGACAGAAATCACCATCACACGGTAAATAACTAAAAGCATGGTTTGTGGGCTAGAAAAAAGAAAGGGATGAAGTTTGGGCCAAGTCTACAGTGAAGAAGTTTAAATATCCCATAAAATGTCAGACCAAACTGGTCTTTCAGAATGGGGAGGCAGTTCACTCTTGGCAAAGTCCAGCTTCCTGTTCATAAGAGCAATGCCTTCAGATTATTTTTTGAACATCAAACGGGCTTTTTTCAGGACCTCATTTTGATGAGTTCTGATGGATAATCAGAAATACATGGATTAAGTCTGCTTTCAAATAAACATGGGTTTAGCAATTAAAGAGAAGAAAGCTTGGCTCAGTGTGCTCTGAGTCCAGCCAAACTCTAAACATGGGACGAGGCAGTTGAGAGTGTTGGATGAAAACATGCAGTTGCACTAGGCCTCCTCCAACTTTATATTAATAAGCTTTGCTCAGCTCCTTCCTGAGGGATGAGAAAAACCTTAGTACCAGTATGTTAGAGACTGTTCACTGGCCCCAATCAATACCTACGTGGCAGAGATTCAGGAAATGGAGACTGTGCCAGCAGCTGTCTACATTTAGATGTATTCCTACAAATCTCATTAGCTTTTCCTTCGCACAACAGTCCAGTGCAGTGAGCAAGGGCACAGTCTCTGGAACCAGATTCAAACCCCAGCTTAGTCACTTCCTACTTGTGTGTTACTTAGGCTCTCTCAGTTTGCTTACTTATAAAATGGGAGCAGTAATACTGTTTATTTCATAGGGTTGCTGTGATCATTTGATAAAGTAATGAACAAAATGTCTGATAGATGTTCGTTATTATCGGTATCTAATTACTTAAATTTTGAGGGTTTGACTGAAATCTTTCACAAATTATGACTGAGAATTGTGTCTGTTCAGAATAGACAGCTCTGTTAACTCTCTAATGATGTGATATTTCCAGGGAGAACCGGATTAGAAAAGGATTAGCACCTTTAAAGGCCACATTTGATAAGAGACAGATATGGGAAACCTGCTATTGACAGCACTCTGGGGTATGGATTTATAGTCTTTAGGAAGAAATCAAATTAACTAGATTGTGGATTTTCAGCAAAAATATTGATAAAATAATAAGAGTTTACTAGGTGAATGGTGCAGATTTTTCTTAAGGACTGGTCTACATTAGTAAGGTAGATGCATAATACACATTTGATAAGCCTTTTCCAAAGTTTGTCCTAGGGAACACTAGTCCTATGAGTTGCACCTTATTTTATTTTTATTTTTTTTTAACATTTTTTATTTATTTTTGGGACAGAGAGAGACAGAGCATGAACGGGGGAGGGGCAGAGAGAGAGGGAGACACAGAATCGGAAACAGGCTCCAGGCTCCGAGCCATCAGCCCAGAGCCTGACGCGGGGCTCGAACTCACGGACCGCGAGATCGTGACCTGGCTGAAGTCGGACGCTTAACCGACTGCGCCACCCTGGCGCCCCGAGTTGCACCTTAAAAAAGGGTTCTAGGGTACAATACTTTTGGGAAATGGTGATTTCCATTATGCCACTATTATCCCACCTTAGAAATTCATAATGTGTCTTAGCTTTTTAAATAGTCTGATTAGTTCTGCTATAAAGAAACCTGTTTAACTTTAACCCAATATTTCTCAGAGTTATCTGGCTATAGATCCCAGGGGAATTTTCCATGAAATGTACTTTGGAACATGCTAACATGTATCACCTAAGGAAAGAATCATGGTTTCATTGTGCAAAAAAACCAAATATTCTAGAAGCTTGGAATTCTGGGAATAACTGACATGGGAGAAATGGGGGCCTGAAACAGGAGCAAGAGGGAAGGAGATTGGAGCACTGACCTGATAGTTAAGAAGACAAGAATGTCAGAATTTACTTATCCATTCGTGCCCTGGGTTGGGCACCTCTGATCAAAAGTAATTTTTTCCAGGAGGGTACCCTTAGCTGTCCTTTCTATTAAAAAAGAGTGTCTTCCACCTTTGCCAAGTCAATTTCTGCCCCTTGCTGTATTTTCTTCATAGACCTCCTTACTCCCTGAGAGAACATTTGTGTGTTTGCTTATTTATTACCTACGAGAGCAGGGACTTCGCCTTCATCTCTCTATCCCCAGCAAAGAGATCAGTGCCTGGTTAGAAAGCAGACACCTAATAAATATTTGTTGAAAGAATGAATAAATGATAATTATGTCATTCATAGACATTCCCACTAGTAGAGGAGGAGTAAACTTTTTGGAGGAAATGTAAAAGTTCAGTGTTTAACATATTGAGTTTGAGAGGAATCATCAGATGCAAATATTTGTAGGAGAAGTGGAAGTGAGACCTTCCTTTATGAGCTATGGGGTGGGAAAAGTGCCAAGTACATCATCACAATAAGCACAACAACAATAGCTGGCATTTATTGAGTGCTTGCTATTTGCCAGAAGCTATTGTAAGCACATTATGTGTGCTAATTAATTTAACCTTCGAAATAATCCTTGGAGGTAGGTACCATTATTCTCATTTTACAGTGGAGCAAATCAAGGCTTGGGGTGGTTTAAGAGATCCCTTCAAGGTCACACAGCCAGGAAGTGATGGAATTGGATCCTTGCTGTTTCATTAGGGGGAAAAAAAGCATTATTTAAGAGTTGGACAGCAAAAGAGGAACTGGTAAAGAATACTGGAAGAAGGAGCCAGAGACATTAGTGGACAAGAGGGTCTAAGAAGAAGGAAAAGCTGATGTTATCAAATGCTGCAAAGTGAAATTTAAAGGTTTTACTTATTTTTTTCAGAGCTCTTTCAGTGGTATCATGTGGACAGGTCAGGTGACAGTGGCTTGAAGAGTGACTGGCATGCGAGTAAGTTGATATATTACACTATTCTGTTGAGGATCTTGGCTATAAAGGGTAGGAGAGAGATGAGGGAAATAACTAGAGGCTGACATAGAGTGGGAAGAACATTTTAAAAATATAAAATATAGTGAAAAATCTGCTTATGGACTATGGGGAAGAAAATAGTGAAGATGGAAAGTCCTGGTTTTGAAAAGGATGAGAAGAGATGGGACAAAGAACACGGATAGCAGAGAGATGACGGCTAGGGGCTAGAAAACATGGTTATGATTGGGATAGCAACTTCAAGAAATGGTAGAGGAAGCTGACCAGGACCCTGTAGAAGGACTGCAGCCTACTGGACTCAAGTTAATTCAGACAGTGCATTTCTCATGAATTCATTCTGTATTTGTGTATGTTTGTGAGTGTGTGTGTGTGTGTGTGTGTGTGTGTGTGTGTGTGTGTTATACAATAATACTTAGCATTCTGTGTATAGAAACTAAGAGGTAAATAAGGAGATTGAGCCAAAATGGAGGGCAGGTCGTAGAAGGACCCTGAGGATTCTAGTTGCATAACCAACTGAGCCATCCAGGCACCCCCTCCCCACCCCTCCTCAGTAAGGATTTAGTTGAAGTAATGCTATGAGGCCTCTGAGAGTAGAGAAGGAGACAAATCTGTGAGGAGGGTTATGGCCTAGGAGAAGGGAGAGGAAGAGGCTTTAAAGGCCTCAAATGGAAGAGCTGTTACATGGGAATCAGGAGGGTGAGATTGCTAGGGCCTCAGGCTTTGCTCAGGCATTTCTGGATGAAGGAATCCTCAGTGATGAAGAGAGCCTGGGAAGTGCTCATGAAGAATGGGAAGTTGGGGTGGAGTAGAGGTGAAGATTGTTGGTTTGAGGAAGTAAGAAGCTCTGTGGGTGGGGTTGATGGAGGTGCCCCCTGCCCAACATGTGATTGTGGAAGTCATCCAGGATGACAGAAGGGCTTGGAGTGGAGAAGAGAACCATGACTCCGGGACAGTGTATTCCATAACTGGAGACTTGAGGCTGGGAGCTGAGTAGATGACAGCCACAAGATGACACAGACTGTAAGAAGGAGAGGTCATTCTATGAAGGTGAAAGGTTAATTGTCTAGTCCCCCATTCTAGCTCTTGCTTCAAATCAACTTTGACTTCTTTTGATTCTGCTAGTATAGGACACTCTAAATATACCTATCAGAACCAGTCTTATGCTGATATTCTGCCCCTTCCCCCCCACCTCCCAACATTCACCAGGGGTCACTTTCTTTGAAAAGGGTAATAAGTGAAGGTTTTCTAGTACAAGTGTCTCTGAAGAAGACTAATATTCTAAGCTATTGTCAGCTATGAACTAAGGGTCTGATCAGCTTGTCTACTTGGTTAGACAAACAGGGACCTGAGAGATGAGAAAAATGAATGACATTTGCCAGAGAGGCACCAAAAAGGAAAAGTCAGGTGCAAACCATCTATTTCTGGCATGCTCCAGTGATGCAATGTGTAAATATGAATTCTGACCATGAAGCATGCTGACAGCGAACCATGAGGGTTGTATAGGTGCCCAGGGAAAAGTCAGGGGCACTTGACAAGCCAGTGACAAGTGGTGCCCCAGAGAGCCCTGAGCCATTCACTGCATTGTCTAAGCCCCAGTTGGTTGCTCAAGGTCTCCTAGTTGCAGGACAAAACAAAGACTCAGTTTCCTCATGAATTTAGTATTCATCTTGTTTCTACCCTTTCTCACACCTATATCTAACTTTTTAAGTATAGAATTGAAGAGCTGTCTCTGCAGATGAGGTAGCACAGATAAAGTGGATTGAGAGGAATTTGTGAGTTCCTCTTTCTTGTGTGTTTGTTTGGTAATAGATATGAGGCTCTAGGTCAGTCTCAGTTCTCCACCTGCTGCTTTTTATGCACAGGGATTTCTGACCCTGAGTTCAGGGTCAATGGCACTTTGACAGTGTTGCAATAAGCCCAGAACAGCAGTGTGCCAGTCTAGAACTCCACCGGGTCTCTAGTGAACAAACTGCTCTCCTCCATTGGGCCCTGCTCCCAGACAGAGGTAGGGAGAATCAAAGCCAATGCTAGTGTTGGCACAGGTGCTGTGGTGAGAGGCAGCTTAATTGTAGTGAATTTTAGAAACACACAAAGATACTGAAACACAGAGGCCCATGAAAAAATAGTCTACGCAGAGACAGGAGAGAAAACCTCAGCTCTCCAAATGTTTCATCATTATCCCTATTATTTTAGTGGATTATTACAAATCAGGAGTAGGTAAACTAAGAGGTGGCAAAGCAAATATGTAACTTCCGAGTACCTGATTTTATTAGGTGGCAAAATATGCTAGCCAGTGAAAAGTGCCTTGGGTGGTTTGAACACTGTAGACACGTACATTCATAGTTTGGTCCAAGTTTTTTCCCAGGTGTGAAGACTGTTAGTTCTTAGGGGGAGAACTGTAAATACCCAGTATTCAAGCACTTCTTGCTCTTTTGACTCTTGGAGATTCATCAGTTGATTTTGACTAGTGTCTCCTTCATCATCTTAGCTTATAAAACCTTCACATTTTAAAGAGTGCTGTCTTTCCAACAAATGGATCCACATTTCCACAGGTCACTCCATTGCAGACAAAACAGTTCCAATTTCAGCTTTCAAGCCAGAAGAGGCCATATTCATTGCTCTTACTGTAAAGGAGTGGGAAAGAGAAATCAAAGGCCAAGCAGAGTTGTGGGGGTGGGTTGGCTTCAGTCTCTTCTTTAAGACTCCTCCTGGTCATACTAGAATTTGCTTGATGTTTGTCCGTTCAGAAGGCTTCAAATTTTGTTCCTATATGCATTCAGTCACAATGAAGACATTTTTCTCTTTCATATAATGTGGAACATTAAAAAATAATAGTCTGGTGATGCATTGGGGAGGTTTGCTTTTCCTAGTGTGTGGTTCTTGGCCCAAAGTGTATGATGGTTGGAAAAAAATCAACACAAGGCTGCTCTGTATAATATTATGTCTCTGGTAGAGAGTGATTGGAGGGTTTTATGGAGCACAGATTCTAAAGGCAAAAACCTTTAACAACTCTGAGAGGCTGATGAAACGTTACATTCAAACCTTAGATAAATAAACTAAAATATCTCCAAAGGAGAGCAGTCACCAAATGTTCACGTTTGATTTGGATATTGCATTTAAATATTTTCCAAGTTAATATCTCCCCCTTCTTTTTTTTTTTTTTTTTTTTTTTTTTTTTTTTGGTAAGGAACCAATCAAACAGACAAACACACATGTTGGAAATTCATATATCTTATTTATGTAATATCTTACTATTTGTAATTTATTATGGTCCTTCTAAAATTACTTACCACTCTTCAGTTTCTCTGAAAGAGAACTGGGAAAGGCTTTCAAGTAGAGTATGCTAAGGACACTTTGAGCAACCCTGTTCATTAAACTTCTCTGCTATTTATATTTAATGGTCTTCATTCACCCCATATCTTGGGATTCTTTTCCCTTACACGACATCAGATATATTCAGAAAATTCCATAAATCCCATAAATCCCAGCTGTAGAAAGGAAGTCTTAGCATGCACATATGGTTTTACACTTACCCTCATGTTTGAAAAAAAGGATTGAGGCAGAAGTAACAGATTCCAGGGATACTGATGGCCCTTTGTAATGCATCATCTTTGTGTAAAGGCAGGGATGTGGTACAGAGGCTGAAACACTTGATTCTGAGGCCAGATTGGTTCAGTATGTGATTATGTTTGACTTCCTAAAGTGCTATCTGTGCACGACAGGGATTTATTTGGAGAAACTTAGTAGTCACCCTGACTCTGTCGTCATGCACTAACATCCATTCGTTTCCAAATACTAATTCATCTAAAATGTTCCTTGAGCCCATGCCCTTTTATCCCCTACATTGCCAGTGCCCCAGTTCAGGTTGTCATTCAAAACTGACTACTTCTAAACTTGCTTGGCTGCTTTGGGTTGCCCTCCCTTTCCAGTTTATTCTCTGACCTGTCACAATGAAATCTAAGTCTGATCATGCACCCTCCCTGATGAAACATGTCACTGACCTTCCATTGCCTAGTGAGTGAAGAACAGATCCTTACATGGCCCATAAGGCCCCAAGAAATCTGTACTTCTCCCACGTACAGCCTCATTGTTCACCTGCCTGTCTCCTACCTCCATTTCCCATCCAGTCTTTCCTATCTCAGTCATACCAAACTAGATGTAGTCTCTGATCAGAAACAGTGCTGCTGTTATCCCTAAGTCTCTGCTCATACTGGGATTTCTGCTCTCTTGCCCATTTTCCCTACGTGTCCGGGCTCATTGCTTGTATTCCCTTTCTTCTCTAACTCTTTATTACTGAAGCTCAGCTATGGGGACTGATCCTTTAGGGAGGCTTCTCTGAGCTCCTCCCCAACCACTGTGCCAGGCAGAACCAAATGCCTGTGTTTTATGCCCCCAACTGCCGCTCTAAATCCCTCACCAGTACTCTTCTCCTTCTTTACATCCCCAGTACTTAGCACAGAGTAGGTACTCAAACACAATTTGTTTGTTACATGAATAGATAAATGAATGAATGCATGACTGAGAAATTGGTGAATACTTCTGATTTAGCTAAACAGAAGTGAGGAATAGCTTGTCCCTATTTAGCCAATTTTATCACATTTCCCCCCCCAAAGGAAATAAAACATTACATATAAAGTGAAAGTTCTTTATATCTTTTCCTGATGGAGAGGTCTCTTTAGAGGTAAGAATTATTCTGAATTTGTTATCTCATATATGTGTGTGTGTGTGTATACATATATATGTATGTGTGTGTATATGTATGTGTGTGTGTGTATATATATATATATATATATATATATATATATACACATCAGATACATACTAGATATATATCAGTAAATGTATTATCTTCAAACTTTATAAAAATGGTATTGCATGTAAGTGTCAGTCTCCAACTGTTTTCTTCAATCACAACTATATTGAGGAGATATATAAATATTAATACATGAAATCTCAGTTAATTATTTTAATTGCTATATCTTGTTCCATTACATAATATACTACATTTTTATACTGATTAGAGTACTGCAAATACTGCTGTATAAACATTCTTCTCCATGTGTCCAGGGTAAATATTTCAGAAGAGGAGTTGCTAGCTTGAAGTGTATTCATGATGGTACACTATATATTGCTGGATTATCCTACTATGTTGTACCAATGTATGCGTCTACCAGCAGTTCATGACATTACCCATGGTTGTATATCCTTGCTCACATTTACTGTTATCAGCCTTTAAATAACTTTAATTTGATGAATTTGAAATGCATCTCATTTTGTCTTAACTTAAATATCTCTCACTATTTCTGCTCTTAAGCATCTTGTCATATGTTTATTAATAATTCATATTTTCTCTTCTGTGAATAGATATCTTAGACAAATGAATACTGAAAAGTAAACAGCCCAGTGGGTTAAATACCTGACCCAAACTCGGTACTGCTGTAAGGAGGTATGGAAATTGTTAGGTAACTCCCAGTGTCTGCCATAGTCATCAGGACCTGTCAGTTTCTGAAGCTCACTTTGTGCTCATGGCCCCTGTGGGTCTTCCATGATTTGCTAGTTTCCTTGCTCTGGAATTATATAAGAGGAAGAGATGAAGACCTACTCCTGTCTATAAATCACGATATCTTGAGTTGAAAAATAAAAAAAAGAAATCTAATAAGAGAGAGAAAATGTTTGGAAAACAACAAAAAATGACAAACCTATAGTTCTGGGCACAGTGATAAATTCTTTACCTTCCAGTCTGCCTCCCTCTTTCCTCTACTCCCAGCTCTACTCTACAATCTTAGTCTTGGGTTCTTGGCTACGCACTGAGAAACAGAAATCTTTCAGGGTTCATAAAAGGTCAGCACAGTGTCTGAACCAGCAATGTCCATCAGAAATACAATTGGAACCACATATACAATCTTATGTTTTCTAATAAGCACATTTTAAAAAGGAAAAAGTAGAATTAATATAAAATATTTTATCCAAAATATAATCACTTCAACATGTAATTAACATAAAATCATTTAGATATTTTACATTGATCTTTTAATAATAAGTGTTCAAATATCAGTGTGCATTCACACTTAAAGATCGTCTCAATTTGTACTGGCCTATTTCAAATGCTCAATAGTCACATGGCTAGTGCCCACAATATTAGACAGAATAGGTCTAAATCATTTGTAGAGGACTACAAGTTGACCCAATATAAATTCCCATCCTTAACTTCCATTTTCTCCCCTCCCCATAACATACTGATATTCTGTGTTGTGCATTCTGTTATCTTTTCCAATCAAACTGGAATGAGGAGATTAAAGAATCAGGATTTTTTTGAGACGACTGTGGAGCTGTATTTTTTTTCCTTCTCTTTAAATGGGTTCTAGATTCATTGCCCATCAGCCATTTTAACAATTCAGAAGTTCCTAATACAGAATGTGGGGTAATCACACTAATTTCAGTTGCCCTCAGAGCATATATGTATTCCAAAATGTCCAAGTATTAACACTCACTCAGTGAGAGACTTAAAAATGATTTATCTACAAAATATATTCATGGTTTCTTGCAAGAATTCTAAAATATGGATTACTTTAAGGGAACATGATTATTATTTAGTCTAACTCTGAATGGTTAGGTGGCTTGCCAAAGGAACCACAGCCCAACAGTAGGCAGATATATATGTCCAGAACTTAGGTTTCTGGACTCCTGGACCAGTGTTTATTCTGTTACTCACCATAAATTTTGATGATCCACAATCAAACCTCTGAGACCTAAGGAAAAAAAAAATTAAAAAAAAAAAAAAAAAAAAGGGGTCGCCTGGGCGGCTCAGTTGGTTGAGTGTCCGACTTCGACTCAGGTCATGATCTCGCGGTCCGTGGGTTCTAGTGCCGCATCGGGCTCTGTGCTGACAACCCAAAGCCTGGAGCCTGTTTCGGACTCTGTGTCTCCCTCTCTCTGACCCTCCCCCTGTTCATGCTCTGTGTCTCTCTGTCTCAAAAATAAATAAACATTAAAAAAAAAATTAAAACTCTGAGACCTAGGGAAAAGTGTTCCCCTTACCTCTCATTTCCATCAAAGGCCATACAGCATGGTTTTCTCTCAGCAAATGATTGAATGCCAATGTCACCCAGATTAAATAGAGAGGCCATGGATGGCACAGTATTAAGCAGCTATGCCCAAAGCAGTGTGTATTTTGGAATGGCTGAGTTAGGTGTGTAGTCAATCTCTAAGGATTACAAATTGTTGCTTTTCTCAAGATAAATATGCTCTTTTCTCCTGTACTGTACTACAATCTCTTTCTCTCATTTAGTTATCAGTAAAGAATTTCTATACACAACTTGGTAAGACAAGCAACTGCTCAACCCATGAGCCCCACCCAGTGTCTTGGTCCGAGAGGGAGACACATATAGCTACTTACCTTCAATTTTTTGTTTTTGTTACAAGTTGCTTTTCTCTTGAGAGAAGTACCAGACCCCTTATTTGTTTACTTTGTAGCAATGTGTGAAAAATGCCTTTATTGGGGAGCCTGGGTGGCTCAGTCAGTTGAGCATCCGACTTCAGCTCAGGTCATGATCTCGCAGCTCGTGAGTTCGAGCCCCATGTCAGGCTCTGTGCTGACAGCTCAGAGCCTGGAGCCTGTTTCAGATTCTGTGTCTCCCTCTCTCTCTGTCCCAACCCACTTGCATTCTGTCTCTGTCTCTCTCAAAAATAAATAAACATTAAAAAAATAATTAAAAGAAAAAAAGAAAAATGCCTTTATTAGTAGTAGCTTTCTGGGAGTTTTTCTTATCCTGGTTCAGCAGTTGAATGTTAACTTATCTGAAAATTACTTCCATGGTAAGTTCTTCCCTTTACATTAAAAATAATAAGCAATTAAGCACACCTAGAAGCTATTTACTTATTTTTAACCAAGCTTAGTGGACAAAGAATCTTGAAAAGATGCAAATAATGCTCAGTCTATGCCTGATTTATTCTAAATCATGAAGTGGGGAAAGTGTACTTGAAGACTTCAGACCTGAGCTGTGAGACAGACATGTATTTCCATACATACATGAAATGTACAGTCTGAAAGGTATGAAACATTTTTATGGAAATACCTTGGAGAGTCACTGGGGAGGTTTCTGTCTTCTCTCCAGTGTGCCAGTGTAGCAAATGGAAAAGGAGACCTGGTGCATTAAAACATAAAAGAGTCATTAACACTGTCCTCTAGGCCAGATGTTTTTCAAAGATTTCTATGAAGATTTCTCCCCAAAGAAGATTATCTGGTGATTGACTATTTGGCCATTTGAATAATTGGAAACACCTTTCTTTGTGGGCCTGGTTTCCTTTGGATTGGCCCTAGAATCCTAGGATGTTAGAATCTTCCAATTGTTGATGGTGAGTGGAGGGACACAGAGGTTTTGTGACTTGAAAAAGGTCACTCAGTGACAGAGGGCACAGCTGGGACTAAAATCTAAATATTTTAATAGCAGTCCCTCAAAACCAGAGGACCTGCAGTTTGTTACACTTTGTTTTATTAACTCATCAAGAGAGATGCTTTATGATGAAAATGTCAAAGAGAATGTACCAGATACTTCTCACTTAGAATTCCATTAATATAAATTCTCACTTAGAATTTAAGCCCTCCCATCTTAGAACATGGATAAGACACTGGAACTACTGATGAGAAACCAGTTTGGTCCCAGTCCAGCCCACTAACCTGAGGAAAACTAGATCTGAATGACAGTGAAAGGGTAGTATTTTCTGACTCGGTTCCTATATTTAAAAAAGTGGGGCCTTTGTGCTCTTAAGTTTCTCCCAGTTAGTTCAAGAAGTCCTTTGGGCCTATATGTGGTCATGTGCACAATACCTAGGCCACTAGGTGGAGTCTTCCATTTTCTCCAGCACACACTTGGGTATGCTGTTCAGGTATCTCATAAGTACTCTTGCTTTCTCACTTTTTGTCCTCTCCCATTTGTCTCTTATAGCGATGTTGAACTCTTTGGACCCCATCTGATTCTCCATGATGCAGTGGGTCCTCTAGGACTTCTAATCAACTCCAGATGTAGACCAGACAGACTAGACAAGCCATTGTGAACTTTCCTGCTTTGTATCTTGTGTTGGGTTGCCTAAATCTTGGTTTAGCGTCTTGCCCAAGTGAAGAAGAATTCTCTACCCTAGCTCATGCTACACTATTACATGGCCACAAAGCTGGTCTGCCTCATGCTGCCAGTATCATATAGTGATCTTAGTGAAATGGCATATTTTCTCGTGATGTTGCTTTCTGTCTTTAAGAGGCATCATTGCACAGAACTTTGGCACAAAACCTCAGGTGGAAGAAAGAGCTGGAGGCCAGTATACATTCCTCCTGTGCTCATACAACTGCCGCTGGTCCCTACTTGCATGAATCACATTTTTCTCTCCTTAGGATATGTTAGTTCATATGGGGTTCTTAAAATTCTCATGCCAACATTGTCTTTGAGGTCTCACCCGCTGTGCTCAGACAGGTGTGGATTTGTATGATGCACATGGCTCAAGTCCCTAAGTGGAGGTCTTTTTCTTCTACTACAAAAGAATGCATTTAACTTAAATATGGTTCTGATTTCTTCCAGAGTTCAAGACACAGAGAGGCTTTTTGTCATGCAGGTAATTTATTTTGCTGAACAGTTATCCACAAAACTCGCAGTCAATAAAGTATTTTTCATAGTACAACATATAAACCATGGAAAAGTGTAGTTGGTGTGTTGGTAAAGTATTAACAACCACCTCTCTGCAAGGCAAAACCCCTGATTTGTAGCATTTGTTGATTTCCATAATGTAAATACTCCCACCAGTGCTGATTTCAGGCTACCATCATCACATCACAGTAAGTGGAACTGGTGGTTGATGCTCAGTCGCACACCATTCAAGAGTATTTTTACCACACAGACACAATAACTATAAACAACCTCAGGGGCACAGATACTAGTAAAGTAACTAGGAAGTGATGAATTTGAGGAGTATTTGTTAGCTTTGCTTTAAATACAATGTATTTATTTGTAAGTTTGTTTAATATAAGTATTAATAATGGCTGTATTGAATAAGTGCTCACAAAATTCCGGAAAATTTAACCATCAGTTCTTACAAGCCAGCACACCCCGGCTCTAGTAGTCCACTGGGTGTAATATAATGAGGCAAGTCTAAAACTAATCTTCCAGAGCTGCGTAAGTTAGCATTGCAGATTGCCATGAGGGTAAGATGAACCTCTATGAAATGAAAACGTCTAACATAATGCCTGGCACATTGGTGTCCAGTGAATTCTGGGTGAATCTAGAAGGATGGTCCTGAATGGTAGAAGAGACGGGAATTAGTTTGGTGCTCTGAAGCAAGTCAAAGCTTTCATCTTAATAATTCTGAGACTGTGTGCATATTACATCCCACTCAGGGTGGATCAAATCCTGTAGTTAGAGAGGGGAAAGGAAAGAGAGAGAGAGAGAGAGAGAGAGAGAGAGAGAGAGAGAGAGAGAGACCAAATGACATCATTTCGCTTATGTTCCTCAAATGGTCCTCATTAAGTTGACTGCACAGACTATAAAGAGGGATTTTAAGAGCCCTGGAAAAGTTGAAGGCAGACAATCCCTTGTTCAGAGGATGAAATGGGGGTAAACCATAACATATGTACCAAATAATGAAGTCTTTGTTTTATGTAATAATTTATTTTCCTCCCTCCCCTTCCTCTACATGGAAGAGACCTAACTCGAGGTCAATTCTCAGTACCCCTGAAAGCTGAAGAAAGAGCGGGACTGATTTGATGGCTTCTCTGGCAGGAACACGGCTGGAGCCCACTGCACGGTGGCAGCCTTACCAGTTAAATTATGATGGCTGCTTTGATGAGAGGAGGTTTCATGCTTTATGAGGCCGATAGCATTCAGCGTTTAAACCATTAAATTTGCATCTGGAAAAGCCCTGGTCAGGAAAAGGTAAAAAGGTCAAATTTTCATAATGGCTTTCAGAGCCAAAATGGTATCTTTCCTGAGGGGCTGACTGGAAAACATTCAGCTTTTTGTTGTAATAGAGGTCTTGCTTAATTGAAAATCCGTGAGATAAAAAGATCTTTTAACAAGAGTACTAAATTCATTGACATATTTTCCTACTAACCATTGGGACTAGTGGCTAAACATTGTGTGCTGTTGTGAACCGAACGAATCTCCACATTTAAACTTGTGGAGATCTATTCCCCTGAGTTAATAAGCAGTATTGTTGAATTAAGCCGATAATTGCCATATCTCTGGTGAACTTAGTGCAATGCAAAACCAGACCTAAAGTCGGATTTTCCAAATTGTTTTAGTTGGAACCCCAGAATTTAATTGGGCTTTCAGAATTTCATTGAACCAACAGCAGCTTATTTTAAGATGAAAAGTGTGCTACCCCAATATTTTTTATTCTGTTTCTCCAAAGTACAGTCAGTTCTGCTATAATGTGACATGTGCATGTCTAAAAACCACACACTATGAAGAATTGTTTTAACAGAAACCATGGGGCCTTGACACCAAAGCATGAGCCTTGAAAGCAAAATTAATGAATTAAACCTCATCAAAGTAAAAACTTTTGATCCTGTTTAGAACATGGAAAAATAAGCTATAGACTGGGTGATGGGGAAATTCTCTATCCATATAGCTTACAAAGGATTAATATCTAGAATATACAAAGAACTCTAAAATCATAATGGTAAAAAAGGAAACAAGTCAATCCAATTAGGAAATAAGCAAAAAGCATGAGGAGACATTTTACTGAAGGGGGTACACAGATGGTAAAAAAGCACATAAAAAGATATTCAACAACATTAGTCATTAGAAAAATGCAAATTAAAATCACAATAAGTTATCACCACATACCTGTGAGAATGGCTAAAATAAAAAATAATGACAATATCAAATGCCAGTGAGGATGTGGAGAAATGGGGTCATTCATACAGTGCTGGTGGGAATGTAAAATAGTACAGCCAGTCTGACAAAATAGTACAGCCAGTCTGACAATTTCTTAAACTAAGCATGCAACTTCCAAAATGTCCAGAATTTGCACTCCTGGGAATTTATCCCAGAGAAACCAAAACTTATGTTCACACAAATACTTATACATGGGTGTCATGGCAGTTTTATTTGTAATAGCCCCAAACTGGGAACAACCTAGATGCTCTTCAACCCTGAAGAGATGAACTGTGGTATAGCATACCACAGAATGCTCTCAGCAATAAAAAGTAACAAACTCTTGATACATGCAATAACTCTAATGGCTCTCCAGCCAATTATGCTGAGTGAAAATGCCAATCCCTAGAAGGTTACACACCATAGATTCCATTTATATAAAATCCTTGAAGTGTCAAAACTGTAGAAATGAAAAACAGATTAGTAGTTGCCAGGGGTTAAAGATGGAGAAGAGGAACCAAGAGGCAAATGGGAATAGCTTAAAAACAATAACAGGAAGGATCCCGGTGGTGTTAGAATCATTCTATATCTTGAGTATCTCAATGACAATATCTTAGTTGTGATATTGTACTATAGTTTTACAAGGTGTTATGGGCTAGGGGGATGTTTGGGCAAAGTATACATTGGATAAGTCAGTATTATTTCTTACAACAGCATGTTGTAAGAATCTACAATTATCTCAACACAAAAAATTTTAATTTACAAAATACCTACAATTATCTCAAAACAAAAAAGTTTAATTTACAAAATGCCTATAGGGGTTAAGTGAAAAATGGGCTGGGGGTCCTATCACTCTAAATTTTACTCAGTGACGTATTAAAAAAAATAAGAACTTTATAAAGCTAGCAGCACAGTTTACACTGTTAAATGGTTAAAGAACCCATAAATACCATGCTAAATATGACTCTTTGCCCTGATAAAGACCTGAAGTTAGTTAGTGGAAGTGGGCTTTGCAAGGGATGCAGCTTGTGAGTTACCGTGAAGTGGAGGAAGGAATGTTAATTGACATGGGAGGAAGAGTTGTAACACATGATGTATGGGTGTGGCTCATAATACATGCAAAGGAACCGAGGAAGCTGGTAGATGTTTAAAAACTGAGATGTGTACATGTCTGTATTTTGTTTTGTATATTGCTACTTATCTGGTTGTTGAGCTTAGGAGCAGTTTTATTTCTTTACCTACTGTTTCTTGCGGTCGAAATTACACATAAAGAAACATAAAGTCTGTGTTATTCTCAAATTATTTCCTAATATATTGGTTGCTTTGAAACAAATTTTCATTTTTCAGAACAAGCACTATAGTGGAACTGATTGTATATTCAGTGTACAAAAGTGACATAGTGTCCAGATAATTATCTGGACATTGTCTAGAAAGGGAAGAAAATTCCACTTCCAACAATAGATAATGCCATTAGAGATTTCAGAAACTTTGAATCATGGTAACCCTACAAGCTACTTTCTACACTTGGAAAGTATGTTAGTTTGGCAAGATTTGCTGCTTTTCCCAAAGTAGATTGGTTACATTTAAAAACAAATAAAATCTTCTAGATTTTGACTTAAAGATAGTATTAAAGTAATATCTGATGTAGGCTAAAATAAAGTAAAAAGAACATAGATTTATCACACTTTTAGAAGAGATACTGGGAGCAAAATATTTATGCTTCTTTTTTTTTTCATTTTGTTGGTTATCTTATTTATACTCTAGTCTAACAGATATAAGAGAGAAAAAAACTATACATGGTGGAAAACAATCACACACTGCTTTTTTAAAACTTAAAATATTTTATATATGTTTTGTTATTGGAAGCATTATACTTATTGAAGTATATGTGAACATAAATAGAGTGTTAGAGCACATTATTATGGAATAGGAACTTGAGCCCATTGTTGACTGGTTCATTTAGGTAGAAACAGAATCTTAATAAAACAAAGATCGTAAGTTTGATACTTAGGGCCTAATTAACTAGTTTCCATTGAAACTAGTTTCCATTGACACCAAAGCATGAGCCATGAAAGCAAAATTGATGAATTAGATCTCATCAAAGTAAAAAAAAATTTGATCCTATTTAGAACATGGAAACATAAACTGTAGACCTGCCATGTTATAGTACATTCTTTTGGAATGTATTAGAATGGAATGGAATGGAAATTTATGAAATTATGTATTATTTAAATCTGTCACCACTTGGAAACTCTTGCATATAAATCAATAATATAAAGGAATTCAACTTAGATATCTAGGCAATTAGGCTGCCCATTAGACATTACTATAATCATGGATTCAGTTTTGTATAATTTTTCCCAGAGCTCAATCACTGAAATATTATGTGTTGATGCACAAATTACGGGGAGAAAAGCAGCAGATGGTCTTCTTGTTCCTAACTTAAAGTTAATAACGACTTCACTCATATGAGGAATTTAAAATAACATTATATAAAATATATATATATAACATTATAAAAAAATTATATAACATTTTATAAAAAAAAAATAACATCCTGCTTAAGATAGCAGGATGAGATGTGGTTATGGAGAAAAGTCTCAGCTGGATGTTGAAAAATATGCAGTGTTTTCTGGCAGTGAAAATATGATGTTAACAATGACAAAAAGAGAGGGACCTACATGGGTAAATTGAACTTCAGAAGAAGAGAACTCCATGGGTTAACACTCCCATGCTTTCTCAAACTGAGTTGTGAATAATAAATTAGTGAAAACCGGAGGGAAAAGTGTTCCATGTTTAATAAAACAAGGAAATAGACACAACCTGAAACCCCAAATTATAAAGCAAACCTTCCAAATACTAAGAACTCTACACCAATGAAAAAAAGATGGAGCTGAGTGCCCAATCAAGCTTCTTTAGACATCAAGCAGGATAAAAATTTCTTTACAAATAAGTGTTACAGTCCTGACAAGCCTCACCAATGATTCTTTAAGTAAAGACAAAAGAGCTCGGTTGTGGGCAAACCTAGAAGTAAGACTGTTCCTTGACAGCTAGCTCAAAAAGCTCAGAATGTTCAGGGAGATAATTATCTCTGCTGTAGCCTCCTAGCCTACATAAATGATAAGGCGAAGAAGAAACAATCTACCATACCAGGAATTTTATATGAAGAAGCCTGGATGTTTGAATGCCATACTTAAAGGACAAAAAATATGCACCCAGATAAGAAGAAAAAACAGACACAGAGAGTAAGTGTCCAAGATAAACTTTGGTTGTAGAGTTATCCATCTATTCCTTCAAAAAGTGCTTATGGACACAGCAATCAGACAACAAAAAGAATTAAAAGGCATCCAAGTCAGTAAGGAAGAAGTAAAACTTTTACTATTTGCATATGATGTGTCACTATATATAGAAAACTCAAAAAAAAGCATCCCAAAACTGCTAGAAATGGTAAATGAATTAAGTAAAGTCACAAGATACAAAATCAATGTTCAAAAATCTGTTGCATTTCTATACACCAATAATGAGGCAGCAAAAAGAGAAATTAAGAAAATAATCCCATTTGCAATTGCACCAAAAACAAGATACCTAGGAATAAACCTAACCAGAGAGGTAAAAGACCTGTACTCTGAAAACTATAAAACACTGACGAAAGAAATTGAAGAAAACACAAAGAAATGGAAAGACATTACATGCTCATGGATTAGAAGAATGAATATTGTTAAAATGTCTACAGTACCCAGAGCAATCTACACATTTAATGCAATCCCTATCAAAATACCAACAGCATTTTTTTTCCAACAGCATTTTTCACAGAAATAGAACAAAAAATTCTAAAATTTGTATAGAACCACCAAAGAATCACAAACTAACCTGAAAGAAGAAAAGCAAAGCTGTAGGCATCACCATTCCAGACTGCAAGTTATATTCCAAAGCTGTAGTAATCAAAACAGTATGGTATTGGCACAAAAATAGACACAAAGATCAATAGAACAAAATAGAAAATTCAGAAAAATGAATCCAAATTTATATGGTTAATTAATATTAGATAAAACAGGGAAGAATACCCAGTGGTAAAAAGACAATTTCTTCAACAAATGGTTTTGGGAAAACTGGACAGCAACATGTAAAAGAATGAAACTAGACCACTTTCTTACATCCTACACAAAAATAAATTCAAAATGGATTAAAGACATGAAAGTGATATTTGAAACCATAAAAGCTCTAGAAGAGTACACAAGCAGTAACTTCTCTGACATTGGCCATAGCAACTTCTTTCTGGATATGTCTCCGGAGGCAAGGGAAACAAAAACAGGAAACAAACTGTTTTGGTGATATCAAAGTATAAAGCTTCTGCACAGTGAAGGAAATAATTAACAAAACTAAAAGGCAACCCACAGAGTGGGAGAAGATATTTTCAAATGACATATCTAATAAAGGGTTAGTATCCAAAATATATAAAGAACTTCCAAAACTCAATACCCAAAAACAAATAATCCATTTAAAAAATATACAGATATGAATAGACATTTTTCCAAAGAAGACATGCAGATGGCCAAGAGACACATGAGAAGATGCTCAACATCACTTATCATCAGGGAAATGCAAATCAAAACTACCATGAGATATCACCTCACACCTGTCAAGATGGCTAAAATCAACAACACCAGAAATAACAGGTGTTGGTGAGGATGTGGAGAAAGGGGAACACTTATGCACTGTTGCTGGGAAGGCACACTGGTGCAGCCAAAGTGGAAAACAGAATGGAGTTTCCTCAGGAAGTTAAAAATAGAACTACACTATGACCCAACACTTGCAGTACTTAGTATTTATTTAAAAAATAAAAATACCCTAATTCAAAGGGATACATGCACCCCGATGTTTAAAGCAGCATTATTTACAATATCCAAATTATGGAAACAGCCCAAGTGTCCACTGATTGATGAATACATAAAGAAGATTATATATATATACATAAAGAAGATATCTATATATATATATATCCATATATATATATATATGGATATATATATATGAGGAGGGGGAATATTGCTCAGCCATAAAAAGAATGAAATACTGCCATTTAGAACTATGTGGATGGAGCTATAGAGTATAATGCTAAGTAAAGTAAGTCAGAGAAAGACAAACACCATTTGATTTCAATCATGTGTGGAATTTAAGAAACAAAACAAATGAGCAAAAAGAAAAATGAGAGAGAGAGAGAAAGAGACAAACCAAGAAGCAGAGTCTTAACTATAGAGAACAAATTGGTGGTTACCAAAGGGAAGGTGGGTGGGGGGATGGGTTAAATAAGTGATGGGGATTAAGGAGTGCACTTGTCATGATTAGCAACAGGTGATGTATGGAAGTGTTGAATCACTATATTGTACACCGGAAACTAATATAATATGCTAACTAACTGGAATTAAAATAAAAACTTTAAAAAGTATTTATTGAGGACTTATTTTGCACCAGAGCTACTGCTGTCTATTACTGATAGGGCAGTGAAGAGCAGAAACATCTCAATCTTTAGTTACTTTCCAGGGATGCAGATGCATTTGTATTCCCAAGTCAGGAACACTGCTCCTGACTTGGAACACTGCTCTTCAGCAAAAAGCTGACTCCATTCAAAGATGAGTAATCATTAGAAAAAAAATGAAAATGGATCATATACATGAAAAGCAAATAAAAATGAAACAGAAAAGGAATCTCAAGAAGTCAAATGAAGAATATAGTTTCTTCTATCAGTGTAAATATTAATTTCATGCCAGTAAAATAAGGCTATATTTTAACTCCCAGGGACCAAAAATGAAAATGGAACCGAAAACCTGTCCTAATGCTAGAGAGTTTGTCAGCACCAGAAACATAGGGTCATGGATTTAACAGCTACATACCAGACAGAAACATGTAGTCATCTGTGCAAGGTGAGGATTGTATCAAGAATGCTGCAGAGTAGGCAATAAAAATTTATGCCATTTTGAAAAGGGAGACAACAAATTAATTTGTCTTTACAGCAGAAAAAAGAATTTTCCCCTGAGAATTTGTAACCTAGGCTAACCATTACATGAGTATGGAGTTTAAAATTTGGGCTACCTGTGCAGTTGAGGAAACTCATAATAGGAAATTAATTTAAAGTGACCCTAAATGCTTCAGAGTCCGTGCAAGAAACAAATACAAAACTTCTCTGGAGGAATGCCTCTTCAATTTGGGATTATCACCAACCTAAGAGCACACAACCCAAATTATACGCAACAGAACAAACTCAAAGATAGCAGAAATAAGCACAGGAATTAAACCTCTTTGGACTTCAGATTTTGGAAATATTATGGAAGAAGCATAAAGTGATTATCTTCAAACATATAAAGAAATAAGAGTAAAACTAAAAGACTATAAAATCAGGCCAAGGAAGAACTTCCAGAAATGAAAATAAAAGTTTAATGGACAGGTTAAATAATAAACTAAATACAACTGAAGGAAAAATTAAGAAACTGGAAGATAGATCTGAGAAAATCGTCCAGCACATACATCAGAGAGAGAGACATTGAGGGAAAATATGAAAATGAGTTAAAGAAACATAGGAAGTGTGATAGAATGAGAATGTCTAAAGATATCTAATTACAGTTATGAAAAGAGAAAACAGTGGGAGCCAATATTAGAGATAAATGGCTAAGGTTTCATAGCTCAAGAGAAACATCAATCCAAAAATCAGGATTCTCAACAAATCCCAAGGAGGATAAATTTCTTAAAAATCCATGTCTACATTCATTGTTGTGAAACTGGAGAACACTTAAACCAAACTAAAGATTTTGAAAGCAGTCGGAGAGGAAAGAAGAAATGATCTATAAAGGAAAGATAGTGATAATGTTAAGGGGTACCAAAGGTTGTATATGACTCAAAATAGTAAAAGAGGAAAAATGAAAGTAAAATAGCAGAAACAATCCAAAAAGGGTAGAAACATTGGCAAGGAAAATAGGACAAAGTATAAATACAACATAAGATAGTAGAAATAATAACAAACAGGTCAGCATTCAAATTATATACAAACAGGCCAAACACTGTGCTTAAAAGATTGATATTATCATATTGGCTTCAAAAATAATCTGCCTACAATGTTTGAAAGAGATATACTTAAAGGGTAGGAACACAAAAAGGCTAAAATTAAGGTATGGAAAAGAATACACCAGACAAACACTAATCAAAAGAAATCTAATGTAAAATTAATGCCAAACAAAAGCATTTTTAAGACACTAAAACATGAATAATAAAAAGTTACTGTATAATGACAAAAGATTCATTTCACCAAGAAAGTAATACAGTTACAATTTTGTATGCATAGAGATATGTGACTTGGTTACTTGCTATGTGCAAAGAATTTGCTGTATTAACTTTATATTTCTCTTCTTTCTTAATTCACCACTCATAAAAGTCCTGATATGAATAGTTCAGACCTGCAAGCATTATCTGCTAGATTTAGAGAGAATTATTAGCATTTCTTCAAGTCAGATATTTCAAGATTTGAAATATTGGCAGGGCGCCTTAGTGGCTCAGTTAGTTAAACATCCCACTCTTGGTTTCATCTCAGGTCATGATCTTGCCGTTTCATGAGTTCAAACCCCACGTAGGGCTCTGTGGGGGCAGCAGGAAGCCTGCCTGGGATTCTCTCTGTCTCCATCTCTCTCTGCCCCTCCCCCACTCACGCTGTCTCTGTCCCTCTCAGGATAAATAACTAAACTTAAAAAAAATAAAAGAAATGCTGGCACTCTCACATATCCTACCATGTATCTCTAGTAATTATGCTATGAATTGCTAATTAATTGTAGGTTGAGTACAGTAGCTCTTCCATGTGTCTTAGTTTTTTCAATTTTCAGAGGCTTACTCTGAACGTAGGTAACAAAGACAGATTGCTGGGGAAAGAGAATTATTCCCTGGGCTATACCAGCACTTACCTGAGTGTTATTGTACTGATGGGATAGAAAAAGTCAAGGTTAAGAGTGGATGTAACTGCTACACCAATACTGATCTGAGTTGTAAAATATCCACACCTGATAGTGTAAAATTTTAGTTTCTTATATGAAAAATTTAGTATCAATTAGATACAACAAATGATGCAGAAGTAGTAAACTGCTGGGGAAGTAATTTATTCCTGGAGTCATTCTACAGATATTTATTGAGATATACCATATATCCTCCCATACTGTTGTCACTACAAAAAGCTAATATCTAGTAGTAGGGGGGTTGGTGCTATAAATAAACAGTGAGGTGTTTATCCTGTGCAGCCAGGATGGACACGTGTACAGTTGCAATGAGGGCACAAAGGAGGAAGTGGTTGTCATTACCTAAGAGAGTCCAAAAGTGTTTGTACAAAAGGTTGCCTTAAGATGAGTATATATAATTAGTATTGTTATTAATATTATCACCATCATTAAAGAATACAAATCAGAAATTTATAAACGTGGAAGCACTTACAAATCAATAGCAATAAAACTTGTATTTTTTATTTTTGTATTTAAAAAAATTTAATGTTTATTTTTGAGAGAGAGACACAGATATAGCCTGAGCAGGGTAGGGGACAGAGAGTGAGGGAGACACAGAATCTGAAGCAGGCTCCAGGCTCTGAGGTGTCAGCACAGAGCCCGATGCGGGGCTTGAGCCCGTGAACCATGAGATGATGACCTGAGCCAAAATCAGCTGCTTAACTGACTGAGCCACCCAGGCGCCCCAAAACCTATATTTTTTAAATGTTTACTTATTTATTTTGAGAGAGAGAGAAGACAGTATGAGCAGGGGAGGGGCAGGGAGAGGGAGAAAGAGAGATTCCCAAGCAGGTTTCACACTGTTAGCACAGAGCTGGACACAGGACTCAATCCCACGAACCACAAGATTGTGACCTGAACCAAAATCAAGAGTTGGACGCTTAACTGACTGAGTCACCCAGGTACCCCAGTATTTTTTACTTATAAAGCAACCTCATAAAATGGTGAAGATCAAGGAAGCAAGCTAAGGAGAAAAAAAAAAGTGATGGATCATTTTTTGGCCAGAATCTTTTAATCATTGCTTTTTAGCCTTGAGATTGTGTTTGTTTACTGTGGTTCCACAATTCTGACTAGGCATTAAACCTGATAGTTTTTCAGGATCCCCCCCTTACCCCTCTCCCCACCTCTTTGTCAAAGCTTGAGTAGACCTAGTGTGCACACCTGTGAGATCAACTTTCCAGTCTAAATATCTTATATAAAGTCTTTTGAAGGCAACAGGGTGCACTCACTTAAAGCTTTAAGAATGGAAGCCAATTTTTAATTTGTTCCTCCTGTTTGCTGAAAATACAGTATTGCTCTTTCAAAGACTTTGTTAGAAACCTGGTTTTCTCTGGGAACAGAGACAGGCAATTTATGGTGATGAATTAGTGTTGAAGGTTAGAGTCAAGAGGTTCTTCAGTTATTAGAGGTTTGTACTATTTTAAAAAGGCATTCAATTTGCATAAATATTTCAAGTTTTAAAGGAGCCAGTTCCAAAAGGAAAAGTTATAGCAGTTAATAATGACAATCATGATGACAATCAGGACAATAAGGACTACTACTATATGTGACCATATCCCAGGCACCGTACACACATTTCACATATAGTTTCTCCTTTAAAGGCAAGTGCAAATGAGTGGCATAGTCTTATTAGAGTTATGTCAGGGAATCTTTTGTAAAAATGTTGATGGAATAAAAGAAAGAGAACAAACTTGCATTAGATTACGTTTTGAAGCTATAAAAGCAAAGGAAAAACATGCCTGCTGCCCAAGGACAATGGTGCAATTTTGGAGATACAAAAAGCTGAATTGTACCTTCTGTTTTGCTTTTCCATCAAGGAGAATCATCTTGAGATGGAAAATGGTGAGATGAATATGGATAAGGGGAAATAAGCCAGTATATATACAAAATAACAGCTGTAAAGAAGTCTACCTGCAGTCTTGAATGAATTCAATCACAAGGTGCAAAGAGAACGTTCAAAGAAGAGTGGCAGCAATCTTAGAATCTTGGAATACAGAGAACTGCTAGAATATGGAATATGAATAGAATAGAATAGGATATGTGTGTGTAAATCTGCTGTTTTACAACAAGAGAAAAATATGTTCCACAAACTACTTTGAGTGACAAGATTCTAAGAGATATTATTGTATTTCCTTGATTCTAAGTCACCCTTTTCTTTTTAGCACATTAACATTTTGGAAAATGGGAAGTGTCTAATACACCAAAGACAAAGTATACCCTCTAGCCACCCACTAGACCCAATATAGATTACACCTACAAATGCATTAGTGATGATTAGCTACCACATAATCTTCCACTAAGTTCTTTGCATTTGACACTTGTGGCTGGATATGAAACCAAAATTTTCCTTTTTTTTTTCCTGTTACACAAATTATCTTAAAAACAAGTATGATCTAGCTTACGTATTGTAAAGAATACGTATTGTATTACGTATTGTAAATTGTAATTTACAATTGTAAATTTACAAATTTATAAATAAATTTACAAATTTATAAATTTACAAATACAATTTACAATTGTATTGTAATTACGTATTGTAAAGAATACGTATTGTAAAAGAATGCAGTTGTGAGTGGTAAGAATGGTCACGTTTTCTGGAATAGACTATAGAATTTTCAAAGCTCAAAGTGTTTGGTGTGACCAATATATCTCATATCCTCTACTTGTCAAAAAACTTCAGGATACATATTGAAATTTTATTAACAGCCAAGCCTAAAAGTAACAAGAGGACATGATCATGAGTGTGGGTTGTGAAAAGAATATATGGTAAGGCCATAATGATTCAAAAGAATCCTTAGACTCTAAATGTAAGTAAGACTGAGACATTTGAAAGTGGTATGTAATTATAGGGTAACTATGTGCTATTTTCAATAAAAAGACAAAAAAATGCAATTCCCTCCCAAATATATGATGAAATTGATATAGTTTCTTATCATTCTATTATACCAGAATTAGATAAAAAGGGCATTAAAATAAACTCTTACATTTGTGGTCCAATTGTTTTAGACAGAGGGGTCTAGACAATTCAATGAAGAATAAATGTCTTTTCAACAAATGATGCTGACACAATGAGATCTCTATATGCAAAACAAAACAAAACAAAAAATTTACTCATCACACCATACACAAACGTTAACTCCAAGTGGATCATGAATGTAAAGGTTAAAAATACAAAACTGTTAGAAGAAAACACAGGAGTAAATCTTCATGATCTTGAGTTAGTCAATGGTTCCTTAGGATAGAAAACCAAAACCACAAGTGATAAAAGATTAATAAACTGGACTTCATCAAAATTAAAAGTTTTTGTGCTCCAAAGGATACCACCAAGAAAGTGAAAAGACTGTCCACAGGATGGGGGAAGATGTTTACAAATCCTAGCTCTGTTAGAGACTTGTAGTTAGAATATGTAAAGGACTCTTAAAACTTAACAGTAATAAGACAATCAGTTTTTTTAAATGTGCACAGGATTTGAACAGGCATTAATCCAAAGGAGGTGGCTAATTAGCACATGAAAAGATGCTGAACATCATTAGTCATTAAGGAAATGCCAATCAAAACCATGTGATGATATACGTCACACCTGCTAGAGTGGCTATAATAAAAAAGAGAGTAACAAATGTTGGTGAGGATGTTGAGAAACTGAAGTTCATTTATTGGTTGTGGGAATGTAAAATGGTTCAGCCACTTTGGAAAACAGTTTGGCATTTCCTCAAAATGTAAAATACAGAATTAAGATATGACCCAGCAATTTCACTTTTAAGTATTTTGGCAAAAGAGATGAAAACACATCCTCTCACAAACTTGTACACAGAAGTTCATAGTAGCTAAGAGTGGAAATAATCAAGATGTCCATCATCTGATAAATGGGTGAATTAAATGTGGTGTTTACATACAATGAATATTATTTAGCAATAAAAATGAATGAAATACTGATACATGCTACCACATGGAACATCCTCAAAATATTATATAAAATGAAAGAAGTCAGTCACAAGAGAACACATTGTATAAACCACATAGGAAATGTACAGAATAGGCAAATACATAAAAAGGAAAGTAGTTGCCTGGGACTACAGGGAAGGGGGTAGGAATTGGGTAGGAAGGATGGGAAGTAACTGCTAATAGGTACAAGATTTCTTTCTGGGGTGATGAAAATGTTCTACAATTAGATTGCAATGATGGTTGTAAAACTCTATAAATACACTAATAACCTTTGACTTGTATACTTTAAGAAAGGTGAACTTTGTAGTATGTAAAGTATTTCTCAACAAAGCTGTGTTTTTTAAAGGCATTAGGATAACTTCTAGAACAGATGGAAGAGAAACCAGAGATCATAAGAACCCAGACTGAGTTTACTAAAAATGCATCAAATTGGACTAGCTTCCTCTCACAGAGTTATTATCTACCAGATTCAGAAATGCTATAACCCTGTGTATCAGGATTTTATTAAGATGTACTTTAAAGATCTCTCAAAATGTCCCATTGGATAATTGGACAATGTGGGGAAATATGGCCTGAAATGGAGAGTTGTACAAAAACAGGCTGATTATTGAATGTTTATTATTGTTAGAGGGATACTTCATTGAGAAATACAGTTTTATATATAAAATTTTATTCTGTCACTTTTATCAATAATTTGGTATAGGATAGATCATTGGGAATAATCATTTATTGAACCTTAGCAGCAAAATGCTAACTATCATTGACAAAAGATCTCAGTACATTTGCTAATTTTTATCTGCACATACCTAGTAAAAGAAACAAGGGGAAAATGAAACAAAAGTCAAGTAATTTCTGGGATTATGTTTTTACAGATGATCGTGTACTCGTATGCTCTAAATAATCTTATAAATATTAGAAAAATGGGGGTCTCAAGTAGCCTAGTTCTATTTTTTCTCCAAAATGTCTTCAAGTTTCAATTGTGTGTTGAGTAAAGCCCCTGGAAGGTACACACATACTGAAAACACTGCTAGTCTTGGCCGGCACAGGCCCCCCTGGGCTAGAGCTGTGCACTGGCTATAAAAAATGCTGGGTTTTGTTTCCAGACAGCATTCACTTCCTAAGCAAGGAAAGGCTAAGAGACTCTTGGGGAATTAACCTACTAAAAGAACCTATCAAGTCAGACTTCTTCTCTTCTAGCCAGTTTGAAACAAAATTGATGGTTCTGTGCACATGTTGTCCTTCACCTGGAATGCATGCTGGCTGCTCCGTGATTTTTATTAAAGGTACATGCCAGTACAGCATGTTTTGGAAACAAAATACCTGGTGTTCTGACACACTTTCTGGATGAGCCACAGTCAGTGAGTTCCTCGCAAACACTGGTCTGTTCATTCAGTGTTTACTTGGAGAGATGTTTTCTCCTCTTTTTTTTTTTTTTTTTTTTTTAATTGTTTGGTTAGGATATATTTTTTCTCTGGGGCTTTGAATGAAGCTGGAAGTTACAGTTCTGCCAAAACACAGGTTGCAAAACACCTCTAAGTGACCTAAGCTACCATGCCAAGCATGAATCACTAGAGTCCATGCTTTCAACACTTTAGCAGAGGTCTTTCAAATACAGTGTTTAGCCTATTCTCCAATGAAACAGATACTCTACGCATTTCTCCCTGGGCTTCTCTCAGCAACCTACTTTTACAAACAATGCAGTGTAAAAGTGGTAACATGTAACAGAATAAATGCTGAAGATTATATTTCCTCTCTAAAGAACATACACTAGGTGAAAGCTTTAATAATTAATTTAAGCTATTTCATAACATTGTAATTTCTACTTAGAATTCTCTGATAACGTATCTTTTCTTTAGTCATAATATAATTTAGGCCAAACCATATGATTGCTTTGGATTTGGTATGTGATTACTTTGCCTTGATTCTAGAGTTTTCAATGACTCCAGTAATCCTAACAATACATACCATTTATTGAGAAAACTGCTAAGCAATTGTGTCAAACATATGCCATGTAGCATTTCCAGATCTTTTAGCATTCCTGTAAGATAGATATTACCAATCCCATTTTCCGTATGAAGACACTGGCACTCAGTAATCAAGTAGCTAACTCAGTCTTACAAGCTATAAGCAGCACAGTCAAGATTTGAACCCATGTTGGTCTGGCTCCACTTAGTCACCCCCTCCTTTGAATTGGATAAGCCAGTCCCATATTCTTTTTCTTTCAGGTTTGTAAAGATTTGTTATTGTTTAAGTGAGAATATGTAGATATCCTTACAAGGCTACACTGCATATTTTAGAAAATAACACATTTTAGGTGAGAAAAAAAATATTCCACTCAGGAATGTTTATTATATGTGTTTTTAAGCCTTCATTTTATAAAAGTTATGGTTAATCCATCTGTTTCTTCATAGCATAGATTATTTTCTTAGTCTAAAACCTCACCATTGTTCTACCTACATTGTTTTACCTACCTGGGTCTTAAGGCTTACTTTTTTATTTGATTCCTTGTTACCTTTCCTTCTTATTTATTCTAAATTACATGTTTCTTTCTTTCTATATTAATTACATTATAGTATAGTATAGTATATTAATTTATTATTTCATTTATTACTATCTTATCTGAAACTTCACAGTTTTCTTAGATAATGTGCCCAGGAAGAATATTGTGGACCAAGAATATCATAAAAGATGAAGCTACCAAAAAAAAAAAATTATCCTTTACATTCCCAAGCCTTTGTCCTGTCCTTTTTTTATTGAGTAGTAAAACCATAGCAGACATGTTAGGTTTTACCTGTGTCATGTAATCAAAGAATTAAGAAGTGCTAGAGTTGTAGTATTTTCTAATTGAAACAAAATGAAACAAAACAAAACCCGATAGAGAGGAAGGAAAGCAATAAAACCAGATTTGGATTTTAGGAAGCACACTTTGTAGGTATGGAGCATGTTTAGGAGATTACTGTAATAGTTTAGGCAAGAGCCAATAAGGTGTGAATGAAGATAGAGGGGATGGGGATACAAAGAGGATCAGATGTGGAGGCTGCTAAGGAGATAATAATTCATTGAACTAGAACAATCAGATGAGGAGGATGAGAAAAAAAGAAAGTTACTTGAGTCTCTCCCAAAATGAAGAGAAGTCTGGGTGGAAAGACAACACTTACAGATAGATTTCTTTTTAATCTATTTGCTTATTTATTACTTTGCCATAGGACACAAACTCAGTGTTTTGTTTTAGTTTTTGTTTTTTAACATAATGCCTGACATTTAATCAGAACTCCTTATGGACTAAGTTCAATTTTGGTTATGCTGAGTTTTAGGTGCTCTCATGGGTCATATAGTTAGACGAGTAAAGTCCAAAAAAAATAACGAAGATACTAATTGTGATTATCTTTGGTTGTTAGAATTATACTAATTTTTGTTTTTTTATTCTGAAAACCCCAGGTTTATCTTAATATTTTATCTTAAATATCCCAGATTGCCACAGTGAACATATATTACCTTCATTTTAAGTAAAAGTTAAAGCTTATTTATTACTTCAAAAAAGAATAAGGCTGGGCAGGCAAATATGAAATTATCAGGGCAGACTATGGGGATGTATAATATGAATAATAATAATATAGGGTAACAAATAATAATTTGAACAGAAATTTTGTACTTATTTTATACTCCTATCCACATTTTGATAGTTCTGTTGTCACCATGCAATTGGGCATGAGTGTCCTATCTCATTTTCAAATTTCATATACACCCTTATTATTTATTAGAGGAATCAGTGTTCTGGGCTAAAGCACTCAGTCCTTCAGGCTACAAAAGCACATCACTTGTAATACCTCTTAGCCATTAGCTCCCCTCTTATGGTTGCCATCTTTTCCTTTCATTTTGAGTTATTGAAAAGTCTTTTATGTTAAGGCAAAAGAGGTCACTATCTGTCTGTAACATTTCCTATAGCAGGGAGACCATTTTACAACAAAACTAAATACGAGGAAAATTAAACAAAGGCCAAACATATAAATTAGATATACACAAAATGATTTTTGTTTCCATTTTTCTAGCCCAGAGTGAAACTTTCAGTTAAATTTCTCTGAAACAGAGAGGGTTAGACCTAACCTTATATAAGCCAATATGTCTGCTTTCCATTACAGCCTGAAAAATGAAAGGAAAGAAAGAAAAAAAAAAAACGAGTTCTTTCAAGACCATAGGAAACTAAGAATTAGAGTGTATAGTACAGTGGAGGAGTGGAGGAACCAGAACCTATGTGAGGAAACAGAAACAAAAAAAAAAGTTTCACAAGGAAGAGAGTGGGTACAAACCTCTGACATGCTTTCTCCTGGCAGTGATACATAAAATACTAATGACTCACTGGGGACGGTAGTGAGAGCAAAGCAGAAGAGATGGAGAAGGGAAAAAAGAAAAAAGGCTATCCAAGGTCATATTTTGTTTCTTGTCCTTAGTTTGTATCATTTTAAATTAAGCCAGTGTCTGACACTCCACTTTTTACTATAGGTCTGTAATGTAAGTGTATACATTTGATATTTCTGGAAAACTTGTCTTTTACTATCAACATTCTTACTCTGCAGGATGTTTCTTGGAGGCAGACAAACATATATTTAGTGAGATCTGACAGGCTAATGATATACCACAGACTAAGAATAAAAGATAGAAATGATTTCTACTGTCCCAAGAAAAGAGGAAAAAAAGATTATTGGCAGGAGAAGGAACCAATCTCAAAACTATCCTCATATTTCAATATCAGAAAGAATTTATCAAGTGCCTCCTTCAGGGTTTTCCTGTAGTCATCTTCATTAGAAAGTCACTAGGAATGTCATAAATGCCAAGTATGAAAGAACATGATGTAAGGTTCACAGAATGGG
Organism: Neofelis nebulosa; assembly: GCF_028018385.1. Lineage (NCBI taxonomy): Eukaryota > Metazoa > Chordata > Mammalia > Carnivora > Felidae > Neofelis > Neofelis nebulosa. The sequence continues at coordinate 93,965,405 of NC_080782.1, read as the reverse complement.
GGAAAGTCTTGACCCACTTTTGAAAATCCATGTCGACAGAAAGTGCTGCCGTGAAGACAAGGATTTTTATCGTTCATATATTATTTACAAGTGAAGGTGTTGCTAGCCAGGCCATTATGCATAAGAGACATGGTGAAGTCAGCTGTGGTACTAGGCAGATCTGAAGAATTTATAGCAGAATATAAATATGAGAGACAATCGTGACTAGGAGAGACTATTATAAACCATCAATCATGAGTCTTTCATCCTAGTAAAAACCAACAGAAAATGTATTTGCCCTTAGATACTCATAATAAATCTGGGTTTTAGATGCACTGAAATTTGATGTGCAAAGTTTAAATGTTTCAGTTGCAGTCAACATAGTCACGCTATAATATAAAGAAAAGTGTATATGTTTTTAATTTGGCAATGTTTATTCTAGAAGAAGAGGAGAAATGGAAACAGTAATTTGGGTAAGACAGTGTGTGAGAGAAATTGATAAATTCAGGCAAGGGAGAAGGTGGTACAAGGGGGCATTCAAAGGGCAAGCATGCATACATGAATAGATTATGATGCATGAAAGTTAGTGATCTGAGTTGTCAGTTATGTTAACCTAGTAGACTCTGTAGCAATGATCTACATGAACATGGGTGTGATAGACTGATAGCAGTAATGGTCTCAGCTCTTCACCCTTCCCTAAGCCCATGTCCTTTGCCTTGTGACTTTTCAGCTGTTGTCATCTGGTGGTGTAATATATTTCCTGGCCTCTTGATACAGAGATCAGCCGTGTGGCTCACTTTGGCTGGTAGGATTATGAATATATAACCAGGCAGAGACTTGGAAAGATGTTCATGCATTTCTATTCATGCTCCTGTCCTTTGCCGTCGATACCATGACAATGACACATGTGAGCTAACCTGAATGATAAGATCCATGTGGAGCAGAACTGAATCATCCCAGACATCTTAGCCACGGCCATTTCCCAGATCAGCCATTAGCTAGCCAACCCCTAGACGTGCAAGTGAACCTTGCCTAGATCACAGAGATGCTTAGCCACAGACCCCAGTTGTGTGAGCAACCGATGATTATTGTTATATGCTGCTGAGTATTTGTGGTTGGTCATGATAGGACATTTTTGTGGCCATAGAAGAACATTTCAATGGGAAAGGTGATTATACTTATGATATCCAAGATGACCAAATGATTTCTTACATATAGACAGAATGGATCATATATTTTTGTTATTTGTCCCTTTAAGATTTATGTTGAATAGTGGGAAATGATCAAGTTTTCAAAGACATGTAAATGTGTCTTCCCTTGTAGAAATCACATATTTTAGGTATTTCATTCAGTGCGTTAAGAACCTAATGTTAATATTAACCAGCTGGATCTTTGTTTAGAAATATGAATTCCAAAAAAAATATATAAAAAGACCCCTTATAAAATTTCACTTTCTATGTGGAACCAAAATCATTTTTTATTTGCATCTATTTTTTAAAAATTTGAGTGGTTAACAATAATTAACAATGTTGAGTGTTTACTATGCCCGATGTTGTAAGACAGAAGTACTAATGTTATCTTTAATTAAAATGAGAGGGCATTAAGAGGATACTTATCTTGATGAGCAGTGAGTAATGTATGGAATTGTTAAATCAGTATAGTGTACACCTGAAACTAATATAACACTGTATGTTAACTACACTGGAATTTAACTTTAAAAAGAGGGGTGCCTGTGTTGCTCAGTCGGTTAAGTATCTGACTTCAGCTCAGGTCATGATCTCACGCTTTGTGAGTTGGAGCCCTATGTAGAGCTCTGCACTGACAGCTTGGAGTCTGGAGCCTGCTTCGGATTCTGTGTCTCCCTCTTTCTCTGTCCCTCCCCTGCTCGTGCATACTCTCATGCTCTCGCTCGCTCTCTCTCTCAAAAATAAACATTAAAAAACTCTAAAAAAATAAATAAAATTTAAAAATAAATAGATAAATTTAAAAATAATCTGTAAGAAAAATGAGACCCAGAGAGGTTAGGAAACTTGTTCCGTTTCACATAGCTAGATATACATGAGCTAAGATTTAGTAAGGCTTCAAACTCTACACTTTCAACCACCACAGTTAACTGACATGAGAAATAAAATAATTAAATGCTAGATTTGAAAATACACTTGTGAAATACACTTGAAATACACTTTTTATTTTTAAGGCAGTATTTCAGTGTAAATGCATCTTAATCATTTAAAAGTGCTCAAAACTTGTAATTGCTTATTCAATAAAGTGGAGAGAAAGAAATGAAATGTGCAATTAGGCAGTTGGGCACCTGCTGCTGGTTCTATCATCTTTATTTTCAGGTGTTTTTAGACATTTTTCTTCAAACAAATTAACCAGTTTTGTTTTCATTTCCATCATATACATAATTGGAGTAATAGCATTTGATTCATTTAAAAAATAGAGCTGTGCCTTCCTTACGTTAAAAGACACAGCATAATTACAGTATTATTATTATTATTTGTTAAACTAATACTTAAGAATTGGTAAGGGGTGACACATGTTCTTATCTAATCACACGCTTCTGCAGTGTGCTGCTAAAACACTGATCTGTGATGGTACCATCAGTATAGTTTCCAAGACTCTGTACACAGTGTTCATAGTCCTAGGCTAATAAATAAACTACTGCTTTGACATTTCTAGAAAGAAGCATCACAGGACTAATAACACCATTTAGCTTGCAAAGGAACTAGTTTGAATGAAGGCATAGCACCCCACTTTTGTTTAGTTACCTTCACTAACATTAGAAACTTAGACACATAAAATTTAGACAAGCTAATGGTTACACCTCCAATTACTGTGGAGGGAACTTGCAATATGGAATATGTTTGGCTTGAGTGGATCCTTACATTGCAGAGATCTAGAAGAAAAAAGCTGAAACATTTCACCTAGTTTTTAAGCAATAGCTGGAAAAAATGAGTGATATAGATGATGAGTTTTTACTTCTTTTTAAGCATAGTTTTCCTAAATTTGTTTTTGTTATTCTTAAACATTATAAAGTGATCACATAATGGAAAAAGTACAAGCCTGAAGCAGAGATTCTTAATGGCAGACTAGAGAAACCTATGGATACCTTCTGAGAAAAGTGTTTTTAATTCATAAAATAAAATTCATATTACTACAAAGGAAAACTAGTTATAAAGAATATAGCTATCAGAATGTTTTTAAATATAATACTATATTGTATATATTCCTTTATTAATGCACTACATAATTAGACAATATATTTAAAATATATGAGAGTTAAAGTTAAAATCTTTTTTTTTTTTAAATCTTTTTCTTTTTTAATGTTTATTTATTTTTTGAAGGAGAGAGAAAGACAGAGTATGAGTAGGAGAGGGGCAGAGAGAGAGGGAGACACAGAATGTGAAACAGGCTCCAGGCTCTGAGCTGTCAGTGCAGAGCCCAATGTGGAGCTCAAAACTCATGAGCTGTGAGATCATGACCTGAGCAGAAGTCAGATGCTTAACCTACTGAGCCACCCAGGCGTCCCAAATATATGAGAGTTAAAGTTAAATGTTGTATTTTAAAAGCACAGTGTATAGTCTAGAATAAGAACATCATGTATGGGGTGGTCTTTAATTCACCTCCTTTCAACTGTTGACCACCAACAATTAGAGGTATGAAGTACTGGAAAATAACCAAGATGTCTGGGTCACCAGAGTGGGAACCCTCAAATTCATCATGATGACTAAATCACAAAGTAGTTCCTAGATAGTGCCTATGAGCATCTATAGGCAAGAAGGCTTTAATCACGTGTAATCTAGCAGGGATTATAAAATAGTTATGTATGTAAATGAGCACTCAAGATACCTTTTTCACTGTAAGGTGATATGAAAGTGTTTGTTATTTCTATCAGTGACTCTTATGAACTATTGTATCCTTCCCCCATTCAAATACTGAATCCCTGTTCTCTAATGTGATGGTATTTGGAGGAGGTAGGTAATTAAGGAGGTAGGTAGATGAGGTCAGGAGGGAGGAGTCCCCATGTTGGGATTAGTGGCCGTATAAGAAAAAGAAGAGAGACTGGAGCTCTCTCTCTTCTCTTTCTCTGCCATGTGAAGACACAGAAAGAAGGCAACCATCTGTGAGTCAAAAAATGGCCCTTACCAGATACTGAATCTGTGAGTACCTTGATCTTGGATAAACGTCTATTGTTTAAACCATCCAGTCTATAGTATTTTGTAATGACAGACCAAGCCGACTAAGACAATAATAGTCACAGGTATCATGAATACTACTGAGGTTTGTTGCATGCATTTAAAATGGAAAGAAATTCTTAGTTAGAAGTTATAAAATGGAGATATAAATTGGTTTTCTTGTCCAAGTTCATGTATCTCTTGAATTAGAGTCATAAATCTATTTTAAATAAAGGTTCTACCACTTACTGACTGTGAACTTTGTCAAGCCATTTTAATTTTCTGAGTTTGGCTTTTTTTAATTTATAAAATGAAAGCCTGAGTATGTATTTTATAGTGTGTTTCATGATCGAATGAGATAATGAATATGGGAAGGCTTTGTAAACTATGAAGTGATAAACAAATGTTAGCTAATTTTATTATGTAAACTTTTTTTCTTTTTTTTTTTAATGTTTACTTATTTTTGAGAGACAGAGAGAGACAGAGACAGAGAATGAGCAGGGGAGGGAAGAGAGAGTGGGAGACACAGAATCCGAAGCAGGCTCCAGGCTCCTAGCTGTCAGCACAGAGCCTGACGTGAGGCCTGAACTCATGAATCCCGAGATCATGACCTGAGCCAAAGTCTGATGCTTAACCGACTGAGCCACCCAGGCACCCCCTAAACTTTTACTCTCAAGGATATTTTGAATTTGGTTTGGGTTCAAATTCAATAACGTTTGAATCCAATTTGTTTTCTCACAAACTCAAATGATTCTTCAATCTCCCAACACCTATTTAAGATACAAAGAAAAAGAGATGAGACAAAAAGAGCTGAGGGAAGCTAAATCAAAGAAAATAGAACAGGAACTACACAGAGGAGAGTAAGTGAAGCTAGCTCTCTTGCGGTCTTCATTTTTTAATTGAAGTTAAACATACGTACGGTAGAGTGTCTAAAATGGACGAATTTTAGAATTATATAGCTTGATGACTTTATCATGTACAGACCTGGAAAACTACCTCAGTCAAATTATAGAACATTTCCATACCCCAGAAGTTTCCTTCATGCTCTTTCCCACACATGTCCAGACCTTATCCCTGAGATAACCACTGTTCTGACTTCAACAGCATTGATTAGCTTTCCCTGTTCTTGAACTATATATAATGGTATGTAGGCTACTATGTCTAGCTTCTTTGCTTAATGTATGTCTCTCAGATTTGTCCATTTTGTTGCATGTTATTGTTAGTAGTTTATTGTTTTTACTGCCTATGTAGAGCTCCTTCACTTTTTATTGTCAGTTTCATGTTGCTCAGAATCCTACTAATTTAACTAATAATCTGTATCTCACTTTAGAGATGGTACAAACATGATGACCAGAAAGTAGAGTTCTCAAAGACAGCTTTTAATTCCCCTTTCTTTCCAAGTCAAAAAAAAAAAACGTTTCTGGGGCACCTTGGTGGCTCAGTCAGTTAAGCATCTAACTCTTGATTTCCACTCAGGTCATGAGGTCACAGTCGTGAGTTCAAACCCCACATCTGGCTCTGTGCTGACAGTGGGGAGCCTGTTTGGGATTCTCTCTCTCTGCCCTTTTCCCTCGTGCTCTCCTGCTCGCTCTCTCTCTCTCTCTCAAAATAAATAAACATTTTTTTAAAAGAAGATGTTTCCATTTCTTTTAGGTATCCTTTCTTTCTCTAGATCTGGAACGCATGAAAATGTAAATAATCTATAGTGTGAAATGTGATAATATGAGCATTTTTGTGGTCTTTTCTGCCACCATCTTTGAGCAATTTCCCAATAGACCAAATCAGCATTGAATCAATAATGACTGTTGTTGTAAGTTAAAGAAAAAAAATCCAGATCTAACATTAACAATAGAAGAGCAGAAAAATCATCTGAGAATCTAATATGAACCTCTTTGGGAATTTGTGAGCATAACTCTGGTTCCATCATATTAAAGATTGTCATGCTTATACAAAAGCTGAGAGACTAGGGTCTGTTTGCAATTACGAAATCGAAATGCAATTAACTAGTCACCGGGAACAAACAATGATGTATTTAAATGCCCTTTTGGAAATGTAGAATTGGTAACGGAGATCAGGTTCCCAAGGTTCGGATGTTTTCACTTATGGGCCTTCCTATGAAATATAGGTCTGAGGATCACTGCAATAGTTTGTCAGAGGAGAGAGAAAAATGAAAAATACAAAGCAAATGGCACTTCCATCTGGGCACTGGGGCTTCTCTTATTCTCAAAATACTTCAAAGGAAACTTTCCCTCCATTCTCTGAATCATTCTGTTCTGACCTCACTTATAATGCATAAATACATTTCAAACCAAGGATTGAATTTTGCTGGCACATGATCTTTTTTCCTTACAAAATTATTGCATGAAGTGTCTCTGATATGGCTGAGATGTGTAATTCGGGTTGGAAAGAAAAAAAAAAAAACAAATGTTGCTTATGAAAGTAAGGATATTTCATTTCTCTTTCAATAATAGCATAGCTGACAAGATAGAAGTGTTCATTTTCCCCCTTCTCCTTTGCAAAAGCATTTCTCTAGTGTATGATTTCCTAAATATTCATTTTGATGTGTGTTAGCTCTTTGTTGTTTCTCTTAAAATCAGTCTTTAGTCAACTTTTGGCTATAGCTTTAACGGAGAGCAAAACCAGTGAAATACATCCTTAATAGTGGCAATTAAAAAAACCAAAATAACATTTTTTATATTTCCAATACATATGTTCATTACAAGGGATATTAACTCAGTGAAATTAGTAGCCATTTTCTTTTTATTTTTCCCAATACTATGCCAGTGGAGGTGGGAAAGGGTAATAGAATGTTTTAAAGTTGAACAAAAGGAGAAGCAGTGAGGGGCCTGGATAATCCGTGAACTATTTCTCAGACTGAAGCTTGATCCACTTATGGCCCCATAATGAGAGTCTTGGAGAGGAACATAGGAGCTGTGAAGGATTCCCATGAATTTGGTTGACTTCTGAGGCTCATGCTCCACTCACTCAGAACAGTGGGCTCTAGAGGTTAGTTGATTTTAAGGACTTGTAGAAAAAAATAAACAATGATAAAGGAACACTTCTGTTAGCAAGAAATAGCTACAGGCTCACCCCCAGTGATTGTAAACCTGGGGCAAGAGTACACTTGAAGGCCCTAGTCCACTTGTTTAAATACTTAAACATTACACACTAAGAGAAAGTACTGTTAAGTAAGATGTTCCTGACTCGTACCTTGAAAAATAACCCTTGATAACAATCTGGAAGGCCAGGTTAGAACTCAGCACTCTTAGACTCCTCAAAGTTTCCAGACAGAATGTGGCAGTTTGAGGAAAGCTGGTCTAGGCCCTGCTCTCCCCTTCCTACTCCCTGCAGACAGTCCTACCTTTCTTTCAACCTCAGCTCCATCCCAAATCTCAAGACATCTCCTGAGTTCACATGTGGACACCTTAACCCTCTGGTCCAAACTCCATTTACAACCCCTGCAAATAGTAATCCCATGACCAGCCCCCAGGCCTAGGGTTGCTTATTACTCTAGGATTAAGCAGAGCCCCCAGAAATTCAGACCTGCAGAAAGGTCAACTCAGACCCTTCGAAAAGCATTTGGAGCCATTTGCACAGTGAATTCCAGGGTTCATGTATATTTAGTCTGATCTAGAAATGACGGTGGGGCCCTGGATGGGCATGCCTCTTAGCCCCAGCCATGCCTCACCCTGCTAGAAAGGCATGACTGAAGGAGCCCAGAGAAGAGCATTTACGAAGGGTTTTTCTTGCTTATGCCAGTTCTGAATAGTCACACTTGTTATATGTTAGGGATGTCAAACAAGTCCCAAAGTCTGGTCCCTAACTGTACCAAGGACTGTTCAAATACTGCAGATTCAGAGCTGTGTATGTTACCACTCTTGAATGAATTACCCCCTTGTGAAATGGCCACTATAAAATGCAAACATTAACACAGGGAGTTCGTTCCTTTCCCAGGATCACTGCAATATGACTGTCACCCAGATGGGCTAATTGTCCCATTTAAAGGATAGTGCTAAAAGCCAAACCCTGGTCAGCACAAACACTGATGCATGTTTTCTAAGAGATGCTCTAATAAACGGCTCTCCACCTAGTTTCTGCTTCAGACCTGGCCCACTGCTAGCTCCGCACCCCCTTTCTGCTGATTGCAATCCTAATCACAAAATCACAGGAGGAGATTCTCCTCTGACAGTTAGTGCCCAGAACAACCCATCCGGGATTTAGAATTTTATGCAGTTCCACCCGCTAGAGCCTTTCTAACCAATGGGAGACAGCATCCCCCCAACCCCCTACCCTCCACAGGACTACTGGCTCTGGCCCTTAACCAAACTGAAGTCATAATAAAAAGATTCTGCTTGACTGAAAGAGACCTTAATAACCAGATGTAATGAATCTTCCTGGATCTGGCTTTGGACCAACCAAGTATAAAGCTATTTTAGGGACAATTGATTAAAGTTGAATTTGGTCTTAGTAGTAGATAAGATAAAATTTATTGGAAGGGGAAGGTTGAGATTGGTGATTGGGACAAAAAAAAAAGCAGGCTGAAAAAAAAAATACTAATACTTGCAGAAACATCTGGAAAGATATGCCTAAGAATTTAGAGTGGTGATCACTGGGCTGTGACAATGTGAAGTTCTTATTTTTTTTTAATAACCTATGATGGTTGCACACTTCTATAATAAAAGTAATTGGAAGATGTAATATTATATTATGTTTAGAAAATTACTACACACCTCTCAGTTTATCCTTCCAGATTAGCTCAGGCCTGGTGAAGACCCCACAGCAAGTTGTGATATAAAAATCAGGAGTTCCCAAAGGTGTTTACAGACAGAACCACATTAATCTTTCACCCTCATAAGTTTAGTGAATTAAAGTTTAATTTTATTCCTTCAGCTTTCATAGAAAGACAAAATAGAAATCTCTATTTGAAGAATTATTTGTAAAACTATAATAGAAGTTATTTTCAGTTATTTCATATGATATTTCATAAGTAAACACCTAATTTATGAATTCTTTCTAGAGTTCAGTGCCTGGAAATAATTCTTCCCTTTTATCACTTCTTTTTCTGGACAGGAGAACTCTATAATCTATCACATTTCTGTGTTATCTTGTTGCTAGGGAACTCACATGTAAATTTGGCATATAATTCTATTAACTAATTACCTAGGAGCTTAAAAGTATAATCTCTTTTCTCTTTACATTTCATCATTATTTCATAAAAATCTCTTATAAAAACAATCCTAATTGCCCTTTTCTGCTCATATGATCATTTTCTGCACCATTTAAAATTCTTCCTGAAAGAAGATAGAGTATAGGGGCGCCTGGGTGGCGCAGTCGGTTAAGCGTCCGACTTCAGCCAGGTCACGATCTCGCGGTCCGTGAGTTCGAGCCCCGCGTCAGGCTCTGGGCTGATGGCTCAGAGCCTGGAGCCTGTTTCCGATTCTGTGTCTCCCTCTCTCTCTGCCCCTCCCCCGTTCATGCTCTGTCTCTCTCTGTCCCAAAAATAAAAAATAATAATAATAATAAAATCCCATGCTTTAAGTTCTGCTGGTTGTAAGAACTTACAACAGCCCCTCTCACTTTAAAAAAAAAAAAACAAAAAAAAACAAAAAAAAAAAAGAAGATAGAGTATAAATCAATACTAGGTCTGCCCTACAGATCCCTATAGAGCCTGCAGAAAATTTAACAAGTAGTAGATAGTGTTTTGGGGTGTCTACCCACCCTGCACCTCTTGTCACTTTCTCTGAGTAGTGAAGCCCACAGGGCTGAACCTCTCCCCTTTCAACTGCAATTGTACAATTGGATCAGAATGGATACATGACCAAATCCAAGTGTGAGAGTCTCTTCTGGGCATTTGGAACTGATAAAGCAATTCTCTCTGGTCTTAACTGCTTACTTAGGATACAGTGAGGCATAAATAAGCCAACAATGAAAACAACCAGTGGGTAGCAGTTTCTTTTTACCTTTGAAAAAGAAATACAACTTAAACAAACCATGGTGAATCATCTTATTCTGCTTTTTTCTAAAAGAGAGATATTGGAAAGAGAATATTCTACGTCCTGATACTAAAAAGAGCCAAGCACGATAGTGTAGATACTCTGCAGTGCTCAATAAAACAGTCTCAGGGAGGTGGGTAGGACAGGAGTAAAGTTACCATTATCATCACTTGGGGAGTGATAACCAAAAGCACATTTCACTCCTACATCCCCCACTTCCCTGGAGAGAAGACAGACTTCAGGAAGTTTTGCTTTTGAAGGCCACAGATGATTCTGATGCCTACCTACTTTACCACCTCCTCCAAGAATGAATACAGAAAGGATATGTATCCTTTTAGGTGATGACTATTCCACTGAACATCAATGCAAAAACTATAATTGTATAACAAAGTCCCTGCCATGGAAATGCACTTATTTTCTACATGTTATTAGCATTGTCAATTGACTCTACCTTTATAGATGGATACAGCAATTGTTGTTGCTGGTGGATTGTGTGGCATCTAATGTGCTGTTTCCCCATTCTAGGTTTGTTATGACTGCTGGAGCTGTTCTCCAGAAACTATGCATTACACCAAATCTATGTTTTGCCTGTTCAGTTCAGCCTCACTAGCTAAATGGGCTGGAATAAGAATTCTCTCTTCTCCCAAGCAGAACTAATAAAGAAAACTTTGAATAAAGTTTTAATTGGTTTTAATTGAATAGAATTATTATCACCCTATTTTAGTGGCATGAGGTAGCAACTTGTTAAATAAGTTCCTTCTGGTGTGCAAGAGTCAGTGAGTTTTTCAGGTGAGATAGCCCCAGTTGCTCTTACGATAAAAAATGCCCTGAATGGGGCAGTGAGAGGTGGCTGGAACTGGTTAAGCCTCTACCAGAGGAAGAACCTACTGTAAATCCACTGAGCTCCCAGCCTGCCCCCTTCTCCCAACCAGAGACTCAAATTCTCTACACAGATTTCTGATCCCTTCTGATTTTCAAGTCTGTTAAAAAAAAAAAAAAGTGATGTATTCTCAAAACAGAAACAGATGTGAGATCTAATTTCTTATTGGAAGTGACAAAACATATAAAGATTTGGCAAGATACATATTTCACATATTTCAAGATTTCAAAAATAGTCATCAAACAAATAAAGGAAGAGCTAGATAGCAGGGTGGTCTTTCTCTGGTTTCTGTGTTCCTTTGCTAAGATTCCCATGATAGTCTACTGTCAATAAGATATAGAAAAATAGAAATATCATATACAATAGAAAATATACAAGTATATATTATAAAAATAATGATTTAAGAGAAAAAACAGTAAATGTTCTCCTTGTTTTAAAGGTATGATAATTTCTACATTTTAATCTGACTGTAAATTATCACCCTTACCTTTGATCAAATGAGCTTGTCCTAACAAAAAAAAAAAAGAAAGAAAGCTGAGAAATGAATAATTTTACCCATTAAATTCTAAAGGGAGTTGGTATACAGAGCAAAGAAGTAGATGTGATAGCTTTTAAGAAAGAAAGATGTGGGGAGGCATATACTGATGAGTATGTGTGATTGTGGGAAGTAAATTTGCATTTATATAGCACCATTTTTCAGGTGAGACAATTGGTAATATATTTGCTACAGTGCAGTGCTATGATGTAAAATCCATACTAAAGAGAAATGATGTGGCTTTTTTTTTTTAAATAAAGGCATTTGGATCCGATGAGCATTTATCTGATGCCTATCACGTACCGAGCATTGGGCTAGGTGGGGACTCCTTACTGTTATTTATCTTTTACAAAATCCCTATTTCCTATTACTACCTCCATTTTTTGAAAATGAGGAAACTAAGAGTCTAGGAGAATGAAATGACTCACTCAAAGTCACATATATGGTAAACTGCAGAACCAAGATTGAAATACAGACCTTTCTGGATCTAAAGTTGTTTGCATTGTGCCCCAGATAAATCAAGGGAAAATTCTACAGATTGTCAGAACCCTTTATATTTGAATGGTGCTTATTGCAAATTAATTTTGCAAGGTTTTTTAAAAAAGTGTTAAAACAATTTTTATGGACATCAGGGTAGAGGTGAGAAACGATTCATAATGTTTCAGTGACATGACAAAGTCTGTGCCTGGTTTGTGACAGAACAAAAGCTCGGCAGCTTTAGGGAATTTGGATTCGTGCCTAAAACTCCACTCCAGTCAAGTTCAACCAAAAAGACATGACTGCATGTGTTGCTTGAAATATCTGTTCTCCTTAGAAGAGTAGTCTGCCAGCTGTGCCTTGAGGAACCTGAGGGCTTCTGTGGAGAGCCTGAGGTAGGAGCCGGGGAGGGAGAGGAAACAGCAGCTGGAGAACAGAGAACTGGGGAGGCATCCACACATGGGGCTTTAAGCTACCTCTTGCCTTTAACCAGCAGTCTTGCTTTAATCTGCTTTGTATATTTATCTCCCTCATAAGATTTTGCTTAAAGAAAGAAGTTCTGTGGCTTTAAAGTGTTTGAAAACTACATCTTTACCCTAGATAGATAGGGAATCTTTTTGAAGTTTTTGTCCTTTTTGTAGTCAGACATCTGAGGAACCTGGTTAAAACCAGTGATTAAGAACTAGACATTAGAGAAAGGTGGGGCAGAGTGTTTTGAGAATATATAAGGTCATGCACTGTTATGTATGTGTGTTATCATCGAGATATGTTTACCAGTAGACAGAAAATTAACCAATAATGTCTATGTTGAGACTTCTAACATCAGACCTAATAGATGTTCATAACAGGAGATTGTTAGCACGTCCCAGCAGCTGTCTGTGGAGCCTGACGAAGTGAGCATAAAGCTGGTGGTTAGACTTCCAATTTTTAGGGCAACTTGTAAGTCTTAAAACAAAAGTAAGATTTGCTAAGATTTCTTATGGAATAAGAAAAATAAATAGATCTCATTGCAAGCATTCTCTCCCAATTTCTTAATCACTTGGGTATATTCTCTCTCTCTCTCTCTTGCTCTCTCTCTCTCTCTCTCTCTGTCTCTCTCTCTTTCACACACACACACACACACACACACACACACACACACACACCTCTTTTCTTCTTATGTCACTTCCGAGTCTTGAGTTTGCACACGTTTTCAGTTATGCCTACTACATAGCTAGTGGTGTCTGTCAGTTTCTCCCACTGGTCTGTTTCTCATAAGAATCAAATATTACTCATCATTGTAATCCCTGGAGTTAGTACTGTTTTTGACACACAGATGCTTGATAATAATTTGTTGTGTATTAAATGGCTATATTAGAAAAAAAAGAAATAAGCATATCAATTCTCATTTTATGCTTGTTAATGCAAAGAGAGATAAGAGTTTCTTTTCAGGCCTTGAAAAACAGCATGCTGGCTTACAACTTGACTATTATTCATAATTATGCTAATTTCAGAAGAATTTAGTTAGGAACATCAGTTATGGAATTAGAAAAATGCCAACTTCTGGGGTTTTTTTTTTTTTTTTTGCAAGATCTTTTGCATTAGAGTGTTTTGGTTTCGGAAGACTAGTGGTAGAAGGAATGTGTATAATCCACATCTACCATCCAAAGTCAGTTTGCCATATGGATACCTTTATAACTAGGATGTTGATTATTGAGGCTTTGAGGGAAGAAGAGTATTGGAAGAACTTCCAAGCTTCCATAATATCAATTTCAAAAAGCATCCTGTTTTACCTGAGGTTTTCTGTCACCTTTCTTTCACTTTTTCTGTTTTAATTCAGGTGAACTAAAATGGCGTGATATCTTCTTGTGTGATTCAGGGAGTTTCTCAATTGACACCTGGGCCAGTCTAATCTTAGGCATGGGCCTTATTCCAGAAAACAGCTTTCCCTCCATTGCACCCAGGGAAGCCAGGCGAGTCCACCAAGAGCAAGAGCTCTGGGATATGATCCTGGACATTCCAAGGTTCTTACTGCTGAGGGGGTCTCTCAGGTGCTACAGGGGCTGTTATGATCATTGTTCCTTCCTGCACCAGCTGCCTCTGGTACCTGAAGCTGAGGTACAGAAGGACATGAATACATCTACCTCCAGAGGAAGCTGAATGGAAAGATGAGAGACACTGTGTTTCAAGATATTTCTATCTCTTTGTGTCTTAACTAATCTTTCTTCTCTCTTTCTAATGTGGGAGTTCAATTTCACTTCTTTATCAAGTGTGTGTGTGTGTGTGTGTGTGTGTGTGAGAGAGAGAGAGAGAGAGAGAGAGAGAGAGGAAGGAAAGAAAGAAAAAAAGAAAGAGAGAGTAGTAATGAATTAAGAATTTAGGTTGGCTGTTAATATTTAGAGTTGCATAAACTTGGCTCTGTGAATTTCTGGCTTTAAAGTTCAGAGTTCATCTCCCACACTGTTCCCAAGAATGCATCTATTCTTTCAGGTAATTGAGACAAATACAGTGGCTTGAATCATGAAATACCTTAAAACTTCCCAGTTGAGTGGCTTGAACATGATGAGGAGGTTTTAACAGCCTATTCTGGAGGAGAGGTTCTCAGCCTCAGTGGCACATGAGAGTGCCACCAGAACATCAGCTCAATTACTTAAAAATCTCTAAGATTATTGAACCAAGGCATTTGGGTTTCTTAAAATTTCCCCAAGTGATTCAAAAGCATAGCCAAGCAACCACCATTCTACAGAGAGCTATGATCTTCTAAAAATGGTGATTGGGAATAATCCATTAAACACATTTTATGGTTTGTTTCTTGTTGCCACAACAGGAGTCTTTCCATATCCTAGATGCAAAATCCATCCTTTCCAAATCTAAGTCACCACAAGAAAATTTGACCAAGACAGATTGTTTTCTTTCAAAATTCGGTACATCATGTAAACATTGCAAAATTGAACTACTACTCTTTCAGATGAGCTCAGAAGATAATAAGTCTTTATTATTGTGAGAATACTACATTTCACATTTATAATTCATTTTTACTACTACTGTGAGAATGCTACATTTCACATTTATAATTCATTTTTACTACCATTAAAAATAAATTGCTCAATCACTGATGATTCTAAGTTTCTTGACTCATATTGGATGATAGAAAACAAACATGGGTGTCTGGTTCCCAAAAGCTATTTCTTATAACCCACCTCCTTCATTTTTTTCCCTTGCTGTGAAAATTTGATGTTAGAATTGAAGGTTTATAAAGAAATGAATGTAGAGAACCTAATGTCAGACCAAGAACCATAGAAGTTTTGAAATAGTGTCTTCTATTGTGATTTTCAGTTTTAAAGTCTCAATGTTTTAAAAAGCATGACTCACTTTAATGGCTGAATATTTCTCTTTTCATCCAAGGCTAGAAATACTTGTTTTGCTTTTGGGAAACTCACTGGGTAGGGATGTTATTTAGAACACTTCTTGCTGGTAAGAAGGTAAGGCCTCCATGTTTAGAATGGGGTAAAGAAAGATCTTGAAGAGATGATGTCATAGAGCTGTGGATTAGGGAAAAAAAGAAAATTATTTTCAGATATTGTGAAAAAAGATAAGCTGACTTTGCTTATGCAAAAGCATAAATGTGCCATAGGTAGAAAACCAGATTAGTTTTCCTAGAGAATGGGAATTAGTCTCTGGTTGCATACCTAGTGTATGCACCTCATTTTATATTCCATGAACTCGTGCATAATTTGCAATCCAGTAATTCATAAGAATATCATGGTATCACTGGATTGGTCATGGCTTTATGTGTGTGGGAGAGGGAAGGAAATATGTGGTGGGTGATGGGAAAAAAGGAGAAAGATCTTCACAGTTAAAGGTTATTGTATCTACTTAGGTGATAAAAACAAGTTCAAACAGACATTTAATTATATCTAAGTGGTGTGACAGAAATGAGAAATCCCAATAAAAGGATACACACACACACACACACACACACACACACACACACAAATATTTATACGATACACACAGATTTTAGATAATGCTTATGTCTAAGACATGAGGAAGAGGCCTGCAATTTGGGGTCTTCTGTTGTATCTGCTTTCTTGTCAAAAAAAAATGTGACGCATAATGTTAACACTTGTCAAACATGAGTATTATAGCAGTCAGTAGTAGGACAGTAGTACATAGCATTATATTATTTTCTGTACTCTTCTGAATGTTTAAACATTTTTGAAAAATGTGTCATATCTTAAACGTTTAATGAAAGAATTGAGCCAGATTATCTGTTAGTTGCTTTACATCTCAAAACAATAGTTTTTAATAATTTTTGGAGCATAAGGTCATATATACTTGAGTCTTACGGAAAATGGCTGCCCTGTAATTGTCGGAGTGACAAAGTGGAGTAATGGAACTGCAGCTGAAAGCAGTGCACACTCAATCTATATACCATTTTTAATCTGAGAATAGGGCAAAAGGAGAAAGGGAAAATGAAACAGCAAAAGCAACTCTAGAAAAATGTGTTCTTGTCCAGAAATTACATTTATCCCAAAGTGCCTCCTTCTCAAAAATATCTCACTCTTTCTTATTCCTATGGCTAGTACTAGTGATAACCTGATGAAGAAATCAATTTTAAAAATCTACTTTTTTCTAAGTTGGTATAAGCTATATTAAATTTTTCCATAAGAAAAGTAATACATGCTCATTTCAAAATGAGAAAAAATAACAATGCACTGAAAAATGAACGGTATAAAATACAAAGTATCCTTATTATTACTAAGAAAATATAAACATGGATAATTAACATTTAGGCAACTAGTTTTCCTTTGCATATGTGTATATATGTGTATGCAAAACATATATACATTCCATATATATATACATTGCATATATATATATATATACATTTGATATATATATATATTCCATATATATATAAATATATATATATAAAAAACCATTGGAATATCATTTAAAAAAAAATAGGCGCACCTGGGAGGCTCAGTCGGTTGTGTCCAATTCTTGGTTTCAGCTCAGGTCATGATCTCCTGGTTCATTATATCGAGCCCTGTGTCACACTGTGTACTGACAGATTGGAGGCTTGGGATTTTCTCTCTCCATCTCTGCCCCTCCCCCATGCACTCTCTCTCTCCCTGTCTCTCTGTCTCTATCTCTATCTTTCTCTCCCTGTCTCAAAAAAAAAAAAAAAAGCATCTTTTTTTAAACCAAAAAATAATTGAATGTACAATAATTTACTAACCAATCAAGATTTACTATTAGAAACAATGTTGAAATAAATATATTTTGTTTGCTTCTCCAATTACGTTCTTGGTGTAATTCCTAGAGGAGCATAGTTTGACTTTTGAGAAAGAGGGGAGAAAAGCTTCATTCTGGATGGCTTATTGTAGTAGAGACTAGGAATTCACAACCTCATATCTGTTATCCCTTTATTAGGACCTTTTTCTGGAGGGAGGGGAAGAAGTAGCAAAATTACATTTTCTAGCTCTCTTGTTGCTAGGGATGCACACATGACACATCTCTAGCCAGTGAAATTTGAACTCTCTGTACCAGGCTGACTCTGCTGGCACACTTGGTCAGTGCCTTGTTCTTCTTCCTTCTTCCTATTTCCTGCCCACAATGTAGTCTTAATGGCTGATAGAGTGGAGACTAAAGTAGTGAATAGAGTGGTGGAAATGGAGCCATCTTATAACCACAAGGAGAAGAGAACAGGAAATATGGCTGAATAAAAAAAGAAGGATCCTGAGTTCCTACCGACAGCGTGAAGCTGCCCTACTTACAATAGACTTTCTACCTTCAGATTCTTTGTTATCCCCGTGACTAAATGAAATTTCTGAAATTATTTATACAATAATCATATCACTTCCAATTAATAGATATTCTGAAAAACTGGCATTCTCTTTACATTCTTTCTGGAACAGCAATAAAGAACATGATGCCTGTTATGGGATTCTACAATAGGTAGAAATAGAAATACATACAAATAGGCATTGGCTGACCTTTGGCCAGTCGCAAGACCATTTAGAAGAAGGTATAACTTGGAAGCCACATTCCCAGGAAGCATGAAATCTCCCTCTGCACTACCTCATTGTGGCTACTACTACTTCTTTCTTTGATTCAGAAAAGTAAATCATCCAGAAAGTTCTTTCAGGAGTGAAAAAGGCTGAAAATCCCTGAAGATCCTGACTATTCTTCAAAGCTACTGAGGAAAGAAGATAAATATTATACATTTAATACTTTATTTTCCAGAAGTATATAATATATAATCTCTCACTGTCCTAAAGAGAGAGAGATCCATATGCTACCTCATTGGAATTACATTAAAGATGATTCTATTATTGCTGAGAAGTAGTTTTGGATATACAGAACAATCTATGAGACTGTATGACTCCAAAGTAGATTTTTTACTAAATTAGATAAACCCTTACCATATTTAAAGCAAATCTTATTGCAAATATAAATATACATAATATAAACATAACATATGTATCTTAGTGCTCTCCTACAGGTACTTAATTAGGCTCTCAAAAGATGTTTGTTGTTTGGTTGATAATAGGTTACCAGTTAAAATAAGAAAAAGGATGATTCTCTTAAAATAATAAATGAGATACTTTTGAGCCTGTCTGAATAGCATACATACAAAAGAAAAGAGGAAGGAGCCAGAATAAGTTGTGCATCTGGGCTAAATTCCAAGAACTATAATCCATTCCTGGACCTTAGCTGGATTGATGCTGAGAAACAGGCCTTGAATAGGGAGTTGGAGAAATTCAAGTTCAAGGGCTAGAGAAGATAGTGGGTGACCTAGTCAGAGGTCATTGTTAGAGGTTCAGCCTAGGATTTGAAATAACCTTCCTCACAGGTATAACACCCCAGCCAATTAACTAGGTGCAGAGAGCATGGGAATAGTCACATATGCTGTTTTCTTTCCTTCCTCTCTTGAAAGAATAAAATGGCAGCAAAATTATTGTTCATTTTCTGAAGTTAGCTTATAGACTCTGGGGAGAATGAAAAAACGTGTAAAAATAATACATGCTGGGGCGCCTGGGTGGCGCAGTCGGTTAAGCGTCCAACTTCAGCCAGGTCACGATCTCGCGGTCCGTGAGTTCGAGCCCCGCGTCAGGCTCTGGGCTGATGGCTCGGAGCCTGGAGCCTGTTTCCGATTCTGTGTCTCCCTCTCTCTCTGCCCCTCCCCCGTTCATGCTCTGTCTCTCTCTGTCCCAAAAATAAATTAAAAAAAAAAACGTTGAAAAAAAAATAAAAATAAATAAAAAAATAATAATAATACATGCTCCCCATTTCTCACTCAGTAAGGTAAGGGACTATAGGAAGCATGTAAGTTCTCAAAATCTTTATCTCTACTAAAGGCCTTCTCAAAAGTGTGTGTGTGTGTATGTGTATGTGTGTGTGAGAGAGAGAAACATGTCTGCCTTGCCCTGGGGAGTTATGGGTGAACTATAGCCCTTCTTATGTCACCCAGCATTCAGTCAGAGAGGTAGAACCACTAAGGTATATTGATAGGTAGATGACATAGATAGACAGACAGATATAGTATATATAATTAGATCATAGAAATAGTATTATAGAATCTATAGTTAGAAATAGAGATAGGCTGGGGTGCCTGGGTGGCTTAGTTGGTTGAGCATCCATCTCTTGATTTCAGCTCAGATCATGATCCCAGAGTCAATGGGATCAAGCCCCATGTCGGGCTCCGTGCTGAGTGTGGAGCCTGCTTAAGACTATCTCTGTCCCTCTACCCCTCTCCCAGACTCGTGCTCTCTCTCTAGATTAAAAAAAGAATTAGAGATAAATAAAGATTGATTTTTATAGTAATCTGACCTTGCACTATTTTGAGAGCTGGTTAGGCAATCTCTATATCACCATTGTCCTTGCTTTTGATGCTAGATCCTGAAGTGTTCAGGACACGTAACAAGGAAGGAAAGATAGATGTAAAATTGGGAAGAGAAAGAACAAGGTGGAAGTCACAAGCACAAGCTTGAGTATATGAGAACACACTGGAACCCATGTTATTTCTCATTGTCTGTGACCTTGATGGTTTGGGCCATCAGAAGCCAAGGGCCTTTTGTCATGGAACTAAGCCTAGACACCTGGCTTAAGAAGCAGAGAAGCTGAAGGAGGATCCAGGGAAGGGGGAGCAGTTGTAGTCTACAAATCCCATAGAAAAAATTTCTCATGTGGTCCATCCTAATGAGAAATGTACAGGAAAGGCAATTCTGGGGAATGTAGTTCATCCTGGCCAAGTCAACACTTTAAAAGCCACCAGAGTTATAATGCAAAAAACTATAATAGCCATCCAAGCTGCCCTTGGTATTCCAGCAATGTTCTCATTTGGTTATGTAGCTAGCACTCAAGAAATTTTCAAATGATCTAGAAAAAACAGTATTCCCAGGAAGATGAGATTGTTGTTGTGACACAAATTTGAACACACACACACACACACACACACACACACACACACTCATTAATTATAGATACTACTATTATTCCTGTTTCCAACTTCTAATTCATCTGAGTTTCTACTTTAACCAGATACCCTGATTTTTCTTTTTGCATACCAATAAACTCTTAAATAATATAATTTGTATGTCATGTGCAAGTTTAAATAAGGTCACATTTTATTTTAATTTTTAAAATATGGTACAAAGGGCTTGAGGGAAATTTTTTGGTTTTTGTCCAAAATGTACTTGAAGTAACTGAGTGCTCTTTGTGTTGTGTTGTAGTGTATTCATACCCTAATGGACAAACTATGTCTCCAGTCTATTGACATTTTGGATAGAAGAGGATCAATCTTGGTCAAACAATGTCTTTTTGATGGAGATATTCTTTTACTTGTGTTAGTCTTGATTCAAAGCATACTTCTGTCTTTTATGATTAATATTACATTTAGCCAAAGATATCTTTGTTTTTGGATCACTAATATAGAATATCTACAAGTGGTTTTGAAGATGCAAGATGTTAAAATCTTAGAAATTCTTAGGTATTCCTTTTGGACATTAGTAGAAGTATTATTGAATCAATACGAAGTATGTTTGTCTTTATGAATCTCAGAGGGATTTTCTTTTGGATTGAATTGAATGGTCTTTTTGGCTTCCTATTCTCTCACCCATTGTTCACACTATACATTTCAGCTGAGATCGCTTAAAACCATGCATAAACTTTTTCCCACCCTGGGTTCTGAGACTGGTACTTTTCTAAGTCCTACTAGATCAGTCCTACTAGATAAGGTGAGGTAGTTTCTAGTCAACCTTACCTAGTGCTGTTCTGCATTATGCTCTGTTGTTGTTGTTTTCTTTTTACATAATATATAGGTATTATTAAAAATTTTAAGATAAAAATAAGAGTGTAAATGTATATTGAAAAGACTTGACAAATATCTCAGAGACCAGCTATGTAGGGAAGACAGTTACAGAACAAGATATTAAAGCAAAAAGTAGACCTTCTGTTCCCAGAGCTCCCACTATGAGGGCATGTGTGGGAGAAGTTTCCTTTTTGCCAAGACAGCTGGTAGAAGAAAAAGGTCTCCAAACACAGCATCTGAATCATCCAGGAAGATTTATTAATATTCATATCTCCATCCCCATTATAAAAAAAATTTAACAGGGCTGAGATAGGACCCAGGAAACTGACTTAGTAAAAAAAAAAAATCAGATAATTTGAATGCATAGCTGGGTATGCATTTGAATGCATAGAAACAAGTGACATGTTCTCTCCACAAAGCTCCATTTCTGAACCCTGTTTTCTTTGGAGAATTATTTTCCAAATAGAGATTGTATCATTCTGGAGCAGCACACTGTTGCTTTCTCCTGTGGAGGTAGCTATTTTGACCTAAGTAGTTGCTCACAGAAAATTAGGACTGAAAGCCCACAAGGTAGGAGTACATAGCACAATCTCTACTTCGTGCTGGAGGGGGCCTTCCTGGATAAGGTTTGTCATCATCTGATCAGGACTGTATTTTTCCCAACTTAAAATGTGTATGCCACTTTCTCCTAACTACTGGGCATCCATTTCTTCTGAATTCCTTCCTCCAGAAGCCACTGACTTCAGAAGTGAACTCAAGATGATGCCACACAGCTAATTTTTCTGATTCTTCAAAACCTATTTCTGTCCCTTTCATCTACTACCAATTTTGTCTGCCATTCCTCTTTACCTCATTAAGGAGGAAGTGTTCCTAGATGAAATTTGTCAAAATTCAACCAATATTGTATTGTAACAAGAAAGAGACTACCTTTTCTTTTTATAACTGGGAGGTAAATGTGAGGAAGGGATTCCATCTGCTACCAAATGGGTAATTCTCCTATTGACGCTGGATTCTTCTGTTTCAGTGTGGTTGTTGACATCCCCAGCCACATCCCTTGTGGCTGCAGTGATGAGTATCCGCTGAGGGAAGTAGATATTCACAACTGTCAGTTATGCTAAGAAGTGGATGCAGGAACAGCAAATAAGGAAACGGTAGGCAGACCAACTTTAGTCTTGAGGAAAGCCTAGGATAAGAAGGTTCTCTGAGTCTTAGACTGGAACAGATGATCTCAGGAGTTCCTTGATGAGAGAAAAAGGACATCAGCTGAAGAGACACACCAAGAACTAAGATGAGAGGAAAGCTTATAGCTGGCCAGGGAAGGGCCTATGGCCTGGCATGGAAGCATCATGCAGGGTTTTCCTCAGGAGGAGTCGGGACTGTGCAGGGTCAATCCTATAGGTAGGCAGCCACTTCTGTGTCTCTGTGTTATAATTCTTTTCTATTAACTTGAAACCTTTACTAAAGTCTTGATAAACTTTACAGACTAATCTTGGATGTACAGGGGGTGAGGGAGCAGGAAAGGAATAAGGCTTGCATTGTCCAGGACTTTCCGGGTTGCAAATGACAGGAAATAACTCATATTCACTTAAGGTCACTTATAAATTCACCTAAAGGTCATTTCCTGGCTCCCAAAAGTATAAAGTCAAGAAGGCAGCTGGATTAATTCTTTGCTGGATCTAGAAATGAGGATGGTGTCGCCAGGGTCCTCCCTCTGTCTCTTGGCTCTGCTTTTTTCCATGATGCTGCATTGTCCCCCTCCTGCTATAGCCTTTCCCACAGTGGCAGAGGTGGCAGCTCAGTGGCATCCAGTGGCAGCCCTGAGTCCTTGTTTGTTTTTTGTTTTGTTTTTGTTTTTGTTTTTGTTTTTGTTTTTGTATGGACAACCAAACATTTGAATCCCACTTCCAAAAAAAGAAAAAAAAATCTTCCATATTCTGGGTTCTTTATGCTTCATATGGGAAAGACAACAAAAGGAAACAGAGCTCCTAAATTTAAAAAGAACATCATGAATATGACAAACTGCCTTCCTTGTGAGTTAGAGGAGATCTAGGTATAGAGATTGCAAATGTTATCAAACATATCACCACTGTAAACTGCTATATCAAATTCTGAAAATAAAACTCAAGAAATTTTTTATGAATTTTAAGGTAATCGCAGCAAGAAAAGGAATATGGTCAGGACCTAACACAAGAATGCAAAAATGGTCAATTATTAGAAAAAAAAATTAGTGAGTTGAAAAAAGGGCCTTGAAAAGAAGTAAATCTGTTTTATATACATAAAGTGCCATTTCTGTTTTCCTCTCAAAAGACAGGCTTTTTTAGCTGCTATGACCTTCTTCCCTCTACAAATGGTGATAATCAGTAGGAATATGAAATTACTATAGAAATAGGATTATTATTCCTGTTGTGAGGCCTCCTTTTCTTCAGGCATCATAATTTCATGTGGAGGAATTTAGGATGAACACTTCTGGCCTCTCTCTGCCTGTCCCTTAATCCTGCCCAGGGAAGGAGAGACTAGACCTAGGGGCCTCAGAGCCCTTCTGGATCGGCTCATCACATTACCTGGTCTGTGCTCCACTAGGCTTCTGGGGCTTGCCACTTCTGGGCAGCCCGGCAGATGCCCAGTTTTCTCAGGAATCGATGGGCATGTCTGGTTAATTCTGGAATATACTATTACAAGCCCTTTTAGCTGTAGATCTAAACTCACATTGTCCAGTTTATCAGTAGCAAAAGCGGTAATTTGACCCCTGTCAAACTCTTGGATTTATCTCCCAATTCTGGTCGAGAATTCAGGTAGGAAGGAGATGGAAGCTAGGTATCAATCCCCCTAAGACCCCAACATTATTATTACAGTAAACCATAATAAAATTCATAAAATGAAGGACTGTGTCTTCTAAAGTTGTTTTTCACAGTAGCAAGTACACGAACACATAAAAATGGTGTTTGAAAGTGTTGTTTCCAACACTGAATTGGAACAGATGCCAAATAGTTTTCCTCCCTATGGACCAAAAAGAGGAGAGTAATTCAGGCTAAAATCCAATGTACATTTCCAGCTCTCATGGGACCTTAGAGCAGCCCCAAGACAATCAACAACTTTACTACCAACGTCCCGCTTTACTAATACTTGTCTTTTGTCTTTATTTTTCTGAAGAGTTTACAATTTGACCAATCCAAAAAAAATATTGCACAAATATGTTTCCTTTTGTTTTATTCTAAATCCCACTTCGATCTGTGGATGCCAGTTTTGTGCTTATAAGGATAAAGAATATATTCCATTTCACAAATTGGCCCACTCTCTTGAGTCCCTTATGTACCGCTTTTCTCAGTTCCTTGTAATGTGGTTTGCTTTGCAGTTGAAACGAAAATGCCACATCCTCTAGATTTTTGGGTGTGATCCAAAATTGCTTTCAAGGATCCCTCTGGTCTTTTGGCAAAGGGAAATCTCAGCAGACTAGATGATTGAAATAGCATGACCCCAAGAGAACTGGACACTAAGCAGTGCGCTTAGCTGCTGAAGTGAACTTGTTTAGTTACTTAGGAAACAATGCAGAATTAAAAAGTAATAATTACGTATAAGAGCCACTCCTCCCATTTGTTTTAGATTGATTTTCTTTGTTTTTCCCAGTTGCTTAGACTTGTTCCACTTCTAAGTCAATTAAGAATTCTGGACTCTGGTAATGGGAAAAGCCTTTTAATTTATCACCTCCATCCCTTGGCTGGTCTTCTTGTGTGTGGACATAGACATGTACCACCAGCACAGCATCACGTACAAAATAGACCAGGGAACAAACCCACTTCCGCACGTCCTTTTTATTATCAAGTATTAATTTTCTCACCCACACATGGCTATGAGAATTCACAGAAGATCTTTGAGGAGTTAGAGGTTTCTGTTTGTTTGTTCATCAGCTTCATCTAGAAAGAAGAGTGTAGAAAAAGCAGCAGAGTCTGAGTAAATTTCCTCCCTCCCATTGTCCTGATTCAAAGTGCATACGACACGTTTACTTCTAGAAAGAACTTAGCTACCACAACTAAGTTTACTAAAGAAAGCAGCTTCAATATGTAAGGTATCCTTCTAGCATTTTACACTCTCCATGGCTTCCTTCCTACTAATTCCCTGCCTCTGGATGTTTTTTCTCCTCTGAAAAGAGTTTGTGGCGGCTGATGAGTGGACAGCAGGGATACTTCTCTAATCCAGTCTTGGGAATTGAGCTACTGGTTGAGTCTTGAGTGCCTTTTGAACTTAATGGCCTCACTTAGCCAGCTGTTTATAGTTGACATGTTGATCAACTATATGTTGTATACAGTTGATATAGTTATTTATTCCTACCTGCTTCATGTACTTGCTTCACCATCTTTTTAGTGTCTTCTCTTCTGCTCTTGTTAACACCTTGCATAGCGTGAACATGGATATAAATTTACTAGATGGACACAGCCCACGCTGATGGTAGTGGAAAAGCAGCACCATCTCAATTCTGAGTCCCAGATCTGTCTCCACAATCCAGTAGTAGGGTTGACTTTCTTTGGTGTTTCTGCTACTTTAAGTTGATTATAGAAAGGGGCTTGACCAAAAAGCCATTGTTCCTTAAGAAAAGTGGTTTTTAAACAGCGTGAATCATTTTGAAAATCCTAGATTTCTGAAACTCAGGTTCTGGATTGCAACCTGTGTGATCACAGAGGCTCTGGTTGTCCTTTCAGATTGCACAAACCTCCCCCAGTGTCTCAAATGTAAATTCCTGGCCAGAGGTAAAAACAGCAAGCAAATACAGTCCTTACCCTCTGATACTAGCTAGTTTGCCTCCAGTTTTCCTGTCCTGTGAATACTTCTGGTTTTCTCCCACTTCTTGTGGCTAACAACACACACACACACACACACACACACACACACACATGCATACTTCCCTGGAAATACAGTCGTGCCATTTTCTTTTCTCTCAGGCTAGTCAATGATAAGAACCATATTTGAAAGCCAAATAGAACAAAGCTAACCTCCTTTATGGCTAACACACAAGATGCTATTTAGAAAAACGTTGATCCAATCACCACTGGCTCTGTTAAATAAGGGATCCCTAATGTGGCCCATGATCAAATTCACTTCCTCGTTAAGAGCATGAGGATAAGTTAAGACAGAGCCTCCTTTGTTTAAAAGAGGCTGTGTGAACTCTGCCACGAGTCCCCAGACACCCCTAAGTCCTCTGTTCTGAACATGTAATTAATTCGTAAGAAACCAGGTACCACAGCAGCCGCGGTTTGACAGTAGATTCATTCAGCACCCGCCAGATGTGAAAGGCTTTCAAAGTGAGCAAACGGCGCGCCTATTGCCCGGAGAAGCAGGAGCCAGTAACCTCTGGTTTGCAGCCTTACCGTCACCCGGTAATGCCATTTCTAATGTATTTCAATTCACTCTTAACAGTCACAGATGTTTTTGCAAAACCAAAGGTTATTGATTAACCCATAGCAGGTAGGAGGTCCCTATTTGAGTTCTTACATTTTTTAGCCTAAGATAACTTAAAAACCACCCGCTAGCAAATCCTCATGTCACTTGTATTTCACTATTTTTCATGCTCTTTTTCAAAGACAAGTAAAGAGCTATTTTCAAGGATTAAAGGAAAAACATTTTCTTTAAACATTGTACACTATGTTCAGAGAATTTGCTTTATGGAGAGGAGTGATTCAAATTTCCTATGGGAAGACTCCATTAGAATGTCACTAGATTCACTTCTATTAAACCTCTATTACCAATCTGGAAGATGCAGAAAATGTCTTTTTTTTATATTTTGCAATGACACAAAGCTGCAAGAAATACTGAACATAATAAGATAATTGAAGGTGAAAAACCATCTTGACATCAAAATCAATAATACAAAATTCGTCAGCAATAAATATGAAAACTTACATTCAGAATTTAAAAGTCACTTATGCAAAAACAAGATGAAAGAGACTAAGCTTCTAAGTTTACTAAGAATTGGCAATATGGTTTGTCTATTTAAAAATCTAACATAATTTTAGACTATGTTAATAAAAGGTCATTTGTACATCAGACATTTTGTATTCTACCCTAGCTAGAACATGTCTGCAATATTAGATTTATCTCTGGACACTGCATTTTAAGAGTGACATGGATTGTGCAGAAAGTGCAAATGGCAAGGAATTTGGAAACTTCATCAGCTAGTGTTAAATAAAATGAGTAGACACTCAACCAGTGTGTAAATATACTGTGTAAATATACAAATGACTGATGGTCATTTGTTTTTGACTAGAATATGTTTAATTATAAGGATCTCTTTACTCTGCATTATTGCGCAGTTCACATTTTTAAAGTATTTTCTAACTCTGCCTTCTGTTAGTGCACTTTTCAATCCTACATTATTAGTAACCTATTTCTCTTGACAAACCATTATAGATTTGAAAGCCTATTATAACTATTTCAGAGTATTTCAAGAAATAATTTTTTTCCCTCAGAAAAATCACCTTATGAGAAAAATGTATCAATACAGTAATGAATGAAGATTTTCCTGAGCTATTTAAAATGCCATGGTAAGTACAGATTGTAATTCTCAGAGGTTACTATAATTTTGGGTGGATAATCAAAAAGTTGTTTTAAACTTCATCAGTTCTTATGTTTTGTCATTTGAGAACCTGGGCTGAGCTTTAAACATAGCACATTTATCTGATGGGACAAACCTTAATGGCTACGAGATTCTCCTCAGAGTTCATCTTCTCTCTGGTCAATTTCATGACTCAGGAGAGCTGGAGCTGGTAGTTGGGAATGAGCTGATTTTT
Organism: Neofelis nebulosa; assembly: GCF_028018385.1. Lineage (NCBI taxonomy): Eukaryota > Metazoa > Chordata > Mammalia > Carnivora > Felidae > Neofelis > Neofelis nebulosa. The sequence continues at coordinate 93,937,286 of NC_080782.1, read as the reverse complement.
GTCTTTAAGGATATATAAAATATAAATCATATCCTGACTATGAAGGTCATAAGTTACCATTTAAGTTGGTTCTGTTTACTCTTTACTTCCCTAAAGACCTACCACAAAACGATGAAGAAAAATCTATGGAAGATAATGGATTTTCATGTTACACCATGTTCTTAATTATTTAAAGTCTACTGAGAGAGAGAGAGTGAGAGAAAGAGAGAGAAAGAAAAAGAGATACTTGGACAGACTGAAATCAAGTCACAGAAAAAGGAAGAATGGACAGGAGTCAGGAGCTAAAGGAGTCAGAATTTGAAGCGGTGCTAATACCCCTAAGTATCATTATTAAGCTTGTTACAAAATTCACACATCAACCCTTATCTGTTAAATGTTAAATTTGCCTCTGACAAAGACAGTGACCTGAAAGGCAGTCCAGAGTCCTTAGACTTAACTCCCAGAAGGTAATTTGTTATCCGACACTCCACATAGTTCACACAGCATCTGACGGTTCCAAGGAGGATCTTCAGTGTATTTCTAGCAAGAGCAGAAGATATTTCTTTGGCTTCCAAATTCAAAGAGACTAGTATATATAAATTTTGTTGCCCTTGAATTTTGCTGAATCTTATTGGCACTAGGCAAATTTTAAGCTCCCCGGAGGTCCATTCGAGGACTGAAGATGTCCCCATGTATGAAAGGGGCTCTGGGTCATAAAGAGGAAAGAAAAGAAAAGAGAAAGGGAACCACATGGAGACCTCATACCACTTGGGTGGGAGCGCTGACAGGCAGTAGCTGAAGGGGAGTTTGTGGTTATTGCCCTGTTAACAGGTCCCTCTGGAAATCCATCATTGGAGGGGGAGTCCCGAAGCAAGGTGTGGGAATTGAAAAAAAGGAAAACAGGAAATGCACACCAACAATAAAAAGTAGACTTTTTAATGAAAAACATATCTATAACGTCCAGTGTTTCAGCCATAAGAGATGTAAAATTCTTGGAAACATTTATTAGTGAGAAGAGCGAGCCACACTTTAGGTTCCTTATAATGATCTCATCTTCAAAGGGAAGGATAAGGAGAAAATGCATAGAATGAAAAATTTTACCCATAAATATATAATATCATATGAAATCTATTTCAAAGCATTGTACAGAATTCATATCCTTGATACTTACAATGCTGCAGTTAATTAGCTAGGCTACATGAAAAAAAATGAAAAATGAGAGAACGATGAAATGAAACAGATGCCAAAGGATCCTGGAATGAGAACAAAGACAAGGAAATGAAGCAATTGGCAGCTACAGAGCAGTAATCCATCCATAGGCAAATTTCAGATGATAACTCAGAAATATTTACTCAACATTTCTTTTGTTTAGGACTATCCTAAATAAGTAAAGAAAACCATCTAAAAATTCATCCAAATAGGTAAGAAGCTAAAGAACAAATAAAGCTATTTGTCTTCACTCATGAATGCATACCTGAATAAAAAATAACCGTGGGTGAATTCGGTTTTGGCATAGAGGATTTAGAAATGACATAACCTTTTAGGGTTTTGAATTGCATTTCTGAGAATATGATCATGCAGGAATTAAAGATACTCTTCCTTTCTTTCTCTTTCAATCTGTGTCTTAAGAACAGGGGGCCTTTGTTACATACTCTCGCATACTCAGCACATACATGGGGAACATCCTGTGTGACTTAGATGAAATAACCTCCTGGTGTCACTAGCCACTCCCCTACAAAATGACACTGAGAATACTGAGTCACCCTAAGCATGGCCTTTGGGATCAATTGGTTATTAAAATGGTTTTAAGAAAGCTCCAGTGTTATATGTTATTTAGTAATTATTGAACAACCTTAATTTCAGGTTCTTTTTTTTCCCATTTATATCTCACAAGTTTAAAGAAAAGTGGCAGAAAGTTTCCCCATATTGGAAGTGCTAGAGTGGCTGGAGGAAATGAGTCATCAAGATAATTTATGATCTTTCCCATAACTTGCAGTGCACAGAACATAGTAATCCTTTGTTATCCAGGCCACTCAATGACCAAACTCCAGGACCTTGATGGAATATAATTAAAATAGGATTTCTGTAGACTCAAGTCTCTGCTGCATATCCCAAAATAGCTTTACCTCATCGCAGTATGCACATTTAATAATATTTACTGTTTTTTTCTTTCCTACTACATGATCACATGAAGCTAGTCTCAGTAAGAAATTACTTTTTAAATGAATAAAATAAAGTTCTTAGTTTCTAAGAACAAATTGGTAGGAGAGAAAGAGAAGCCCCAAAGAGCTGAAATACTCAGGAAATATGCTAAGAGTCACTGGAGAGACTGAAACTATTAGAAGAGAGAGAGAGAGTTAATTTGCATTCAAACTAGGGATTTTTACTTAGTTGTTTAGTTTTTTTTGTTTTAAAATCAGAAGATTCTGGATCAATATGGAAAAAATTCTAATGAGTTGTGGTCTTTAAAACTCTTGATATTCAGGAAGCCAAAAGGATATTCTTCAACTTATTTCTGGGGGGCTGGGGGGATGTTCGATGATTTAAGGAATCTAAGAATTGGGTAGAGCCTTATATTTTTTAAAGAAGTTTTATTTTTTCTACAGATTTGTAAAATTTCACTTTGTGAATGCATTTCTAGGTCCAATACATATTACCTTAAATATTTTCTCACCACTGAAATGTGATTCAGCCTGATTGGGTATTAAGGGGTGTCCTCCAGGCCCAGAGCAATGATAGCTTTTCACATCCTGTCTTCTTGTAATCACCCCATCATAAAGCACTTATCCTTAACACCTCAGAAAATTGGGCAAGCCCTGTCCTTTTGTCTGCCACATTATTTATCACAGAGATGCAGCACATTGACAATTCCAGACACCACGCGTGGGAAAAGGAATTTCTAAAGTAACACATCAACCTCCCTTTGAGCAACAGGAAACTCCATTCTGTGTGAGAATATTTGCTGAGTCAAATTCTGGTTTGGTAAAATATTTTGTTGGGTGGATCTAATTCAACCCTTTAAAAAGTCATCTGACTCACTCCATGGAAAACACATTTTGGACATTGTTAAGCCCTGGCTGTGCTAGCCCATTACCTGCCCTTCTGGAGACCTTAGACCACATATCTGTACATGTGTATGTGCATATGTGCACCACACACAGTTCTGTGTTACCTGAGGTCATCTCTCAGTTGCTCAGTGGAACGCTAAATGCATTTTCCTAAAAGTTGGGTATTCACCAAAGTATGAAAATCATAAAAATTTAAAATATTTTCTTCCATTTCTAGACAGTGAGCCCCAGTTTTTAGTTTAGAAAGTATATACCATGATGCTACTGACCTGCCATCGGTACAGCGTATGCTCTTGGCAATCTAGTGCTAATCAATCCAATTTACTCACCTGTGAATAATAAATGGAATTTTAAGATGCCCTGCCTAGATTTTGTGGGGTGACCCAATCAGGTAGAGGCTGGAAGCATAGGAGGTGAAAGAATTTATGCAAAGCAGAACAAAGGAGATGCGAGTTTATTGAATACATTGCAAAGGAGCAGCAGGCAGGATAGCAAAGGAGAGACTGCAAGGAGACAATGGTGGGGGGCTGTAATTAAGTGGGGGAGTGAGGAGGTATGGGAGTGTATGAAATTTTCCTTTTATGGTACCTGTGCCTGGTTGTAAGTAGCCCCCTGGTCAGCTAGGGCTTACAGATATTTTGAGGTGGTGGCCTAATAAGCCTATTTGCGTTCAACCCAGTGGTCACTGTGGGCCCTTTTGCCTCACTCAGGTTTCCATTACTCAAGCCTGTTGCCTAAAAGTGGCTTCTACAGACCTTGCGAAATTTATCTACTGCAATGGGTTGGAACCAAGTTATGACCACTACAGGGAATAATAAGGGGCAAAGAGGGATATGTGGTTTCCTAAGATTATGTGCTGAATAATTGGGAAAGAGTAAGATACACATAAATCTCATATAGGACAGAGATTCCAAAAGAATCACTGTAATCACAAGTCTGGACCTCTGTGTCTCCATCTCTGAGATGTTTATAATCTCTTTTGTATAAAAGCTTTTCCAAAGTCTGATTCTTTTAAGGCATCTAATTTGTGCTCCTATGTGCTGCTTCCCACACTTAGCACTCCTTTTTGGAAAGATTTCTACAGCATGTAGGCCTGATTTTTAAGTGGAATGTAAGTAAGAATTGTTAATTAGCCAGGGTGGTTATTAAACATAGAAACACTTAGACCTGCTAATTCAGGTCTTAATTCTAATGGTGCATTCGTCAAATTAACAATTAATCAATAATTATTTCCTTACTTAAAGGGTGAAGTGAGGTGGAGGAAGCAGAATTAATCTTCTTTAAATAGTCTACTATGGGTTATGCATTTTACACACAGTATCTTAGTCCCAATTCATGACAAATGCTATTCTTAGCCCCGTTTTGCTAATGAGAAGGAAATGGAGACTCAAAAGAAATTAATAACCAGCCTGAGGTCACAGGGCTAATAGTCAGCAGAGCTGGAACTTGAATTTTGGTGGGTCACAAAATCCAGGCTCTTTTTAAAACACTAAGCTGCCTCCTTTATTATCCCAGTTGAGTTGCTATTGCCCAAATGAAGAACGGTAAACCCAAAACATAAAACCAAGGAAAGGTGGGGGGTGAGAATGTCCCTGTATGATCCACATTTATTTTGTTCCTTCCTGGCAGCTCAAATAACCATAGAATCCCTGGTGATCCTAAGCATTTGAAGATGAATGCATGAGGTATGGAAAGTACTTGCACTGAAGAGCCAACTGATCAGCTAATCATTCCAACATGTAGTACATAGCAGCCTCCACCGTACTGCATGCCCAGAGAAAATGAAATAGAGAAGAAAGAAAGTACCACAGCTCCTTTTATTGGAGCAGAAACATGAAAGAGAAGGTTAAGCAATAACACATATGAACATTCATTTGCAATTACTTCTCTTCTAACTTAATGTAGGGCCTTGGGTTATACAATAAACTAGCAGTTTGGGCACTTCAAGGCATAATAACTTCCTCTCTTTTCATAGATCAGAGTCAGAGAATAACTCTCCCAAGTCGCACGTCCCCATAAGCCTCTACAATAAGCCTTTTGGTGCTAAATGGTCTGTATTTTTTAGCCTTCTAAGTGACCTTCTAACACTTTCCTTCAAAACCTCATGCCTGTGGTTTCCTAAATCTTCCAGAGATCTTTTTCTTAGGAACTGCTTTCCTTTTTTTTTTTAAATTTTACACCACTCCCTATAATTAATGACAGTACGAAATTTACCAGTTGGGAATCTTCTTAAAGATGACATACAAATCAATTATTTGGGATTAAAATGAATTTCCAAAATGGTTATGTATCCAGATGAATATATAGTTAATAAATGATCTCTCTGAGCTGTGGAACTGAAATACCATCCAACCTATCTCTAGACATCATTTATAGCATTGTTTTTATCAGGAAAATGTATTCCCAGTTCTGTATGTATTTATTTATGCAAGAAATATTAATGAATGCCCACTAAAGGCCAGGTAGCATGGCCAAAATGCTAAGTAAATACCGTGAGCTTCTGGGGCATTCAACCTAGTGATTCACTCAGTCAATTCAATACATTAACACACACACACACCAAAAACAAGTGTGAATGGGGAAAGTGCAAATGATGGTGAACATAGGGCAGGGGCGACTAACATAAATAATGGGGATAAACAAGAGTAAGCAGGTAAAGATAGTGATAAAGAAGAGACAGGTCCCAGGCAAAGAGAACATGTGTAAAAGATGAAGCTAGAGAAAGCAAGCAGTTAACTGAAAACACTCAAAAATTAGAGCAAACTGGAACTTGGGTGCAAAGAGGGCTAGTGACAGGGTGACACTGGGCAGATGAATAGGCAGATTGTGCCTCAGTGGGTTTAGGAGCCATGTGAAAGAGTTTAAACTTTGTCCCAAGGAAGAGGGAAGAGTTAAAACAAGTCAATCACATGGTCATATATTCTTTTTAAGATGTGCCTGTTAAACTTAGGAAGGCATAAGAATCATCCCGAGAGCTTTGTAAAGTACAGTTTCTTAGGGTCTACTACAGAGAGTATGAACAGTAGGCCTGCAATGGGGCTTGAGAATTTGCATTTCTCATAAGCTCCTAGGTGATGTGGATGCTCCTGGTCTGGAGACCACACCCTAAGCAGTACTTTTTTTTTTTTTAATTTAATTTTTTAATTTCTTAAAATTTACATCCAAATTAGCATATAGTACAACAATAATTTCAGGAGTAAATTCCTTAGTGCCCCTTACCCATTTAGCCCACCCCCCTCCCACAACCCCTCCAATAACCCTGTTTGTTCTCCATATTTATGAGTCTCTTCCATTTTGTCCCCCTCCCTGTTTTTATATTATTTTTGTTTCCCTTCCTTTATGTTCATCTGTTTTGTCTCTTAAAGTCCTCACATGAGTGAAGTCATATGATTTTTGTCTTTCTCTGACTGACTAATTTCACTTAGCATAATACCCTCCAGTTCCATCTACATAGTTGCAAATGGCAAGATTTCATTCTTTTTGATTGCCAAGTAATATTCCAGTGTGTGTGTGTGTGTGTGTGTGTGTGTGTGTGTGTATATCACATCTTCTTTATCCATTCATCCATCGATGGATATTTGGGCTCTTTCTATACATCTTCTTTATCCATTCATCCATCGATGGATATTTGGGCTCTTTCCATACTTTGGCTATTGTTGATAGTGCTGCTATAAACATGGGGGTGCATGTGTCCCTTCGAAACAGCACACCTGTATCCCTTGGATAAATGCCTAGTAGTGCAATTGCTGGGTCGTAGGGTAGTTCTATTTTTAATTTTTTTTTTCAACGTTTATTTATTTATTTTTGGGACAGAGAGAGACAGAGCATGAATGGGGGAGGGACAGAGAGAGAGGGAGACACAGAATCGGAAACAGGCTCCAGGCTCCGAGCCATCAGCCCAGAGCCTGACGCGGGGCTCGAACTCACGGACCGCGAGATCGTGACCTGGCTGAAGTCGGACGCTTAACCGACTGCGCCACCCAGGCGCCCCTATTTTTAGTTTTTTCAGGAACCTTTGTACTGTTTTCCGGAGTGGCTGCACCAGATTGCATTGCCACCAACACTGCAAAGGAGATCCTCTTTCTCCACATCCTCGCCAACATCTGTTGTTGCCTGAATTGTTAATGTTAGCCATTCTGACAGGTGTAAGGTGGTATCTCATTGTGTTTTTGATTTGCATTTCCCTGATGATGAGTGATGTGGAGCATTTTTTCATGTCGGTTGGCCATTGAATGTCTTCTTTGGAGAAGTGTCTCTATTCATGTCTTTTGCCCATTTCTTCACTGGATTATTTTGGGGGGGGTTGAGTTTGATAAGTTCTTTATAGATTTTGGATACTAACACTTTATCTGATAATGTCATTTGCAGATATCTTCTCCCATTCTGTTGGTTACTTTTTAGTTTTGCTGATTGTTTCCTTCACTGTGCAGAAGCTTTTTATTTTGATGAGTTCCCAGTAGCTCATTTTTGCTTTTGTTTCCCTTGCCTCCGGAGACGTGTTGAGTAAGAAATTCCTGTGGCCAAGAAGAAAGAGATTTTTGCCTGCTTTCTCCTCGAGGATTTTGATGGCTTCCTGTCTTACATTGAGGTCGTTCATCCATTTTGAGTTTCTTTTTGTGTATGGTGTAAGAAAGTGGTCCAGGTTCATTCTTCTACATGTCACTGTCCAGGTTTCCCAGCACCATTTACTGAAGAGACTATCTTTATTCCATTGGATATTCTTTTTCTGCTTTGTCAAAGATTAGTTGGCCATATGTTTGTGGGTCCATTTATGGGTTCTCTATTCTGTTCCATTGATCTGAGTGTCTGTTTTTGTGCCAGTACCATACTGTCTTGATGGTTACAGCTTTGTAGTATAGCTTGAAGTCTGGGATTGTGATGCCTCCTGCTTTGGTTTTCTTTTGAAGATTGCTTTGGCTATTCGGAGTCTTTTCTGGTTCCATACAAATTTTAGAATTATTTGTTCTAGCTCTGTGAAGAATGCTGGTGTTATTTTTATAGGGTTCGTGTTGAATATGTAGATTGCTTTGGGTAGTATCAACATTTTAACAATATTTCTTCTTCCTATCAAGGAGCATGGAATCTTTTTCCATTTTTTTGTGTCTTCTTCAGTTCCTTTCATAAGCTTTCTATAATTTTCAGCGTATAGATTTTTCACCTCTTTGGTTAGATTTATTCCTAGGTATTTTATGGTTTTAAGTGTAACTGTAAATGGGATCGATTCCTTGATTTGTCTTTCTGTCGCTTCTTCATTGTTGGTGTATAGGAATGCAACCGATTTCTGTGTGTTGATTTTATATCCTGCAACTGCGGAATTCATGAATCAGTTCTAGCAGTCTTTTGGTGGAATCTTTGGGTTTTCCATATAGAGTATCATGTCGTCTACAAAGAATGAACGTTTGGCCTCCTCCTGGACAATTTGGATACCTTTTATTTCTCTGTGTTGTCTGATTGCAGAGGTTAAGACTTCCAATACAATGTTGAATAACTGTGGCGAGAGTGGACATCCTGTCTTGTTCCTGACGTTAGGGGGAAAGCTGTCAGTTTTTCCCCATTAAGGATGATATTAGTGTTGGGTCACTCATATATGGCTTTTATCATCTCGAGGTATGATCCTTCTATCCTTACTATCTTGAGTGTTTTTATCAAGAAAGGATGCTATATTTTCTCAAATGCTTTCTCTCCATCTATTGAGAGGATCATATGGTTCTTGTCCTTTCTTTTATTGATGTGATGAATCACATTAATTGTTTTGTGGATATTGAACCAGCCCTGCATCCCAGGTATAAATCCCACTTAGTTGTGGTGAATAATTTTTTAATGTGTTGTTGGATCTGGTTGGCTAATATCTTGTTGAGGATTTTTGCATCCATGTTCATCAGGGAAATTGGTCTATAGTTCTTCATTTTAGTGGGGCCTCTGTTTGGTCTTGGAATCAAGGTAATGCTGGCTTCATAGAAAGAGTTTGGAAGTTTTCCTATCATTTCTATTTTTTGGAACAGTTTCAAGAGAATAGGGTTAGCTCTTCCTTAAATGTTTGGTAGAATTCCCCTGGAAGGCCATCTGGCCCTGGATTCTTGTTTTGTGGCAGATTGTTGATTACTAATTCGATTTCCTTACTGGTTATGGGTCTGTTCAAATTTTCTATTTCTTCCTGTTTCCGTTTTGGTAGTGTATGTGTTTCTAGGAAATTGTCCATTTCTTCCAGATTGCCCATTTTATTGGCATATAATTGCTCATAATATTCTCTTATTATTTTTATTTCTGTTGTGTTGGTTGTGATTTCTCCTCTTTCATTCTTGATTTTACTTATTTGGGTCCTTTCCTTTTCCTTCTTGATCAAACTGGCCAATGGTTTATCAATTTTGTTCATTCTTTCCAAGAACCAGCTTCTGGTTTCATTGATCTGTTCCACTGTTTTTTTGGTTTTGATAGCATTAATTTCTGCTCTAATCTTTATTATTTCCTGCCTTCTGCTGGTTTGGAGTTTTATTTGCTGTTCTTTTTCCAGCTCCTTAAGGAATAAGGTTAGGTTGTGTATATGAGATCTTTCTTCCTTCTTTAGGAAGGCCTGGATTGCTATATACTTTCCTCTTATGACTGCCTTTGCTGTGTCCCAGAGGTTTTGGGTTGTGGTGCTATCATTTTCATTGACTTCCATATACTTTTTAATTTTTTCTTTAACTTCTTGGTTAGCCCATTCATTCTTTAGTAGGATGTTCTTCAGTCTCCAAGTTTTTGTTACCTTTCCAAATTTTTTTCTTGGGGTTGAATTTGAGTTTCATAGCATTGTGGTCTGAAAATATGCACGGTATGATTTTGATCTTTTGTACTTAGGGCTGATTTGTGTCCCAGTATATGGTCTATTCTGGAGAACATTCCATGTGCACTGGAGAAGAATGTATATTCTATTGCTTTAGGATGAAATGTACTGAATATATCTGTTAAGTCCATCTGGTCCAATGTGTCATTCAAAGCCATTGTTTCCTTGTTGATTTTTTGATTAGATGATCTGTCCATTGCTGTGAGTGGGGTGTTGAAGTCTCCTACTATTATGGTATTACTATCAATGATTTTCTTTATGTTTATGATTAATTGATTTATATATTTGGGTGCTATCACATTTGGTGCATAAATGTTTACAATTGTTAGGTCTTCTTGGTGGATAAACCCCTTGATTATGATATAATGCCCTTCCGCGTCTCTTGATACAGTCTTTATTTTAAAGTCTAGATTGTCTGATAACTATGGCTAGTCAGGCTTTCTTTTGTTGACCATTAGCATGATAGATGGTTCTCCATCCCCTTATTTTCCATCTGTAGGTGTCTTTAGGTCTAAAATAGGTCTCTTGTAAACAGCATATAGATGGGTCTTGTTTTCTTATCCATTCTGTTACCCTATGTCTTTTCATTGGAGCATTGAGTACTTGGATGTTTTGAGTGAGTACTGAAAGATGAATTTATTGCCATTATGATGCTTGTAGAGTTGGAGTTTCTGGTGGTGTTCTCTGGTCCTTTCCAATCTTTGTTTCTTTTGGTATCTGTCTATCTATCTATCTATCTATCTATCTATCTATCTATCTATATTTTTTTCATCTTTTCTTCCCTCAGAGAGTCCCCCCTTAAAATTTCTTGCAGGGCTGGTTTAGTGGTCACAAACTCCTTTAATTTTTGTTTGTCTGGGAAACTTTTTATTCCTTCCATTTTGAATGACAGCCTTGCTGGATAAAGAATTCTTGGCTGCATATTTTTCTGATTCAGCACACCGAATATATCCCACCACTCCTTTCTGGCCTGCCAAGTTTCTGTGGATACGTCTGCTGCAAACCTGATCTGTCTTCCCTTGTAGGTTAGGGACTTTTTTTCCCTTGCTGCTTTCATGATTCTCTCCTTGCCTGAGTGTTTTGTGAATTTGACTATGATATGCCTTGTTGATGGTCGGTTTTAGTGGACTCTAATGGCAGTCCTCTGTGTTTCCTGAATTTTGATGTCTGTGTCTTTCCCCAGGTTAGGAAAGTTTTCCGCTATGATTTGCTCACATAACCCTTCTACCCCTATTTCTCTCTCTTCCTCCTCTGGGACCCCTATGATCCTGATGTTGTTCCTTTTTAATGAGTCACTGATTTCTCTAATTCTTAAATTGTGCTCTTTTGCCTTAATCTCCCTCTTTTTTTCTGCTTCATTATTCTCTATAAGTTTGTCCTCTATATTGCTGATTCTCTGTTCTGCCTCATCCATCCTTGCTGCCACTGCATCCATCCATGATTGCAGCTCAGTTATAGCATTTTTAATTTCATTCTGTCTATTTTTTACTTCTTTTATCTCTGCAGAAAGGGATTCTAATCTACTTTCCACCCCAGCTAGTATTCTTATTATCGTGATTCTAAATTCTGGTTGAGACATCTTTCTTGTATCTGTATTGGTTAAATCCCTGGCTGTCATTTCTTCCTGCTGTTTCTTTTGGGGTGAATTCCTTTGTTTTGTCATTTTGAAGGGAGAAAAGGAATTAATGAGGTAGAAAAATTGAAATTAAAAAATATTAAAATTAAAAATTAAAAATACACAATAATCAAATAGATGATGCTAGATCCTAGGTGTGTTTTGGTCTGAGTGTCGAAAGTTGTTTGACAGATTAGAGAAACAAACCAAAAAAAAAAAAAAAGGAGGGAGAGAAAAAAAAGGAAATCGTTTGAGAATTTGGAAAAATGAATACACTAAAGTACACTAAAATACACAAAAGTAGAGAATATAGTAGAAAAAAATTATAGAAAAATATTTTAATAAAAATTAAAAAGAAATATGAATTTTTTTGTTTTCTGTATTTAAGAAAAAAGAAATGAAAAAGAGAAAAAAGAAAAAAGAAAAGACCAAAAAAAGAAATCATTTGAAAATTTGAAAAAGTGAATACACTGTAGTAGACTGAAATAAAATGATGGGCGTAAGATAGAACTTGAAAAAATTTACATAAAAGCAAAAAATATAGTAATAAAAATTAAATAAAAATATTTTTAAAAGAAATTGAAAGTAAAAATGAAGTTTTTCTCTTTCTGCATTCAAGCAAAAGGAAAGAAATGAAAAAGAGAAAAAAAGAAAAAGAAAGAAAGGAAATTGTTTGAAAATTTGAAAAGGTGAGTACACTGAAGTAGACTAAAATGATGAAAGTAAAGTAGAATTTGAAAAAATTTACACAAAAGTAAAAAATATAATAATAAAAATTAAAGACAGATATTTTTAATAAAAATTGAAAATAAAAATGAGTTTTTTCTCTTTCTGTATTCAAGAAAAAGAAAAGAATTGTAAAAGAGAAAAAGGAAAAAGAGAGAAAAAAAATTGAGTAGATGAACCTGCTAACAGATTTAAGTAGAATTGAAATTGCTTTGTTTTCCCCTAGAGGTCAGTCCACGTAGCTCTTTATAGTCCATAAATTTAGCCGGCAGTGAGGTTTGTGTTCTCAAAGAGCCAAGTTGGCCCAGTTGTGCAGGGCTTGGTGTAACAGCTTCTCTCTCCCCTAGCTGGCGCTGCTAGCCCACTGGGGTCGATTGTTGCAATGCTCGTAGGTGCGCGTGCACATGCACATGCGCGGGACTGGTGAAAAACGGTGCCACCCAGTCTGTTCTCCCGGATCAGCAGTCGCGCACCGGTCCTCCATCTTCAGCTCTCGTCCACTCCCAGCTTTTCCACTCTCTGTGACCAGGCCCGAGGCAGTACCTCTCTCCCAAGTTTTGTCTCAGATGAGGCTGTTTTCCCCGGCCCCTTACTTCCGAAGGACTGCAGCTTTGACCCGCTCCGCCCCTCTGCAGGAGGGTCTCACCGAGCAAGGGCCGAATGTCGGCTTCACCCAGGAACGCCCTGCTGTTGCCCCAAGATTGCGTCCAGGTGCCAGCCCGCCCCCCAAAAAATTCGCGAGACAGTAGCCTCAGCGTTTCAGGGACTATGGAAAATCGCAACACACATCTGGCACCAGGCTTCACCCTCAACAACCTTGCCCCAGCACCAGCGAATGTGGCTGCCTTCCGGGGTCTGCTGGAACCAGGTGGCTTCAACAGTCTGTACCAAATGTCCTTCCAGCAGTGGAACCACTTTTCCCCGTGTGGCCCGAGAACCTCTTGGACCCCACTCTGTTCCTGGGGATTCACCTTTCCCACCAGAGCACCGCCAGGTATGGAGCTGCAGAGTTGGAGATTTTGTGCTCCCCTTGTTTACAGTCTTAATGGAGTTTAAACCCTCTCCTTTCTCCCTTTTTAGTTTAGTCCCTGCGGCTGTTTCCAATTTTCCAATTTCTCTCCAGCTGCTTTTGGGGTAGGGTGCTTTTCCTGCATGCTCCTCCCCCCTCCCCAGTCTCCTTCCTCCGTTTGCAAAAGTACCTCCCTTCCTGCACCTTCTCACTCCCCAAGTTCACCTCTCTGTGCCACGTACCTGCTGAATTCTGTGGTTCAGATTGTGTAGATTGTTGTGTTAATCCTCCAATCCATTTTCTAGGTGTGTAGGATGGTTTAGTGTTGGTCTGGCTGTATTCATGGACGCGAGACACACAAAAAATTTCCATGCTGTTCCGCCGTCTTGGCTCCTCCCCTGAGCTGTACTGTCTTACAACATTCACTCTTGCATTCTACAGAACATGTTGGAAAGGACTGAGACTGAGAACAAAGAGCAGTTGTGAAAATTCGGCTTGTCATTCATTCATTCATTCATTCACTTACTCAGCAAATATTTAAGCAACATATGCAAAATTCCTTTGTAAACACAGGTGACATAGAAGTAAACAAAACAAAATCTTTTTTCATAGAGCTCATATTCTAATCAAAGGAACTGACCCAAAGCATCTAATAAATAAATAAATTATATTAATTGGTGGTGAATGCTATGAAGAAAACTGAAACAGGATAAAGGGAATAGAGACTCGTGGTGGGAGTGGGGGATGCTATTTTAAATAGGGTAGTCAAAGAAGGTCTCCCAGAAAATGTGGTATGTGAGTGGAGGAGTAAGTGAAGTGAGGAAACAAGTCATAGAGACATCAAAGGAAATGTTTCTCAGGCAGAGGATCAGCATGTGCAAAGGTCCTAAACTGGAAGCATACTTAGTGTTTTGGGGGAGAGAAATAGTAAGAATGTCGGCAAGAGTCAAGAAGGGTGAGGTAGGCATAAGAGAACATCAGCCAAGTATGAGAAGGAGGACACTTTGGTAAAGATTTTGGATTTTAGTTTGAGAGAATTTAGAGGTGATTAAAGGGATATAGGTGTACAGAAGTGGTTGTTTGATGTTTGAACAGAAGGAGAATTGTTTGAAGTCACTGTGAAGAACGGGGAGAAGCTGAGACAAGTGATACACTGGGGATGCTGGGCATGTAAAGGACGGGGTGGTACATTTAGAAGTGCCGATCTATCTGGTATGATTTTCTCCAGCTGTTCTGGCACAGGTGAAGACATAGTGGCAGGGAAGGATCTAGCATTTTGCAACACAGTTGATGTAATGTAAAAATAAGAAGCTACAGTGATAAGTAAACTGAGCTGATCTCACCATGGAATATGACTTAATTTGTGAACTATGTGTATTATAGATATATGTTTCTAAATGAGCCTGTTATTCAATGACCCCAATCTTCTAATCCATTAAGTGCTACAATGAACGCTTAAAGGTTTTTCCTCAATGACACATTTTCCAAAAGTAATTTATTTTGGGATATCACTAGAGTTTGTATTCTTGTTGAAATTTGAGTATGAGGTTTCAATATATTAAGCCCACCCATCAAGCAAAATAATGAACACATCCCTTTAGGGTTGGACTGCACAGAAGATGGAAAGAATGCAGTGCCCTCACTCTGTTCTCCAGCTTGACTAATCCTTAGTTTCCACTCCATTGAAAAACTGTAAACACCCCCCAAAGCTAAAGATCTCTAAGCTTGCTTTTAAACAGCACCCAAACAGCAGTAAGATAATGGTTTGGGTTTAAACAAAAGCAGTATCCAATTCCAAAAGAGCTGGAGAAAACAATGATCTCAACCTCACAATGCTGAGAGGCTTGTGCTAAGTAGCAGGGTGGTGGGATGCAGTGGTTGGTGGCTGGAGAGCAGGCTCTAGAATCACACAGTCACATTGTGGCTTCGCTATGGAGAAGACACACGGGCTTCTCCAGATCTCGATTTTTCTCATCTGTTAAAATAAAGGTAGAAATATATAGATTACAGTGTGGTTACAAATAACAATATGTAAAAATCTGAAGCTCACAGAGTGCCTAATTCATTTTATAGTTGCATACATGTTAGCCATTATTCTTTCTGTTGTTCTGATTAACAAAGTACTTAAAAACTGATGAAAGAAATGAACAGGAATTTGAATGACAGAAGGCAATTAGGAGATGGATGAATGAGGACATATATAATGTCAAATTGTGAAAAAAAATTCAAAATTTATTTAACACTGTAGAACTTTAATATAACTAATGAATATTGATTTTACTGAGAAATAGGCATCTGATATAATTTTAAGCAAAAAAATAAAAAAATTAGTATACAATTAATGAATACTTATAGTAGAAATTTTGGATAGCTTTACAATAAATTCAATAAAAGAAATCACTCATAAGCCTAGCATCCAGAGGTGATCAAAATTTCAGTGTATATCCTTTAAGCCCCTTATAAAACAAATTAAATTACATCAGTGTTTTTTTTAAATGTTTATTCATTTTTGAGAGAGAGAGAGACAGACAGACAGAGCATGAGCAGGGCAAGGGCAGAGAGAGAGGGAAACACAGAATATGATATAGGCTCCAGGCTCTGAGCTGTCAGCACAATACCCGACACCGTGCTTGAACCCATGAACTGTGAGATCATGACCTGAGCTAAAGTCGGATGCTTAACCTACTGAACCACCCAGGCACCCCAATATGCTTTTTTAAAGTAGCATTATTTTAACTTTGAAATTAATCATGATATAAAATCATGATAATGATTTTATAATAAGAGATTGGATATTGTATCCACACTTCTGCCAATGATGGATAATCCAGTTGTATATATAATTGGTTTCTTTTCTTGTTTATTCCTACTGAATTAGAAATTCCTAACTCATAATGATGGGTTATTAAGTATGGCACTAAGTGTTTGAGGTTTTTTTCCAGAGGATTCTGGATATTCAGATGAAACAATGACCCAGAAACTATGGAGCCAAGAGGACAGTCCATTATTAAAGTGATAAGAGCTTGTGAGATGAGAAGGGCTCAGAGTTCACCAACCATAGGAGAAGGTAGGTCCCCAAGAAGAAGGACCATGCAACATCATGATAAATATAGGGAAATAAATTATTTCCCCAGATTTTTCCCAAAGGAGGTGATTTATTCATATAATTATATTCTAGGCAAAGGAGAACAGTCAGATATTTTGAGGTCTGCTGTCAGAGTATCCAAGTTGACATTGATACCAGTGGACATAAAGCATCAAGATGGTGAGTTGTTAACATTGAATCGCTTCTACCATGGAGGGCAATGGTTCATCTTGGCTGGAATTGACACATCTTTTGAATCAGAGTTTGTCTGTCCTATTCACAGGGCCTGACACCACTATTCAAGGGTTTATGGAGTGTTTAATCTACTGACATGGCATCCTATTATCCCATGAGACCAAGGAACCCACTTTAAAATAGAAAAGAGGAAAGAGTGGGCATATGCCTCTGGAATTCACTGATCCTATCACATACTGTAGCACCCAGAAGTTGCTAGCTTGATTAAACAATGGAATGTCTTTATATTGCTATAGCTATGGTACTAGTCTGGAGCAGTATTCTTCACTGCAGAGTATACCATGAGTCAATGAATATTGTATGATGCATTGTCACAATGGAACCAATTTATGGTTCTGGGAATCAAGAGCAGAAGCAAGAGTATACTCACTTACCATTATGCCCAGAAACTTCCTATATGGCTTAAGGTTTCTAAGTGTATAAAAAGAGAAGTTACGGGGCGCCTGGGTGGCTCGGTGGGTTAAGCGTCCAACTTCGGCTCAGGTCATGATCTCACGGTCTGTGAGTTTGAGCCCCGCTTCGGGCTCTGTGCTGACAGCTCAGAGCCTGGAGCCTGTTTCAGATTCTGTGTCTCCCTCTCTCTCTGCCCCTCCCCTGTTCATGCTCTGTCTCTCTCTGTCTCAAAAATAAATAAAAACGTTAAAAAAAATTTTTTTTAAAAAAAGAGAAGTTACAAAACTTTATGAAGACAAGTCCAGTGGTGATACAGTGTTGTTGCTGCTATATTTTATTGGTTAAAGTGAGTCACAGGGCTAGTCCATATTCAACAAGCATACATTGCCTTTCTAGGCTTAATGTAAATATCTTGCCATCTTGATTCATCAGGCCCCTTGAAATCAATGAAACTTTGGACCGTGTCCAACAGCCCTCAAAATATTCATGTGTTCTCCTTTCTGCAGAATACAGTCACATGGGAAAATTGCCATTGGCCCCACTGGGGAAGAAATTATCACTATAGAGTGATATACTTAACATGATGCTGAAGGTTCTTCCTCCTGGGGACGTGGCTTGAAAACATTCTATTTAGGGGCCCAGCAGAGGGGATAAATTCCAAGAGGAATAACTCATTGAGAGCCACCATGGTCACAGACCAAAATACTCCAAAACTGAGCCCATCATTTCTTTCAGATTATTGGTGGGAACTCAGGTTCTATCCAATTCCAAAGGCCGTGACAAGTCACCTTCCTACACTGTGCAGGAAAGCACCTCTAGTATGAATTGTGGCCCTCCATTCTAGGCACAAACTTATCTCAGAGGTAGGGTTGCAAATTTGAGGTTAATTAGTACAAATATCCTTGGTCTCTTCTTGTGTGACCCTGTATTTCTGATTTAGGATTTTATTTGTGTTTTTGCCAGATAAGCTTTTCCCTGGTATCTACAGATGTGTAAGTAGTTCTAATGTCTAGCTCCTATGTTACTTTACTTCTGTCTCCCATTTTTCTGTAATATTTTATAGGCTGATAGAAAAGGGAAAAATAGGAGTAAACAGTTTTCTGTTTTCATAATTAAAAATGAGGGTTTAGTTCAGCACTTTGAGGCAGAAGTTGGTGAGGGGAGACAGTGTGGAGAGGAGATAATGAGCTGCATAATTAGGAGACTTTGCAAATTACACACTTAGGTCTCTGATGAGTTGATAGAGAAGAGAAAGGGAAAAGTTTGAGGACCATCATTAGTACTGTTCAATGGAGAACATATGGCCAATATAATGCTTATTTTCCCCAAATTTATTGGAAAATAGGGAATACTTATCCTTAGTTTTTATCTAAACCCTAATCATTTAATATTTTAAAATGCTTTTTTACTCACAAAGCATTTTGCAGAATCTGACCCTTAGCAGTTAGCATTAGCTGTCATTGCTTTTTATTGATTTTGTCTTGTGTCGGTACCTACCTGATAGTTAAGAAAAGCTAAGAAATACAATTTCTGGAAGTTTTTAATACAGAAAGTTGTTTTAGCAGAAATGTGAAATTTGAGGAAAAGCAAAAATATTTTCAGCACTCTGTTCATATCCCTCTTTAGATCTCTAAAATCACTTTGCAAGTTTTGGATCAGGGAGTTTCCTCTTTAATTTAATTTGCAAAATGACCTTAAGGCCAAGTGATTCTCTGGGTCAAATAAGCACTTAGTGAACTAGAAGTTCCTGGGTTTCCTGCATACTACCAAAGTAGCTTGAGGGTGTGTTCGTGCTGAAAATCCACTGTCCTAAGTCTATTAGCATATCCCTGCCAGACTCAGAGTGAGAAGGGTCTCCTTGGTAGCTCAAAGTCCAATTCTAAATGGAACTCAAAATAAAAATAAATATATGATAATAGCTGATAAATGCTTGATAAAATATGAAAATATGCCTAATCCCTGTCATAATAAAAGAAATGGAAATTAAAATAACACCAAGACACTTTTTTTTTACTATTAGGAAAAAACTTAAATATTCCTAATAAACAATGTTGAATACCCTATAGAGAAGTAGGCATTGTCATATATTGTTGCTAGGGGTATAAATTGAGTATTTTGAGATCCAACCATTACTGTTTTTTAGAAGCTTTGTTTTCTAGAAAAACTTGAGACGGTATTACTGCTCTATTACATAGAGCATTTCTACAATGCTATAATAATACTGTTTTTATAATTTTATTCTGTAAGCAAGTTTTTCATAAAAACATTTCTATTGCCCTGTCAATATAGAGTAGGCAAGTATTCTAAAATGAAATCTTGAGAATGAATTTGGAAAGGTTTAGATAATCATGCTAAATATGATCTCCCTTGTTTCCTTCCACCAAAAAAAAAGTTACTTTTTCTTTCCACCTCTATGTATCCATATCAATAGCCCTGTCCATCACTATAGACCTCTGCAGCAGATCCATGAAAATGAGTAGATATCTTAGAATTAAATAAGCATGTTAATTTACTTATTGATTACCAGCTCAAGAAATTCAATAAATATTTACAAACCTTGCCAATATTTCAAAATTTGGAGTGCTCATATAAAAATCCATATTTCTTCGCATTCTCAAACCAAGTCTGTATTTCCATATAGAATCAATATAGTAGAACTGAGGAGCAGCTGAAGACTTTAGAATGGTCTTGTACTGTCTAAACTGACACAGTCCTACCTACTCCTCCTTAGTCTTTCATTTTTTACCTACATAGCCCAGGACCTTTCAGTTTGCATCTCTCACCTAGCCATTTCCTCATAAAGTTGAGCCTAGCACATTTCAGTTTATATACCTAGATCTTGGGTGAATTGGAAGAGATGGGAAAGAGGGAAGTTTGAAAAATTACTATTGTTGTCTTTTTAATAAAGAACATACATATTATGCTTACTTTTTTAAAAACTGATCCCTGGAGAATATTTATTCTTACTTCTTATTTCCAGCACATAGTATAGGTTCAATAAATGTTTATTTAATGAATAAAGGAAGATCAGTTGGTCAAAATACCTTAGTAAATAAACTGCTGAGTTCCTAGTCCTTCTAAGTCCACGTTTGCTCTTTATTGCACTGAAAACCACTTCCACCAACACCACCGTTGATTAAAATCAGTACTAGAAAATTATAGCATGTGTATCAGGTAGGGTCAAGTGTAAGTTGCTATAACAAAGAGGCACCAATATATAGTGGCTCAAAGAACATACACATATTTTTCTTGCACATAATAGGTACTTGGATAAGAAGGTCATTCTCTTCCACTCAGTCATTTAGGTAATCAGAGCAATTCTTTTTGCTGTACTAGATCATATTCAGGCACTTCCATATCCTGGCATGCAAGTAAGGGAAGAGAGAACACAGACGCAGTATTTTAAGGTCAAGACTTGCCATTAGAGTCCCATAGGAGCTGAGGAAATACGTGACCTGGCTCTGCAGCCAGGTGCCCAGCAATAACCCATTCTATCCTGATGCAAGAAGGGGAGAATGGAGTTTGATTCCATTAGATATATATTCAAAGCAAAGACTAAAAGCAGACAGTATTCAGTATTTATCAAGATGAACTTCTGACTCATTAGAGGAAGTTCTTCAAGAATGCAGGCTCAGTGTTTGTGCAAGAGCGTGATGAAAAAAAAAAAGAAGGTTACTTATGACAAAAACACTCAACACCTTCAGCCTGATACCACTCAAAGGGCTTGTGTTTCTTGGTGAGTGTCTGTTTATGGTGCACTTTCAGATTCCTTTTGTAGTTTATTGATAATTTCTCAATTTTGGCACTGTTGGCATTTGGAGCTGGATAATTCTTTGTTGTAGGAGCTGTCCTGTGCATTGCACCCTTAGTCTCTACTTGCTAGATGACAGTAATGCCTTCTGACCCCAACCTCCATTGTAGCAATCCAAGATGTCTCCAGACATCGCCAAATTGTCACCAGTTGAAAACCTTGGTTTAACTATGATCAAAACTGCTGGAAATACGGCAGTTTTGATAAAACATACTTTACAATTAGCCTCTTTCTATGGATGCATGCTTAATATCTACACATCTGTCCAGCTCATATTTGAGCAGTGTCACCACTACAATTGTCTTTTGAAAGTTATTTCTGTTAGCATTAATAGTTTTTTCCATACTTTATATTAGATCATGCTGCTTCAAATGGTTTTAGACCTGGTTTATGAATCATGCTTGATAGCAAGGTTTAGATTATTAGGTTAAGTAAAAAAGAATTTGAAAATGGTTCAATGGTGGCAAAAATAAGACGTTTATGCAGGAATGTAAATTATGTAGGATCATAAGGTTGTAAAGAGTTGGCAGCAGCTGTGTGGAGAGAAAGTTTGGTTGCATATCAGTTGGGTTCATTGAATGGATTTCTACCTCAAGAGTGGAATTTGCCTAATCCTGTTCAAATCACTATTCATCTCTGACAAAATAAAACATTTACTAAAGAAAGGTTAAAAGTTTTTTTTTTTTCTACTTAATCTTTCTGCCTTTGAATTTAGACAAGTATTTGATTGTCAAAACACTAAGCTTGGTACAGCTAGGTATTCTGGCCGTAGGGGAGCAGGAAGTTAGTAAGAAGCCTTAGCTCTGAGATTGTGCTCCTCCCCTCCCAA
This sequence comes from Neofelis nebulosa, assembly GCF_028018385.1. Lineage (NCBI taxonomy): Eukaryota > Metazoa > Chordata > Mammalia > Carnivora > Felidae > Neofelis > Neofelis nebulosa. The sequence goes on along the minus strand of NC_080782.1, from coordinate 93,915,693 downwards.
TTCTGAAGGAATTTAAGGTAAAAAGAAATCTCCACCTGGTATTGAATAATATTTCTTTGTGGCTTTATCCTTTTAGATTCAGGCTGACTATAGGGCCTAATTTACCTAGGGAAATTTTACATACCCACAGCTTTTTATGCCTGATTAGCCCTGTTTTACATCTCTTGAAAAACTTCCCTAGTTGCCACAGCTTATTGGATCAGCAGTGGACATGTGACCCCAAAACATCAAATTTCTGACAGTAACTTATGACCTTGTCTGATCCTAAAAGTGAGCTAGACCAATCATATTTCCTTTTGAGGATTTAATCTAGGAAATCTATAGTGAATGTTGAAGTTAATAAACTGCATAGAGGAATGGGCCATGAGACGGTCAAGATCTTAAGACAGACTCAGAACTATAAGGCATGATGCCAAACTAGCACCATGAATAAGAAAATCATCTATGAGTATAGAGAAAGTAAATTTTAGAACAGATTTATTCAGGATAGAGGAAAAGAATTGGATTCCTCTCCTTTCACTAAAATTATTGTAAGGACTCCAACAGAAGGTAATATTGTTTAATGGTTAAGTATGTCAGGCTATGGAATCAGGCAGCCTAGGTTCAAATCACAGTGTTACTATTCAAGAGTTGAGTATGCAAATTACAAAACTCTCTGTGCTGTAGTTTTCTTCTACCTCAGAACTTGGAGAGAATAAAACTGAAAGGAATTCTTTTAAAATTAATTGTCCTCTTTGTGGGCGGGTCTCTGGATATGCTCACCTTCTTTTGTTCTAAGCCCTCAACATTGTCTGGGGCCTGCTGTTTCCCCCTATTACTTTTCCAGTTCCTAGGTATGTTAAAAAACAAAAACTAAACAAAGGGCCCCCACCCATTATAAGTTACTAGCTAAGGATATTACACCCTTCTGGGAGGCTTTGGGGCAAGATGTCACTTTTTGGTATACTAACTGCTCAAAAATTCCCAGGTCCCTATGCAATACAGCTCCACTTTTTCCAGCCTTACCTCTTTTTTCCTAGAGAGGCAGTCCAGTCCTGAGAGATTTGTTGATTTCAAACATGTCTCTCTCACAAAAGTTTCACAGTTCTGCTCACTATGTATCCCTTACCAGAATCCTCCATATGTCCTTCCTGTTGGCCTCTCCTGAACCATTTCCTCCCACAAGGTCTTCCATGAACCCTTCCCCGATCATCCTGACCCTAACAAAGACTCCTTGGTCATGGGCTTCTGTCTCCATCTTTGTAGAGTCCAGTTTTAACAAAAATCTTGCTAGGGGCGCCTGGGTGGCTCAGACAGTTGAGCATCCGACTTCAGCTCAGGTCATGATCTCACAGTCTGTGAGTTTGAGCCCCGCGTCAGGCTCTGTGCCGACAGCTCAGAGCCTGGAGCCTGTTTTGGATTCTGTGTCTCCCTCTCTCTCTGCCCCTCCCCCACTCATGCTCTGTCTCTCTCTCTCTGTCAAAAATAAATAAACATTAAAAAAAAATTAAAGAAAGGTTCTTGCTAAATCAGTCTAGCCAAAATCCCTTACCACAGTTTCTGATCCCCCTCCACATCTGAACAATTTCCTCATCCCCCACCATCCCCTAGGTATTATCTGATCACCTTGGCCTGCCTTCAGCAAGAATTCTCAGGTCAGTTTAGCAAAAAAAAAAAAAAAAAAAAAAAAGAAGAAGAAAAAGAAAAGAAAAATAAATTATCCCACCCTCTTAGTAATTTCCCCTCTAGCGACTCTCTCATCCTGCTCCTTGGCTATAAATCCCCACTTTTCCTTTTTGTATTTCGAATTAAGCCTGGTGTCTGTCTCTCTCTCTCTCTCTCTCTCTCTCTCTCTCTCTCTCTCTCTCTTTCTGTCTCTCCCCTACTGTAAAACCCCATTGCGGTAATCCCTATGGCTATAATAGTCTTGAATAAAGTCTGCCTTATAATTTTAACAGGTGTCATGAATAACTTTCTTTAACACCCACATTGGCCTTGACTTTCTCTAGTCTCACTGTGTATATACTCATTTCAACCATTGTAAGCAATTTGTGGTGTTATTTTTGTCCTTAGGGTCTGTGCCAAATCGTTCCACATTGTCCAGTATGGTGCCTCGGAACACTAGAAGTGTTAATAAATACCTGTTGGTTTTTCTAGGCATAAACGTAACTGTCAATTTGCCACAAGACTGGGCAGTGTGGTGGCTGAAAACTTCCCCAGAAACCTACCCAGAAGCTTTGTCAGTGACTTGTGGGAGCAGGGGAAGACCACCTTGTTGTAGGTTGAGTTGTCTGGAAAGCAGATTCTAGGATGGAAATGAATATGCAGGAGGGTTGTCAGGCAGTCCTCTTGGGATCAATGACTAGAGAATGGGAGGGAAGGAAGTAAGATTGAGCAAAGAGAGGAATGGGGCTGGAGAGAAGTTAGAAGGCCTGGGCAAGACCCCATGGGGGACACTAATGCCAGGATAATTCTTCAGACACTTCCCAAATGGGAGCAAGAGATTGAGATCTTTATACTCACTCTCACTTCATTAGTTGTGGGCTTTTTAGATGTGGGCTGCCCTTAGAAGGGGCTACTCTCTTTAGCTGAAGCTAAGAGAGTGCTGTCAGAGAGGGCTGACAAATGAGCTCTGGTTGCTGACAGCATGCCCAACAGGTGGGGTAATGTCTTTTAGTCCTGAAAGGTGATTTGGGAAGCATAGCATAGGGTCCCAAACAGACCTCTGCAAAGACATGAGGATATAGAGGCTAGAAAGATCTCATCTACGCTGGATCAGAAAGATCTCATGTATGCCCTATCTGTGTCAGCTACTGGCTTGAGAACCTTCAGTAGGTTCTCTCTTGCCCATGTAGTAAAGTACAAACTCTTCTGCTGGCATCCGAGACCCACATGGACCTTTCTTTTGTTCTTCACAACCTCCAGTATCCAGAATTACTCACCTTTGGCATATGTTTTTACCTCTGTATTGAATACCGTTTGACAATCCAAGCTATGTCCATCCTAGAAGTCAAATGTTCTTCTCATCTTGTCCTTCGCTGACCCCTCACCCCAGCCTTGTCTACCAGTTCTTTCTGCGGTACACATAGATTGTTCATCTGCTCCGTTCATTTGGGCCCTTGAATATAACCTACTCTGTGCAACCATGTATGTGGGAGATGTATGCACCTTGCTCTGCCTGTGAGATCTTAAGCTCCCTGAGGGTGGAAATTGTGCTTATAAACACAACATAGGGCCTGGTGCATCATGGTCATCGAAAATATATTGACTCCTCAAACTCTGATGCACTTAGGTCAACTGTGTCGGAAAAAAAAAACCCTTTGCTTCTTAAAAATGCCCACGAGGGGCGCCTGGGTGGCTCAGTTGGTTAAGCGGCCGACTTCAGCTCAGGTCATGATCTCGCGGTCTGTGAGTTCAAGCCCTGCGTCGGGCTCTGTGCTGACAGCTCAGAGCCTGTAGCCTGTTTCAGATTCTGTGTCTCCCTCTCCCTGACCCTCCCCCATTCATGCTTTGTCTCTCTCTGTCTCAAAAATAATTAAATGCTAAAAAAAAAAAATGCCCATGAATGGGCCCCACTTAGCTCTCCTTATATATGGGTGCTCCTTCTTCAATGAGAATTTATAATGCACAGCTCAGTAGACAGAAGAAAAAAGAAAAAAAACAAAGGATGAGGCCTTTGCTCAGATGTTCTCATTTACAGTATACTTCAGGACAGGAAATAAAGACTTCCTGCCAATTCAAATGACATTATTTTTGTGGAAGCTTATTCACAGGCATGTAAAAAGACATGTGTACAAAATAAGTTAATCACATATAGCATACTTTGATTAAAATTGAGTTCAAGTAAATCAGAAATTTTTGAAGAGTCAACAAAATTTCAAAATTCACAGTCATTTCCTGAAAGTACCGTCTGGCAAAATTGGCTTATCACCTCACTTTTAATGCACATATGCGATTTCCTGCTTACAGCATTTCCCAAAGGGATGAGAAAAAAAATTTTACAACTAGGGAAGTTTTATAAGAGGGATTATCTATAGTTCCTGAATAAGAAGACTTCTCCCTCTCCAGGCACACCTGCAGCTCCTAATAACCGACTTACACAATTTTCCTCTCTACTTGAATCAAAATTGGCAATAAATGTTGTATATGTCTCACAGAGTGAATGTTTAAGCCTTGTATTTACTGGTTCATGAAACTGGTTCCTTCTAGTTTACCAGCATGGAGGGGAGGGTTTGCAGGGAGCAATTAGGGATAAGATAGCCAAAGAAACACAAAGTCAGTTGAAAAAAGAAATCTGTGTGTCTGGCCCTCTCTATGAATTATGACTATTCAAGGGGGAAAAAAATCTGAACGTTTGCCAAAAGGTTGGCGTGTAAAGGGACAGCTGGAGTTTTCTGTTAAGGGTTACAATGCATTACTTGTTCCATAAGGGAAATAGGGGATCACTTACCACAGCAGCTCACACATTGCATGAGACACTGGCACATCTCTACCTCGTGAAGCATTTTCTTCAAAGGAAAAGAACTAGATATTTCAGGAAGGTCATTGAAGATCTTTGGGTACAGACATGCTGACCTTCCTCGTTGAGATTTGTAGCCTTTGTGGTGTGTGGATTGTGTCTCTATAGATGCCTTCATTGTGCTATAACTTTTATACAGGATGTATTGTTTAAACTGCCAACCCTAATTCGAATTCCCTTAGAGGCTCAGGAAATTCTAACTAAATAATATAAAACCCCATTGTGTTTTTCTTTGGTTGAGATGCAAATAACATTTTGAACAAGAACGTCAACAAATGCATAAATGTGGCGAAAGTTGGAACTTGCCCTGGAACTCTAAAATTTGAATGTTTTAAACATTTAAATACAAATGAAAAATAATGAAAAAAGAATGATAACCACATTTAAAACTCTTAGGAATCAGGGACTGCCACCACTGTCCTTGAATCTGTGCTCATAGTAGGTCTTTTTGTTTGCTTATCAGCCCTGAGAACAACGCTAGCCAGTATGGATTAAATTCAGAACAACCCTCTCCACCAGAGTCAAGGCAGACACATGAAAAGAGTCACATCTTTTCCTAATGCTAGATTTGTTTGTTTGTTTGTTTGTTTGTGTATGTATTTATTTTTAAGATATTTGAAATACACCTTTCTTCTGATTCTAAATGAAAAGGAATGGGAAGGACAGTGACAAACGGGATTTCACCACTGGATGTTGTGATACTACTATAACAGTCTTTTATTTGAAACTCAGGAAGGAAACAGCTTTGTACCAAAACAGCTAAATATGCAGGTCCATAAAATGAAGGTACTTTTGAAACTGCCACATTCGCTCTGAAGCCCATTCATCTCCTTCAGCATCCCAAAGATGAAGCACATGTTCCACTTAGCTATGTAACTAAAGTGGCACTGTGCCCCTGACATCACAGGACAGTTCAATGTAAAAGCAGACTTCTGATGCTGGGCTTCAGCTGCACTTTCTCACTTTCTCACAGGTTGTCATCCTTGCCCGGGAGAGCAGTTGTCTGAACAACCTCTAGATCATGCGCATACTGTGCTGCCAAAACTGGGTCCATGACAGCCTCTGGCTGGGTGAGAGCAAGCACCAAGTTAGGGTCTCCAGTTAGTCTTCTAGCAAGCCACAGGAAGGGCTGTTCAAAGTTGTGGTTACTTTTGGCAGAAATGTCATAGTACTAAAGGTTCTTCTTTCAGTGAAAGATAATAAATTTTGCTTTAACTTTCCTGTTCATAATGCCCACTCTGTTGCACATAGCACAATGGGGATTGTACATACTCGTACCAGATCTCTCTGCCAGTTGGTCACGTTCTTGTAGGTAACCCTTGGTGTTGTCAAACATTATAATGGCACACTGGGCTTGTATGTCATAGCCATCTCTCAGCCCACCATATTACTCTTGACTAGCTGTATGCCATACTTTGAACTTAGTAGGTCCTCTGTTGGTAAGGAACACAAGGGGATGGACCTCAACACCCAAGGTGGCTACACTCTTCTCAAACTCACCAGTCAGATGATGTTTCACGAATGTAGTTTCCCAGTACCACCATCACCAACTAATACAAGTTTGAAGAGAACTTGGGGTTCTCCTTGGGCAGCCATCATGCTATTCCTTCTAGAAGTGTTTCTGGCCTGTCTGACTGAGGCTCCCTAGATTTAAACAAACAAACAAACAAACAAACAAACAAAAAACTTTTTAAAGGCTGATTGGGCTATCACATTCAGCAATCTGTGATCTGTTTATTATATGCAATTGGAGTCAGTTTCCTACATTTCTAACATTAGTGGCAAAGTCTGACTCCAACTTGCTGTTTGAGCACATCAAAGCATATTCAATTATCTCATAATTAATTTTCCTTAGAAAATTGTATGTTTAGTTGCTTATAACGCCTATGGAGAAGAAAAATAGGAATTGGTACCTTTAAACCAACTTTGAAATATTGGGGTGTCTGAAGCAAAGGGGGTCAGGTTGTAGGATTTATAGTAACAGCCTTCTGGAAGGCAGGTAGCTAGAGATTCTACTTGGTTTTCTGAAGGGTGAGGCATATACCAGTGCTTGAGTCTTCTTGGGCCATGGCCTCAGCAATAAAGCTGTACTAATGGCTCAGATGTTGTTCAAAATCAAGGGCAACTCTGAACCATAGTAGTAGAGAACAGGCCACTCACTTGCTGTTAGAAATTTCCTCACATATATTTTAGTCCTCTAGCATTTGTGCTAAGATTTCAACAGAAAGAATGTGGATAGTCTTTTCTAAAAGAGTTTTAGTTGCCTGAAGGATTTCTTATCATTTAAAATGTCTATTGGCAGATATACTGAATAAAAAGAATTTCTTCTCACCAGTATTTTACAAAATTGTTGAATGCTCATATTAAATGATAAAAGACCTGAAAGAAAACAAGAGGAGCCCACATTGTATTTTATGCTCTGTTTGCTCAGATCACATATTAGTGTTCCAGAAAGTGGCTCATTACCATTTCTATTGAAGAAGTTTCTTTCTACTTCATTCACTAAATTTGCTTTCTTTATTATCCTACTGACTACGGAAGTCTGTTCAGCACTTTTGTCATTGACCTTTTATTTTTGTTCATATCTTACTCTATAATATCACATGGGAGCTTACTTGTCTTTAGAATGGTTAATATTTATATTTTTATTGAAGTGTAATTAACATATGGTGTTGTATTAATTTCAGGTGTCCAACATAAATGATTCACCAATTCTACATGTTATTCAGTGCTCATCATGGTAGGTGTACCTTTAATCCCCTTTATTTATTTTATCTGTCTCCCTACCCACATCCTTTCTGGCAGCCACCAGTTTCTTTTCTGTATTTAAGAGTCTGGCTTTTTGTCTCTTTTTTTCTTTGTTTTTCATTTGTTTCTTAAGTTTTACATATGAGTAAAATCATATGGTAATTGTCTTTCTCTGTCCGACTTATTTCACTTAGCATCATACCTTCTAGGTCTATCCATGTCATTGCAAATGACAAGATCTTATTATTTTTTATGGCTGAATAATATTCCATTGTATGTATATACCACTCTTCTTTATTCATTCATCTATGGATGGAGACTTGGATTGCTTTTATACCTTGACTATTGTAAATAATGCTGCAGTAAACACAGGGGTGCATATATTTTATTGAATTCGTGTTTTTGTATTCTTTGGGTAGATACCAGTAGTAAAATTCCTGGATCATATGGTATTCTATTGTTAATTTTTTGTAGGACCTTCGTACTGCTTTCCACAGTGGCTGCACCAGTTTGCATTCCCAACAGTGCACAAGGGTTCCTATTTCTCAAAATCCTTACCAACCCTTGTAATGTCTTATCTTTTTGATTCTAGCCATTCTGACAGGTGTAAGGTGATAGCTCATTGTGGTTTTGATTTGCAGTTCTGTGATGATTAGTGATGTTGAGCATCTTTTCATGTATCTGTTGGCCATCTGTTTGTCTTTGGAAAAATGTCTGTTCAGATCTTCTGCCCATTTTGAATTGGATTATTTGTGTGTGTGTGTGTGTGTGTGTGTGTGTGTGTGTGTGTGTGTGTGTGTGTGTTGAGTTGTTTAAGTTCTTTATATATTTTGGGTATTAACACCTTATAAGATATATCATCTGTAAATAAATTCTCCCATTCAGTCAGTTGCCTTATTGTTCTGTTGATGGTTTCCTTCACTATGTAAAAGGTTTTAATTTTGGTGTAGTCCCAATAGTTATTTTTGCTTTTGTTTCCTTTGCCTGAGGAGACATTTCTAGAAAAATGTTTCCATGAGTAATCTATTTAATATCATAGAAAAAGAAAAAAAAAAGCCCTTAATAGTTGTGTGAAAAATTATAGTTTACAATCGCAGTTCTTTTTTTAATCACCCTAATTTTTAAAAATTGTGGTAAAATACACATAACATAAAATTTATCATCTTAACCATTTTTAAGTATATATAGTTCAGTATTGAGATAAGTATATCTCACATGGGTCTGCAACCAATCTCCAGAACTTTTTCATCTGACAAAACTGAAACTCTATACTCATTAAACAGCTCCCCATTTCCCCATCTCCTTAGTCCCTGGCAGCCACCATTCTACTCTCTTTTTCTATGAATTTGACTTTCCTAGATACTCCATGGAAGCGGAATCCTACAGTATTTGTCTTTTATGTGACTGGATTATTTCACGCAGCATGATCTCAAAGTTCATCCATATTGTAACATGTGTCAGAATCTCCTTCCTTTTTAAGGCTAAGTGATATTCCATTGTATGTACGTGTCACATTTTGTTTATCCATCCATCTGTTGATGGACACTTGAATTGCTTCCACTTTTGGCTATTGTGAATCATGCTTTTATGAACATGATTGTGCAAATATCTGTTTGAGTCCTTACTTTCAATTCTTTTGGACGTTTATCCAGAAGTGGGATTGCTGGATTATCTGGTGACTTTATTTTTACCTTTTTGAGAAAACACTGTACTGTTTTTCATAGCAGCTGCACAATTTTACATTCCTACCAACAGTGTATAAAAGTTCCAATTTTTCATATCCTTATCCACGCAGTTCCCATTTTGTTTTATTTTCCTGATAGTAGCTATCCTGATGGGGTAGAGATGATATTTCATTGTGGTTTTCATTTGCATTTCCCTAGTGGTTAATAATGTCATGATAAACTTTTGTCACCTTTTTCAGAAGAGCATCTAGTTGGATAATGCCTCTATGGTTCTTCCTGTGAATATTTTACTATCTATGGTAAGGCAAATTAGACTTATTACACTCAAGAGAATATATCTTTTCTCTCTCTTTTTTGTTACTTTAATACTAATAATTGCTTTTACTTTCTTATGGGGAGGTGAGAAAATTTAGAAATAAAACAAAAGGAAGAAATAGAAACAAAAGAAATGATGGATAATAAGGAGAAATAAGAGAGAATGATTAGAAGGGTGAATAGGGAAGTTAAGAAAAAGTGAGAATAAAGCAGAACATTTTGTCTGACCTCTGCTAATTTCTTGCAGCCTTGGGATCTATACCGTAATTACTATTCAAACGACACATCAGGGTGGTAAAATGAGAAGAGTTGATTAGCTGGGAATTCAAGATGAAGGGAGCCTTTGAAAGAATTTAATCTAGCTTAATTCCACAACTTGCAGAGAAAGAAACCACACTGTGAAATGATTTCCCCAAAGTTCTTCCTGGTAGTTAATAGGAGAACTGGAATTACAACTAATGACCAAGTCAGTATTATTAAGTGACAAGTAGGGGGTAATCAAAGTTCTGATATTAAGCCCGCTCAAAATTTAATGAGTCCCCATCCATTATACATTCTCAGTCATGTCATTGCAGTGTATTTGAATCATGCACTTGGTACTATGCAACACAACAGACTTGGCTCATAGGCCCTGGAAGAGGAGCTGAGAAACTTTTGGCCCTGCTTACATTTCTGAGCTTAAGTTTCCCCATTTATAAAATAAGAGTGTTGGACAGATGACTTCAAAAGTCTTTTTCAGGTATGAAAATAAATTTCTAGGAATATATCCTCATTCAAGCTCATATATGGCTCCCCACATGCTTAGTTCTGAAGCACTTTTCCCAGAGCAATATTTGCCTAGTAGATCTCATCAGCACACAGCCTTGCATGTCAACACAGCAACCTGGTCAGCCAGTCATGTTTGAATAAGCTTTCTGCTTTGCTCAGTTTGAAGCAGTCATAGCCACACTCCTTCTCTACATCTACACCACCCAAGTATGCCTTCCTAATTGGCCAAAGTCATCAAGTGGCTCAGGAGGGGAAGTTTTTTTGTTTTGCTCTTTAAATTCTCAACAGAGAACAAAGCAAAATGTATTAGAAGGCCACATATCCTGCAGCTCCTGTGCTCTATACACATCATCCTAGAGAGAATAGGCTTCTTTTCTCCACCCCTAAAAGTCTCAAAAGCAAACCTTAAGTTTGTATAGTATGAAGTTAACCCCATTTCACTGTGGAGAGGGCCTAAAAAGTAGACTAAATTTCTTAAAGAACAAAAGAATGAAAACATATGTAAGACTTGTGTAAACAGTAGAAAATGATCTACAGACGGATAGATGGATTGCTGTAAGAACTGATGTACTTGTAACTAAGTAGGATGAACATACATCCTGTTTTTTCTGAGGCAGTCCTGATTACTTCTTTTATCTCAGTGTAATTATGAATACCATGTCTTTCGTTCCAAAAGCATCCCAGTTGGGAAACTAAATAGCAGGGTTATCCCTCAAATAAACCACACTAAATGAAAGGAAGTGTTCCCTATCCCAGGAGTGGAGGGGACAGCTCTCTTCAAGGCTTCCTTTCAAGATCTTCACCTTGAATTCCAAATTCAAGAATATTGGCCACATCAATGTCCATTATAATAAAGTTTATTGTCCCACCTCAGTTGCCTGTCAACCTAACCATAAGAAACCTCTCTTCATTTAAAAAATTTTCTGGTTTATCAAGAAAACCTAAGAGTGAGAGAGGATGAGGAGAGAGGAAAACAACTGAGTTGAAGTCAGGAGAAAATCTTTGAGGAATACAAGATCATACCCACACCTGGATTCCTGTCCTCTAGGCTCCCACAGTCCCAAAAGCATTGTCACTGTTGTAATCACTCCTTTACATGACTATTCCCCTCATCTGTTAATGTTCAATTGTTAAGGGTTCAAAAGATCAAAAAGATCTTCCCTGAGAATATAAATGGAAGTTGGGGCACCGGGATGGCTTAGTCAGGTTGAGTGACCTACTCTTGATTTCACCTCTGGTCATGCATGATCTCATGCTTCATGAGATCGAGCCCCAAGTCTGGCTGTGTGCTGACAGTGCAGAGCCTGCCTGGGATTCTCTCTCTCCGCCCTTTCCCCATGTGCGCACATAATCACACACACTTTCTCTCTCTCAAAATAAATAAACATTTTTTTAAAGGAATGTAAATGGAATAATCTTGAATCCCACTCCTTGAAATGTAATTACTTACTAGAACTTATAACAGTTTTTCAAAAATCAAATAAAATGTGCAGAGTCAGTCTGAAGCATTCATTGTCTCTTTTAACAAGAGGGACTAGAAAGATTTGATGCTTAATTCCTATTAAGAAATCATAGTATTATACAAATTCTTTTCATTTATAACAACATCAGTAAAATAGATGTTTTCTTTGCCTTTTAGGCCAAAATATCCATCTTACTTTTCACTTCTATTCTGTGTTTAGTCTTGCTTAAAATGAAATAAAAATCATGTGCAGTTTTCTCATACATCAGGTTTTTTCATATGTGAGGACATTTGCTTCCTTACTTCAGAGCAATGATCCTATTATTGTCCATTAGGAAATAATATCTTGGAGAGTGAGGGGTCACCAGTATATACATTGTGTTTATTTGGATTCTATCCCTTTGAGAAAATGGCAAATCCTTTCAGTATGCCAGTAAGGGAAGGGGTTTGCTTATACACAAAAGCAAAACAACTTTGTTTTTAACAAATAATGGTTTAATCTGGTTCAAACAAGGATTTCTGTGCAATCCATTGGTTTATTTTACCACACAATAAATCTGATTCAGTTGTTTAATTGACAGGAAACTAGTTTGAATGGATTTATATTTTATTATTATTTTAAAGAAAAGAGCTCAGCCTCTAGGAATACTATCTTAAAAATCAGAGCTTAATTTATTTTCAGAATTATAATTGCTCACTTCTCTCTCATGCCTTATTCTTTCTAAAAAGTTTTCTAAATTGTTAACCATTTCACAGCTATTACACAATATCATGAAATAATGTGTCAATCTCAAAATATAACAGTGAAGAGATATTTATAAATAATACTAACAATGAAATAACCTCTGGGGCACCTTGGTGGCTCAGTCAGTTAAGCATCTGACTTCAGCACACATCATGATCTCACAGTTCATGAGTTCAAGCCTCACATCAGGCTCTGTGCTGACAGCTCAGAGCCTAGAGCCTGCTTCACATTCTATGTCTCCCTCTCTCTGCCCCTCTCCCACTTGCACTCTCTAAATAAACAAACAAACATTTTTTTAAAAAAATTAAAAAGAAATGAAATAACCTCCACTTTTGCATTCTCTTGCAGACCTACCCCCTCTTGTATGCCTTTAGCCACAGCCAGTCCAAAGCAGTGCCATAAGCCTGGAAGTGTGCAAGCAACCCCTACATGGGCCAGACACATGCCAAAGTGACTCCTGCCTTGGGGAGAGAGGAGGATAAGCACACACACCAGTCCAGCTGTGGCCCCAGCAGTGGGCTGAGGGCAGACATCAATTCTGACTGCAGGCATCATCCACTGATGAAAGCTTCTCAGGGGAAAACACAGGGAAAGCACCCTGCAGATCAGTGTCACTGCAGCTCTGGCAAAAGCCTAGTCTGACTCAACTCAATACCAACATGGCCGCAGACTGGTTCCCTAACACCACAGGGAATAAAACCTGCCCACAACAGGCAAAGAGAGCCATTGCAGGTGATGGGTCTGAAGGCAAAGGCAACAACAGGGTGCACACAACACACATAGGAGACATCCCTGAAGTGCCAGGTTCTGGTGAACAGAGGACATTGCACTGCAGGGCACTACAGGACCTCTTCTTTGTAAGGCCACTACATAGGAGACTTTCCTAACACATAGAGACAGAAACAGAGAGTTAGACAAAATGAAGAGACAGAAGGCTATGTCACAAATGAAAGAAAAGGACAAAAATCACAAGAGAGCTAAATGAAATGGAGATGAGTAATATGCTTGATAGAGAATTTAAAGTAATGGTCATAAAGATACTCACTGGGCTGGAGAAAAGAGTGGGGTACCTCAGCGTGACCCTCAACAAAGATATAGATTACATAAAAAAGAACCATTCAGATATTAAGAACTCAAAAAACTAAAATTAAAAATACACTCAAGGAAAAGAAAAAACAGTAGGGGGAGTGGAAATGGAAAGTGGAAGAACAGATCGGTGACGTGGAGGGCAGAGTTCAACAATCAAGCTGAACGGAAAAGAGAAAAAATAATAATAAAATAGGAAAATAGCCTTAGGGAACTTAGCAACACCATGAAGCATAATAATATTTGCATCATAGGGATCCCAGAAGGAAAAGACAGAGAAAAGAGAGCAGAAAATTTATTTGAAGAAATAGTAGTTGAAAACTTCCTGTATATGGGAAAGAAAACAGAAATCCACAACCAGGAGTCACAGAGAGCCCCCAACAAAATCAATGAAAAGAGGTCCACACCAAGATACAGTAATTAAAATGGCAAAAAAGCAATGATAGAGAATTTTTAAGGCAGCAAGAGAAAAGAAAACAGTTACATACAAGAGAAACCCAATAAGGCTATCAGCTGATTGTTCAGCAGAACCTTTGTAGGACAGAAGGGAATGGCATGATATATTCAAAGTGCTGGGGGGAAAAAAGCAACTGCAACCAAGATCACTCTAACCAGAAAAGGTTTCATTCAGAATACAAGACATAAAGAGTTTTCCAGACAAACAAAATTAAAGGAATGCATCACCATTAAACCAGCCTTATAAGAAATGTTAAAGGGGACTCTCTAAGTAGAAGGAAAGACCATAAGCAGGAGTGACAAAAGTAGGAAGCAAAAAGTAGTAAAATTAAGTACATCTATAAAAATCAGTCAAGGGCTACACAAATAAAAGGATGTAAATATGACGTCACATACCTAAAATGAGGGAGGAGGGGAGAGGAATAAAAATTTAGTGCTCATAGAATGTGTTCAAACTTAAGAAACCATCAACTCAATATAGACTGTTTTAGGTGTAAGACATTACATATAAATCTAATAGTAACCACAAATCAAAAGCCAGTAATATGCAAAAAAAGAAAGAGAGAGGAATCCAAATATATCACTAAAGAAGGCCAGCAAACAATGGGATAAGAGAGCAAGAGAAGAAAAGAACAGAGAAGAACTCAAAACAACCACAAAACAAGTAAGAAATGGCCATAAGTACATATTTATCAACAATTACTTTGAATGTAAATGGACTAAATGCTCTAATCAAAAGCTATAGGGTGACAGAATGGATAAAAAAAGCAAGATTCCTCTATATGCTGCCTACAAGAGACTCATTTCACACCTAAACACACATGCAGATTTATAGGGAAGGGATGGAAAAGCATTTATCATGTAAATGGAAATTAAAAGAAAGCCAAGGAAGCAATAATTATATCAGACAAAATACACTTCATTATTATTTTTTAATGTTTATCTATTTTGAGAGAGAGAGACAGAGCCTAAGCAGGGGAGGGGCAGAGAGAGACACACACACACACAGATTCAAAGCAGGCTCCAGGCTCTGAGCTGTCAGCACAGTGCCCAATGCAGGGCTCGAATTCATGAATGGTAAGACCATGACCTGAGCTGAAGTTGGATGCTTAACTGACTGAGCCACCCAGGTGCCCCAGGACAAAATACACTTTAAAACAAAGACTGTAATAAGACACAAAGAAGGACACTACATAATTATGAAGGGAACAAACAAGACAGAATAATATTTATGCATCCAACATGAAGTACCCAAATACTTAGAACAACTAATAACAGAAATAAAGGAAGTAATTGATAGTAATATAATAAAAGTAACCTTAACACCCACTTACATCAATAGATAGATCACCCAAACAGAAAACAAACAAGGAAACAGTGGCTTTGAATGACACATTGAACCAGATAGCTCTAACAGATATATTCAGAACATTCCATCCTAAAACAGCAGAATACACATTCTGTTTAAGTGTACATGGAACATTCTCCAGAATAGATCACATGTTAGACCACAAAAAAAATGTCTCAACAAATACATTAAGATTGAAGTCATACCATCCATCTTCTGAAACCACACATTATGAAACTAGAAACCAACCACAAGAAAAAATCTGGAAAGAACACAAATAAATGGAATTTTAATAACATGCTAGTAAACAATGAATGGTCAACCAAGAAATCAAAGAAGAAAAAAAGGAGACAAATGAAAATGAAAACACAAGGGTCCAAAGTCTATGGGATGGAGCAAAAGTGGTCCCAAGAGGGAAGTTTATAGCAATACAGGTCTACCTCAAAAAGGAAGAAAAATCTCAAATAAACAACCTAACTTTACAGCTAACAGAACTGTAAAGAGAACAAACAAAACCCAAAAACAGTAGAAGGAAGAAAGTAAAATAAATTTAAAAAATAAAATAAAATAATAAAATAAAATAATAAAATAAAAACAAAGCAGAAATAAATGAAATAGAAACTGAAAAAATAATAGAACAGATCAATGAAATGGGGAGCTGATGTTTTGAAGACATCAACAAAATTGATAATCATTTAGCCAGACTCATTAAAAAAAAAGAAACAAACAAAACAAAAAGACTCAAATAAAATCAAAAATTAAAGAGGAGCAATGACAAATGACACCACAGAAATACAAAGGATTATAAAAGAATATTATGAAAAATTATATGCCAACAAACTGGACAACCTAGAAGAGATTGATAAATTCCTAGAAACATAACCTCTCAAAACTGAATCTGGAAGAAATAGGGAATTTGAACAGACCAATTATCAGCAATGAAATTGAATCACTAATCAAAATACTACCAGCAAACAAAAGTCCAGGATCAGATGGTTTCACAGATGAATTCTACAAAACATTTAAAGAAGAGTTCAATACCTATTCTCAAACTATTCCAAAAAATAGAAGAGGAAGGAAAACTTGCAGATTAATTCTGTGAGTCCAGCATTACCCTAATACCAAATCCACAAAAGTCACTACAAAAAAAGAGACTAATATCTCTGATGAACATAGATGCGGAAATCCTCAACAAAATGTTAGCAAACCAGATCTAACAATACATTTAAAAAAATCATTCACCGTGATCAAGTGGTATTTATTCCTGGGATGCAAGGTTGGTTTAATATTCACAAATCAATCAACATGATACATAACATCAGTGAGAGAAAGGATAAAAACCATACAGTCATTTCAATAGACAGAAAAAGCCTTTAACAAAGTGTAACACCCATTCATGATAAAAAAAAAATCTCAACAAGTACGTTTAGAGGGAACATATCTCAACATATTAAAGGCCATGTATGAAAAACTCACAGTTAACATCATACTCAATGATGAAAAATAGAATTTTTCCCAAAGATCAACAAGACAGGAATGTCTACTCTCACCACTTTAATTCAACCTAGCACTAGAATTCCTAGCCACAGCAATCAGACAAGAAAAAGAAATAAAAGGCATCCAAATGGGTAAGGAAGAAGTAAAACTTGCACTATTTACAGATGACAGAATACTCTATAAAGAGAGCCCTAAGACCCCTCCAAAAAACTACTAGAACTGAAGTTTACTGAAGTGAACTGAAGTTTACTGAATTCACTTAATTCAGTAAGGTTACAGGATACAAAATCAATATACAGAAATCCATTGTATCTCTATATATTAATAATGAAGCAGAAGAAATCGAAATTAAGAAAACATTCCTATTTACAATTGCACCAAAAATGATAAAATGCCTAGGAATCAACTTAACTAAGGAGGTGAAAGTCCTATAAACTGAAAACTATAAAGTATTGGTGAAAGAAATTGAAAACCATACAAGCAATTGAAAGATATTCCATGCTTATGGATTGGAAGAGCAAATTTGTTAAAATGTCCATACTACCCAAAGCAATCTACGGATTTAATGCAACCCGTATCAAAATACCAACAGCATTTTTCACATAAGTGGAACAGATAATCTTAAAATGCTTATGAAACCAAGAAGACCCAAACACTCAAAGCAATCTTGAAAAAGAAGAACAAAACTGGAGATACTACAATCCCAGATTTCAAGATATACTACAAAGCTTTAGTAACCAAAACAGTATGGCACCTGCACAAAAGTAGACCTATAGATCAATGGAACAGAATAGAGACCCAGAAAGAAACTCACAATTATATAGTTAATTAATTTTCAACAAAGGAGACCCAGATAAAAACTCACGATTATATAGTTAATTAATTTTCAACAAAGGAGGCAAAATTATGCAATAGGAAAAGGATAGTCTCCACAACAGTGGTTTTGGGAAAACTGAACAGCTACATGCACAAGAGTGAAACTAAACTACTTTCTTACACCATATACACATATAAACTCAAAGTGGTTTAAAGAACTAAATGTGAAACCTGAAACCAAAAAGATCCTAGAAAGGAAAACAAGCAATCATTTCTCTGATTGCAGTAGTAACATTTTTTTAGATGTGTGTCTTGAAGTAAGAAAAACAAAAGCAAAAATGAACTTTTGGGACTACATCAAAATAAAAACCTTCTGCACAGCAAAGGAAATAATCAACAAATCTAAAAGACAACCTACTGAATGGGAGAAGATATTGCAAATGACATATCTGATAAAAAGTTAGTATCCAAAGTATATTAAGAACTTATACAACTCAACACCCAAAAAACAATCCAAATAAATGGGCAAAATACAAGAACAGACATTTCTCTGAAGATGTACAAATGGCCAACAGATATATGAAAAGATGCTCAACATCATTGATTATCAGAGAAATACAAATCAAAATTACAATGAGATATTGCTTCACACCTGTCAGAAAGGCTAAAATCAAAAACACAAGAAACAAAAAGGTGTGGTAAGGATGTGGAGAAAAAGGAGCCCTCTTCTACTGTTGGTGGAAATGCAAACTGGTGCAGCCCCTGGGGAAAACAGTACTGAGGTTCCTCAAAAAATTAAAAATAGTATTACCACATGTTCTAGTAATTCCACTACTGGGTATTTACCTAAAAAATATAAAAGCAATAATTTATATTGTTATAAATTATTTTCAGTAGCTAAGATATGGAAGCAACCAAGTGTCCATCAATAGACAAATGGGTAAGTGGTATATACATACAATGGAACATTACTCAGCCATCAAATTAATGAGAGCTTGTGATTTGCAATAACATGAATGGATCTAGAGAGTGCAATGCTAAGTGAAATAAGTCAGTCAGAGAGAGATAAGTACCATATGATTTCATTCATATGTAGAATTTAAGAAGCAAAACAAACCAACAAATTAAAAAAAGAGATGAGTCAAAAAATCGACTCTTAACTATACAAAACAAACTGATGGTTACCAGAGGAGAGGTAGATGGTTGTATGGGTGAAATATGTGAAGGGTATTCAGAGTCCACTGATTGTAATGAACACTGAGTAATGTATGGAATTTTCGAATCACTATATTGTATACCTGCAACAAATATAAAGCTGTATGTTAATTATACTGGAATTAAAATAAATAAACAAACAAATAAAACTTTAATACATGTCTAGAGTTTCATTTACCAAACAAATGATAATCATCTGGTTTGCCTAGTCTACCATCTTGTGTATCAAATGGACAATACTCTCCTCTTTCTCCAATTTTGTATAAAATTTTAAATATTTTATTTATTTATTTATTTTTGAGAGAGAGCGCGGGGGAGGGGCAGAGAGAGAGGGAGACACAGAATCTGAAGCATGCTCCAGGGTCCGAGCTGTCAGCACAGAGACCAACACGGGGCTCAAACCCACAAACCCCAAGATCATGACATGGGCCAAAGTTGGCTTAACTGACTGAACCACCCAGGCGCCCCTCTCCAACTTAATTTTGCACTCATTTACTGTGTTTAAAGATATTATTAATTAATAAATAAATCCTAGTAGAAAATGGGAGATACTGAGCAGACTGGAAAGACATTTTTCTAGCAATTGTAATTTTGTGGTTCATATATTCTGTATTGGTAGAAAAGGGAAGCTTTCTATCTTCTGGATCTGAAGCAAAACTTACTTGTTTTTATTTTTGACAAAAATTTCTAAAACCATAGTTCCTTGTAATATCAGAAAAATTAGTGAATTTTTTAAATCAGATTTACAAAGAGAAGAATAAAAATGTTGACCATTTTTGCCTTTTTTTGAATGTTTATGTTATTTTGTGTGAGAGAGAAAAAGAGAGCATGAGTAGGGGAGGAGCAGAGAGAGAGGGGAACAGAGAATCCCAAGCAGGCTCTGCACTGACAGCAGTGAGCATGATGCAGGGCTTGAATTCATGAACCATGAGATCATGAGTTCATGACCTGATCGAAAGTCAGATGCTCAACTGATTGAGACACCCAGGTACCCCCATTTTTACCTTTTTTATAGAACTTTTTGCAGAACTTTTCTCCTTCTCTATTTGATTATGATGCACCTTGGGGTAGTTTTCACCATGTTTATTGTGCTTGAGATTTATTGAATATCTTCGATATGTGGGTTTATAGTTTCATTAACTTAAAAAAATTACCTTAACTGTTTCTTAAAATATGTTTATGTCTCAGGGCACCTGGCTGGCTCAGTCAGTGGAGTGTGCAGTCTTGATCTTGAGGTCATGAGTTCAAGCTCCATATTGGGTACAGAGATTACTTAAGCATATATATATATATATATATATATATATATATACACACACACACACACACACACACATACATATACATATACATATACATATACATATACATATACATATACATATACATATACATGTCTCACCCCCCCCCCCCCCCCATCTATCCTGCTTTTCAGGAATTCTGTTTGTATATTTGATCATTTGAAGTCATCCCAGAGATCACTGACCCTCTGTTCTTTCTTGTTTTTTAGACTTTTTCTCTGCCTTTTTTAAAAATTTTGGGTGATTTCTATTGCTATATCTTCTAGCTTTGTAATCTTTTCTACTGCAAGGTCTAATATGCTGTTAATCCCAGCAAATTTTTATTTTTTTATTAAAAAATTTTTTTAATGTTTATTTTTGAAAGAGACAGAGACAGATGTGAGTGGGTTAGGGGCAGAGAGAGAGAAGCACAGAATCCAAAGCAGGCTCCAGGCTCCAAGCTGTCAGCACAGAGCCCAACGTGGGGCTCGAACCCATGAGCTGTGAGATCATGACCTGAACCTAAGTTGGACGCTCAACCGACTGAGCCACCCAGTGGCTTAAAGTTCTGTTGTCTTTGTATTTCCCATGTCTTTACTAGTTCAATCTTATTTCTAGCTTCTTTATTGTTGGAATACAATTATAGTAATAGCTACTTAAGCTACTTAAATATCCTAATCTATCTTCAGTGTCAACTACAGGTCAGTTCCAAATGACTGATTTATCCTCTAATTATTTTCTTTCTGCTTTGCATACCTTCAGATGCCAGACATTGTGAACTGTACTTTGTTGCATCCTGGATATTTTTGTTTACCTATAAATATTCTTGAATTCTATTCTGGCACTAAGATAGTTTATTCCTGTTGGATCTTATTTTTAAGCTTGGCTAGCAGAATCACAGCAACATTTAGTGTAGGGTTAATTTTCCCCCACAGTTCTTGCAAGACTCTTCTTAGTACTCTAATCAGTACTCTAATCAGTGCCCTCTGAATTATGAGGTTCTTCTCTCTGAATGTTCAAAATAGGCCCTATTCCTGGCCCTGTGTGAACTCTGAGTACTATTTCCTCTCCTTCTTTCAGAAGGTGTTTTTTCCCCCCAGCTTCAGATAATTTCTTCACACCCATGCTCTGATCAGTACTCAATTGAATGCCCCTTTGCAGATCCCTGGAGTTCTCTGTACAGCTTTCTCCTCTCTGTGCTCTGTCATCTTGAAACACCTTGCCTTCCCCAGATGCACAACTGTCCCCTGAACTCATGAGATCAGTGGGTCCTACCTGGCTTCCCCTCCTTTGCTGTGGCCTGGAAACTTTCTTTAGGCAGTAAGCCAGGCAGTTGTAAGACCCACCTGATTTGTTTTCTGTCTCTTAGAGATCCTTCTCTGCATGATGTCCAGTGTTTTGAAAGTTGTTGTTTATATATTTTGTCTGGTTTTCTAATGGTTTCAGGCAGGAGGGTAAATTCAATACTTATTACTCCACTGGAAGCAGATTTTCCAGGATGGCATTTAAAATATAAATAATCTTATGTCAGTCCTTTGCTCCAAATCTCCAAATGGTTTCCCTTCACATACTCCTTACCAAAGTCCTCAAGACTCTACATGTTTTGGGCCCCACTTACATCTCAGATTTCATCTACCATTCTCTCACCCCACATTACTCTCTTCCAACTCTCTTCTGGTTGTCTTACCATTCTTCCAATATGCTGAGATTGTTCTTGCCTCAGGGCCTTTACTCTAGTAGATGTCACCACCTGAAACATCTTTTCTCCAGATTTGCCAATAGCTGACTCATTTTCTTTCATTCAGGACTCTACTTAAATATCCCCTTCTCAGCAGGGCATCCTATCTAAAATAGCTCTGTATTTCCCCTTCACTTTATTTCCTTTTACTAAATATTCCTTATCTCTGAAATGATATAATCATTTACTTATTTGCTTATTGTCTGTTTCCCCTATAAAATAAAGGAATGACTTTTTGTAATTCACTACTTTGTCTTCAGAACTTACAACATTGTTTGGCACTAAGTAGGTACTTATTACATTACAGATTTATTGCATGTGTGGATGGATAGAGGAATGCATATAAAATCGAAGTTAAAGGCCAACAGAGGATCTACATGGGAAGTTAGGTACTGAGTCACATTTCAAGCAATTCTTGTGTCATCAGCTGACAGGAGGTTGCTAGATAAAGAAACATGTTTTTCTAGAAAATGGGGGTTAAAACTTATCGTCTCCTTGCTTCTTCAGAACTTAAAGGAAATCCACATTCCCAGCAGTCAGAAGATGCACGTGTGAAGATTTGCTCTGATGACCTCCCACCCCTGATTTTTGTTGCTTTTTTGTTGTTGTTGCTTCAGCTGTTGTTTCTCTTTCCTTTGTCTGACAGAATTCTGTATGTGGCTTGAAAGGCAAGTTCTCTACCCCATGGCTGGCTGGCTGCATTCATGGTTCTTTCATCTTACATCCTGTAGGGCTACTTACTTTTGCTCTGTATGGCCAGCGATCCCTTTCCTTTGTAGAGTCTGATGCAACTTTGCTACTTTATAAGACATAAAGATAAATCTTTAGCTACAGAGAACACATCCTCTCAAAACTCCTATGCCATCTTTCAAAGTCATCATTAGGAACACATTTCTCTCCACTAATAAATCTGCCACATCTCCTATGGCTTGGCTGAAGTCCCTCTGTCACTTGTGTTTGCTACTGAAATGTCAAGCATCCTCAAATATAGCATGTTCTACACCATAGTTTCAAGATACAAAATTTGGAAATTAGTATTGGGTATTGTTAGACCTGATGCAGTGGATATTCTCCATTGAATTTTTAAGTGTGAAAATACAATTATTTTTTCTAGATGAAAGCACATCTGCTAGGAAGTAAATATGTAGAAGTTACCTATGTCCTCTTATTTATAAATTTATGCACCTGTAAAATATTATATATTCCTTTTTGGAGGCAAGGTTCTCTCACTTCCCTCACCAAACTTTTCACAGTAAACTTACATTTAGTGACTTACCACATTATGCATTGATATAAAGAATATTTACTTTGATATCTTTTCCCTAAAGTGTTGTTATAGTAGGACTGATGGGGAGATAAGTTATTTGAGGAGAGGAGTCAAGATTTCTTGACTTGATAAACTCCTGTTTCCATAATGGTTATAGAAGATCACATCACTTCAGGAATATTTGATTGAAGTTGTTCATGAATTGATCTGGGAAGCTAATGGCCATATATAACATTGATTTCTCTAAGAAAGTGTATTCTGAATTATAGATAACCACCTTCCATTTAAGCTTTTGGAACACAGTCCCTCTATAAGTTGGGAGCTCTCTGTATTCAGGGAATGAAAAAACATAATTGATAGTAAGAGCCTCTGGGGAGAAGAGATAAATCCACTCCCATATAAAAATTAAATCCAAGGAAGGGAGAAGGTGGCCTTCTTGTGAAAGAGAACGTTTTGGCAGAATGGAAAGTGTGAATTAAGTTAGGGAATCTGAGTCATAGTCCCATCTCTGTTACTCTCAACCAGTTTTCTCATCTATCAATTCATGACATTGGCCTTGATCAGTTCTCTGATTCTCAAAGATTGGAGGACCAGAAGAGTGGCCATTTGGAGGCTCTCTTGCCATTTCCATGTGACCACTGAACCTCGAGTTTTCCAGTTTCTTTCCCTTCAAGTTCTCAGCCTGCATATCTCCCAGGCCACAAGTTTTCTGCAGCCAGCAGTCTACAGAGGTCGTCCTCTGGAACTAGCTCTCAGCAAAACTGAAGAGGTGGCTAATTTAGTCTTCAGTCCCCCTTTTTCACTCTAATCCTAGTGCTGCCCTTCCTGGTGCCCTAAAATTCCCTTTGACTTTTTGGTCATTCCTTCCCCTGTTAAAACACCCATTAATAATGGTTTAAATGACTTAAAGGCTCCATACACTTCTTTCTGGAGTGTGTGCTTTATAATGCAAGAGAAAATCTCTTAGTCAAAGGAATTAATCTCTAATTGTTGAATCTTAGGCATTAGTGTGTTAGGCAGGTAGGAACTCAAAGAAGGGGAAGAGGATTCTTTCAGCACCTAAGAAATCATGCTATGTATATAACCAATTTATTTTACTAGCCCTTTGAGAGGCTGATAGCACAATAGTGGTTCTCAACTCGGGCTGCACATTAGAATCTCTGAGTTTTAAATAAATATCTGATGCCACAAGCCCTTCCTACAGATTCTTACTTAATTGGTCCAGGGTGGAATATGAGCCCCAGAGTATTTTTAAAGCTTTGCATATAGTTCTAATGGAAGCCAAAATTTAAAGGCATTCTTATTCAGGTACAAAGCCCCTGTGCCCTCTCCTCCAGAAACCCCTTCTTTCTATCTCCACCCCTGCCTTTAGGCCTCTAGCAGTCCTTACGGTTTACCCGTTTCTCACCTCTGCCACCCTGCTCCATAGGACTGTGGGCCATTGTGTCTTTATGTACAGCCTCAGGATGGAAGAGGAGTGCTTCTCTGCCTAGAAAGGGAGTTTCTCCAAGAGAGAAGGATGAGCCAGTGGGCAGCTGACTTGTCTCTTGTATGGGCCTAAGCAGGTGGGTTCAGGTCTATTGGGTAGAATAACATACTCCTTATTCTCTAATAATATTTTTCTAGTAGATGGACTTAACAGGGGAATTTTCTAAGCAATTTGATTCAAATTACAATCTATTCCTGCAAGTACTTGTAAATACCACAAATCAATAACAGCGGTTTCTGTTGTAAGTCAGTGATATTGAGCACTTGCATTAATGTTTTATGTGCTTAGAATCCATACATTTACTCGGAGCCTTTTTCTGAAAACCTTGATCATAGCCTTTTTTCGCAAGTTTCTGAGAAAGTCATGTACACCTGATGGGCATTTGAATAAATCAGGTACACTTAAGTCTCCTGATTTCATAGCGCCTGATTAATTCATTGTTCCTGCAGAGAACCAGATGGTTCTCAATTCTAACTGCACATGAATCACCTAGAACTCTTTTTAGAGAAATACTAATATCTGGGCTCTCTAGAGAGGAAGAAACATCTCTGAAGATGAGGCACAGACATAGTACTTCTGAACCCACGTCCTGAACCAGGAGGTTTTAATGTGGAGCTAGGGGTAAAACTGCCACTGCCTCACAAACCTTGGCAGGTTGTGTTGGGGGCAAGTCTGCCACTCTAGCAAATTCACCCAAACCTGTTCCACAAACAACAGAATTCTTTGCTGAGTTGCCATGTTTGGTTTGGTGTAGTTTTGTTGTTAAATCCCATCGTGCTGGGTTTTGAGGAGTGTTGTTGGCCAGAAGTAAATGTAAGCAGCCCTTTGGGATTCATCCATTTTGGGGGGGAGTTGTTTTATATTTAATGTCATAAAAGTTACCAGCCTTTTTCGCTTCTCCTGCCCAACAACTTATTTTGGAGCTTGGCAAGAAAGAAGCTGGTCCATTATGAAGATGGGACACATTGTTAGCACTTCTGAAATGTAAGAATATTGAAGCCACAATAATCTCCTTTCCTGTGACTAGCAGAAGGCAGGGACTTCAGCCGTGTCTTGACATGAGAAGTGAATATCAGAGGAGACTTTCTGATATCAGAGAATATTTCCGTGAGAAAGTTTTGTTTGTTTGTTTTGTCTCTGTCAAGACAAACACCAGTGTTTTCCTTGCCTCTGGCACTTAGGAGAGCCCTTTCAATTTCTATCCTAAAACTTTGCATAGTAGGATCTGAATGTTGTGTTTTCCAGCCTTGCTGTAAATGTCCTGTAGTATTAAATAGGGATTTTTCTTAGAGTGAAGAAGAGCACATAATCTTGATCACTCCTGATTCCAGTTAGGCAGCCAAACAACATGTCAGGTTCATGATAGGTTTTATTGACTTGAATGAGCTGTGCAAAGACGCAAGTGAAATTTAATTTTCTATGTGGACATTAAACAAGGACATTTAGCAACCACAACTAGTTGGAATTTCATTCCAACTAGGCAACTGTAAAACACCACACACACACACACACACACACACATGCATATGTATATATGCCATTTTTAAATAAAGAACATCAAGAATTATGCTTAAAATATGTCAAGAAAATATTATGGATTGTAAAAGAAGGAAAGAAGGAAGGGAGAAAGGAAGGAAGGAAGGAGATAAGGAGGGAGGAGGGGAGGAGGGAGGAAGGAAGGAGGAAGGAAGGGCAGAAGAAAGGAAGTCTCAAATTTTGAGAAACTGTCTGTCTAGGCTGGCCATATCCATCTAAGCCCTATGAGAACATGGTGAATGCCAGGAGAATGCACCATGAGACAGGAGAACAAAAGTCTGGGAGATGTCACTTTTGTTCCTAATCATCCTTATGACTCAGGGCAGGTCTTTCTTCACTTCTCAGGGTGTCATCTTTTGAAAAAGAACAAAATTTCCTTGAATTCTGAGATTACCCAAAAAGAGTAATGAGAAAAGGAGTGTCACCTGAAAGCAAAAGAGGAAACTTGCTGACAAAAAGTTAAAAAGATGCTAGTCACATTCCAAACAAGGCAATAGCATATTCTTAGCAAAAAGTGTACTTGAGCTTTCCCCCCATCCCTGATGTATTGACTTGAGCAATATTGAGGTATCTTAGGTTTATTTAAACAGAAGAGCTCTGCTTTGTGCAACTGCACTGCTAATCAGCAACCCACAGAACCCCAAGAGAGGAATGTTTTGAATATATGGAAAAGAAATTGCAGGAATATAATCCAGCTTTTTTGGCCCTGAAACTAGATTCTCCTATGCTCTCTGGCAATTTTCAAGAATCTGTTTTAGCAGATGGAGACCACAGAATAATTTTAAGGAAGCTGAGAATGTGTACATTTTCCTTGTCCATCTACACCAGACTTTCTAGGTGAGGTTCTAGAATACTTAGGGCTTTTCTCAGTATTAGTAGAATAGCTATAAAATCTAATCATTATTTAAAACCTGCCGTACTGATTAGGTCTGTGCTCTGGGAAAACACATCCCATACATAGCTGGACACGTCCTGCCCCACTGAGGGGAAGCTGTGATTGGAGATGAAGTGCTAAGTGTTCAGTCTTTAGCACGGATAAAAAACTGTATGCAACCCAATCTTTTCATTGGAGATTTAGAAGGCTCTTGCAGTAATTAACAAGAGAGCCTCTTGACTTAGTGAGATCTAGCCTCTTGGGAATTTGGGAAGCTGCCCACAAAAAGCTGGAGCTTTCTGCCCAAGCAGGGGATTACATCCTGATCCTTCGGAGAGACCCTCCCATTTGTCCTTTGAAGTGACAGTTTCTCTGCAGGTGTCAGATAGCTCTCTTCTTGCGGATGGCTTTCGGATTTGGAACGTTCTGCTAAACACTCTCAGCGACCTTTCTCCATGGGTGTTTGGGAAGTTCACATGGTAATCCCTTAAAAGCATTACAGATATCAGAAACCGTTCTTAAGGTAAAATTGAAGAAGGCTACCCAGCACTCTCATCCCTGACTTCAATTTTTCTTCAGTCCTGGTGAGGCCTGTTAGGCATTCTCCTTGTCCTAGTCAGACATTTAATGCCCTGCCTACCAATTCCCAGCCAAGCACATGGATCATGATTGAAGTATTTTCCAGATTTGGTCATTCTTTGCTAAATGCCCTGTGTTGGAATCTACGGCACCAAGGAGGAGGTCCTACAAGGTGAGTCCCATGGCTGTCACCATCTTGGGTAGCTTCTCTAGCTCAGCCTGGGACTCTAAGACCAGCTACTCCTCCAGAACCAGCCACAGGTGTTCACGTTTTCTGGCCCACTGCTCCCTTCCCAGCAGCCATTCCAAGCCCCTCTCAGTTAGGAAAGGAAAATGATAGCCGTATTTAGGATATTAGTGAGTGTTTTCGGTACTTGCTCATGATGCCCATCAGTGCTTTGGCAGGTAGGGTAGGACAGAGGGCCAAGGAAGGCCACATTGGGGACAGAATATTTTGCTTTTTATCCCTGGCTGTCACATTTTTGAAGTTAATTTTGTTGGTTGTGCCCCTTTGATAAGTTGTTTCTTTCAGATTTTTTAAATCTTGGTCTCAGCACTTTTTAAATTAAAAAAAAATCTATATATCCCTAATTAATTAATTTTATTTATTTCATTTCAAAGAAGGGAAGGTAGATTTTTGATGGTTCTTCGTGTCACCATTTTTAGAGTAATTGTGAAATAGTCTAAAAATGTGTTTTGCTTTTGTTTTTGCTAAAAGACAATTTTATTTAAAATTAAGACTAGTTTGGGTTCAAGTCCTTACTATGTGACTTTGATCACACTACTTTACCTCCTGAAGAGTCACTTTCCTCAACTTTAAGAACTGTGGGTATAACAATACCCCAAACCCATCAATGTTGTCATGATTACATGAAGCAATGGTGTCTAGCTTTTAGCAGGATGCCCGCATATAGTAAGGAATCCCTAAATAATAGTCACCATGAGAAGGATAATTGAGTGCACTTTGTGTGGAGGAAAGGACAAAGTTGATGATAGAGGAAGAAGTTAGTGTGTTGGGAATTTGCAGGTTTGGAGCAGACATGAAAGCATCCAAAGGAAACACTTAAAGATTAGAATGATTTACAACAGGAAAGAGCTCAAATAGTACCTATAACCAGTACTGGGATAGACCCTGCTCAAATGTTCATGCATATCCACACACATATACACACCCTCATTCCCTCTGATCCATACACAGTCAACCTGCCTTAGTCTTAGTCTTCAGGTGTGTCACTGGCTGTTTCTGGCCCAGTGAGTTCCATTCAAATACAGGTCATTCACTTGGCTACACTTTGAACTGACCTTGTAAACAAGCTTTTTCCCTTCTGTGGTCCATGTGGTTTTTGTGGTCTTCTATTTTTAATCTGTTAAAACACTTTGAAGTTCAGCTTTGTGGATTTGACATCCAACTCCCACTGGAACCTGATGGTGGTTTCCTATTTCTGGTTTATTGCTGAAGAATGATCAGAAAGAGAAAGCATTAGAGCAAGGTCACTGCAATACATTAAATAAGAAATATATCATTGGTGAAAATTTCCAAGGCAAAGTAAAGAAGGCTTCCTCTCAGGATGATGTTCTGTCTTAATCCCGTGTTAGAAAATGAGCTATAATTCTTTGAATTATTTGCCACATTACTTACTTTATCAACCATGATATTTCAATCCTCACATCTGCTTGTAATTAAAGAAGAGAGTATCTGAATGTCACAAGGACACTGGAATATGTGCAATGGTACTTGTAAACTGCTACAAGAAGATTTTGGTAAAATTTCCCTGCTACTTTAAAATCCTGATACTCACTCATAGGAATAGGAAACAAACTAATGGTTACCAGAGAGAGGGGAGAGGTTGCGGGGATGGGAAAAATAGGTGACGGGGATTAAAAGGAACAAACTTTCAATTAAAAAAGAAGTCATGGGGATGTAATGTACAGCATGGAGAATATAATCAGTAATATTATAATAACTTTTGTGTGGTGACAGGTGTAACTGGACTTATTGTGGGGATCATTTGGTAATGTATAAAAATATCAAATCAGTATTACATACACCTGAAACTAATCAGATATTTATTGTATCTAGTATACTTCAGTTTTTAAAATGTGGCATACATACATACATATATATACATACATACAAACATACATAAAACACTCATACTCAGAACACAAAAACAAAATCAAACATCTACTAACACTTTATCTCCCTGAGTGCTGCTAGACCTGCCGGTCTGTTCTGAGCTGCTAACATGAGTTTCTGTTTGGCTAGATGGTGTTTGTTCAAATTGTTGAGAATAAAGCCTACCTCCAGAGATTCCAAGTGCAATATAGGAGAAGATGAGGAGGTAGAGTTGATTAATGTGCTCAAAACTGTTTAGAAATCTAGGATAAGAATAAGTAAAACATACCCAAATATAGGATGATAGTGTTACCAACAGAAAGGTCATTTGAAAAGTGCTTCTGCTCACAAATGTCCAATGTAAACTATAAAAGTTTTCCTGAAAAATGTTGCTGTGGCACATAGTTGAGTCCTTGGGGGCCTGCTGTGGGCCAGCACGGCTTCTTAACAGAGTAGGTATGGACAAGATCTCTGAAGGCCAAGTGGAAGCAGGCGAAGATGAATACAAGGTAGAATGTAGTGAAAACCAACCTGGTGCCTTAGCAGGTTGTTTGCAGAACTATGCAGTCCTCACCAAAATTATCCCTGGAAACAAAGTTTCTGGGCTCTGTGGCCTGTAGATAGATGCATATTCAGCCCTCACAGCACCAAATGATTCCTGGGTTATGGTTGAGCAAGCAAAAACTTCAGTGCAGAAGTACTTTGTAAGCACATCAAGGGAAGACAGTGAAGGGACTTACAAGAAACAGTTTTCTCTATACATTGAGAACAGTGTAACTCCAGACCTGGTAAGGAAGATGTACAGGAAAGTGCATGCTGCCATATGAGATGCAGTCTAAGAGAAAAAAAACCTAATCAAAAAGTTATTTTAAAAAGATAACCTAATAGTTAAAGACCATCGTAATAGTCTCTTGTCCAGAAGTAAAATAGGGTAGCTCAAAAGACAAGCATCCTTCAAGCGCAGAAGTAATGCTGCAAACAGCTAAGCCAAACCATCCCAATCTGTAATTTTCTAAGAAGATTTTCCAGATTGAGATAATAAACATATCAATCAAGAAACAAAGGTTCCACTAACATGCCAGCTACATTCTCCCCCTTACGACACAATACAACACATGAAGGAACTTCTGCTACATGGTATAATAGGAAATATTTTCAAACCCACAGAATAACTAGCTAAAACCTAAAAGCAGAAGGAAATAATATTGAGAATTAGGCCTATGGAATCATACTGTTGCTCTTCTAATCTAGTCGTCTTCCTCGAAGCAGGCAGGGCTCCTAAACCATGTAATTATGTGGTGAACAGATGGCATAACACCCTTCAATATAGCTTGTTTGTATTTGGTATAAAATGCCTGTAAATACATTTAATGCCTCCTCTTCTGTTTTTTTGTTGCCTTTAATCCTAGAGCATCACCAAATTTTATCTTTAAGACCCTGGGCTTTTTTCTTTTTATAGATACCACCTTCATGCATTCATTCATTCATGCATGCATTCATTCATTCATTCATTCATTCAACAAACATTCAACATTTACTAGTGGCAGGACTTGCTACCCTGCAAAACCATGTTCTCTGCTGAGTGACCCCATACCCTCTCCTTGACCGCAGTTAATTGAACCAGGTATGACAGTTGACTCAAAGGTAGTCAGTTCCTCCATATTCTTCCAGAACTTTTGACTTGTGAGGTTTGACTAAAAATTGTAAGTGGGGGCAATCTTGCCTGGAAATTTAGATACCGAAACACTTAGCTAGATAGCAAATGGGGGCCATAAATGTAAGTATCATGAGTTCCCATGATATAACAGGAGCTGAATCAGTCTGTCTGAATTATGTACAAGCTGAAGAAGAGGCAGGCAGAGTTGATGATGGGTCATATACACAAAGTAGCCGAGATCCCATAACCCTGCACCCCTGTCTCCCCTACTCCAAAGAGACAAAGTAGCCTTCATTCCTAACAGCTTTATAACTTTGGGTTCCCAGGCCCTGTTACATAGTGGATCCTGTTCCTGGATTTCAGTGAGCCTCACTCTATCTTTTTCATAACCCAAATTCTTGAGCCAATTTAGCTGGGTTCCTACCTCTTTCACCTAAGTCCCCTGACTTGAACACTGCATGATTACATGATGTTCTGAAAAAAAAAAAAAAAATGATTGGGTCCATGAATATCCAAAAGAGACATCTTAGTGCAGGTTAATTGAATGACTCTTATCAGCTAGCTATTGTCATATTTATAAAGATTGACTGTAACAGAAGCAAATAGAGTTATCAGTTTATATGTAAAAATTAAATGTTAGCCCATCATACTGGAACAGTTTTGAATACATTGAATATATAATATATAGCAATTTCTAGGTGAAGCATTTCTTACTGGTATCTCTAAAGTGTTATGAGTTAGATAAGAAACCAAAATCTCTATGATTATTTCTGTGAATATGGAACTATATATTTAAAACCTCTTCTACACTATTTCCTTTCCAAAACATAAATTTACAACTTCTACTAGGTATCTGTGAGGTTATTCTCTTAAACTTTTGTTTCACCCCTCTATTGAGACATACTTGAAATACTGAAATGTAATCTTTTATCTTTTGAAACTGTCATTATTA
This sequence comes from Neofelis nebulosa, assembly GCF_028018385.1. Classification (NCBI taxonomy): domain Eukaryota; kingdom Metazoa; phylum Chordata; class Mammalia; order Carnivora; family Felidae; genus Neofelis; species Neofelis nebulosa. Next base: position 93,883,566 of record NC_080782.1, on the reverse strand, counting down.
TGTCTATTTTGAAGTAATTTTGGGCCCCAAAATGTCCAGAATAATATAACTCTGTAGTATTCTAGTATCATTTTTCAACTCAGAGAGGTGTATCTACAGTCCAAAAATGTCTGGAAGATTCTTCTTTTAAAGAATTAAGTTGTTTAGTATACAAAATCTATAAAGAACTTACCAAACTCAACACCTGAAAAACAAATAATCCAGTGAAGAAATGGGCAGAAGACGTGAATAGACACTTTTCTAAAGAAGATATCCAGATGGCCAACAGGCACATGAAAAGATGTTCAACGTCACTCCTCATCACGGAAATACAAATCACAACCACACTGAGATACCACCTCATGACAGTCAGAGTGGCTAAAATTAGCAAATCAGGAGACTACAGATGCTGGAGAGGATGTGGAGAAACGGGAACCCTCTTGCACTGTTGGTGGGAATGCAAACTGGTGCAACTGCTAGGGAAAACAGTGTGGAAGTTCCTCAAAAAATTAAAAATAGAATTACCCTATGACCCAACAATAGCACTACTAGGTGCTGTTTATCCAAAGAATACAGGAGTGCTGATTCTTAGGGGCTCATGTACCCCAATGTTTATCGCAGCGTTTTCAATAGTAGCCAAATTATGGAAAGATCCTAAATGTCCATCAGCTGATGAATGGATAAAGAAGATGTGGTTTTATACAATGGGATACTACCTGGCAATGAGAAAGATTGAAATCCTGCTGTTTGCAGCAATGTGGATGGAACTGGAGGGTATTATGCTAAGTGAAATAAGTCAGTCAGACAGAGACAGATATCATGTATTTTCACTCATATGTGGACTTTGAGAAACTTAACAGAAGACCATAGGGGAGGGGAAGGGGAAAAATAGTTTCAAACAGAGAGGGAGGCAAACCATAAGCGACTCTTACATACAGAGAACAACTGAGGGTTGATGGGGGATGGGGGAGAGGGGAAAATGGATGATGGGCATTGAAGAGGGCACTTGTTGGGATGAGCCCTGGGTATTGTAGGTAAGTGATGAATCACGGGAATCTATTCCCAAAGCTGAAAGCACACTGTATGTCAATTTTACTCTTGTGTGTACATTTTGTCTTCAAAGAAATGTTTGTCCGTGTCATTGTCATGAGTACTTTTTCCTAGGCTTACTTTTAAGTTTTATGGTTCTAATTTTTCATGTTTATGTGTATTTTCCATTTTAAGTTAATTTTTACATATAATGTAAAGTAAGAATTAAGGTTCATTTTTTCCCCATATGGATATCCAAATGCTCCAGTAGCATCTCTTGAAAAGACTATTCTTTTCCTATTTAATTACTTTAGCTCCTCATTTATTTAAAAAAATCAATTAATCAAATATTTATAGACCTATTTCAGAATTTTCTATATTATTCCATTGAACCTTAAACCAGCACTATACCATTTGGTTATAATCTATAGTAAATCTTGAAAACAAGTGTTATTAAGTCTTCCAACTTTGTTCAATTTTTTCAAGATTTGTTTGGTTATTCTGTTTTCTTCACACTTCCATTTATATATTATATTACAGTAATCAGTGAGACCATCAATTTATTTGGCTTTCTCTGACTCAACATTTTTCTTAACACTTTTTCTTAAGTATTTGGTTTTCTCGACTACAAAGACTTCTTCCTATTTTTCAAATATTTAATTGTTTGCATTTTCCAATTAAATGTTTTAACTGTTTTGTTTTATATTACAGAAGATGCTTCCTTTTATAGTTATGTATAAATAAGTATCTCAGGAGCTGTAATTAACTCATAATTCCACACAAATTCCATTTTTACCATGAGGGGCCATAGGTAAACATTGGCATAGTGAGTAATTTTTTTATTCCATTAAAACACAAACTCTTCTGATACGTCCATGCAGTTAAAGGACTGTCACTTATTTTGTGTAAAGAGGAAAAACACAACTTAATTCTTTTTTTCTTTTTTCTTTTTTAAATTTATTTTTTCTTTTTTTTATTATTTTTAAATATGAGTTATTGTCAAGTTAACTGACATACAGTGTATTCATTTATATATGTCTGCCTGATTTTTAAATATTTGACTTATAAAAAATAATCAGCAATACCAAAATTTTAGTATGTAAGCTGTTCCAGGAAATTTAACTGATCAGATTTTTGATTAATGACTCAATTCTGGGGAAAAAATAGTTTTTGGAATCTTTTTATTGGATAAAGGAGTTTAATAAGTTTTGCACCCAACAGTGTCAAATACTTAAAGGTACCTTTACATGTTCACAAAATGTAAACACAATTTTAGTATATGTGCTGCTGAAGCAAACACCCCCATATTGCCACAATTTAAGAACTATTATACTCATGGCTCCTTGTGAAGCATCTAAGAATCTGAGATTTCCAGTATTTTCCTAGAAAAGATCTTGTCATTTGCATTATTTAGGCTCATTCCAATTTCAAGGAACAGCAAAAGTTCAGGTAAACAAGGAAATGAGGAATTCCAGGCAACTTCTGGGCAACTTCTTAGTGCTCCGGGAGCTGAAATATACAGCTATAATCTGACAAGGAATGTGGCCACTCTGTCGTCATAGTTTGGATTTACCCTGAACACAGATCTGAGCACAGGTACAGATGAAAGTGATTTATTTAGGAAGCGCTTTTAGGAGAGACCAGTAAGGGAGTGGGAGAAGCAGGATAAGGAAGGCAAAGCAGCTAAGTAGCAGCATGATTTCAGCCTGATTTCAGAGCATCTCTGGGACATAAATCACTCTTCAGAGCTTGTACCTCCCTGAGATGAAGGAACTGGGCTTTTAGACCTCACTTCAGATAGCATTGGCTAAAAGACAAGAATGGGAAAGGAAATTGGGAAAGAAAAGAACAGAAAATTTAAGATCCTTCTGTTCAGTCAAGGCAGCCTCTGTGGCTCCAATGTCCACAGGCAGTCATGGGTACCATTTGTTAGGAGCACAGCACAGAATATGGGGGCTGAGCTCATGGGTTAGTGAAAGAAAATGAAGGGGATCTGGGTGAGATGCAACAGTGTCTACTACGCTTATGCAGTCTAATAATGTATCACCCCTTCAATCCAGTATTCTCCAGTATTAGGAGAGCTGCTAAGAATTACTTGGAGAAAAAGTAGAGAGGATGGGCTTCAGTGGCAGGCCTTACCCTCTACTATTTTCCTAAGAAATTCAAATCTGACCCCAAAATCCAAAATTCACTTGGGAAAGAGAAACATGCCCCCAAATAAAAGCCTACAGCAAATGGAACTTACCCTTTTTAGAAGGAAGTTTAGGAATCATGCATTCTATGTCTCTTGAGGTGGATTTCCTCTCTGCCTCAAACATCTCTTTCAAAATTTCCTTCCAACCACAGTATAATATTCTTTCTGAGAGACGTTCTGGTAATCACTACATTACATTTCCAGTGTTGTTTTAGCAGCTCTTGTAGATTGGGGCTATTGGTGACTTCTCAGTGGGTCTCCCTTAATCTAACTCAATATAGAAGCCCCAAAGTGAACTAGAACAATAGGTCCTCATCTATTGGACATTAGCATCTATGCCCCAGAGGTAACTCTTTCATCTCCTTCAAGTGTTTGCGCAAATATCTTCTTTTTTTTTATTTTTAAATTTTTTAATGTTTTTTTTAATTTATTTTTGAGACAGAGAGAGACAGAGCATGAACAGGGGAGGGGCAGAGAGAGAGGGAGACACAGAATCCGAAGCAGGCTCCAGGCTTTGAGCTGTCAGCACAGAGCCCGACACGGGGCTTGAACTCACGAACCGAGGGATCATGACCTGAGCTGAGGTCAGACGCTTAACCGACTGAGCCACCCAGGCGCCCCTCAAATATCTTCTTAATGAGACCTGCTCTAAATATTCTGTTTTAAAATTTGTTATACGTTTTTTATCACAAGAAAAAAAATAATTTGAGAAAGAAAAAAAATTGAATAACAAGCCTTCGGCTACCACCACTACCTACTCTCTTGATGCCCCTTACCAAGCTTTACCATTTTTGTTCATAGTGCACTTAATCACTTTCTAACCTACTATTATCTATTGCATCAACATCTCATTGTCCATTCCACTCTCTCCCCAAAATGAGGCTATATGAAGTTAAGGCTTCATTTATTTTATACACTACTGTGTCCCTGGCACCTAGAACGGTGCCGAACACATAGTAGGTGTTCAACAAATCTTTACTTCTTCAGCAATTCTGCAGTTTAAGTGATCCAGGTAAACTATTGTTCTCTAAAGATCATGAGCCCTTTCTTTCTTCCCTGCCTTGGAATCAACCATTCTCACAATTTAGCACCAGCTTCTACCCCTGACTCTATTATGTCTCTCTCTTTTGCTCTCTCTCTCTCTCTTTCTTTCATTCCTAAAACAAAAATCTGATTAGGTCTGATCAGTTACCTTCTGGTCGAGAACATTTCTTTGGGGCTTCCTAGGCTATGCATCCATGATCCAGTCAACTGTTGCTGCCATAGCAGAATCACAAGACATGAAACATGACAACTTCTGAATTTTAGGAACAATTCATTTTCTCCTCATTCTAAATGAGGTCAGTGGGAAAAGCTGATACGTGGGCTGTGCCTCAAACACGCATTTCAATAAAAAAGTGTATGTAACTGTATATGAATGCGAGTTGACGACCTCAGGATTCTGGCCCTCTGTCACTTGGCTCACAGAATCACCTCTTTTGGGAACACTTGAGAGAAATCCTATCTATGACCGACTTGCTGGCAAGGACAAAACAACACCAAAGAGAGACCTGGAGTTTAATAGCAAACTGTGATCATATTTAACTAAATGTGTTTATAGGTTATAGTCTGGATGTGGGAATAAAGAAAAAAATAATTTGATATAGTAAAAAGAGGTGGATACTAACATTCTCATCTACCTTCTACTTCTAAGAAATAAATTGGCGTTGGCTAACTAACGTAACCTTTCCGGAACCCCATCTTCACACCTATAAAACAGTGGAGTTGGCTGGGAGGACCGGCAGGCTTTGCCAGCCGTCAGGGAAAGCGACAGTCACTTAGAGTCCTGCATTGAAAGTGTGTGGATGAACATTCTACTCTGTACATTTTCCACAGAGAACATTTGGAAACTACTATTGACATTTTAAGGCTAAAATTTCCCTATTCAGGCAAAAACTAAATAGTAAAGAAATATTTACAAAATTCATCTTTTTTGTTCATCATCTGGGATTGTCTTATGCAGTGTGGACTATTTTAGCTACTTAAGAATGATACCTTTCTACTCCACAAGATATTAATATAGTACTAATCTATTGTAATGCTAAATTCCAAGGGTCACAGATAACCATGCTAATACAAGCTTCCTGCGTTATGGTGAGAGAAACAGACTACATACAGAGCGCAATGCACCAGGGATTGGATGTGGACATAGAACTAATAAGAGTGTTTGTGCCGCTTTATAACAGCTTCCAAGTCTTTTAACAAGGATCTTGTCACATGAGGCCTTCAGTGCTGACAGAGTTTGTTCAGTGGTTATTATTGAACGGCATTTTGCCAAACATATCAGTAAAACATCCAAAAGTATATCTAATTTTTCCTTCGTAAAATTACCCATCCTTTTGGGTTTCTCTCTAGGATCGGACTGAATGTACACTTTGAAAACTCACAATAACCCTAGTGTTGTGAAAATGCAATGGCGTGTCTCCAACCCTAAATAAATTGTAGCTTGGTGCCCATCTTGTCTAAACCATCATTTCACATGTAGACAACTTTTAAATGAAGTGACAAGTTATAATGTTACTTTTTTAAAGACTACAGCAATGATAATAATACTGATACAGTCTCTATATGTACCTGACACTGTTTTAAGCATTTTACATGTATTGATACATTTAATCCTTCCCACAATCTGACCTTTGACAATCCTCTGATGTGCCTCCTATTTATACACTCACTTTAACATATGGAAACAGAAGAAAAAGAAGCTAAGTAACTTTGTCAGTTCAGACAAGTAGTAAATGAGAGGACCAGTATTTGAACCCAAGCTATCTGGTTCCGTGTGTAAATATATACATGTGTATCAAAAGGGAAATAGAATCCCAACAGAAAAAGGCTTTTGACTAACATTTAAACACATAAATACACATATTTAGTCAGTTTGCACTTCTGTAACAAAGGTAATGATCTGTTGTCATGGGTAAATTTTGTTGTTGTTGGATCATGAAAGTCATACTGGGAGATCATATAGTGGGTCTGGATGTAATATTAGCATGGCTTACAAGAGCTCAGTATAGATTTGCAATATGCTCATTTTTTGCCCCATTAAATAGAGGTATAGATAGCTAACCTTGTGGGTTTTAGTAAGACTGATCATATAAGGTTTACTATGTTCTAGAATTTACTAAGTGAATTTAACATAAGGAATATGTTATTTGGGGCAAAGTGAAAGGATGTAAGCTTCCAGTGTGATTCAAAGGAATAAGAAGAAAGAAAATCCTGAAGCTACTTATAAGAATTGCAAGAAAGAATAATCAGGAAGCCATAATCAAGCACATAAAACCTCTTTTATATGAGCTGACCTGCAGAATAAAGTCAGTTCAAATTCTTTCACCTTCTAACAGAAAAGAGTTTCCCCTCAATTTTTCGCCCTTTCAACATCATCACATGGGTGGTTGTCATTATTTTTACAGCTTTTATCAAGTTCCTACTTCTTCTGGGCTCTTACCGAATATTATTTCTAACCCTTAACACATCCTGGCAAATTAAGTATTGTTGTCTTCATTTACAGTTTAGGAAGCTGAAGTTCTGAGACACAATATAGCTTGTCCAAGGTTCTACCATCACTCATTAGGGTGGTAGAGATGAGTTTATCCCACTAAGTTCATCATTATTAATACTAAACACTAACTCTGCTCAATGCATGCTGTGTGCCATCTTATTTATTTCTTACAATAACCCTACAAAGTATACAAAGTACATACACTATATAGGTGTTATTATTTTCTACTCTACTGATGAAGGATGGTAGGCTGAATAATTACACCCCTCCCCCAAAGATGTCAATGTTTGAATCCCCAGAACCTGTGAATTGAATGGAACCAATGTTTGAATCCCCAGAACCTATATATTATCTTGTATTTTAAAGATGTGATTAATTAAGGATTTTAAGATGGGAAGATTATACTGGATTATCCAGGGAGGCCCAATGTAATCAGAAGCATCTTTGTAAGAGGGAAGTACAGAGAGACCTGACAATAGAAGAGGATTGTCTGAGTGATGCAGCATGAGAAACATTTAATCAGACATTGCTGACTTTGAAGAAAGCAGAAGGGACCAACTCACTAAGGAATTCAGGTGGCCAGTAAGAACTAGAAATGGCAAGCAAATGGATTCTCCCCTAGATCATCCAAGAAGGAACGTAGCCCTTTGGCTTCTGGTCTCCAGAGCTATAATTTAGTAAATTTGTGTTGTTTTAAATTATTGACTTTGTTGCACTTTATTGTAGCAGCAATAGGAAACTAATACAACAGGGGTTATATAATGTGCCTAATATCACACAGTTACTAAATGGCAGACTTAAAATTGCCATGCAGACCTCCAACACTATAAAACCTCAGTTGTCAGCCACTGAACTTCCGGCAAGGTCAAGCAAATGAGTTGCCTGCCTCAACAAACAGGAATGTGTTTATCCCAATCATGATTATGGCAATACCCTCGTGACACTCATATATACATTCCTCTTCTTAAGAAATCTCAGAATATTTGATTTCTGTTTTTCAATTATTTGAAATTTATGCTGTTCAAACAGCACCCATTGGGTACAAGACAAGAATACAAGAAATGATAATATTTTTGCCAAATCTCATCCATAGAAAAACCAAACTGAAAATAGATTATGTGCTCATGTAACTGGTTTTCTGAAAATAACTGCTTGAATTGAAGAGAGAAGAAAATATCCGGGCAAGAAAAGTTGCAAACATAATCTAATATTGCACAAATATGTTGTCATCTGGCCCTGAGAAAGTTTTACTTACCTATAGCTTTAATTAAGCGGAAAAAGCTGAAAATGACAAGTCAAAAATCCAAGAATAATTCAACATTGAGTGGTGTATAGGTGGAAGGAAGAGAAATCAAAAATGACAGATGCATGAAAATAGTCAAATGTATCCAAATCCATGAGGACAAAGTGTTTCAAATGCTTAGAAGTTGCTGTGATAATGGGAATACTCCACATGAACACCATCCAATACAGCAGTTTCCAGCTCTGTGTGGCTACTGAGTACTTGACTAGTGCAATGGAGAAACTGACTTTTAAATACCATTTAGTTATAAAATTTTAAGTTCTAAAAAACAAAACATCATAATTGTTATGATTTTATAGCAATATTCCTTGTTTTATAATTTTTTCATTGAGGTATTATTATACATAGGAACAGATCCTAAATGTACAACCTCCCATGGGGGAGGTTGTACAATATCCCATTCAAGATAGAACATTTCCATTACCTTACAAAGTTTCCTTTTGTCACTTAGAGTTTTCATCTTGAAAATGTCTAAGATTAAATTGTAAGCAATTTATTTCTTACTCCCTAGGTCACAATCTGCGCTGCCCTTATTTAATAATTCATGTATTTGGAATAGGAATTAGGGTACATCTAAAGAATACTTGCTCACCACTCATCTCATTTAATAGTCTCCAAAATCTGTCCCCTACCTGCCTCCAAAATTCCTTTTGACACTCTTCTCCTCTTTGATCATATGTTCCCTATTCCAAGCATACCCTTCTTTCTCACCCCATACTCCTAGGCAGTCTATATGTCTTTTAATATCAATTCATGGGCCACCTGTTTATAGAAACCCTTCCTAAGGTCTCCCCTAATCTGAAGAATTATTTATTCCTTTGTGACTACCTTAGTCCATTCAGGGTGTTCTAACAGAACACCATAGACTGGTGGCCTATAAACAACAGAAATTTATTTCTCATAGTTCTGGATACCAGATAGTCCAAGATCAAGACACTGTCAGATTTGGTGGCTGATGGGGGCTGCTTCCTGGTTCACAGGTAGCCATCTTCTAGCTATGCCCTCACATGGTAGAATGGGGCGAGAGCTCTCTGGGGTTTCTTTTACAAGGATACTAATCCCATTCATGACCTAATCACCTCCTCGAAACTCCACCTTCTAATACCATGACACTAAGAATTAGGATTTAACATATGAATTTGGGGGGGACACAAACATTCATTCCATTACAGTGTCCCCACTGTGTCACAATCATGCTACTCACATATAACCTATTATTGTATTTTTTTTTTACATATGAATAATTCTCCATTAGGTCATAAAATGGGGCTGCAAATGTCTTAATGTACAGGACAAGGTGAATGAGTGAAGCAGCTAGGATTAATTAATAGGGAATTATGGGGAGTACAGCAGACTAGAAAGTGTATACCACTACCTAGAGAATGCAAATGAACTTTTAAAAATAAAATAAAACAAATCCTCCAAAAAACTATAGGGCCAAAACCTTTTGACACAATTCCTTTCACGCATAAGGCACTAAAGTAGATGTAGACTCTTCAAGATGGAGGGGAGCAAATAGTGATGAGTGTGGCCAAGGTTTAAAAGAGTTTGCATGTCAGGGAGTTTCCAGTTCAGTCCCTGTCTACCAATCTGCCCTGCTGCCTGGGAGAGTAAACCACAACTAATTGCCCATACCTAAATTTCTAAGTATTATTTGAGGAAACAGGAAACAATTTTCATCCCAATACCTAATTGCTCACAGATTAATTTTACTTCCATAAAGTCAAGTGAAGATATGATTTCTCATAAATGCTATATTACTCTGGCTTCATACAACAGCTCTTTCTCATTAAGCAACATGCTTAGACTTGGGATGTTAAAATATATACAACGTGTTTACATTTTATAGACAACTATTGCACATCATGTGTTTAAATGAGGTCTAAATTTGTGGCACATTGTCAGATAACCTCCTCACTAATGCTTATAAGTCTTTTATAAGATATATTCACTTTGACATTACTTTCTTGGCTGTTTTCACTTTCTTTGTTAGGAGTCTCACTTCAAGCTACATATGATGGAGTATGTGCTAAGAAAGAAACACAAGCCAGAATTTTGAGCAATGCCACTCGGCAGATGTGGCTTTGAGGAAATCAAGTCTCAGAACTTTCACAGGAAATGTGGAGTGAAGAACAAACAATTCTGGCCAACTCTTTAATCCCCTAGAAGATGATGATGAGTGATCTTTGTTAGAATTTTAGATGATGCTAATGTAATTTGAAGCATCTGCTTAGGTAGGCAGTGTAGTGCAGAGATTAATAGTATAGGCTCTGAAGTCAGAGGTCTTGGGTCAAATCTAAGGTCACTCTTAATCATATAATCCTCAGGTTCCTCATCTGTAAAACTAGCTGGCTCATAGACTTGTTAAAAAGATCAAGTGAGAGAATTTGCAAAGTACTTATCATCAATTCTGATACATAGTAAGACTCAACAAATGATACTCTGTGGTATTATTTTCAGATGACATCTAATTATTTTTTGGTCATAAAGAAATTTACTTTCTACTATTCCTTATACTTATTGTTTAAAAGCTTCAACATCTCTGTTTTATACACACGCGCGCGCGCGCGTGCACGCACAATACATATATAACAGTTTTTGTAACAAGATTATCACTTAAAAAATGATAATATTACTTAGAGCTACAATGATGAGGGAATTATCTCTATGCAAACCCCGTCAGCAGTGTTGGAAACTATAGCAAGAAACTACAGTGAAATTAATACACATATAAGGCCCTGCATACTTAATTACTGACTTCACTGATGTTTCAAATTCTTATTATTTAAATTTAATTTAAATAATTAAATTTAATTAAACCCTAATTATGCATACAGAAAAGCCTAGCATTTCTGTGGGCCTTGAGATGTTCCTGCAGTCTCATGACTAGATCGGCTGACTGTACGCAAAAGTTGAGAATTGATAAGAAACCTAAAAAATCAGCAGATGACACTAAAGCAATATGTGTCCTTGAACAAGTCACTCAACTTTCCTCACACGTAACCTCCTCACCGACATAGCCTGGGGTGGGACCAGATTTCAAAGTCTGTGCCTCATCTGATCATCGCCCCACCTTTTTCCTATCCCAACATAATTTAAAGAAAGCAGCACTTCCCCATCAATAGCTGTGGCAAAAATCCTCAGTTAGAATGACAGATACCGCCTACTGGAGACCATCAGAATTGCTGGTGGGGTGAGAAGGAAAGCTGTGAATGGAAGAAATCCCTCCATCCCAAGGTAATCTTTTAGTGTCCTACAAATGGGCTCCACTTTCCTCTTCTCCACTAACTGAACTACCCCAACCATCCAAATATAGATTTTAAAACATGTATTATTTAGAAAACCTCTAATCCAGGTGTCAAAACACGTGGCTCTCAGACCATCACCAGCATATAAATTTTATATTTTATACAGCATTGTTAAAATTTCTGGAAGCTTACACTTCAGGAGGAAACTCTAAATTTCTAATTTCCTCTGACAATTCATACAATCAGGCTATCATAGACTCACATTCCTACAGAGCTAAGAATTTGGACTCTGATTGGTTATGTAATGGTACTAAGAAATTATTGTTAGTTTCTAGAAAAGATGATGATTTTGTAGTGATTTTCGAAGAATCCTCATATTTTAGAGACATAGATTGAAATGGTTACAGATGACATAATATGTTATCAGTGATGTGCTTCAAAATATCCAATGATGATAATGGGGTAGGTGTGTAGGGGGTGGATGTATGCCTGAAACAAGGTTGACCATAAGTTGATAATTGTTGAAACTGTAAGGTACATCAAGATTTCTTATATTATTTCTACTTTCATAATGTTTAAATTTTCACATTATAAAAATGTTAAAAAAAGAAAACTTGAGGGACACCTGGATGGCTGTCAGTAAGTGTCCAGACATCAGCTCAGGTCATGATCTTGCAGTTTGTGAGTTTCAGTCCCGCGTTGGGCTCTGTGCTGATAGCACAGAGCCTGGAGCCTGCTTCCGATTCCTTGTCTCCCTCTCTCTCTCTGCCCCTCCCCCTCCTCAGAATAAATAAATGTTTAAAAAAATAGAAAACTTGAAAAATTAAAGTTTGACAATATCCAGTTTTGCAGGGATATAGTATACTGGGAGAATAAATTGGTCCATTTGCTTTAGAGAACAATTTATCAGTATCTTGCAAGTCTAAAGGTGGGATACTCCATGACACAACAATTCCACATCCAGTTATGTCTCAGAAAAAATTTTTTCATATCTACATGAGAACACACATACAAGATGCTCTTATTCCCTGCCAACAAAGGGAAATAACCTACCTGTTCATTAACAGAAAAGAGGATAAATGAATCCATACAAACATATAAATGTTTGTTTAAATCCATATAAACATCACTAACTCTGCATGGTGGCTACTTTATGTTTTGTTATATTATTTGCCATAGATGCCAGCATGTTTAAATAGTTCATTCTAAAATAAAAGTGGTGGCATGTTCTGTGTCAATCATGCAATAATGGGATGTTGCGGCTGTTTCAAAATTGCCTATAAGTAAGTTAATAATTTAAGCTGATGTGAAGACAATAATCAGTCAAGGGAATTGAGAGTTTAAATCTCTGTGGTGTTAAATGGGTGTTAGGATACTCAACTGGCCTCTTAGCAAAGGCTTAGTTTTAACTGCTGCTGTTAAAGAGGGAAAACATACATCATTATGCTAGCTTCTATTTTTAGTGCACACAATGAAAATTAGCTGTTTGTTCCTTCTCTTGACTCTTGAAAATCATAGCTTCCACTTGTAATGTAAAACTTTTTTTGTGTGAGCCTGACTTTGTAGGGTTACTACATTATTAGATGCCTCATATACACAAATGCATACTTGTAATACATTTTAAAGAGCCCAAATGAGACATTTGCTTCTTTTTTTACATTACATTTGAAATTAGACTGTAGACAACAGACACTTTAGTGATGACTATATCCAAATCTGAAGGCAATAAGGAGCTGCAGAACAACCGACTCTTTGTTAGTTACAATGGTTTCTTTCCAAATGAAAAAGATATTTTAAATGCTCAGAGGTTGTTTTTTTTTCCTTTTCCTCCCAACCTTATTTTCTGTCTTTTTTTTTTGTTGTTGTTCTTAGTATTGTCCTAGAAGGGATGACCCATGACATCTCTTCTATTCCAAGAAAGTGTATTTTTATACTGCAGCCATATTTTAATGTCAGCAGTTGGCACTCAGTGTGTTCATTCTCACAATGTGTGAAATGTGCTATACAACTGCCCCATGTGCATGACTCCACAAAGATGCCTTCTGCTGCACATCCAAAGCCTGTCAGCAGTATCTTTGGGGTGCGGCAACAACAAGCCTCTGAGCACTGCAAACTCTCAGCCTCTGAGCGGGCTATTATTTGTTTCTTGTTAAACAAGGAAACAATAGGAAGACTCCAAATATGTATGCTAGAATCTCTGAAAGAAAGCTTAGTCGAAAATCTCTAGAATCCTTGCTCCTTCATTTCAGGCTCTTAAAACAAGAAAGACCTAGCTCTCTATTTGGTGTGAGTGATGAGATGGCATAATCACCCAAGGGTGACAGGCTTGGAGTAATCATCACTTTTATAGTGTTGGAAAATGTAAATAGATGGTCTTCAGAAGCAGGATCTTGTGTAGATGTGTGTATGTGTGTGTATGGGTGTGTGTGTGTGTGTGTGTATGTGTGTGTGTGTGTGTGTGTGTGTGATATGCTGCAGACATTAGCCTAGTGCTCTCCTGTTCAGACATATGATCCAAAACAAAAGCAAAACCGAAAATCCCTCAGATTTGGAATGAATCATGGGATTCTATCCTTCCTTTTCCTAAACTGGAACTCACCAGGAAAATGGCCTCAATTATATAGGGAGGCAGAGTGTGTAAGACTATGGCTGTGCTTAAGCCAAAGCAAAGGCAATCTTTGCCCACTCTCGTCTGTTGATTTTTCATCAGATTTCCTTTCCATCAAGGGAGTGGAATGGAATGGATACATGAACTCTTTTAATATCTTTTTCTTAACATAATATATTTTTGCCTTTCATTTTATCTTTCTTGTTATGTTCCCATTCCTTTCCTAATTTTCTTTCTCCTGCTTCTAGCTTGACATTCATAATAACCTTTTCATCTGGTTTCTACCCTAAACCACATGTTTGCATATTTGTTCTTATGACTTCTGGTTATTGCAATTGTCATAGCTCTTTGCTAGCTGTTTTCTCATCTTGTAACAACTTCATCATAACTTGGAAGTCTTTAAGAAAATAAAACAACAGAAACCTACTGTCATACTAAACTATGATTTCTGAAATTAATCCAAAAATCATAATTTCTTATAAAATCCTGAAAGTTAATGGGTCAGTATATAATTACAGAGTTTTCTCTAAAAAAAGAAGACAAAAACCAAAAAGGATTTTTACCAAAGTGAAGAGAAAATGTGTTATTTTTATCTCCTGAGACTCCAACAGTTATGTGAATAATTAATTCCTACAAACAAAATTCTCATGCCATGGTTGTAATCAATTTGACTGAAATCTTAGATTCATCCCTGAATTTTTCTTGCGTCTACAGAGTTTACAATCTAGTCTAGGGGTCACAGTTTATAACAGTTCTTGGAATAACAAGAAAATCACTGCATATGTTCAGCTACTCTTTGTTTCTGTCTATGAACTTTCATTAGACTAATATTTTGTCAACAGTTCATCAAGGTAATTAATGAGCAGCCTGACGGTTTTATCTCATGAGGCCACCGTCTCCACCCATGAGGTCTTCCAGTAGTCTCTCCATGGAAGAGTGAATGCATAGGACTATTTTAGAGGCTGGGTGGATGAACACCATTCTTTTATCTTTACAAGTGAATCCAGGCCTGGTAACAGACACAAGTCATTTATTCTTTCTCAAAATGTATTTTTACAGAAAAGTTTTTGTTTGTTCAAATTCTGTTATTCATGTGATGAATGTAATGTGATGGTGCATTCAGTACAAATTTTTTGTTTTTTGCGGAACTGACCAAGTAAGCTGTCCAAGTCTAAAACCACATTGTTTTCATTGTTATACTTCAGTTGCCAGCACAGGGTTTATCTAGTTTAACAATATGGAGTAGCACTTTATAGACGTTAACTCATTTAATCTTGGTAATAGCCCTGTGAAACAAGTTTGACTTGAATCCCCATTTTTAGGATGAGGAAGCTAAGGCACAGGGATGTTTAGTGACCCTGCTGAAGGTCACCAGACAGCAAGTCATAGAGCCTGGCTCCAAGTCTCCATCCAATGTTATTCTGCTAGTTTATTCATCTCTGCTGTACTGCTTCTGGTGCTACCTAGGTATTCAGTGTAAGTCCGTGGATGTCAGAACAAGTGAAAAAGAGAAAGAGAAGAAAACGGGAAGGAAGAGAAGGAAGCAATTTAAAAAATATATGAACCTAAAAATGTCATTGATGATTCAGAGATAAAATTTCGATTTGAATTTTCTTATTATTATGTAGCACCATTTGATATAAACTTTCATTATCTTTTGAACGTACCATGATAACTATAAAATATAGGGACTATTTATTCCAATTTCAAAACGAAATAATATAACAAATGCCCACAAAACTACCACACATTCAAAAACCAGAATGTGAGTCTACCTGTGTGTTACTAATCTATGTCACCTTCCTGTTGCCCCCTGGAAAGAAGTAAGAGCTATACTGAATTTTGTGTTCATGTCCTTCCTTTCCTTACAGAGTTTTATCACATATACAGGGAACCTAAATAATAAACTGTTTAGTTTCGCTTGATTTTGCGTTTTATCAAAATGGTGTTATATTGTGTAAAGTGCTCTGTCACTTGTGGTTTTCACTTCACATTATACTTCTAAGATTTATCTGTATTGAGTAAACTCTTTTCTATAAAATGTCTTATAGTTTTCAAATAACTGTTATGTAACTTATGTCATTTGATTCACATAAAAATCCATTGGAAATTGGTAGATTAATGTAATTTTTCTGTTTCCTTCTACAACAATAGTATCAAAGACTATGCTGGCAACCACTAACAAATCCAGACTTTTAGCCAGGTCACCATATGCATCAAGACCAGCAGGTCGATATGGGCTCTGAGTCTTAACAAAAGAGTAATGCTACAAACTTTCCATATCAGGCAATATCTGAATGCTTGTAACTGTGAATTTACTTCCCATGTGGTATGGCTGTTACCATGTTATATTAAGAGGAAAAAAAGTAAAATAGAAATGAGTCAATGCACTTTTCTTAGGACTTCATGGAAATTCATCTTATTTCCATATGTATGGCACATAAATAAAGCTTTGTGTTCATTCCAAATATGACTGTCATGTCTATTTCACCATATCCTATAGGATATGGTAAATAATAGCATATGTAAATTCCCCAAGAAATATATCTGAGGGAAAGTTCTGTCTTTCATTACCTTCCGGATATCTTTTTCAGACATTCTTTCAGCTGCCTGGCAAGCATGTGAGGCAAGAAGAAACCTGATGTTCCTATGGTTGTCATGGGTTTTGAGTTATTTATTACTCAGTGATGTGCTAATATCTACTTTACAAAAGAGCACCGGTTAGCAGAGAAATTAGAGTTCTGCTTTCCTACATGAAATGTTCAAAACAAATACACCAGTGACCCATGCTACCTGTGAGAAGATTAAAAATGCAGAAAGCTTCTGTTGCCTAAACCAAATGAGTGCTGGTTTCCTGCCTGAAATTGACTTTTTACTGAAGTTATGCCCATTTGTATAGGAGGCTTCATTAATGCACAGAAGAAACTTAACAGGGCATCAGCGTGCCCTTCCCTGAGTGTTGGGAAAGGGCTGAGAAGTAAATTTTCCCCAACAACTTTTCAAGTTGATTCTTGCTTGTAGATTAACTAATTTAACTGCCTAGCCATGAAAAGATTAGCCATTACTATCCAAGGAGTAAAACATAAGAATATACCAGCATCATTGCATTCTGTAAGAACAGTGAGAATTGGCTTGTGCTAAGCAGTCAGACTAAAGCATTTACCATCCTGAAGACAAGAACGAGTTATTCAACATCCTTTAAGCAGCCAAAGGAACGGATCTCCTTTGAGGGCATAAGAAAAATAATGCAGGACAAATGTTTCCTTTTGCCTCATTAGCCTGCAGTGCAGGAAAGTTGAGAGCACAAAGTTTGGAGTCAACCAGACTTGGGTTCAAATCTCATCTTTGCCACTTGCCAAATCTGGAGCTTAAAGTTACATAACATCTTTTTTTTTTTTTTTTAATTTTTTTTTTCCAACGTTTTTTATTTATTTTTGGGACAGAGAGAGACAGAGCATGAACAGGGGAGGGGCAGAGAGAGAGGGAGACACAGAATCGGAAACAGGCTCCAGGCTCGGAGCCATCAGCCCAGAGCCTGACGCGGGGCTCGAACTCACGGACCGCGAGATCGTGACCTGGCTGAAGTCGGATGCTTAACCGACTGCGCCACCCAGGCACCCCTAAAGTTACATAACATCTTTGAACCTCAGTCTCCAACTTTATAAAATAGGGTTTTTTAAGGTCTGTATTCATACTCAGCTATAAGTATAAAATGAGGTGAAGCATGTAGATCACCTGACAGTATCTGACATGTAGCAAGAGCTCCCTATATTAGAGCATCCCATTGGGGGATCAGGTCATCCTGCAGATTTAAAGAGCTCTATCATACTTGCCATTCTAGGACCGTATTTTTCTGCAGACAGAGTTGGTGGTTGCATTCTTAGACATCCTTGTGCATTTGGCTTCCATGTGGCCCCCAGCTGGAGCAGAGGGATAGAAGTCAGTGCTCTGTAGCACATGGGTAGCAGCCAGTTTGCACTAGGATTGCACTTTATTCGCTCAGCCATCTGACAGGGCGGAAGAGGCCCAGCAGCCTCCTCTCCCCAGTGTAATCCCTATGGAGAGTCAGTATACACAACCCACATTCATTTTGCCTCCACATGGCAACTGTTGTTCTTTTTTAGGGCTTCATGTTTTCTTTCTTACCAGATCCTTTTCATGTTAAAATTGGGCAAGACCTACCTGCACAGCAGGCACGCTCTCCCCTCCTGATGAGTATCTTATTTCTTGTTTCCAATTCCACATGGTTAAAGCTGGTTGTTTTGGGAAACAAACAGGCTAGGACAAAGTTAGGGCAAACAGGATGTGTTCCCACTCAGGGGGTGGCATCCATAAAGGAGAGTCCCATGTGAGGTATGCTTTCTTACCTAGTTACTCTGTTTGAAATGGTCAAGAAGAGAGCAAAACAAAACAAAAAATCTGGATAAATGAACAAAGTTCATAAAAGTGAGATTTGCTTCTTTTAATCAGAGCCCATTTTGCCTCAAACACAAAACTGGACACGATATTTTAAAGATAGAATTCACTTGGAAACTATAATCAAGTAGCATAAATGTACTTACGATATGAAACTGAAATTAGGAGTTTCATTCTCAAAACTGAATGATTCCAAAAGGCTTCCAATGACTGGTATTTAACTAAAACATGATGATTTTAGCTCACCACTGAATAATATGTATCTCAGAGAAGCAGAAGAGGGGACCTTCTGGTTCACTTCAGGAATGGAAGTTGAGAAGTACAAGGGTAGAGAAAGGAAAAACTGAGGGAGATGGATCAAAAGTACTGTATTTCCAATGAGAAATGCCTGTGCCCTGAGTGAAGAGTTTGGGGTGGGGAGGGGCTTCTTGCCCAGGATTTCTCAGAAATTCTTACAGGAATTGTCAAGATGATTTCTTGCGGCTGCTTTCTCTCCCTTTAGTTGTTTATGCATAGGCAGTCAGTTAGAAGTGAAAGTCCCAGCTGGTTATTTCTTCAGCTACATGTTCCTCTCTTGGTACAGCTTCATCTTTGGCTCATCGTTTCTTTTTCCCAGTATAATTCTTGTACCCATTGTCATTCTTGAAGTCTGTATACAGTCAGCTGCATTGATCAAGACTAAGATTCTTTTCTTAAGCAGATTTTAAACTCATTTGAACATATTTCTATTGAAATTATTTGAATGCATTCTAGCACACATTTTTAAAAACTTTTAAATTTAACATGTTAAGAAATAAATGGAACTGCTGATTGTGGTGGTGATTTTTCAAAACTCATAGAGAACTAGACACTAAGAGGGTGAAGTTTGCTTAAAGTCAATTGCATCTCAGCTTTTAAAAAGCTTTTTAAAAAGAGAAGTAAATATTGCAAAATTATCTGCTAAATTGAGGCACTATAGATAAACAGAACGGGTTGGGTATAGTATACTGAAGCTTAGAACATCATGAGCTCTAGACTTTAGGGCCAGATAAGCCACTGATGAACTGTGGGAACGTGAGTGTGTAGTTTAATCTCCAAGGACTCAGTTCATCATCTGTAAAATGAAGAACTTGTCCAGACTAGCATTTCTCAAAGTTATGTTTGCCAAAATTTTGACTCTTCAGAATGTTTTTAGTTTTTAGGTGAAAAAAAGGGGAAGGGGGTTCCCTTTGGCTGCATCAAGCAAAATCAAATAGGTTTATTTAGTGCAAGACTTATCATAGTCTTTTTGCCTATATACAAATGTATCCATTCTACCTCATTCTACCCCAATGCCCAGCATCTGTAGGCCTAGTGTATAAACTTTGGGAGATGCTTAGCCAATTCTATTGTCTTCCTGACAATTGTTCTGATCATTTTGTCAGCCAGCAATTTTATTTGGATACTTAAATTCAGACACATAAGCGAAATGAAGTTATTGATCAGTTATCATAACACAGTGATTTGCCATCAGGAGTCTGAATAAGTGGGACAGTACTTCATACTGCTTGTGCAGACACAGATATGGTCACTGTTTTCACTGTACAAATACATTTCAGGTTCGCCCCAGCATCTTTTGAGTGAGGTATATGTAGGAAGCAGGTGGAGGCCAGCAGAAATAAAAGGTAGCAGAAGTATGGGCAGAGTCAAACCAAATTCTATTGGAAAATAACAACAATGGTAAGCCTAAAAATGTTTGAACCCTGTTACAAACTGGAACCAACTATTTTCTCTTTCCTTCCCAACATCTGTAAGAGCCAACTTATAGTACAAAAAAAGGCCTTCTTTTTAGCCCCATTCTGGGAGCCCATGTATTTACTGTTGGGGTGCAAAGCTGGGACTGGTGGGATCTTTTTTAACTGCAGGAACTAGAAGAAAGCAGTAGACTGTTTTTCCACATTATAATCAGCAACCCAGCTTTATATAGTTATGTCTCTAAGGAAAATTTCATCTTAACTTTTCCAAAGTTCTTTTGGTACATATCAAATTATTTATATGCTGTCAAAAATTGGCTGAAACCCAGTTATCTACAGCTATCCACAATTCCTAGAAAATTTAGCATATAATGTTGCTGTGGCCTTCTCTGTCTTTCTACAAGGAACTTATCTCGCTATATTAATGGTTATTGGCCTCCTTTACCATTCTTTCGCAACAAAATTCTTCTGGACAACACAAATAGAGAAATGTAAATATGATCACATGTAATAAATGATTGCTTTTATAAGAGCTTTACTGTATGCTGTATATGATGAATCCCAGCACACTTCTCCTAGCTACATTTATTAGCAACAGTGGTTGTTTCTCTTATGAATAGAGAGAAATAATACACTATTTAAGCAGTTCCCAACATATATATTTTTTTTTCATAAGTTAAATACAAATAAAAATCTTAGTAATTAAATTAATGGCATAATTTCCTTAGAAGCCCTGACTGGAGTCCTCAATCAGAGTTGCAGAAAATAAAATTATAGTATACACCATTGGAAACAGAAGGATAATTGAAATTTGTGGCCTCTCCAGGGGCAGAATTTCAAGAATGGTCTTACTAGCTTGTTACTTGAAAGTAAACCAATTTAAGTGTCTTTTCCTTTCCAACATCGGAGATACTTAGGTTTCATTTAACCCTAAGAAGAAAGGAGGAAAACACAAGAAAATAATGTTTTCTCTTATATATTAGAGCAGTGGTTAGCTATCAGCAAGGTGACTAACAGTAGAATGCCTCCTTCAGGCATCAATTCTTGACTTAAAAGTTAATAGTAAAAATCTCATGGGGCACCTGGGTGGCTTAATCGGTTGAGTGTCCAATTTCAGCTCAGGTCATAGTCTCACAGACTGCGAGTTTGAGGCCCTTATCGGGCTCACTGATGTCAGTGCAGAGCCCGTTTCAGATCCTCTGTCCCCCTCTCTCTGCCTCTCCCCTGCTTGTGTGCTCTCTCTTTCTCAAAAATAAATCAGCATTGAAAAATAATAGTAATAGAGGCAGCACCTGGGTGGCTCAGTCGGTTAAGCATCTGAACTCTTGGTTTCGGATCCGGTTATGATCTCATGGCTTTGTGAGTTTCAGACCTGCTTTTGGCTCTGAGGTGGCAATATGGCATCTGCTTGGGATTCTCTCTCCCTCTGTCCCTTCCC
The DNA here is from genome assembly GCF_028018385.1 of Neofelis nebulosa. Lineage (NCBI taxonomy): Eukaryota > Metazoa > Chordata > Mammalia > Carnivora > Felidae > Neofelis > Neofelis nebulosa. Next base: position 93,862,101 of record NC_080782.1, on the reverse strand, counting down.
TGCTTGTGCTGTCTCTGTCTGTCTCTAATAAATAAGCTATTTATAAATAAGCTTGTGCTGTGCTTGTCTGTCTGTGCTTGTGCTGTGCTGTGCTTTTGCTGTCTCTGTCTCTAATAAATAAGCTATTACTATTAAAAAAATAGTAATAAAAATATTAATGTTATTATTTATAAACATTATATATTTATGAATATTATATAAACATTATAAACAATTTGTTATTTATAATTATAAATGACATTTATAGTTTATTATTTATAAATAATAAAAATCTCATGAGAAAATTATTTTGTTCATTATAGATTTTTTTGTAATTTCCTTCAGCTCAGATATTACAAAAGAGCTTAAAAATTATGTTTGATTTGGTTGTACAAGATGAATAAGATCCTACAGATCTACTATATATAATCGTACCCATAGTTAAAAAGGCTATATTGTATATTTAAAATTTTGTCAAGGGTAGATCTTATCACAAATCATAATAATAATAATAAAAAGAGAGGAGGACATTTTTGGAAGTGATGGATAGGTTTATGGCATAGATTGTGGTTATGGTTTCACGGATATATAGTTATCTCTAAACTCATCAAGTTGTATACATTGTATAGTTATGCACAACTATAAAGTTATGTATAACTATAGAAGTTATGTGCAACTTTTTGTATGTCAATAAATAAGACTAACAAATAAGTAGAAGAAATTAATTTTTTTTAAATAACAATACATTTGAACTTCAAGGAGAAAAGAGTTGCCAACTGTGTATACCTTGTTTCTATTCCACAAAGACTAAATAGGACACTGGAAATATTATTTCAAAGTTCCCAGCAATACATTCACAGTGTATAATAAAGGATTTAGAATGCTTCTTGAATTGAAAGAATGTCAGCTACGAAGTAAGGATTTGATAAATAGTACCTACAAATCCCATCGCTCAAAGATTGCCAAGACTACACTGTGGTCTGAAGAGGTTCAGAAAGCTCTAGAACAAAATAGAATACTGGGCCTTCTTTCCTGGTGCAGCAGAATAACAGAGTGAATGTGCCCCGGAAGCAGAAGGGATTTTACTGTCCCATGACTTTGCTATCTGCTATTCCTTTTCAATGCCAGCAAACTCTTCCTAGAGGGGAAATCACCTGACATTTTTATATATTCCGGGGCAGAGCAAGAAGAGTCTATGCTTCTCATGCCCCTGTCTACATGACTCTACCCTGTGCTGGGACAGGGCAGCTGCACTGGGCTTCTGGCACAAGGTGATGACCAAGAGTTGGGGAGAAGGGCTGTCTGCCACAGCACATTTCTAACCCTGATGTTCCTGCTTCCTTCTACAGAAAGGAGAAAGGTATCTCATTTTATTTAATGTACTCTGAAAATATATTCACTTTCGTGTTTGTTGTTTTTCCCCTAACCATTTATTTTCCATCGAAGTGTGATCTTTTCTACCTATGACATTTTGGAAGAAGTTAGTCCACACTTAGTCAAAGAGGTGTCATATTTTGATTTACATAAGGCAATTTTTAATTTTTTTAATGTTTTATTTATTTTTGAGAAAGAAAGAGAGCATGAGCAGGGGTGGGGCAGAGAGAGAGACAGACACACAGAATCGGAAGCAGGCTCCAGGCTCTGACCTGTCAACACAGAGCCCGATGCCGGGCTCGAAACTCAAGAATGGTGAGACCGTGACCTCAGCTGAAGTCTGCAGCTTAACTGACTGAGCCACCCAGGCGCCCCTACAGAAGGCAATTTTTCAGGCTTTCTTAATAGAGCTTGCTCCTGCGATTGATCCATGCTCTCTAAATGTTTCAAGTTTCTATCTATTGCCCTGTTATTTCCTCCATACCACTTATCTCAATCTGTTTTCTGCTCCCCTGTTCTTTGTCTATACCAGACAAGGTGTATGAGGGCAGGGACCTGTGTCTGTCTTGCTCACTGTGTGTCTCCAACACCAAGCAGAATGCCTGGCACAAAAACTATGTGTGAAAAGGACGGTAAATGAATGAATGAAGCTGATGGTGATAGAACAGAGCGGAGGTGCTCCTACTTGGCCAGGAGCTTTGTTCGTCAATTCATGCAAGTTCATAAATGGAAAGCTCCTATGTAGAGGAGCTCCTGCAACTTTGTCCTGCTTCCCCTGAGTGTGGCTCGATACCCATCTCATGTAGATTTCTAGGCTGCCACTTCTGCTGGATCTCTGCTCTTCCTGAGTTGAGGCTTTGTGAACCTAAAGCAGGCTTTTATGGCTCTGTTGGCCCTGACCCTCCCTGGTGCCTTTATTCAGCAAAGCAAGCCAAATTTTCTTCTCATTATCTTACCATTCAAGTTTACCCAAAAGCTTGGACCTTTCAGTGCTCTGCCAAGAAACACTCTTTACACCATTCATAACATCTGGCCTACAGCTTCTAATAACCCACAGGATGCCTTGACATAAACAACAGCTAATTTTGTATTGTGCAAGATTTCGGTTATATAAAAAATGAGATAATGTACATGAAAGTACTTTCTAAACTATAAAATCCTATATAAATGAAATAGATAATGATCATGATTACTACTATCATTGCTGTTGCTTTAGCTAAGACAGAAACTTCTTTGAAAAGCCTTTTCACATTCTGTTCTTTTGGCTTTTAAGAAATATTGAGCTACATGTTTCCAGGGAAGAAATTGTTTCCTGGCATTAAAATAGAAATTTTAAGAAAATCACATTAACACTTCCAAACTCTATGTTACAGAATAGAGGAGAAAAAAACAAAAACATAAACAAACAAACAGACATGCTCTATCGACCCAGATCCACCATTTATCCAAAATGTGAGAGATAGGCATTTCTTAGTAGTTTATATTATCAGGTAAGGCATACAGCATAAGCTTTGAGATATACTTTTATTTCCTATCGTGGAAGGATGAGCTTGATTCCCCCTTTATACAAATTATCTCCTTATCGCCCTTCTCAGAAACTCCTTAGGGAGGAGACCCTACTATGCCAATCAACCCAGCAATATCTCAGATCACATCAGATTCATCATAAGAGCAGTTGCCCAAGCAGTTAATTTGAACCACATCAGAAAGTCCCTACTTGGCTCTACCTAGAGGTCTAGCCCTAGGGATTGAATAATTGAATAATAGTCCCAGTCTCCTTGAGTACTTTCAACCAACAAGAAAAAGTCATGCTAAACAAATAGGAGTACAAAAATGGGTGGGTCCATACAAACATGTCTCTTTAACATGGAAGTGTCCCTAGAAGGTGTTGAGTTGCATGCTAGCAAGAGAGGTAACTGAAGAAAAGGACATCTCAGAAGGGTACTATAAGCAAACATCTGTTTCACAATTTTGACCTTTGCTATTGAAGAACAGCCTACTCTCCTCCACTTCCTTGAGCAATATTCCCATTTAATATTAATTCATGTAAAAGAAAAATGTATACCAAGAGTCCCTGAAAGCCCATAACTTACTAAGTGGTACCACAGGATTCTTAGTTAATAAAGAGTTCAAATGTATAATGTATTTTCATGAGGGACTGTACTCCCTGAAAGAATCTAGCTCATTAATTTTCAGAAGAGTCAAAGCACTTTTCAGGTTTTATTTTTGCAACATCAGACTATCCTTTAGCTTCCCTCTGGTAATGAGGAATCAGAGGGGGACATGATGAAACTATCCCAGGTAAAAGATATCTAACTGAAGAACCTCAATATTATTTACATGCATGTGACACTGACTTGAAGTTTCATTGACAATTGGACTGGAAATTGGCATTTGTAAAGAAGACTTTGTATAGCATTCAGCAGGCTCTTAAAAAATGTATAATTTAGTCTTGGTAGTTTGCATAAAGTAGAGGTTAGATTCTGCCAATGACCTTTCATGAACTTCTAGGAGTGGATAGTCTCTTGCTGAAAAGGTAAAAAATAAAGACTCTCTTTTCCTACCAAGGTGGTAATTACATTTAAGTTTATGTAGCTCTGATGTTCGTGGGAGAGCTTTATAATTTACTCCTGGGTAGACTCTCTCTGCAAAGCCCTTTTTCCCCCTTGGGAGAAAAAAAAATTTTTTTAACTAACATCCTTGCAAATTGGATAAGTGTTGCATTACGGTGGTTTGCAACCCATTGATAGAGCCTTACATGCTTTGAACTTTAGTAACAGCATTTGAAAGAGAGATTAAAATCCCTTTAACTGGCAAGCATTCACTTTCTAAAAATTCCTATTTCTAAGGCATGAAAGCATTGCATTTTGAAAGCCATGTAAGCCCAAGCAAAGCAAAATGTACCTCTACTCAAATGAGTTCATTGGTGGTCAGACCTTTCAGAAAATGACTTTTTTTGAGGCTGTCTGCAAATACCCAAAGAAGCTGGTCCTTCATTCAGCATCACAGGGTTCCTCTGCCATCATGGTAATTATACATGTTGCCAACCCAATTAAGATGGCATGGGGAAGGATGAGTATTCATTGTAGCCATTTCACTTTACAGTCAGTGGTAAATTCTGTGAGAAAACTTTATGCCGCAACTTTCCCATCCTCCTGGAAGGGGGGCCCTTGGTGGTCAGCCAGAAACATACACACCTATCAATATAATTCATGCTGCTTAGGGTTCAAAACCAGATATTTCCCAAGCCAGGGCAAATTAGCCTTTGGCATTGAAACTCTAGATTATTTATCCACTCAGGCACATCTATACAATGAGAAACAATTGCCTTGAAAGGCAATAAAATGTTGCATACAGTTCCCAGGGGCCTGTCTGCCTGATGAAGCATTTAATCAACTAGGCCACAGAGCCATTTGCCTTCTGTGTATGTAGGGGAGGCAGTTAGTGAAACGGGTTGAGGATCAGGCCTGGATTTTCTCCACAGGCTCTTCAGGCAGAGTCCCAAAAGTTCATCCTCAGGCTGTTGATGGGTGTTTCCAAGCTCAAGAAGTCAGCTTTGCTCTCTCAGAAAACTCAGGCCAGGAAGTTGTTCTCCAGTATTCTTCCTGAGCTTTTAGACTCATGGTTAGCACTTCTTGACAATTATTTTAAGTGCTTTGCTTTTCTTTCCCCAATAATAATGTAGGTTACACAGAGGCAGGAGGATTCCAGTTTTCCTCCACAGCATCTAAAGCAGCGCTTGGATGGATAATTGGTTCTTGAAACAATACATCTTTATTGGTCTACTTCCTCATGGCTCCTCACCTAAACATTTTGTTTACTAAGCACTTACTTAGTAAATGCTGCCTTCCCTTTCTTTTGATCTAGGCCTTTCCCTCAGCGCTTTCCATTTGATGCTCCCTGACTCTGAAGTCTCCTAGGTCAGTAAATTGCTATTAAGATTTTTTCAATGTATACACTTCCATAGATGCAAAGTAACTGCATCAGAGCAACTCATTTATCTAATGGTACTTTGCATGTAAGAATAAAAGGGAAAAGATCTTTTGGAACCCTAATTGTTCATTTATCTCTAGAGATGTATCTGTACAAATTATCTGGCCACCTTATTCAGGAAGCACAAGAACCTTCCTTTATGTATGTGAGTATGACAGATGCATTTATTTGAATAACCTTGGCAGGCTCTACAATGAGTTCTAATACCAATCCATGGTTCATCTTCACTGCTGAACTGTTTATAACTCATTTGGGGCCTGGGTATGCTCAGATACACTGTAGGATAATCCCATCTCTGCTGCATATTAGTTGTATGACTTTGGTCATATTATTTAACCTTGCTGCCTCAGTTTACCAGTCTGTAAAATGGAAATAGCAATAATAGTAGCTTATAAGGCTGTTGTGAAGATTAAATGGGTTCATACAGATAAAGCATAATTTTTTTTTCTTCCAGATTTAGGAATGTTCTCATTTGTCCTAGTATAATTTTGTCCCATACAAGCTGAGTGTAGCTGGGAGATGATACTACTTATTTAGGATTCTTAGCACGGAGTCCTTGGCTTTTTATTACATACTTATTCAAAATACAGGCTTCAAGTAATAACTCTGTATCTCTCTCTCCAGATAATACCTTAGATTGAGAGATTCCCAGGGACAAGAACTTTATCCTAAGCTTCTTAGGTGTATTACCCACCACATGTAACATAGTATGTCACTCAGAGTAAGAGCCCCATGTTTATTTTTTTGATAATTTTTTCTGTTCCTTCCTCTCCAGTTGAGCAAGGCTGATTATGACATCATTGCACTCTTCCTTCTCTTCTATACCATGTAGGTTTTGCTATGCTAGAGGTTACAGAGACTGTGAAGCATAAAGCAATGGGGGACTTAACACATCACTAAACCAAATATGTGTTCCTTGCCAGAACTCTTGATTTTTAGATGGAAGAAAGGACAGAGATAATCTTGGACAGGTTTGTGCCCTGGGTCATTTGTGGGTTGTTTGTAGATTACTTATGGGTTGGCATGCTGATAAAATTGAAAGGCAGTGAAAAATTCTCACAAACATTCAGTTGAAGCCAATATAAGAATCATCGATTTTAAGCAACTCTGGCTGCATCACTGGGGCAAATGGCCCATGAAGGTGTGCTTAATGGGATGTACTGCACTTATGCGTGAAAATATGGATGAAAAACTCGAATTCACTGGGCCAGACTCCTTCCTGCACGTTCTTATGTGGCCTTACTGTAAAATGCTTTTTTTCCCCAGCTGTTCATCTCACCTTTGAATGCAAATTCAATAGTGAACTGGCTGCATTCTCTCCAGAAGGAACTATTTTCAATGCTAGAAAACGTAGCCACAAAAGAAAACCCTTGCAGAGGAATTTCCCTCCATTGGAAAGAATCCACTCCCACTCTATTAGGTAGTTTTTTTACTAACTCTGGAAAGTCCCTTCTCTTATTTAGTCCCTTTGGCATGGTCCCCCTATAGTTGTTTCTAGAGTTATCTTGTGATTTATTATTAACGTTATTAACTGGTTATTTCAGACAGCCTAGGCTGCAGTCCACAAGAATGAAACTTACCCTTTCTTATCCATCTACCTGCAAAAAAATCTCTCCTGGGTGTTTTTCCCCATAAGCTGTGACTTTCCTCAGCACTTTTGTTTAGTTTGATGTGTTCTGTGACCGGTGTACAAAGCATGTCTTTCTAGTTGGAAATGAGCTGGTGTTTTGGTGATCACTTACACATGTTACTGCTTTCCCTTTGTTTCTCTGCCTACTCCATTCTAAAACCCTACAAAGGAAAAGGTGAATTCTGTTTGAACCAGGTGAGAATTCAACTTTGGACTCATTTTTTAAAAATGGGTAGGTTTTTCTAGTGAAGGGTTTTGATGTTGTTTCCTTTTGAATTTTGCTCTTTTGAATGTTTTTCTAACACCCAGATATTGTTTAAAATTAGTAGAGGGCAATTGAACTGTATAACTATAAAAACAAACTATTATCATCCAGTGAGTTCTATATATTCTTAAACACATAAAATCATAACTAGTTGCAATTAGTTGGTGACTTTTACATTTGCACTGTAGTGAGAAGAATATCGTGCTATTGCTCAGCATAAATTCCTGAGGAAATCTGAGGTAAGGAAATCTTTCATTTAAATTGGTCTGGGGGTACCTCGGTGGCTCAGTTGGTTAACAGACCAACTTCAACTCAGATGACGATCGCACATTCGTGGGTTCGAGCCCCACCTTGGGCTCTGTGCTGAGAGCTCAGAGCCTGGAGCCTGGAGCCTGCTTCAGATTCTGTGTCTCCCTCTATTTTTGTTCCTCCCTCATGTTCCCTCTCTCTTCTCTCTCTCTCCCTCAAAAATTTAAAAAAAAAAAATTCAATTGGTCTGAACACTAGAGAAGGGACAGTCATGTTTCAGGTCAGTCTTTGTGGTAGCTGCTGAAGAGGGCAGGAGATTCCTTCATGATTTGGGACTGGGGCAGAGATGATTGCAGAAAGCATTGGCTCCTTAATTTCCTGAGCCTAAGAGAACCCAGGAGGGGAGGTTCATACTCATCCTAGAAGCCCTTTCTTTCCCACCAGAATTGACAAGACAGGAATGGAATTTAATTAGCATTAAATGGCAAACTGATTTTTTTTTTTTTTTTTTTAAATTTTTTTTTTTCAACGTTTTTTATTTATTTTTGGACAGAGAGAGACACAGCATGAACGGGGGAGGGGCAGAGAGAGAGGGAGACACAGAATCGGAAACAGGCTCCAGGCTCCGAGCCATCAGCCCAGAGCCTGACGCGGGGCTCGAACTCACGGACCGCGAGATCGTGACCTGGCTGAAGTCGGACGCTTAACCGACTGCGCCACCCAGGCGCCCCAAACTGATTTTTTTTTAAACATTTATTTATTATTGAGAGACAGAGAGAGAGCATGAGCAGGGGAGGGGCAGAGAGAGGAGGAGACACAGAATCAGAAGCAGGCTCCAGGCTCCGAGCTGTCAGCACAGAGCCAGATGCGGGGCTCAAACTCACAAGCTGTGAGATCATGACCTGAGCTGAAGTCGGACGCTTAACCGACTGAGCCACCCACGTGCCCCAAACTGAATTTTTAGTTTTGGTAAGGCTGAAAGCCTTTCAGATCTCCCGGAGGTAATCACTAGGCAATTGCTCCCTCCTCGCCATAGCAAGTTACTTCATCTCTCCATGCCTCAGTTTCTTCATCTTTAAAAGCTGTAGAGCTTGCCTCTCCCACTATCTCCCGCATACACAAACCAAAACTCTACCAGTCCTGCTTGTTACTCAAGGTATACAGCTTTGTGGGCTGTTTCTATACAACTACAGTGAAATAGAGAATTGAAAGTACTATGGAGAGTTGAAGTTATGTTCAAGTTTACCTTTGGAAATATTCAGAGAATGACTATCTTTTGAATATCTATTTAAGTGCCCTACAACTAGACCCTGTGGCAAAGAAATAGATGAAATATAGGTGACACCCTGGAGCTCATTTGTTTCAAACTTCACCTGCCCCAAGTCCACTAGAGTGACTCATGCTAAAACCATCGTATCATCCTATTTGTCAGATCTGATGGAAAGCCACGTTGATCCCATTCATATCTTAAGTGACTTCTCTGGAGCATGTGGCATTGTGAAAATTTGAGCCACTCTCTCCGTCCTGATTGCCTTGTTTTTTTGTTTGTTTGTTTGGTTGGTTTTTTTTTCTTTTTACATTGGAGAGATATTATAGAAGAGATAGGATACCAAGTTTGGAATCAGATGAGTCTAATCTCAATCCTCACCACCTGCCAGCTGGTACTCTTAGACAGGCTACTTGGCCTCTCTGTGCCTCATATTAAAAATTGAGATAATAAAACTTACTTTATACGGTTGTTGTATTAGTTGAATTAACTGACACCCAGATGTTAAAAAAAGCTGTCTCACATAGGTGACATTCAATAAATATTAGCTTAATTATTCATAATACCACTTTCCTTTGTTTTCCTCTAATTCGGATCACTGACTCATAATTTTTTTCATGGGTACCAGTTTCTTCACTTTTCCCATAAAACCTATGTCCTCGTCTCTTCTTACTCTACACACTCACCTTACATGATCTCATTCACCCTATACTTTCACATACAATCAAGAGCTGAAACCTCCCCAAGCTGAGTCTCCAGCCAGACCTCTCTCTGGAGCTCCAACCTCTCTCTCCAACTCCTTGCTGCAAAATTCCCCTTCGTTGTACCTTGAGTACCTCAACTGAATATGTTTACAGAGGAAGTCATCAGCCCCTTTACTAGACCTTCAACCACCAGAGGTGAGGGCATTCTATTCAAGGCAACATGGCATGGTTACCACAGTAGGGGTGCCTACTGGATGGTGACTGTCCTCCAGCTCACTTCCAGTATATGGTGGCCACAGGTGGGCAAGGAGACTTCATCTAAGAAGGTACGTTTAGCTAAGATTTTGACACACCTTGCTTATAATTTTGGTTTCCATCCTATTGGGAATGGGAAATCGCTGAAAATTTCTCATTAGAGCGGCTCCTAAAAAAAATAGTATCACATGTTTCTACCTCTCACGTCAGTTAGCTATTAGGTATTAATGATATCATGGATGACCTCAGTCTCTCCCTTCTATACATGTCTGTCAAGACCAATGAAAGCGCCTGCTGCTATCAGATTTTCTATGAATGGGCTGTAAAGGCCCAAGGTGTGGACATGAATCCTTTCCGCCATGGAAACCTGAAGACCAGCCAATCTTGCTCCCTGCCTCTTTCTGAAACCTCTGCTGAAATGAGATCATGCAGTTCCAATTGCAGGACATCAGGGCAGTCCAACAGCTGCTGTTTCATGGCCAGTTATACCGCACTATTCAAAGCTGTACCTAGGAAGGTATTTTTCACAGATTTCCTGAGTTATGGTAGCAGTTTAACAGGAGTCGTCTCGATAGATAATAAGGTCTGATTGCTTCTGTGATCTGTGTATTAATGAAGCAAAAGTCCCAAGGCTAGGGCCCAGGCTGGACACTCCTGTGGGAAAACTTGACACTCCTGTGTGATTCTAGAGAGTTGGCAGCACAGGCAGATGCAGGTCGGAGAAAGCATCCCCATCCAAGACCCTCATCTATCACAGTGTATTTTAGCGCAGGGCAAAAGAGGATCACAGCCACTATGGGGATGGAGGGCATGAACATCCACAGCCAGCAAGAGTGATTTCTGACTGGTACATGCTGAACACACAAAAAGTACTCAGGAAGAACCCTGTTATTCACACTTCTTCATTCAACAACTATTTAGCACCTACTATATACCAAACACTCTTCTAGATTCCAGCATATACCAGTGAACACACACAGAAGTCCCACACTCATGGAATTTATATCCCATTGCACTAAGAAGGGATTTGAGACCTGAGAGAAAGTTAGGTTGGAAATTTTTATTTAGCTGTCTTACTGACATCAAATTTCATAATTATATATCTATGCTCTGGTACTAAAACTAACAAAAAAGTACACACACACATATACACACACACCTATATATGTATATATAATTAACAACACCACTCCCCTCATCCCACATGTATTTCTACGAGTGAGAAGGTATTCTCTCAGATGGTGTCACAGTTGAAAAGAAAAGCAGATGGTGCTTCTAGAGGAGGCAGCTTGCTTGCTGAAATGTCATGGATATACAGAAATAAAAGCGAAAATGAGAGGCAAAAAAATATTCTCATTTGAATAATGAACTGTCTCATGTTTCCTCAGAGCCACACAGCTCAGATAATGAAAAGAAACACTCTCAGACCCTTTGTTCTGTGTTTATAACAAAATTCAAACCACATGTCTGTCATGTAACAAGCCACTCTGGATAATTTCTTGAAGAATAATAATCACTGTGTGATGGAACCACTTGTAAAATCCAGAAGGTACCCCAGAGAAGCTGGCACTCATAGTAAACCATCCAAGGGGTAATTTGTGGAAACAATGATACCCTGAGCATTGCAATGAACTTTAAAACAATTGCTCACACACAGAAGGAAACTAATGGCTGAGCCCGCTCTCCACCCCACTTCCTGTCACTATTCATTTTTTAGTGTTCCCCATAGTGGAAGGAAGCCCTCAGGACTCATGGCAGCAGATAGTTCAAAATGATGCCTAGGAAGCTTTTATAATTATTATTATGTTAAATACATAATTTGGTTGCTTTGTTCTGTGACTATATGTGCTTATTTCAGCCTCATAATAGTCGCCAGATTCTGCTGCATGATTTGTATCCTGCAGTGAAATGCACAGACCACAAGTTTTCTTTTCTTTGCTGGCTGTTACACCAGCACTGTGCACGCCAACAACGCCTGCCATTGTCTCTTGAGGGCTTTGTGCAGCCTAAAGTGACAAAAGGGAATTACTTTAGACAAATCAACAGAATGTAATTACAGGTAAGGATTTTGGTTTTGCATTCTCTCAAAGTCTTTGAGGTCTGGGATGCATTTTGACTCAACAACCAATTGTACTGGTTTTAAGATCAGTTGTTTACTTAAAGCTATTACATTCAGATTTCACATGAGCCCAGAGACCCACCTGCAAAGCCTGCCCAAAGTTTAGTGTCTTCCCAACCACCTACTGGCACAGGGAAAATCGGTCAAGAAAGATTAGGTGAGAAATATTGGAGATGTGACCTTTAGCACTTTCGGGGTTGACTAGAACCGAATTGTCAAGGCTCCCGGGACCCCAGCAATGCGGAAGAGGACCAACCATTGCATAAACCCCTCTGAGGGCCTTCCCACCCTGAGCTCCCTCCTCCCAAAGCTGCTTCTGGGAACAAAGTAATTTACCTGCTGCTCAGAAACAAATCACCCTACATCTGAACAGACAGAGCAGACACTTCTTTTACGGAGAAGGTAAGATACCTTAAAAGCAACGTGGGCCTGCAAGAAAAGAGGTTTGGAAAATCGATTGTTTTCCCTTAACAGTTATTTAATTGAATAGCCAGAGGCCAATTGTTAGGATTTGAAAACAATTCAGAAGCTGTAGAAATCCTTTGTAACCTCCCTTGCCCAGACTTTGGTCTTAAGAGAAAGAAAACTCACTTCAATTAGAGTCAGCAAATAATGGTTCTATTAAGGTTCTCAACAAGGGCAGATGAATCAAAGTCATCAGGAAGCAGCCAGTAGCAGAGCACTGCAGTCTGACAAATCCTGATTTTAAAAATCAGGCCTCTGTCCTAGATAGTGGAAAAATCAGACAACACATTGACCAGGTGGTCACAATTAAAGTGATCAAGGAAAGGCGGATGGTCTGTGGGTGCCTCTGGGTGCAATATCCTGAGGAGCACACAACCTCACCCAGGTAGTCCTCAGGCAGGATAAGCATAAACTGAATCCAATCATGGGGAAACAGCAGGAAAAAAAAAAAAAAAAAAAGGAGCATTATATTTAAAAGGGAGGAATGAGGCAGGAAGCTCCAAAATGGAATGGTGGTTAAAGTCAATAAAATGCTGAGGCACTTTTCCAAACTGAAATAAATTAAAGAGACATGAAGGAGTGCCTGGGTGGCTGGTCGGTTGAGGGTCCGACTTCGGCTCAGGTAATGATCTCGAGGTTCATGGGTTCAAGCCCCATGTTGGCTGTGTGCTGACAGCTTGGAGCCTGGAGCCTGGTTCCTATTCTGTGTCTCCCTCTCTCTCTGTCCCTCCCCTGCTTGTGCGCACTCTCTCTCTCTCTCTCAAAAATAAATAAACATTAAAAAAAATTTTAATTGGACACGAAAACCAAATACAACATGTGATCTTAGACTGGATCCTGTATGGAGGGGGAAATGCTATAAAGATCATTATTGAGTTAATTGGAAAAATTGAAATATTAGAGATTGAAGTATTCAATGTTAAATGCCTTGAAGTTGATAACTGCATTGTGGTTACATAAGAGAATGTCCTTGTTCTCAGGAGATATGCACGAAAGTATTTAGAAGTAAAAAGATATATATACAGATATGGGGCATATATACACATATACAGAGGGGGGTTGGTGGGAGGGAGGAAAAGAGAAAGGAAAAGTAACTGGGGCAAATATGACCCATAGGGGAATCTTGGTAAAGCATATAAGGATATATTTTGTACTATTCATGCAGCTCCATTGTGAGTTTCAAATGATTTCTAAAAAAAAATAGCTGTTTTTTTTTTAAAGCTTTTAGGATGTATCCCAAGGTGTTCTTTAATAGGAGGCAAATTATGGTTTCTCTATATAGTCTATTCTCTTTTAGAATCTTCACAGATTAGGGGCGATTAAATGATAAAGGAGAATATATATGGCATCCAGCACCAACTGAAACCTGTATAAAAGGTTAAATGAGCCTATTTTATGATCATGATCTTTGGCTAAGAAAGTATTTGAAAGACATTTACTAAATTTTAAAAAGTGAAATCAATAATTCTAAAATAGAGTGTTTAGTAAACGTAAATCAGTTTCTAAACTTAAAAAAATCAGGCTTCCTTCAACGTCTTGTCCGAGATAGGCAACCTCTCTGGGCCCTCGTTCCATTGAAGTAAAATGGAAATAACACTCCCTGAGCTTTTTCTAAGGCTACCTATATGGGATACTATATATATATATATATATATATATATATATATATATATTCTGAATATCAGAATAATATCAGAATATATATATTATTCTGATATATATATGATATATATATATATATCATATATATATCAGGACACTTTTCACTGGAACTGAAAACAAACTCAAGTTGGTTTAGATAGTAAAGGGATGTACTGTCTCAGAAAAGAAGGTATTCCAGGACAGAATGTTGTCTCAGAATAAATATGCTGACCTTACTCTTCTCCCTCCTTTCCGTGTCCTGCTGATGTTCCTCCATTAGTTAGAGCCAACTGGAAGCCAGAGGGAAGAGCGGCCACTTACACACATTCATACAAATCAGCCTTTCAGAGCAGAGAGCAGGTCAAGAAAGGTAGATGATAGATATGAGAATCTGCCACAGAGTCGTTCAGGTCTGATTGATTGGTTTAATGGCTCAATGACTTCAAGGATCTAGATCCTTACATGAATTGGCTGTGCATAGCTTTGCTTCCTTCCCCCAAAATGGAAAAACAAAAACAAAAACGCTTTCCTTTCAATCTGATGGTCCACTTTATGTCTTATGCCTAGCCTTAATCTAATGACCCCTTGGGTGAGTGCAATGCTCTGATTAGCTTAAACCTGTGCTCCAGAATCCAAGACAAGGGAATGAGATTAGGTGATGGGATTACACTTTTTAAAAACCATTCCTTTGTTGCTGCACAAAGGAAGGGTTTACAATGCAAGTTGTAAAGTTAACTTAAGTGTCCTCTGTAAATGTGAAGCATTTGCCACAACTCCTGGCACTGAGTGGGTGCTTACTAATTTTTCCCCCCTCCATTTAGCATGGCTCTCTGCAAAGCTGTGTTCTTGCCACTGAACATCCTGGGTATGAAAATGTAATATATGATTTCTCTTTTCAGAGAGTTTACAATCCACATGTACGAGATGAGGGATACTAACATAAAAAAATACATAACCTAAAAATATCAGTACAAGGTGGTATGTTAAGTACCCAACTAGGGACACTGATTTGGGGCATTTAGAATAGTGGTTTCCAAGACATGGTCTCTTGTTGATGGGTGGAGAGAGTAAATAATTATAAGGGTTTGGGAATCTAAATGTTCATCTAGCATTAACCATAGGCTTTAGTCTGTAAAGGCAATGAATAACACATAGTATAATAAATATACACCCTGAGCGCATGCACATTTGTTGGTGGTAAAACAGCCTCCAGCAAAGAGACTTCCTTTGCAGATGGACTGGGTGGTCCAGCACCCCTTAGTCCCTGCCATGTACAATCATAAGCCAAAATTTCCATCAATCAGCCCAGAAGCAAGAGTGTGGCAGCTGTCTCCTCCAGCTATTTGCTCTGGGCCGTCCGTGAGTAGTCGTGTTACATCCTGGGCTCCACGTCCGGGAATAAGTTCCTACAGAAGTGCTAAGTACTCTTGGGGAGCCATCCCCCACTACCTCGATCTCCCCAAGGCAGGTCTGAGTCACTGGTGAGCAAGCCTGTCTTGGGAAGTCCAGTCTCCCACTCATGGCCACACTGTTGGCGTCCCCAGATAACTCACAATCTCCTCAAGCCTCTAGCAGCATGATTACCTGTGTGACCTGGCTGGGGAAGTCACAGGATGCAGCCTGGCAGTCAGTGGGGCAAAGGAAACAGCTGGGGGTCTGCTCCTGAGCCACAGCCACCAGCCACCATCCTGGTGAGGCATTAGACACATTAGAGTCTTTGATTAAGCAGGCTGCAGTGAGCAGAGAAGTAGTCAGGTTCTTTTTATATTGAAACACCAAAAAGGAAGCCAAGGGTACCCCACTGTTACTATTCAAGTCACCCTGGAGCTTTTCTGATACAACCACCAAAAGTAAAGTAGTAAAATTAAAGATAAATTAATAAACTAAAACTATATCACTGGTATTTGTAAAATGTTAGGTACAAATTGAAGTATTACTAAATTCATTGTAGCCTTTGCTATTATGTATTTCACTCAAAACTAATATTAAACAGACAGCCATTGTTACATCACTGAAATGCTTTTTATGTTTTTAAGATATCAAACTGGAAAAAGTTAAGAACCTCTGATTTTGGAGTTTTTAAACTGGAAATGATCACTACTTCTTTAACCCTCCCCACCCCGGGAGGTGTTCCTTATGTTTTTTTGAGATTCATTTAGGCAACAATAGTCCCCACCTAGCCTGGGGGGATTGGTTCTAAGGCCCCTAGTGGATGGCTGCAAACCACAGACAGTACTGAAGCTTATATATACTCTGTTTTTTCCTATACCTACATGATAAAGTTTAATTTATAAATTAGACACAATAAGAGATGAACAACGAAAACTAATGATAAAATAGAACAATTATATCAATATAATTGTAATAAAATATTAAAGATAAAAAATAGAACAATTATATCAATATAATTGTAATAAAAGTGATGTGAATGTGGTCTCTCAGTCTCAAAATAACTTACTGTACTGGGGACACCTGTGTGGCTCAGTTGGTTAAGCATCTGACTCTTGATTTTGGCTCAGGTCATGATTTCATGGTTTGTGAGATTGAGCCCTGTGTCAGGCTCTGGGATAACAGTATGGAACCTGCTAGGAATTCTGTCTCTCCTGCTCTCTCGAGATGCCTCTCCCCTGCCTGCTCTGTCTCTCTCAAAATAAATAAACTTAAAAATAACTTATTATGCTGTACTCACCCTTCTTCTTGTGATGATGGGAGATGATAAAATGCCTGAATGGTAATGAGATGAAGTAAGGTTAATGACGTAGGCACCATGATGTAGCATTAGGCTATTATTGATCTTCTGAGAGCATGTTAGAAGGAGGATCATGTGTTTCAGAACCACAGTTGTGCATGGATAATTTAAACCATGGCTAAGGGAATACTGTGGCACTTCATTCTCATGCTGCTGCTCTATGTACTCTGCACCTTCTACTGGAACTTATATTTTAATTTTTTTTTTAACGTTTATTTATTTTTGAGACAGAGAGAGACAGAGCATGAACGGAGGAGGGGCAGAGAGAGAGGGAGACACAGAATCGGAAGCAGGCTCCAGGCTCTGAGCCATCAACCCAGAGCCTGACGCGGGGCTCGAACTCACAGACCGTGAGATCCTTTCCTGAGCCTAAGTCGGCTACCCAACCGACTGAGCCACCCAGGCGCCCCTGGAACTTATATTTTAAAAAGTACTCAGGAAAGGGAAAGATGACCCCTGGAACAGAGTCTTTCTCTCTTAGAAGCTTGTGCTGCCAGACCCTCCCTGCTCAGCTTCCAGTGAGAATACTGGCCTGAGCCTCAGAGCATCCACTCTTCTCTCTGGAACACAAAAGCACTATATCAAAACTCTTGTGTTAAAGGCACATCTTACCAAGGTGCAAGTTTCCACTAACAAATCAAGAACTGTATGTGTGAATTTTCTGAGGAAGAACATCTATTTTCCCTCATTTCCCACTCTCAAGAGAGCAAGGTGATGTTTTTCCTATAAAGACAATATTCTCTTTCTTTTATTCTCTTGAGGGGATTTGGAATTTGACTTTTTCCAAATTCTAACTCTTGTCACTTAATAATCTCATGACCTCAAGCCATATTTTACCCATCTGTAAAAATGGCGCACACACACACACACACACAACACACACACACATATATATGTAAAATGAAGGATAGATATTTATCTTTATACCATCAAATACGCATATTTGGTATTCAGTAAACTACTGAATGAGCAAAGAAGAATAAATAAATAAATTCCTAAATATCTATGTTCCATTCAAGCTAGACCATTATCTTCTTTAAAGCTATAGAAATAAAACCTTGAGTTGCAAATATAGTTGAAGTGGTCTTGGATGGTGTGGAGAAGACACTCTCTTAGACTGGAAACCTCCAGCTATTCCATTGTTGATATGTGTTTCAAAGAATTTATCACACCCAAGAGGATATGTACAAGGATGTCCATTGCAGCATTATATACGGTGGCAGAGAGACCAAGCAGCCTGGGTATCTAGCACTGTGACAATGTGGT
The DNA here is from genome assembly GCF_028018385.1 of Neofelis nebulosa. NCBI lineage: Eukaryota > Metazoa > Chordata > Mammalia > Carnivora > Felidae > Neofelis > Neofelis nebulosa. Next base: position 93,844,145 of record NC_080782.1, on the reverse strand, counting down.
ATATACACATCAGGGGTGTAACTGTTAGCAGGGGTGGATCCAATATATGCATAGCAATATTAATATATCTTAAGGCTATGGTGCTTAAGGGCAAAAGGCAAAACATACACAAATTTATATACAGGCGCACAAAACAACAATACTCATCTTGCAAGAAAACTACCAACAAAAGAGTCACAATAAAAGCATTAGAGAGATTGACTATGGGATGGAAAGAAATGACTAACAGGAAAGACGATAAAGGGGAATGGAGAAAGAAGGAAGAGAGGAAAGAGGAAAGAAGATACATTGCTTGCAACAATGATTATTATGTTTCATGAAGTGAACTTAAAGGTATAAGTAATTGTCCATTCTGCAATGAGGTCAGAAAAGAAGAAATAAAGAAATAGGAAGTAAGCCTGTGCGAAGTAGTTCTCAAACTTTTTTCTGCCCCCACAGAGTTCCAGTATACTTCTGTCAGGACGCCGATTCTCCAGAGACTACAGGGGAGGAGTGGAGGAAGACGGCAGGTCACCCATGTCTGAAGGTACATATTTAATCTATTTAAACAGAGCTAAGTCTTTCCTTGTGTTGAGTTCAGATGCTTTTTTAAATAAACTGATTGTTGTTGCCTAAGTTTAAGGCTGTGAACCATCCAAGTAGCAGTCACGGAAGCCATTGCCTTTCATTTTTTTACTTCCTTTTATAGAAGGCAAGGTGAAAAGGGGTGAAAATAAGGTTTATTATGGAGATGTTACAAAAACAATTTACCATTCCTTTTCACACAAAAGTAAAAAGTGATTGCAAGGCATTAGTTTGTGCTGATACTTCTTGGGTATTTCAAACCACCTGACACTGGCAATAAACATTAGTTGAACTGGTACCTGTTATAATTACACATATTGCTATATATCATTTCTTCTTCCATAGAACAGATGGCGACTCTCCAGAAACTTTTGGTCTGTTAATACACTAATATTCTTCAATAGAGAGGAGGATGAATTGTTGGGGTTTTTGTCCCCTCCCTTTCCTTTGAAATTATTTTCCATGTTTTTCATGGAACTTGGTAATATTCCAAAATTTTTCTAATCTAACATTGCAAGTTGTCAGAACAGATTTTCTTACCCAGAATTTTTTTGACACTACACCTTTAATATCTGTTCGACATAAATCCTTCTTTTCTTTTTGTATCATGTCTTTTGTTTCTTGGGAGTCTTTTTTGTCATTTTCAGATCTATTGAGTTATCTCTAATTTTATGGACTTTCTTAAAATAGCTTCAAAATCCTACTTCCAGAAAAATTAAATCAGCGAAATCTTTTTGATAATTTCTGTCAAGTTATTTGCTTGGGGTTTGTGACTCACTAATTTGAAAACCTCCTAAAAAGATGGGTATTAGGACTTTGAGAACGATTAACTTTTCTGCCTGAACTGGTTAGTAAATTCAAGTCAATGCAACCACTGAATTCTGATAACAAGTTTAAAGATTATGGGATTGTTTTGTTCTTTTTATAATACTGAGTGGCTGTCTTACCAAATTTACACAAATACAGGGGGTTTTTTTTGTTTTTTTTTTTTCAACGTTTTTTATTTATTTTTGGGACAGAGAGAGACAGAGCATGAACGGGGAGGGGCAGAGAGAGAGGGAGACACAGAATTGGAAACAGGCTCCAGGCTCCGAGCCATCAGCCCAGAGCCTGACACGGGGCTCGAACTCACGGACCGTGAGATCGTGACCTGGCTGAAGTCGGACGCTTAACCGACTGCGCCACCCAGGCGCCCCAATACAGGGGTTTTATTTGTTTTGTTATGATTTCACTTTATTCTTGTCCATAATCACGTCACAACTACATGAAACTTAAAAGGGAAGCTTAAAATTAAACAATAATAACAACTCAATAGGTGAAGGAGTCCCTTCTTCATGTAAACAGCTTATAAACTTTCCGTGCTCACAAGGTAGCCTCATTGTCTTCTTTGTCTATTGACGTCACCTACACAAAAATACCACCCTGCATGTGCTCCATAATCTGTCTACATCATAGTGGCCTCCATATCTGAAGACCACCCTCCATATGGTTTCTGTGGAGTCTCGGATTTGAGGATGTGAATAGAAACATACTTGTCTGAAAAGATGGAGTGTAAGGGCTGCTTATGGTATATTACAATAATAGGTCAATTCATTGTTCTTATTTTGTTCTGTGGTTTTTTGGTTGGTAGTTAATCTTCACGTGCAGTATAGTGTGCTCTAGGAATCTCTGGCTGTTGGCTCTGGGAGGGTGATTTACAGCCCTGCTACCCAGTGTGGTGTGGGGACCAGCAACACTGGCATCTGTGGTTGTTTGTCAAACATGTGGATCTCAGGCTCTAGTCGGCTTTTGAGCAGGATCTCCAGATAATTTGTGCACACGTGAAAGCTGGAGAAGTGCTCTTCTTAGTGGTGATCTGACTGGCTTCTTCTTGCACTCCTGTTTCTAACATGACTTTAGTTTCCGGGACGAATTTTCTTTTTGTTTATTTGTTTAAAATGATTATAACCCCACTGACAATATTTTTTTATTTCTGTAGACTTTCTCACTATAGGTGGTAACACAAAACCAAAAATATTTACAATCCTTGAATTGACTTTCTCCATCAAGTTAATTAGATCAGTGCAGTCTCATATAAATGCAGGTACCTGAAGTCTGTCGTTAGAAACTGACCGTCTCTAAGATGAAACCTCATTATCGCCTCAGAGCTCATCCCAAACATGTCTGTTAATAGGTGTTAAGGTTATAAAAGCCAAAGGTTAAAAGTGAGTCAAGGAAAGAATGTCTTCAGGAAGGAGGAGCACTTTAGAATATTCTACCAATTCCCCTTTTGGTCCATGGAGACTTCATAGGTATTTTCAAGGCAGACGGATCTGTGTGTTGGAATCTTTGTACAATAACTCTCCTTTCTTCCTTCCTTGAGTTCAGCAGTTCACAAACTAGTGTGCTGAACAATTGCTGTATAGCAATGGTTTGCAGCCAAATGCACCCTGCCCTCAATGGCCTAATGAGGGTATTTAAGGGTAGTTTTGGCTGCTTGAAATTTTTATCGTCTATGGTCATTTAAAACTGAATCTCTCTATATAATTGGACTTTTTTTCCCAACATAAATAGCTGAAGCTCCTGAGTGTTTGTATCACGTAATTAAATATTTAGGATTACTAGCTTATTTTGGCATCAATTTTGCCAATTTTTAAACTGCACATGTTATATAGGTAAAATCACTGATAATGCAGGAAAAAAAAACCACTCCAATATTAATACTCGATTATTTAGGTGGGATATAAAAAGAACATAACAAATTAAAAATGGAAAAACTGAGTCTGATATTCACCAGATAAAGTGATATTCTTCTTTATATAACGTCACCATAGCTATACAATGACAATTATGATTTAATTGCTGCATACTGTATTTTAGCATTATATTAACTTTGTGTGTTCCTAATTATTCTTTCAAGAAAATGCATCGAAGAATATATGCAGAATTCCATGTATACTATTTGCATTTATTAAAGACCCACTGCCTCATGGGGAGATGTGGGGATAGGTAGGAGTTTACCTTTGTGCTATTCCTGGATTGTACTATGTAAAGAGTAGAGAGCTGAACATCAAAGAGTGTGTGATTGATTCAGAATAGTAGAGACAAGCCAAGTCGGTGCTCATGAGTTGGTAGAAATGTTAGCTATTTTGCAATATGAACCTTTTTGTTAATTTGGGTTTAAGGCTAACTAAGCATTGTGTAAATACATTGACATGAGATTGCTGACAGAGTAGAAATGTTTTGTTTTCTGAAAATACCACAGACTGTTTCTGAAACATTGAGACCTTGGCATGGACCAAGTGTATTTTCCAAGCACCTTTCCCCTATTTAAATATGAATACATATAGTCCACATGTTTCTGATTCATTTGCAACTAATTTATCAAAATTGGCAAGACCTATTTGCTAACCACAAGGTCTAAGGAGCCAGTTTTTTTAAAAAAGGGAAAAAAAGAAAGAAAGCCTTTTTTAAGTCTTCCTTTTGGGCCACTCAATTAATCAAGAGGGGATTCAGACTCTGATTATGAGAGTTTATTAAAAACTGAGGAGCCATTCAGTGTTTCCTTTCACTTGATTTTTTTCTATTGATCTCCTCTGCCATTCTGAGAGGCTCCCTCTCCGCCTTTGTTTGCCTTGCTCCCAAGATAGGTGGGACACGATCCTCAATAATATTAGAAATGAGAAATTCCAAAAATATGTATTATGAATATTAATGCTTCCATTCCCCATGGTTCTTATTTTCAAAAAGAAAAAAGTTATTAGAAGTCAACGGTATAATAAATTTAAATTCACATTTACTTTGAGTTTCTTTCATATTTAACTGATGGTGTATTTCAGTGCAAATGTTCTCTGCTTAAACTTTCTCTACCCCATGTAGAGGTTGAGTGTGCATATTAGCAATCAATTAAGTAGTTGAATTTCTCCACATCAATCTATTAGTCAGTTAACAAATATTTCTCATATTATTCAGTCTCTCAAATGTGCAAAATCATAGGATTTGCCTGGGCACTTACTTAACCTACAGAATCCCAGGTCCTGGCTCTGGAATTGTATGTTGAACCAATGCCTCCCAGTGAGGGTCAAAAACTTGGGGATGCCAAGGGGCACATAATGGAAGAGGAAAATGCATAGGAAATTACAACAGATGGTCAGGAAGGCGAAGAGGAGGAAGTGGAGTCAAAGAAACAAAAGAGAATTCCAAGGATGAGGGAAAGGCTATTAAGGAAGCACTGAGAGGATGATGTGCCCCTCCCTACTCCCTCCTAATGGCTGGCCACTTTGGCTAAATTTTATCAACTGATCATGTCAAATGCTGGCAGTCTGGTGGTGGAAAGATGCAACAGCACGTTGCCTCAGCCTAGTCTCAGATCAGGCTTCTATTTATTATGAAACGATCAGCAAGTCATTTAGCCTCTCAGAACCATAGTGTTGCCATCTACAAGAGCAGGATAGTTATTCCTAGCCACATCTTCTCCTTCACAGGGTTGTTGTGAGTTTTGGGGGAAATCATGTGGTTACTAAAATGCTGTATATGCAAAGTAGGAATGTTTTAAAACTATCCTGCTAAGCTGCAGACCTTAACTGAGAAGAGTTTGTTATCATCCATAATCACATTTATGAATGACTAATTCTTATCAGCTTCCTCCCAGAGGGGAGACATATGCTTGAATGATCACAGGAAATGTCCATGGCAAGAAATACTAAGGTGGGTATCAGAAAGATACCAAGAAGAGGGATGACAACAAAGGACAAAAGATGTTGAAGAGGACACTTGTGCTGGGCCAGATTTACTGGGAATAGAATGGGCCTTGAATTCACACCATTCCGAAGTGTCTGCAATTTGGTGAAAGGAGAGGTGGTCCTTTTAACTCAAGTTTTAAAGAAATTACATTTAAAAGACCCATGCAACAGAATAGGCCCTTTAAAGAAGAAATAGTAGCTTAACTGTTGGCACAGTTACAAGCAGGTTTCTTAGTATTAAATATACATTCTGGAAATAAAAAGGACATTTCATAAAAACTTCCTCTCTAGCCAAATAACGAAGAAGCAAGTGACACAGCTCTCAGCCCTTTGGATGACAGAATTACTGAACCCAGGGAGGAGAAATATTTCTTACTCTGGGACCTCTAAAGTTACTGGTAACATGACTATGAAAAATGTGTCAAATAAACAAAAGCACCAACATCAGAGACCACAAGTTGCTGATTTCCCCATGAAAATATCAAATATTTTACACTTCGTTAGCCAAATGCTCAAATTATGTAAGGAGAGTGTGTTTTAATATTTTTTCATTTCTCTTGCTCTGCATTTATTATTAATTGATTACAAAGAAAACAAAGGGGATAGGTAGGACAAAATACAGACAAGATGTCTTGGTGGTCAAACTGGTTCTGATTAAGGCAGCTGCTACTAAGGAATTTCCCAGAAAGGGATTTAAGTCTTCCAGCCCTGGTTATAAGGAGCAGAATGAATTACTGATGTAGAAATAAGGAAAATACAGAAAAGAAGAATAGGGAGATGCTCTGCCAAGTGAAGGATTCTAAAGAAAGCCAAGTTTTCTTCAATTAATTTATTCATTCATAAAATGAATCCACACAATTATTAATTGTGTCAGTGCTGAGGAGAAAGCAGGAAGGCATTGGACAGGGCCCTTGCTCTTATGAAGTTCACAGTCTAGTTGGGAAGACTTACATCAAACAAGTAATTAAACAAAGTACCACATGACTATTTGGATAGACAATGGGGTGTTGGAAAGAGATAAATGGGAACTCAGTTGAGGTTATGGATGCTACGATAGTATCTTCAGGCTCTCTTTTCCCTCAGATTGCTATTTGCCTCAAACAGTGTGATTCTGTTCCAGCCTTCTTTTGATTTTAACAAAAAATTTGGAAGGTATGGGTTGCATGCCAGAAGTTGAAGAAAATCCTTGTCTCAGCATAGAATCAAGGGCTAGTTTTGATGACAGCCAAAGTTAATCTGTCAAACTAATGACACCTGTAAGCTATACTGTGCTTCATTGTAATTAACCTTAAATGGTTCAGGTAAGTCACTTTAATTTGTATTATGTTCACTGAACCAAACTACCTTATTTGTTGGTTTTTTTCGATTTTGCTTTTCCTTTTAGTTTAATCTGGTCTATTATTGACATCATAGTTTATCCTAGGAAGCCATCGGTGTTTCTCTTATTTGCTACTGTCTGAAATTCTTTCAATAATGGCAAGAAAAAGGAGTGGTGTCTTGTATCCCACCATGAAAGTTGGAATGAATGTAGCTAAAGAATCAGAGCTCTGTTTGCATGGGCTCTTTCTAAGCACTGTTTTGTATTTCTTATTTTGTATTCTTTTTTCTTGAAGAGGGCCCCCAATTTCTGGATGTACCTTCAAATGAGATTCAAGTTAAAAAATGTATATACCCTGGAAAATAAAAAAATGTTAACTGAAATATATTCTTATCGTATCAGCTGTACCTCACAGTGAAAGACATATGTGCAGGATTGTCCAGGGAGGGAGGAACAGGTACAAAAATAAATATAACTGGCTTTTTCTAGGCTTGCTTGGGATACTGTCCAAATATTCAATAATAACCCAACAAAATTAGGGTGCCTGGGTGGCTCAGTCAATTGAGTGTCCAACTCTTGAGTTCAGCTCAGTTCATGATCCCAGGGTTGTGGGATCAAGCCCCACGTGGGGCTCTGTGCCAAGCATAGAGCCTGCTTAAGTTTCTCTCTCTCTCTCTCTCTCTCTCTCTCTCTCTCTCTCTCTCTCTCTTTCTCTCTCTATCTCACTCTGCCCCTCTCCTCTCTCATGTGTGCTCTCTCTCTCTTTCTCTAATTTTTTTTTAAATTGTAAAAAAAATAATTATAATCTACCAAATGTTTATTGTGTGCTCACTATGTGCCAGACAGTATTCTAGAAAAGTAAGATATATCAAGAAACAAACAACCAAAAATGCCCAACTTGTGGAGCTTCCTTTCTAGCAAAGGAAGGCGGACAAACACTAAGCATAATAAGTAAATATTTATTACATTAGAAGGTGATAAATATAATAGGGAGGAAAGGTAAAGCAGGATAAGGGTAATTGAGTGTGGGGTGAGAATACAAGGTACACACTGCTAGAACAAGACTGCTTTGTTCTGTAGCTCTGGTAAAAAAGACAATTTTCCTTTTTTTAAATTTTTAAAAAAATGTTTATTTGCCTTTGAGAGACAGAGAGAGAGCGTGAGCAGGGGAGGGGCAGAGAGAGAGGGAGACACGGTATCTGAAGCTCTCAGCACAGAACCCAGTGCTGGGCTCAAACCTAGGAACGTGTCGACCTGGGCTGAGGTCGACACTTAACCAACTGAGCCACCCAGGCGCCCCCTGAAAAGACAATTTTCAATGAATCAGGACAACTCACCTCTGTGAACATGCTTTTTTACAAGCCAACCAAAGTGTCAATCCCTTGCTTTTTAAAAGTCAGCCAATCCGGAAGGATCTCATTTAAAAATAAAAGCAAACATACCTCTGAGTGCCAACCCACCAATCAACAGCAGTCTCATGGAGCAACTTTACTTCTCCTGATGAAATTTGTGCCTATGAAATCTTGCCAATCCCTGAACTTCATGCTTCTCAAAACTTTGTATAAGACTAATGTGACACGACAGGGATGCCCACTCTCACCGCTGTTGTTTAATATAGTGCTGGAAGTTCTAGCATCAGCAATCAGACAACAAAAGGAAATCAAAGGCATCAAAACTGCCAAAGATGAAGTCAAGCTTTCGCTTTTTGCAGATGACATGATATTATACATGGAAAATCCGATAGACTCCACCAAAAGTCTGCTAGAACTGATACATGAATTCAGCAAAGTTGCAGGATACAAAATCAATGTACAGAAATCAGTTACATTCTTATACACTAACAATGAAGCAACAGAAAGACAAATAAAGAAACTGATCCCATTCACAATTGCACCAAGAAGCATAAAATACCTAGAAATAAATCTAACCAAAGATGTAAAAGATCTGTATGCTGAAAACTATAGAAAGCTTATGCAGGTAATTGAAGAAGATACAAAGAAATGGAAAGACATTCCCTGCTCATGGATTGGAAGAATAAATATTGTCAAAATGTCAATACTACCCAAAGCTATCTACACATTCAATGCAATCCCAATCAAAATTGCACCAGCATTCTTCTCGAAACTAGAACAAGCAATCCTAAAATTCATATGGAACCACAAAAGGCCTCGAATAGCCAAAGTCATTTTGAAGAAGAAGACCAAAGCAGGAGGCATCACAATCCCAGACTTTAGCCTCTACTACAAAGCTGCAATCATCAAGACAGCATGGTATTGGCATAAAAACAGACACATAGACCAATGGAATCGAATAGAAACCCCAGAACTAGACCCACAAACGTATGGCCAACTCATCTTTGACAAAGCAGGAAAGAACATCCAATGGGAAAAAGACAGTCTCTTTAACAAATGGTGCTGGGAGAACTGGACAGCAACATGCAGAAGGTTGAAACTAGACCACTTTCTCACACCATTCACAAAAATAAACTCAAAATGGATAAAGGACCTGAATGTGAGACAGGAAACCATCAAAACCTTAGAGGAGAAAGCAGGAAAAGACCTCTCTGACCTCAGCCGTAGCAATCTCTTACTCAGCACATCCCCAAAGGCAAGGGAATTAAAAGCAAAAGTGAATTACTGGGACCTTATGAAGATAAAAAGCTTCTCCACAGCAAAGGAAACAACCAACAAAACTAAAAGGCAACCAACGGAATGGGAAAAGATATTTGCAAATGACACATCGGACAAAGGGCTAGTATCCAAAATCTATAAAGAGCTCATCAAACTCCACACCCGAAAAACAAATAACCCAGTGAAGAAATGGGCAGAAAACATGAATAGACACTTCTCTAAAGAAGACATCCGGATGGCCAACAGGCACATGAAAAGATGTTCAACGTCGCTCCTTATCAGGGAAATACAAATCAAAACCACACTCAGATACCACCTCACGCCAGTCAGAGTGGCCAAAATGAAGAAATCAGGAGACTATAGATGCTGGAGAAGATGTGGAGAAACGGGAACCCTCTTGCACTGTTGGTGGGAATGCAAATTGGTGCAGCCCCTCTGGAAAACAGTGTGGAGGTTCCTCAGAAAATTAAAAATAGACCTACCCTATGACCCAGCAATAGCACTGCTAGGAATTTATCCAAGGGATACAGGAGTACTGATGCATAGGGGCACTTGTACCCCAATGTTTATAGCAGCACTCTCAACAATAGCCAAATTATGGAAAGAGCCTAAATGTCCATCAATTGATGAATGGATAAAGAAATTGTGGTTTATATACACAATGGAATACTACGTGGCAATGAGAAAAAATGAAATATGGCCCTTTGTAGCAACGTGGATGGAACTGGAGAGTGTGATGCTAAGTGAAATAAGCCATACAGAGAAAGACAGATACCATATGGTTTCACTCTTATGTGGATCCTGAGAAACTTAACAGGAACCCATGGGGGAGGGAAAGGAAAAAAAAAAAAAAAAAGAGGTTAGAGTGGGAGAGAGCCAAAGCATAAGAGACTGTTAAAAACTGAGAACAAACTGAGGGTTGATGGGGGGTGGGAGGAAGGGCAGGGTGGGTGATGGGTATTGAGGAAGGCACCTTTTGGGATGAGCACTGGGTGTTGTATGGAAACCAATTTGACAGTAAATTTCATATATTAAAAAATAAAATTAAAAAAAATAAATTTAAAGCAGACAGATTAACAGGAAAAAAAAAAAAGACTAATGTGACAGTCAGCCCTCTGCTCTGTTTGGAAAGAGTATGTGAGCTGCACAGCTCTCTCTTACCACAATAAGCAAAACCATTGAGCTCTGTCTTTTTATTTCTCAGATGCTAAAGAACTGAGTGGTGGACAATTGGATAAAACAGATTCCTTTGAGAAGATGACATTTGAGCAGATATGAGGAAAACTGGAGACAGCCAAGCAAATATCTGGCGAGAGAAAGTTCTAAGAAGAGACAACAGTTAATGAGAAGGCCCTTATGTGGGAACATGTCTGATATGCTCAGGAACAGAAAAGAAGACAGTGGAGTTGGACAAGAGTGAACAAGAGGTAGAGCAGAGGGATGAGAGCAGGGAAACCAAAGAGGACATATCACCTATGGCCCAGAAGCCACCAAAAATACTATGGATTTCCAGTTCAGACAAGATGCCATAGACTGGCCTCTCCTTGCTCGTCTTTACTAGGTACAACTTTGAACTTTAGAAGTGATGCAAAAGACAAAATCAAAGAAGTCCGAAAGGTGAGAAGAAGAAGGCAAACTGGGGTGGGATTTTGGGACTGGAAGAGCAACAGAACAGGTAACTTACAACCCTTCCCCCAAAAGAAGAAAGTGGCCCAGGTCTGGTATTTTCTGACTCCCAATCTAGTGACCAAGAGCATCCAAGTAGACTCATCTCCCATCTGGATTAAACAGAGGTCTCACAAGCAAAGTCAGGTATGCATGGTCTAACTGACAAGAGGGATGCATCAGAAGTCTTGCAGAGATTAAATGGCCAAGGCAGGCATTCTCCTTCCCTGCCAGACCTGAGACTCTTTGCTCTCACCCACAGAAACCTTGTAGCCTGGGGCACCAATAAGAGGGGCCATGTCACAGGTAGCCCCCGCTTTGGAAGGTTTTGTTTTGACTCTAAAGTTCCCTTCACCTGCCTAGAGATACCACTTGCCTGGGGGTATCAGCAAGAGGGATCATGCCACAAAAATACCTCTGGTCAAAGGAGTTCTCTCCTTCCCTGTAGGACTTGAGACACCAGCAAGAGAGATCCCACACAACAAGCACCTGGCCCAGGAAGTTGTCTTTGTCCTACCTGACAAAGATCTCTTCCCTACCTAGAGGTGCCAGGAAGACCAGCAGAGGTCAAGCCTCCCTTGACCTCTCAAGCAGCATTTGCAGGGACCAGTAGGAGCCCCAGTATCACAAGGTAAACAAAGCAGACCAAAATAGTGCTGTGATTGCCATTGAAACCATAGCCCATGAAAGTATATGGGAACCTGGATACTAAACCTAAACAGGATGACTGCCTGCAAAAATAAAAAAATGTAAATAGGACCTGGAGTCTCCTAACATAATAGCCAAAATGTTCAGAACGTGTTCAAAAATTACCAAGAACCATGAAAATCACACTTGAACGAGAAGACAGTGAACTGACACCAATACCAAGATGAATCAGATGTTGGAATGATTTTAAAGCAACTAAGATAAAAATGATTCAACAAATAGTTACAAATTATCTTAAAACAAATGAAAAAAATAGAAAATTTCAGCAAAGAGATAGAGGTCATAAAACAAGCAAAATGGAAATTACTTAACTGAAAAATACCACAGCAAACAGGGAACAAATAATACAGTAGTAGAAACAAAATGACAGTAATCTGAATACTTTATCTGAATTTATCTGAAATATAAATATTCTAAATTCAAAAGGAATCGATCTAGCAGGAAGACATAACCATCCTAAATGTGTATGGACCAAACAACATGAAGCAAAAGCTGAAGCGAAAAGAGCAACAGGCAAATCCACAATTGTAGTTGGGACCTCAACACCTCTTCTCAGCAAATGAACTACTAGACAGAAACTCAGCAAGAACATAGAAGATCAGAACAATACAACCAGCCCACAGGATATACAGAGTACTCTATATATGAATGCTCCATCCAATAGTAGCAGAGCAAATAATTTTTTCACATACCCATGGATATTTACCAAGATAAACCATCTCCTGAACATAACACAAAGCTCAACAAATCTTAAAAAAAAAAAAAAAAAAGACATTTAGCTTTTTCTGTGAATGAAATAGGACTCCTTGCAGGTTGTTAAACTAGAGGGCCCTGTAAGACAGTTCTGGCTACTGTTTCCTCTTGAGGCCAAAGGCAGAGGCTGTCATACCAGTTGGGAGGCTGTTGCCATATTCTGGGCAAGAGATGGTGGTGGGTTTGGATCAGGGTATTGTTAGCTTTGAAGGCAGTAAGTGTAGTCCAGTTCTGGGCACACTCAAGAAAGTATAAAAATATTTTAATATTGCTATCATTTGAAATAATATTCATGGCAAATAATAACAGAATACTTATCTCAAAAGAACAACATTATTATCTCTTATGTGACACAACTTGCCTTACTTTTTCCTAAATAATAATTAACATGCTTTGCACCTCAAGATGTTTGTAAAGAGTAATTGCTTCACATTTAATTTCTGTGAGTTCAATTATCTTGTCTTGGCAAAAAGAGACAAGGAGAAGTTTGTGAAAGAGGAGGAAACAGATACATTGGGTTACAGTTCTTGCCCGCCTTTTCACTGACCAACCCCGGGATGAGGAAGGAGTCTGTTTTGGCCTAGATCAGTTCGTAAGTGCTTCTAAGATGAGGCAAATGTTTAACAACATGGACTTTTGATATAAGACAATCCCTATATGCAAACCTGCTACACTACTTGATGTTCAATCAGAGAAACAGCAATCTGTTCCAAAACTGGTAGAGAAAATGACAGCGCTAGACATATTGAGAGGTGGGCTCTGGGTCTCCAAAAAGGTAACTTCCTAAGGATTTTCAAGAAAATTTTTATTATATTTAAATGTAACTTTACTTTCTGATTTTCAAACCTAATCACCAAGTAATATGCAATTCCATTCATATTGGACATAGTACTACTTAACACTATAGTCCAGGTAATGTTAAATACATTAATTTATTTAATCCCCATAATAAGTTTATAAAGTTATATACATATACATTCATACATGCATACACATATATCCTATATGTGTATATATCCTATATATACATATATATCATTTTCATTTTACTCATAAGGAACTGAGGAACAGATAGTTTAGGAACTTTTCAGTATTATGCATTTGTTACTCAGTAGAACTTGGGTTTCAAACCCAGGCGATCTGGCTCTAAAGTTTGAACTTCCACATGACTAGGATATGCTACACTATGAATGCTTTTATGACTAAGTGTTGACTTTTGCAATATCGAAAAAACGCATGCTTTCTTCAAAGCAAAGGAAAAGTGTCTTAATCTTCTATGAGTCAATACGAACTCACTGAATTCACCATATTGCCAGAAAATTGGTTAAGTGTTATGAGATTCAAAACAACTGTTAAATGTACAGACTTCTGATGTTGAGAAAAATATAGCAGTCTTGAGGACAGTAGACACACTTTCTGTGGCCTCTACAGGTATACAAAGGTAGCACTTCTGGGAATTAATGGTCTGCTGAGTCACCATCCTCCATGGGCCTCCCCCACCTGCCCCATCCATCTTGTACCTCCAGAATGTGAGCATCTGAATGGGTGGAATTCTTCTGTCTTACTCAGGATAAGATCCTAGGTGCCAAGTACAGTGCCTGACACATAATAGATTCTAAAAAATTTGTTGAATGAAGTAATTAAATAAATGAAAAAAACCCAATAAAATTGTGATTTAGATGGCAATTGACTTTTTGTTTATATATGAGTCAAATATGCAACCACACATTATTCAGTAACCTTGAAGCTGCTGTTTTTCATGTTTACAGAGCCCCAGGTAATTCTGCTCTCCTGAAAATACCCATTAGGGGCCTTACACAAAATCTTGAAATGTTTGTCCCTAAGGGTAGTCAAAGTTAGGTGACCTATGGCAATTTTGGGAAGCAGTAGAAGTGCTATTAAAACTAGTAGAAAGTGGTCACTCACTTTTATGCATACGGTAAATTTGCTATCTTTATTGTCGCCTTCATACTAAGAGAAAGTCTGCATTTTTAGACTAAAGAGTGGAGATAATGACATGGTAACAGAGAGGCCAAATGCTTTGCGGACTTCTAATGATTAGCAGTAAAGACAGTTAAAGTTCAAGGGTGCTCCCTCTGAGGCAGAGTTTTCCCCTCAGGGCGATCTTTGCTTTTTTGTGAAACCAAACTAGCTAATTGGTATCCTCCTCTGAAAATACCCATACTGGGTCCCTGGAGCCCAATAAGTATCTAGGGCCCCAAGCCATCTAGCAATAATGGGGACAAGAAAAGAATAAATTATCATTAAAGAATCATTGTCCTCCAAAGCTGGCAGTTTTGGCAATTGAAAACATCAAAATGTGCTAGGTCATTTAATAATTCACTTCCTGAAGTGCAATCAAATTCTAATTGAAATGTATGTTCTAATTAGCCCTATGCGGGAAACTTAAAATAGAACCACACTTCTAAAGGTATCTCGTTGAGAACTGCTAGCTTTAGTTTTATTGAACAGATTTTCCTTCATCTTCATAACTTTGTAGTTCATATAGATTTTATAAAGATAACTATTCTTGTAAATCTGGTATAGGTTTTTTGTTTTTTCTCCCTCTAGGCTTTGTTCACTCTCAGAATTCAGACGCCTGACTCTGGAACCGAAAGTGAACATGCGTGCTTTGCAGATGATTCTTACTTATACATATGGCTGTTATGTTGTACATTTAAACATTATATTTAATGCAGTGAATTCAAGTGCTTTCCATATGGGATTTTTTGTCTTCAACTCCTTGTGGGTTAGTTCCTCCTCTAGTATTCTATAACCTTGAGAGGTACACTAATGGGCCAAAGAATGATCATCTATCTGCTTCAAGTTGAATATAGTTAGGACTCTTTTGGCTCTAAGTAACACAACCCAGCTTAAACTATTAGGGCAAATATTGCCTCATTATATGGAAAGTCCAGAGTCAGAGCAAATTCCAAGTTTGATCAGCAGCCCAATAATGTCACCAAAGCCCTAGGTTCTTTCTCTTTCTTCTCTCTGCCAAATTCAGTGTCAGCTTCATCTAAAGCTGGTTCCTCATGTAGTACCAAGCAGGTTGACAGTGTTAAGCATACTTTATCCTCCCTACTCTTGTCCAGTAGGAGAGGAAAAGAGAGAAAGCTTGCCTACAGGCAAGGTTTTTGCTCTCAGCCTGGATGGGCCATCTTAGCCCCCGGACTAATTATAGTTGTCAAGTGAATGTGGTTGGCTTCAGTGACTACTATGGTGGCCACTAGCCACATATGGCTACTGAGCACTTGAAATGTGACTGGTCCTAGATGATATGTGCTATGAGTAAAAAAGATATACTGGATTTTATTTTATTTTATTTTATTATTTTTTTCAATATATGAAATTTATTGTCAAATTGGTTTCCATACAACACCCAGTGCTCATCCCAAAAGGTGCCCTCCTCAATATGGATTTTAAAGACTTAATATGGAATATATGAGATATATATGTATATGTATATATATACATGTATATATATATATATATATATATATATATAATTTCTATATTGATTATATATTTACAATATAACATTTTATATATATCGGACAAATAAAATATATAATTAAAAATATATTAAATTTTACCTGTTTCTTTTCACTTTTTTAAAAATATGACTGCCAAAAAATTTAAAATTACATGTATGGTCTTTGTATTTCTCTTGAACAGTGCTAGCTAACTAAATAGGATTTCCTCTAGAGTGGGGAGTCAGGTACATACTTAAACAAAATTCAGTGTTTTCTTAGAAGTGGGAGAATTGGTGTTAGGTAGACAAAAATATGGTCTACTACATCTAGAGAACTATTTCTTTCATTACTCTCTTGTTATTTTTATTCCAATTTCCAATGGCTGGCTAGACGATGTAGAAAAGTTGGTATCTATACATGGGTTTCATTTAGGACAAGACAGTTTTCTCTAAGCATTCCAAATTTATAGCCACCGTACTGTCCAGGAACTTCGAGATAGCAGAGATTTTAACTTTTTTTCTAATGTTTATTTATTTTTGAGAGAGAGAGAGAGAGAGTCAGAGCATGAGCAGGGGAGGGATAGAGGGAGAGGGAGACACAGAATCTGAAGCAGGTTCCAGGCTCTGAGCTGTCAGCACAGAGCCCAACGCAGGGCTCAAATCCACCAACCGCGAGATCATGACCTGAGCTGAAGTCGGACACTTAACTGAGCCACCCAGGCATGCCAAGAGAGCAGAGATTTTAAATGGTGTTCCTGATTTCCCTGGAAATGCACTTACAACTGGGGGAAAAGCTGGGTTGATCTCCCAGGCTTGAGTTCTTTCTCTTCCACTACTTAGCCCCACACAATTTTGTTTCACATCAGTACTTTATTCTGTTAGTAAAGCTATATCTAACAGCAGCACCAAATGCCTGAAGTTGGTTAATATGCTGTGGGGGACAGGAGAATCTTCAAGGGATGTTGCTTATGGCTTTTCTACTCAGTGCCACTTCTCTTTTTTCCCCTTTTGTTTTCTGTCTTGCACACATAGGTATAAGGGTTCTTTTTTACACTTACCATATTGTGAGGTTATTCCTCTCTGTTTCACAGCTAATCTTGCAACTGTTCTAAGAATAAGGATTCAAAAGGATTTGTAGAGTGATCAGGAAGACTTAGAAATCAGTAAAGAAAAATCAGCGTGAATTCTCAACAAATTATATGTTATGGTCAAGATGCCCAGTTGTAAAGTGAAGGGTCTTCCTTTAAGACAAGTTTCCCCCCTCTCTTTTCAAGGTGTGTATGCAGGGCAACAGTGCATTCTATTTTAGAGTCACTTATACCCAGAAATAATATTCTGCTGGGGCACAGCAGCACAGGCTGGACCAGGAGTTACAATACTGCAGTTCTTCTGTAATAATCACTAAGGAGCCACGGCCTCAAGCCCCCAAATGTCCTTCTTGCCACCCTCCCTCTCCTGGCCTCTGTTCTGCAACCCTTCAGGGCAGTGCAGCAACTCTGAGGGGGCCTTGCACAATCCCATCTGGTGTGTTTTGAACCTGCCTTACACAATTGATAAGTTTTCCTCAAAGAGACAAAGAGAGGAAAACAAAATGTTTGGCAAACAAAATGAAGGCAACTCAATCCTTTCTCTTTGATGACGAATGATGAAACCAAAACTATTATTTTTTATTAGTATGTGCCATTTAAAGACCTCTCTTGGGGGCGCCTGGGTGGCGCAGTCGGTTAAGCGTCCGGCTTCAGCCAGGTCACGATCTCGCGGTCCGTGAGTTCGAGCCCCGCGTCAGGCTCTGGGCTGATGGCTCGGAGCCTGGAGCCTGTTTCCGATTCTGTGTCTCCCTCTCTCTCTGCCCCTCCCCCGTTCATGCTCTGTCTCTCTCTGTCCCAAAAATAAATAAAAAACGTTGAAAAAAAAAAAATTTAAAAAAATAAAAAAATAAAAAAATAAAGACCTCTCTTGAAGTGTCCTGGTGGTACAATGAGAAGACCACTGAACTTCATGACACAATAGCTGTACTCCAGTCCCTACCCTGCCACCTGCCACCTAGGTGAGCTTGGGAAGGTGCTTAATTTCTCAAAGCCTCCATTTCCTCATTGATAGAAGCAATAATGGTTCCTATTTCAGAGTTGTGAAAATAAAATGAAATAACAAAAAGCCTCCAACTCTTTGCCTGGCACTTTATTAATGCTCAATAAATTCTCATTGAATAAGAATTTGAGAAGCTAGAGAAAAACTGCTTGAAAAGACTTTTTGTTACTTTTTACTGAGGTAAATGCATGCGGAAAAGATGCATGAATTGTTGGTGTTTACTTTGGTGCATTCTCACAGAGGGAATGTATGTAAATAGCACCCACATCTCAAAACAGAACATCTTCCACACCCCAGGAGCACCCCCACCTCCTTCCAGTCACCCAGCCCCATGGGCCTCTCAATGCCAAACAGGGTATGATTCAGTGTGGAAACAGAACACTGCTCACATCCTGATGGGATTTAATGATGAAAAACAAACCAAAAGGGTTAGGTGAGTTGCTCTCCAGGTTGAATAGAGAGCTGGTAATGGACTAAGTAGAGGCGAGTTAAAGATTAGTACAAAATCACCCCTTTGCCAATCTGTGTTGATTTGCTAGTCTGCGAACAGTGCAGATTTAGAGATTATGGTCCCTGTCCTCTTGGACTTTTACAAAAGAATCAGTGTTACAAAATGGGAAAACTCACTGTCTGGGGATCAGTGAGCACTCTGGTTTCTCCTAGTCTACTGGTGAGAGCTTGAACTGGAAGGGGTAGACTGGAGAAGGTCATGAATGCCACAAGCTAAGGATATTGTTGGGCAGTGTGGAACAAAGGTAACAAGGTAAAAATATTTTTATCATGGAGAATTAATTGAAGAACAGAGAGACTAGTCATAGAAAATCAATTAGAGGGCTTTGGGAAATAGGCTAAGCCATGGCACCTTAGAATCACTCAGAGAGCTTGTTAAACCACAGATTACTGGCTTATCCCTAGGGTTTCTGATTTAGTGGTTATCTAGGGCAGGATCAGAGAATCTAGATTTCTAACAAGTTCCATGGTGCTGCTGTTGCGGCTGCTCTTGGTACCACACTTTGAGAATCACCGGTCTGAGCCAAAGGTTTTCAGCCTTCGTGATAATTAGATTCCTTTGGAGAGATTTTTTAAATTCCTGTGTCCACACTCCACCTTCAGGTGTAGAATGTAGTGATTGGACACTTCCATACAGCACCCAGTGCTCATCACAACAAATGCACTCCTTAATCCCCATCGCCCATTTAACCCATCCCCCCACCCACCTCCCCTCTGGTAACCATCAATTTGTTCTCTATAGTTAAGAGTCTGTTTCTTGGTTTGCCCCTCTTTCTTCTTTCCTATGTTCCTTTGTTTTGTTTCTTAAACTCAACATGAGTGAAATCATATGGTATGTGTCTTTCTCTGAATTGTACTGCCGAACATAATATTCTCTAGCACCATCCATGTTGTGGTAAATGGCAAGATTTCATCCTTTTGATGGCTGAGTAATATTCCATTTTATACAAAAACCACATCTTTATCCATTTATCAAGTCAATGAACATTTGGGCTCTTCTCATAATTTGGCTCTTGTTAGCAATGCTTCTATAAACATAGGGGTGCATGTATCCCTTTGAATCTGTATTTTTGTATCCTTTGGGTAAATACCTAGTAGTGCAGTTGCTGAATTGTGGGGTAGTTCTATTTGTAACTTTTTGAGGAACCTCCATACTGTTTTCCAGGGTGGCTATACCAGTTCACATTCCTACCAACAGTGTAAGAGGGTTCCCCTTCTCTCCATCCTAGCCAACACCTATTGTTTACTGTGTTGTTAATTTTAGCCATTCTATCTGGCCACAGTCCATGTCTAAAAAAGACTCTAGGGAAATACTGATATTTTCTGAGAGCAACTCTATTTTGTTAACCAAGTTTGAGAACCATTCATCTAGATAGTGATCCTGAAATGTGGCTGTTTATCAGAATTACCCAAGGAGCTTATAATTCCTGGGCACCACCACAGCACATTTTGATGAGGAGATCTCAAGTGGGGTCCTGGCATTCGTATGTTTACTCATCACAGATTGGTCATTCTGATGCAGCAGGTTTCCGCACTGGCTTTTGGAAACCGCTAGCCTAGAAAAAGAAGTGAAGACACAAATCCTGGAAACAAAGTAGGCAGTAGCAGAGTGGTCCTAGGATTTGCTGACTTATTAGATGGGCAGGCCAAGGGAAAGGGATGAAGCCTCAAGGGCAAAAATCTACTAAAAAGTCACAAGAAAGCCTCGTGTGGCAGTCAAGGTATTGCCATGGATAATTGCTGGTGACACATAGAGCTATAATGTGAGTGGATTATTTTCTTGCTGCCAACCTGCCGTGTGCAGACACCCCGTCTTGTCAGACCCTGACAGTTAGTGGAGACTAATTAATGCAGATGAAACCCCAGGAGTCTGTAACACAAGATAACAATTGTTAATTTCCGATAAGAAGTAATAAAGACCAAGGCAGCCAGGCACTTAAATCTCACTCCTGAGAAAATTACATGGGAAGTCAAATTATCATCAGAAAGTTGCTCGGTAGTCATGGAATCAACACCAAAGGGGTTAATTGTATGATTTAATGTACATATGTTAAATATAGACTTTCCTATGTATCATTTGAACGTATTATTCCAATGTTTAGAGGCATCAGGTTGTGATAAGTGGGTACATCCTTCTCTAGAAGTAAATATTGACTGAGACTGAAAAGCCACACTCCTTGACAGACAGTTGCAAATGGGCACAGCCAGTATTGGCCCTGGTGACTGCCATGTTTATGCTCCATTATCAACAGAATAATTAACCCATTATTTCTTTAGATATGTGAATACCCTCAATCTGATGAGTCTCGTCTTGCTTACCCAAGGAACACTGTGTTTCTTGAGGTGATTTTATACATCTTTTGCCTGAGCAACTATGTATTTAATAGTTTAGCTCTCAGAGGACAATTCTGTTTTCCTTAATTATTCATTTCTGGGGAGGTTCCTCAATTTTACTATTGCCACATACAATTCATTTTTATTCTTTTGACAATGGTTGGGCTCTTTTTATATATTAGAATTAGAGGCTAACATTTTAATTAAGAATTCTATTATGTTTTTAAAAAACCATAATTTACTTCCAGGATTAAAAGAGACCTAGTTAACCAAGAGCCTATGAAGCCTTTATACTCAAATCATGACATCACAATGGTTGGGTCACTCTTCACCTACTAAAAACTCCCTCAAAGAGCAGGCAGACAACTAGAATTAGAAGGAAAAGAATCAAGCTTTCCAAGTATGCATGCCAACCTAAACCTGTAAAAGGATGGCAAGTGAATGTCCTGGTGGTATTTTTGCTTCACAGTTACATTGAAATGAAGTAGCTCTTTGTGAGAGCCCAGTGTAGAACAAAACATTTTTATCATGCTTGATACAGATAACAAAAGAAATAAATCCAAACTACAGCATTTGGTTGACTTATCCGGGATGGGGGCAGAGGTAAGGGTGGTTGAATGAGTGTCACACAGTAACATAAAGAGCAGCTTTTTACTGGAGAGGGGAGAAGGCGCAGGTGGGAATGGCCTGAATCTGCTTCCAATAGGAACAGACAGGATGTGTCTTCTCTGACCTCTTGCTACCCTCCTCTTTATGTCAGGCCTCCTGGGTGATTGTGCTCAGAATCTGATTTAAATCCAATTAAATCTGAGACTAGAGTAAATACACATGTATATCATCCAGAAGATAGTATTAAAGGATTCTGCATTTAGGCCAGAGCAGCTGTATCTTTTCTATTTAAGACTTATTCTTTTTCTTAGTATCTTTGGGGGGGAAATTTTGGCAGTAAATATTGGAGGTTTTCATTTCTTAAGAAAGCCAAGTGTCCCTCTTTTCTGGTCCTTCCCCCTTTTTGGTCTAGGCCAGACTTTCTTAAAATACAATCTGATCAGATCTCTCTCCTTCCAGGGGCTCCCTGTCACCCACACAATGTCCAAGGGGAGCTCACATTCCCTGTATGGTCTGGTCCCAGATATTCTATCAAATCCTTATTCTTGCAGTTTTGTAACTCAGAGCAAAGCACCTGCATGCTTTATGGGCCAAATGCCTGCACAAGGATGGGCCTTGTTTATTTTGCCAAAGATTGGAAATTATACAGATTCTGGAGTAAAACTGCCCAATCCACATTTTGGCTCTGATACTTTGTTAGTGGAATGACCTTAGGCAAATTACTTCACCTTTCTGTGCCTCAGTTTTCTGTGCTCTAGAGCAGATTGATATCTATCTCAAATGATTACTGTGAAGATTAAATAAATTAACATGTGTAAAATACCCAGTACAGTGCCTAGCACATAGGAAGTGCTCAGTACTGACTTCTACTTACCCTACACAGCTAAGCCTAAACATCGTTTCCTGTGGAAAGTCTTGTCTGAAAAGCCTCCCCTCCCCTGTGCAGGAGAGTTGATTTATTTAATTTCCCATTGTGCCTTATATATCTCCTGTCATTGGATTTATCCCCCCTCAACCCTCAATCCACATTGTCCCACACCACAGTGTGCATTCTTATTATGTGTATTTGTGTGTGACTGATCCTCAACTAGCCTGTGAGTTTGTAAGCTGCTAACTGTCGTCTACTCCCCAGTGGGCAGCACAATAACCCGTATGTGGTAGATGTTTTGTGAATGTTCATTGAAAGCATAAAGAACCGTGTTTCTGAGATATAGGAACCTTTCATTATCATTCAGCACTTCCTAGGAAGGAGATGGTTGAGGGCTACTCCATTAAGGGCAAGACTTTACAACACTTGCATCCCCCTTGGAAAGTAAATTATAAAGTTAATCAGGTATTACAAGACTTTAGTTAGTTTATTACAACATTTTCGTACTTCATAGACATAGATGAGAAATGTATTGATCAATCGAGGACTCAACTTGGAGTGTAACCAACCTGAGAACTAGCGAGGTGACCTCGGGGAAGCCACTTAACCTGAATATCATCTAATTAGTAAGCTGGAGCAGTGATGGACTATCTGTACTGCCTACCTCCGGGGAGTGTTAGGAAATGACAGAGTATGTTTGTGGACGCTGTGTAAATTGACGAATATAGGGCAGTTCTCAACAAGAGGTAATTTTGCTCTACTTTCCCTCCCACCCCACCCCAGGGGATATTTGACAATGTGTGGAGACATTTCTGGTTGTTAGAGCTGAGGGGATATTACTGGTAGAGGCCAAGGATGCTGGTAAAAGATCTACAGTGCACAAGACAGTCCTCAGCTCCCACAACAAAGAATTATCAGGCCCAAAATGTCACTAGAGCTAAAGTTGAGAAATCCCAATAAGATGTACCGTGACATTTCTTAACATTCAGTTCTGTTAATATTTATTCTTGCAATCTTATTGAACAAAACAAAGGATGACAATAATACTTATGTTTTACAAAGTGTAATTTGAAAACTCATGTGGATGTATTAAATATTAGCTTTTCAACATGCCATTTTCTGCCACCTTAGCAAACTAGTTGCTATTATTGAGCCAGGTGCTATTCCAAGCCCTTTACCTGTATTAATCCATTTAATCCTCACAACAACCCTATGAGGTAAGTACTTTATTCACCCTAGTTTACAGATGAGGAAACTGAGGTAAAATAACAAAGCTGGGTTTGAACTCAGTCTTCCTCTAGACATTGTGCAAAGAGCTGGGTAAGACTAAGTCTCTTCATGTTCAGTCCTCCACCAGGAGTTAACTGACTTCCTGCTTTAAATATTGTTTTTAAGCTTGTTTGATTTCCTTTCATTGCTACTTTTGGCAGAGAAATGACTGGTTCGTTGGGTCTTCTTAACAGAGGACCTACTGAGTCTGAGGTATTGGGTTGACTGGAGAGGAAAACAGCAACAGCTCAGAGAAGGGCATAAGAAAATAAACCTCTCAAGAATCTGGGGTTTAAGCCTGGTAATCTATGTAAAAGTACTTTGCAAATTGCAAGGCAGTGGCTTTAAAACTATAATATATTCAAAATTACCAGGGGAGCTTGTTAAAAATGCTGATTTCCCAGCATTACTCTAAGAGCTTCTGATTCAGCAAGTCTGGGAGTTTCCCAGGGAGCTGCCTTTTTAACAAGCTCCCAGGTGAGCTTGATGCAGGTGGTCCAAGCATACACCTTGAGAAACACTCTTGTACACCGGCTGGTTGGCGGGGGGGGGGGGGGGGGGGGGGGGGAGTTGGTACAGGGACAAGAGCTAGCTAATCCCAGAAGAAGATTTGGGTTTGCCTGCACATTAATTCAAACCACGTGGGTGAGAGGTTAGTTGTGCTATTCTTGTTCCGTTTACTTGCTAGTCTTAGGTCCAGGAGCTTGATTGAGAGGGCAGGGATGGGGAGGATGGAAAGGAGCAGGGCAATTATGCGCGTTTCCAGGGAAGTGAAGGTTTCTCTGTGCAAGGTGAAGGAGCTGTCACTGGAGCCCCTTCTTCCTGCAGCGTCCCCCTAATTGGCTGTTGTAGCTATCATTCTGCCCCAAGGGAGTTTAGTAGAAACAAGGAGAAAGAAGAAAAGGCATAACTTGGAGCAGGAACAAAAGGGAAGTGGGGCTCATTTCCACCCTCAAGGAGAGAAGCCCTGATTGGTCCCATCCCCCAGGGTCCTCCCTCACACCATTTCTACGACCTTTCCCCTCCTTTTTCTTTTCTCCCTCCCGGGGCCCAATAAACACAGGTTGTCTGGACAAACAGAGCTTTGTAATTATCTGGGGGAAATTCTGATGGCCCAGAATTCTGCCTTAAAGTAATGCTGTGCTGTTGCAAAGTGCTGATGTCTGTAACCTTCTTGCTGAATCTCATTGTCTTGGTGGTGAACACCAGGCAGAGGCTCTTTTACTCTGAGCATCTTTCCAAGAGATCAATTGAATTATTTTGATTTAAATATCTGAGCATTATATGACATGCATTAACAATATAGGCAACTTACCTTTCCCTGAACTAAGTAATTTAAAGTCATTTGAGCAATATAGTGTAGCATGGTGATTAAGACTGCCTGGCTTCAGTCCTAGCCCTGCAAATCACTAGCTGTGTGACCTTGAGGGTTATTTTACCTCTGTAAGCTGCAGTTACTAATCTATTAAATTGAGATAATAATAGGACCTTGCTCCCAGCACACACACAAAAACACATACACACAACTCTTCAGTGTATTGCTGTGACCACCAGATAAGGCGATTTATGTAAAATATTTTGCCTCATTTACAACAAACCAGCAATAATGTTTGACTCTATTGTTTTAAACCTTTTACTTTTCTTCTGGTCTTAATATTTGATTTTTTAAGTTTATTTATTTATTTTGAGAGAGAGAGACTCAGAGAGAGAGAGACAGAGAGTGAGCACGAGCAGGGGAGGGGCAGAGAGAGGGAGAGAGAGAACTCCAAGCGGCCTCTGAACTGTCAGTGCACGCCCCAACATGGGACTCAAACTCACAAACTGTGAGATCATGACCTGAACTGAAATCAAGAGTTGCAAGCTTAACCGACTGAACCACCCAGGTGCTCCATTGTTTGATATTTTAAACTTAGTATCTGGATAAAAATTACCAGAAAAATACAAGGAAAAGAGAAACAATGAGAAAAGTATTTCCACTCTATTTGCATTGCATTTCAAATACTGATAACACACTGTGAGCAGAACAGATGAATTCCATCCAGAGGGAAGTACACATAACTTAAGAGGCAGACATAGAACAAGATTAATCACTCGGTTGCTTACCACACACACTGTGAGATATTGAATGTGGATCCGAAGTTTCTTACCAATAGTTTGTCCTCCATTTCTTGAGTGGTCTTATATTTCCAGGCTGCAAACAAATGATTATATATGTGAAAAAAATATGTAATAGGCTAGAGCACAATTTCAACTGAGCCAGAACACCAGGGGCTCTGGAGTTCTGGTCTGTTCGCTTAGAGCCCTCCGCACAGGGAAATCTGAGTGTAGTGTTGCTGACAGCCATCTCATTCACATGCAGGTTCCTCCTGGGTATAGCTCTGAGAGCAACAGCCCCCAGTCAGTGCAGGTTACTAAGCAACTCATCTCCCACTGAGGTATGCAAGGGAAGAAAGTCTTGATTTTAAAAACAAAAGAAAACCAAAAAACCCTGTAGAGCAGAGCTAATAATACAACCTGCTCTTTAAGTAAATTAACCCTCAAGCTAGTTTACCTTTACCAGAGGCACACCCTCCTGGAAATTGTGTTAGAAAGCATGCTATAATTGTATAAATTAACTTCAAGCAATGTTTTTAATTAATGCTAATAAATTTTATGTTACACTGGAACTTCATATAGTGAATCTTATTGTGGGTCTCATCTCATTGGGGTGCCTGAATGGAAGCTATTTGTCATTTGAATAACAGTTTTAGCAATAAGCCACTTTTTAGTTTTGGATTTACGATGACTTTATTATTTTTCATATTATCTAAGTCACACATACATGTGACAAAAATTAATTTTGAAGTAGTTAATGCAGAGATGATAACAAAGAATAGTTGACTGGATCATTAGACCTTATTTTTTTTTTTTTTTTTTTTTTTAAATTTTTTTTTCAACGTTTTTTATTTATTTTTGGGACAGAGAGAGACAGAGCATGAACAGGGGAGGTGCAGAGAGAGGGAGACACAGAATCGGAAACAGGCTCCAGGCTCCGAGCCATCGGCCCAGAGCCTGACGCGGGGCTCAAACTCACGGACCGCGAGATCGTGACCTGGCTGAAGTCGGACGCTTAACCGACTGCGCCACCCAGGCGCCCCAAGACCTTATTTTAAGAATTCCAATATAGGGGCACCTGGGTGGCTCAGTTGGTTAAGTATCTGACTTTAGCTCAGGTCATGATCTCAGAGTTCATGGGTTCAAGCCCCACACTGGGCTCTGTGCTGACAGCTCAGAGCCTGGAGCCTGCTTTGCATTTTGTGTCTCCCTCTCCGGCTCATGCTTTCTCTCTCTCTCTCTCTCTCTCTCTCTCTCTCTCTCTCTCTCTCTCAAAAATAGATAAATAAAATATTTTTATTTATAAATAAATAAATAAAATAAAAAGAAAAAAGAATTCCAAATAGATTTGTATGTGCTTGGGCGTTCCCTACATATCCCCTTAGGATGACGCAATGAAACATTTTCTTGTTCTAATTCTTACTTTGATTAGCATTTATGAAGTATTGATTTGTGCAGAGCACTGCACTAGACACCAGACAGAGGGAGGTGAGGGGGGGAAGCGAAGATGATGTACCGAGAAATGACACAAGGCCCAACCACTCAAGAAGTATCCTTTTTTTTATGGAAGAGATAGACTTGCACATAGATAATGCAAGAGGTGATGGAAAGAGGAACAAAGAAGTTTTCCATTATGTCATAGTTCTGAAAATCACTAACTCCGAATGCCAAGTTAGAGCATCACTATTGTAACCTTTACTGGGATAGGGCAGGAGAGCAGTCAGAGGGAGTGTTAGAGAATTAGAACTCCCAAATAGAAACAAACATGGGTCTGACAGCACACTGTATCTTTTAACCTTTTTCACACCACCGTATGCATATAAAGAAAACCATTTCCTTTTTATGATACATTGAAATAAAAGCACTTCTCGCTGGAGGGGAGTGAAGTTCCAATGACCCGGCTTTTGTCTAGCTGTTTCCAAGCACACATGTAGCCCAACATACTTACTTGGAGGCCCTGCTTATCTGAGACCTGCTGTTTACATGGCTTAGTCCACTGGGGAGCCAAAATCTTCAGTAAAATATAAAGCAATGTTGCCCCTACACCACTAACTATGGTATGTGTGATGTGGCATGCTTAGCGAGGCAAACTGAGCTGGGATGGAACCCCAGCCTGAACACTCACTAGTTTATATGACCTTGAGCAAGTTAGCTCCCTTCTCTAAATGTAGGAAAGTAACAGGCAGTGCCCTCACAAGTCATGCTGGGGCTTGAAACAAAAGGAAAGACGTATAGTCGTATATACACTCATCAAAATACTCTCCCCTATTTTGAATCAAGTGGGAAAAATGAATGGAAGCTCTCCAGTGGAAAAAAAATGGCCATTTATAAAGCTCTGTATTGCCCAATCTGTTCACACACCATTATCAATCTTAATAAACTGGCTGCTCGGGGATGTGCTGATTGGAAATGACTGTTTCTGTTGCACAATAATGCAGGGTTGTAAAACACAGAGCCCATTTTTTATTTAAAATTATGTTCTATTCTTCTGGGATTTTTCCATTAATTTTGATTAAAAAATATTATGTTAAAATATTGCTTTTATTGAGTACTGAGTTTTTTGATGCCCCCTTCAATTTTGCTCCTGCGGTGAGGGTATCACTTGCCTCACCCTAGTGTTGTTCCTGAAAATACGGACTCTGAAGGACTATTATAATAAGGAATAAAGTTTGTAAAATGCTTTCATTAAAGCGATGCTTAAAAATGGTAGCCATTACCATTACCATCACAATACCTACAGAGATGCTGTAGCTCTTACAGAGCAGGAATCCCTGAAACAGCAGTGTGAGAACAGCATGCGGTTTAGCAAACATGTTTGAAAGGATAAACAGTGAAGGAACCATCAGCCTCCAGGTCCTGCTCACCAAGGAAATGCTGATGATTCTTAACCAGAGGTACAAGGGCGGGGTGCTGCTCTTCTTAAGTGCTGGGCATGCTCTCCGTACCCCAAGATGTATGCCCACTTGGCACTTCAGACCCTGATTGTTGTTCTCAGGGGGTTTTCAGTCTTTGCCTGCACCACACACAGTCTGTGAATACTGACTTTACCAACAGGCCTTCACGAAAAGCTCTGATTCAGTCCTTTACGTTCAGCAAAATGCCAACAGCCTGCCTAACTGCACTGTAAACCTCTGTCTCTCCAGCTAGGTAACTCTTCTCTCTGGCCCAATATTGATTCTCAGGGGACAGACCTGGGGATTCTAAATGCCCCTTTGGTGGGAGGAACAACTTCCTGGTAGGAGTCTGACCTAATGTGTTCCCTGTGGGCAGTACTTTGGGGGGTACCTGAGCCCCTTCCTCTAGCGACAGCAGTAAGGCAACAGTTTTCCTGTTGAATCACTTCACACGCAATACTGTGAGGGCTATGGAAAATAACCCAGTGTGACACATCACTTGTTTCTGTCTCTGAAAATGATATTCTGGGGGAATTTAATGGCAAATACAATAAAAGCACCAGTATATAGTTAAATTCAAACACTGAAAAATTAGCACATTGACTGCTTCTAACTACCTCCATTTATTCTGGAACTCGGTGTCTAGCAGAACAATTCCATGGTAATTTTGCAATATGTTGCTTTCAGCATGGGAAGGCAAATAAAAAGTTCATTCTCTGACTGCAGAGAATGGGTGGCCGGTGGCGGGGGCGGGGGGGAGGGGGGGGACACAACAACTTGTTAAATATTAAAAAAAAAATTTAGTCATCAAAAGTGAAAGTGCTTACAAGAGGAAAGACTTGACAGAAAATAATATCTAGACACAGCACAGGGCTTCTCACTTGTGATGAGTTTGCAGCCTAAATAGTAAAATGTGCTCTTTCCTAGTCCACCTTGTTTCCACAGAGACCACTGCTGACAAACAGCCTGTCACCAACAGTTAGCGCCCTTTGTCTGCCCTGGATGCTGAAGGCTCTGTGAGCAAAGAATGAGCAAATGTGGAATAAATGTTAGCTGCTGATTTCATTCGCACTTGGAACCTTATCTCTCTCACCTCTGAGTCACTAAGGAGCTCTCAGATTTGCCTCAATCTGATTCACTTTACAGTTCTACTTTGCTTCTGTCTACTTTTTCCTCTTTATGCAATAGCAAGAATGCACTACAGGATGCTGCTGTGTTCTTCATTTGTTTGCTTGGGTCTTAGTTCAAACTTCTCTATTATTTATTCTCTTTACAAAAACCATATATGTGCCACAAGTTATTCCAACAATATAGAAAGATGGAAGGGAAAACATTACAAATCACTGATAATCTCATCTTTTAAAAAATGACCACAAGTCACATCTTGATGTAACTTTGTCCAGATTTTTCTCTGCTTCCCCCTCCTTATTTATTTATTCTCTGTTTGTTTCACCCACTTATTTGAAATGCCTCTTACACAGCAAATTCCAAAATATTCACAGGCATGTTTCCAGGCTCATTTCCAGTGATTTATTTCGTATTGACTCAGAGTTCGGAGGGCTCTTTAGATCCTTCACAATGTGATTTAAGATGGAGGGTGTGCACTGGATAGGAAGAGAACCCATCCATCTGTTATGAGAGCTCTCAATCCTTCTTTTACTAGACCAGCTTTTATCTTGGCCCAGGAATTTGGGCTTATGTGCAAGATTTTGTTTGAATAAAGAATTACGTGGCAAAAACAAAATAAAAGAAAACTTCACATTCTCTGTTTCATTTTTCTGCCAAGATATGAGATGTTGCTATTGTGCTTTTGTGGCAGTCAGTTTGATGTGACTGCATTGATATGATTGTTGTGAAGTGAGGATGCTTTTCTATGGCCTCAAAAGCAATTGCTGCACGTATGATTCATATGTGAGTACAGTATGAAACGGATGTCCTCACCTAATTCCTGAGCCGCCCTGGGACACAACAAACCTTTTTCTGATGTGACCTGTTGATGTTTGACTCCATCCCAGGAAGAGAACAGGGTTCTCTCAAGGTCTGTGTTCATTCCTTGCTGTTCTTACCATCCACTGGTGCTGTAAAATTGAGACCTAGCCCCTAAGGCCAGAGGACTCCACAATGGCTGACCCTGACTTGCTACTTAGAGCATCTCAGCTAATACATCATCTTTCTTGCTGTAGCAACAGTCGCCATGTAAAATATGGAACTGAGATGCTCCCGTTGCTCTTTGTCTGTTTTTGTGGGCCAGAGATAGATGACCACCCTCATTGTTATATCCTCCTCCCTCACATTCCCACATTCACTAATGAAACCCATTAGGCTCCATGAGTCATTTCTGCTCCAAGAGTAGTCACATCCCAGGATTACTGACAGTAGGACTATTTTATCTAGGTAAGGAAAAACCCCACTCTTCCTATTACCCATGACATGGCCTTGCCTCATGACCCAAGAAGGAAAATAACAAAAAAGTTTTACATTGGTACATCTTCTATATTTTATCCATGAATACTTTGGCACATAGCAAAGTAAGCAAAAAGCCTGTGCATTTTTTTGAGAATTCATTTGTATATGAAATGGTCTACTTCTCAATATTTTGATTTCTGTCCTGATTTTACTAAGATCTTATTCATTTACATTCAATTAATAGTTATTTGACTTACTAATGGCACATATTTGAAGATCTAAAATACGTACACCTCTGTCTTTGTAGACTTCCTCATAATTCTAAATGTATTTGAATGGATGTAAAGTAGATACTACGGGACAGTAGATGTGGGAAAAGTGAATTTTCAGACGTCAAATAAATCACTAATATTTACTCAATACTTTCAATTATATATGTGGATCACATGACATTTATAATCATGGGTAGAAAGGATAGGATAAATGTATCCTTGGGGGCTAACTTACAACAGGTTTTTGAAATATTTTATTGAATTGTTATGACTGTAAAATTAATGCATATGCAATTTCTAAAATCCCAACAGTATAGTGTTGAATAAAGTGAAAGTTCTTCATCATTGGTATAAGGATTAGAGATAGAAGAAGGGTCAAGAATACCTTTGGTACACTTTCCTTGGTAACTAAAATTATTTTATACTTTTGTAGGATGATTGCACTGTAACTATGCAAAAATATCTCCGATTGGAGGTCTACATCAAAACCACACGGTTTTAATTACTATAGCTTTATCATAGGATTGTGTATTTACCAGGCCAAGGGCCCACTAATTACTCCTTTATTCCCCCCTCAGGTTTTTACTGATGAATCTTACTTGTTTATTCTTCACTATAGAATCATTCGGTCAAGAACTGAATTAAACTTTACAGAAACAGTATGTTTGGCAGCAAAGCAAAATGACAATAACGAAAGGCGTGATCTTTAAATGCAACTCTATCAAATGCTACAGGCATTTTGCTTCAGCAAGAATCACCTGAAAGTATTTTGACCTTTAGTGTCTAACATTTGTCCTTATGGTAAATTAGAATTTGCGGACACAGTTGGTGGTTCATTCTATTTTTCCACTTTGTTTTACCCAGGGGAATATCTGAAAGGCGTGAGCATGCTGTCTTGATCCTTCAGCACCTCATGAAGGTGAAGTGTTATTGGATCATAAGATGACTGCTGCTCTCCTAATAGGAATCGTATGGTGTAAGCTGTCATGAGGGAAAAGAGTAACCGAGATGTAAGAAAGGGGAAGAAACTTTAAATTACAAATGGGGAGGTGGGCTGTTAAAGACTAATTTTGTGTTTCCCACAGATTGATCTTCATTATTTCGGAAAATTTATTCAAATATATCTATACACATAGTTTCTAGGTCACAATCCAAACTTATCACCCATTCCCATTCCTCTTCTCCTTTACCTTATGTTCTTTTAGGTTGCAAGGAACAGAGCCACCTTCATATTAATCTGGTTTGGGCTTCTGTTTTAAAGATACCTGGTGAAATAAGGCATCTTTCAGCTCATTTGGGTTACAAGGAACAGAGAAACTTATGATAAAACATAAGGATGTCCACTGAAATAAGAATGACAGTAAAAGTAACAAAAGAGCTTTACATTGGTATATATGACACATTTTGAAGTGTGGGTTTTCTGTCCCGCCTATGAGTATTTTGCTGCATAAGCAAAGCTAGGAAGCAAACAAAGGTGTGCATTTTCTGCGAATTCATTTGCATATTGAATAATCTACCTTTCAAATACTTTGATTTCTCTCTTGACTTTACCATTGTTTTACTCATTTATATTCAACTAATAAATTATTTCATTTTTACAAATATCAGGTGCCCATTCAGGCCTCAAGAAACTAGAACAAGATCTAAAATGGCATTCAGAATACAATGCTTTCGACTCTCCTGTGTCCTCCTAGTAGGACTCAAGTTAGCATTGCTTTCACTTTTTCTGAGACCATTTAACCACTTCTAACCTCTCTGCTACTACTCTCTCTGCTTCCAGGCATCTTCTTTCTCTTGGCACATGGCATCTCTCCATTGCCTTCTTTCTCTGTCTCCCTCATCCCGTGCCACTTTCCTCTGCCAAAGCTCTCTGGATATCTGGCATTCAAACTCACCAAGAGAATCTGATTAGTTCAGCCTGTCACTATCTTTACTGAAAAGCTTTTGTAGTATTCTTTGTATCAGGCATCAGGCCCTGGCCAATTAACTGTGACCAGGGCAGGGTCACCTGGCAGAAAGCATGCGTCTCTGTGCCCAGGGAATCCCCTTGCAGCTGCTTTTCTCAGAAGGGTGTCACGCATATGGCAGGCCTTCAGACTGGAATGGCTTGTTTAGTATGGGAAAGTTTTAGATTTTTATTCATGCTTACTAAATAGGTCAGTCCTTGTACTGTCACAAATACTGGGCTTGACATTGGTCATTGAAATAACAGAGTGTCACATAATGCAGCTCAAAGTAGCACATGTTGGCAGTGAAGATTTCTTGGCCTTTACCACTCACACATGCGAGTGAGTGATTCTAGCCAAGAAGGTGTAGGTGCCGGTGAGTATGGTATGTATGTGACCTTTGCTTCCCAAATCATTCCAGCCAAGGGATAGGACATCAACATCGGTAGCTGAATAGAATTTTAAAGGTTCATCCTTTTGTGTTTAGAAGGAACGGGTTCCTTCCTCAAACTTTTCACCAATAGAGTTTGGAGTTCCCAGAGGGATTCTCCCATGTGCTCTGAGAAGTAAGCCTCTCAATTGCCATGGCATGCCTGAATTCCATCCCTCTTTCGTCTTGAATGCTGTGGTAAAGACCCTGGCTGTAGCTGTTGCCAAGAGTGGCAGCTGTGTCTCCCGCCAAAAACACCACTGTAGCTGCTTCTGCTGCTGACACCGCCTACCAGAATGAAATTCCCCCTGCAGAGAAAGACATTGCTAGGTCTACATCCAGTGTAACTCTGCTCAATATCCAGGGCATGGCATCCAGTGACAGCTGCAGCAAACTCTGCTTACCTAGTGCTGCTACTTTCATCACCAGTGATGATGTCCCTGCCATCAGTACCATTCCTGGTGCTCATGAGCCTGGTTCTTTGCACTCTTCACACCCCAGAGAGATCTAAGGGAAAACGGCTTTTTTTTTTTTTTTTTTTTTTTTTTTTTACTTTTACTTGTTCTTTCAATTAAAATTGTATCCTCCACAAACTCAATCATGAGTTTCTAGGAAATGGGCCAGGGCATAACCTAGGTGACAAATTGTGTTCAGACTCTTCTCTCCCTTCCAATATCAGTTCATTAGTTTCTCTACATTATTTTCATTTTCTTGGTGATGAGTTCTTTCCCAGAAACTTCTTGGTCCCTGTATGTAGAAATAAGATAGGCCTCATAATCTCTTTTATCTATTTCCAAATTTGGGATAATTTTTTCTTAAAGTAATCATGTAATAAGAGAACTCAAAGTGTTCGTTGCATGTAACAGTATGGAGGGAGCTAGTGACTGTAGCAAGAATAACTGTGGTTGAATGGGGATGGGAATGAAAGGCAAACTGGATAAGTTGAAGAATAAATAAAAAGTAGGCTAAAAGACACATGAGTGCAGGTGATTCTTACAAGGCTGTGGAAGGGAAATAGGGCAGTAGTTGGAAAGCATGGAGGATGGGGAATCAGGAATTTTTCTTCTTTTTTTAAAGATTGGAACGACTAGACCTGTAAGTGTTGCCCTTCCCTAGCTATGGTAGCTTTTTACACTTTCTTCTTCTACTTCCTTTCTGAGACTTCAGATGCTATGAAATTCCTGTGTGTTTTTACATAATTCCCATAGCAGCTGTGGTGGAGGGATTGACAATGCAGTATGAGCTTATGTGGCTCTAAGTGAGCCTATGCCACAAATCCCTTAAGAAAATTGACCACATTGGGGTGCCTGGGTGGCTCAGT
Organism: Neofelis nebulosa; assembly: GCF_028018385.1. Classification (NCBI taxonomy): domain Eukaryota; kingdom Metazoa; phylum Chordata; class Mammalia; order Carnivora; family Felidae; genus Neofelis; species Neofelis nebulosa. The sequence goes on along the minus strand of NC_080782.1, from coordinate 93,809,270 downwards.
TGGTTGAGTGTCCCATTCTTGGTTTCAACTCAGGTCCTGATCTTAGTGTCATGGGATCGAGCCCTGTGTCAGGTTCCATGCTGAGTACAGAGCCTACTTAAGATTCTTGCTCTCTCCCTTTGCCCCTCTCCCTCACTCATGTGTATTTTCTCTTTCTCAAAAAAAAAAAAAAAAAAAAAGAAAGGAAGGAAGAGAAGAAAGAACAAACAAAAGAAAGAAAGAAAGAAAGAAAAAGAAAATTGACAACATGACCCTGCCACCCAAGGCATCACTACTTAGACCAAGAGTGTTTCTAAATCAGAAAGAGGTGATCTGTACTTGGCAGATAACCAGTGAGGTGGGCTAGTGTAAAAGCCCTCCCCACTAAGGTTAATACCAATTAGCTGAACCAGAAGATCTCTCTTAAAAAGACTGAAAATGAGGTACATTTGCAGAGGGAATGAGCAGCTGGAAATGGGAAAAGAAGCTAAAAGACACAAAGAAGGGAGAAAAGGAGCAACCATAAGGACATGGAAGACTAAAGGGAGAAAGAAGAACTTGAGGGGTGGGGGAAGGAATGGCAGACAGTAGTGGCAAAGAAAGACCTAAAGCACATTACAAGTACAGTGAAGTTGCTGGGGTGGGTAATGCCGGCCAGAAGCCATGAGTTTCTGAGAGGCACACTCTGAGTCTCCAGAGCTGCTATTGCAAGTACTGCTGTTAGAAATGCCAGAGGGGCGCCTGGGTGGCTCAGTCGGTTAAGCGTCCGACTTCGGCTCAGGTCACGATCTCACAGTCCATGAGTTCGAACCCTGAGTCGGGCTCTGGGCTGATGGCTCGGAGCCTGGAGCCTGCTTCAGATTCTGTGTCTCCCTCTCTCTCTGCCCCTCCCCCGTTCATGCTCTGTCTCTCTCTGTCCCAAAAATAAATAAACGTTAAAAAAAAAAAAATGCCAGAGATTACTACTCTCTAACAGGAAAGTCACTACTTTTGACTGACCATCTTTCTGAACCAAGAATTGTCACCATAGTGTCTGATGAATGAAAATATGCTTTATGGGCTTGAATAAATGAAAAGAGAACTCTGTAGGCAAACCTACCTGCCAGATTAGTGTTGGACACAGCTTTCTTTATATCGAGTAAGTACACGCTGTTGATACTGATTGCTTCCTACCTTAAAGCTTTAGAAAGTTACACAGACTAAGCTCTTTACTGGGAATTATGGACACTCTTGATTCATAAACATCTTTAGCCCCCTAAATCCATGCTCTTGTTTACGATACTTACTTTAAATGGGAAATAAGAGAAACATCACTTAGTTTCTTTAAAAATAATAATTTTTTCTGAAACTATAGAGAATGTGTCTTTTGTGAAAACAACAAAACAAAACAAAACAAAACAAAACAAAAC